>NC_057863.1:617432790-618118790 GCF_019393635.1 Dromiciops gliroides | reverse complement strand
TAAGTCACTTAACTCCACTTGCCCTGCAAAAAAAAAAAAATAGTGACCTAATGAAGAGACTGTTCCAGGCTTGCACAGATAGTCAGGATTTGAGCTCCCCATCTTACAGATGAGGAAATTGAGGTTCAAAAAAGATAAAAGACTTGCCTATGTTACCCCACTAAGTGAGTGTCAGAGACAGGACCTGAACCCAGCTTTTCCTGACACCTGAGTCCATATAAGTTCTCCAGGTCATGGTCGATGTTTATTCTTGCTGCTTTTACAGACCTACTAAGTACAGGAAGGTGTTACAGATAGTGGCAGAAGCACTGGACTCAGAATCAGAAGACCAGGGCCTAATCCTGCCTCATCCTCCTGTTCATTATGTGACCTAGAACAAGTCACTTCTGTGGGCCTCCGTTTTCTCATCCATCAAATGGAAAGCTTGGACTGAATGACAGCTTTCATTCCAACTATCAGTTCTCTGACCTATAAATCCTTATGACTTCTTTTCCCTCTGGGGGACTTTGGCTATAAGAGGAGCCACTCCACTGACCTCCTCAAAGGAGACTTTTGGACCCTTCCACTTAATATTCTGCCTTTGGGTTTCTCCACTTTCTGATTGCTTTGTGGTCAGAGATTGTTAGGTCTGTGAGGTCAACAATCCCTCTGCCTTCAGATCCAGAGCTGCAGGCTTCTGGTGAACGCTCTTGGTTTTACTTTGTTTTTGGTAACTTCATTACATACCTTTGGTGCTTTACATTTTACAAATCACTGTCCTCCCATGGCCCTCTGAGGTATGTTATGCTCCATTTTCCTGATGAGGAGACTACTCCAGGCTTGTACAGCTAATCAGCATCTGGGCTCAGAGCTCTGGATTTGGGGTGTCAGGGCTGCCTCTTACCAGTATGGTAAAATCATTACAGCAAAAGGCTTGGATAGGGGCAGCTAGGTGGCACAGTGGATAAATCACCGACCCTGGATTCAGGAGGACCTGAGTTCAAATCTGGCCTTAGTCACTTGACACTTACTAGCTGTGTGACCTTGGGCAAGTCACTTAATCCTCATTGCCTCGCCCCCCCCCCCCAAAAAGGCTTGGATATCATAGCTTTCCTGAGCTATGAGGAATCACGGAGACCATCTAAATGAGGGCTTTCATTTACAGAGAGAATTAATTGAGGCCAAGAAGGGGGGAATTCTCAGGAAGGCAGGGATCCAAATAAGATCTTTGCTGAAACTATTTAAGCTGGAAGGGCCCCACGAGAAGGTGAGCCTTATGCTGAATAATGACCACGGTGATCTGGGTGGAACAAGGCATTCCATGGTGCCCCAAAGGTGGGGGCCCTTGTGAAAGGGCCTCTTCGACTTTTTTGGCCTGGCCACAGGACTGAAGGAAATTGTTTGGCTTACTCCCTATCTCCCAGCCCCCTAGATTCATCCACCATTCCTTCTCTTGTCAAAAGTAACCTCAGTTCATTCTTTCTTCTCATTGGTGTAGGCACTTCCAGCATCAAAGAGCCTCAGTATGAGTGTATTTTTCCCCAGTCTGAGCTCATACTTCCCAGCTGTCTCTCTGAGTCTTTTTTCATCTGTAAAATGGCAACAGTAGCACCTGTAGCTCGTACCTCACAGGGTGCTTTGTAAACCTGAGAGGCCTAGATGAATTGAAAAGCAGTGTGGTGTGGCTGGAAAGCTGCCCGTGGAGTCAGGAAGACCTGGGCTCCAAACCCTAGTCACCTTCCTGTCACTGTTTCCTTACCTTAGAGAAGACTCCAGTGAGGAATGCCTGTAGAGTGCATTGTAAACTACGACAGGGCTTTCTGGACACAGATTGGGCAGTGTGAGGCATTCTGGGGGGCTTTGTAGTTGTACGGAGGGTTCTCCTTTGGGGAGCTCAGGAAGAGCCTTCCCACCCCCATTTTACAGGTCAGAAAGGGGAAGGGACTTACCTGAGGTCACACAGCTTGCACATTTTGGACCTGGGACTCTCGCCTCCTGTTGCACTTTACCGTGTCTTTGTTTGCCTGTCAGTAGGTGACCCTTGTTAACTGGGATGCCCTGTGTTCTCCCTACACCAGACAGTTAATGAACCCTGCCTTCCCTAGGCTAGCCCTTTGGAAGGAGGCCTGGGGTGGGGGGGCTGCAGAACAGTCCTGGCAGAGCGTGGTGGGAGGGTCATCCTGTCTCCCGCCACTCCTGGGAGGTCCTCCTCATGCTGACTCCCATTTCCAGGAGAGCTCTTCGCACAGGCGCCCGTGGAGCAGTTTCCCAGCATTGCCGTGGAGAACGTGACAGACTCCAGCAGATACTTTGTTGTCCGTATTGAGGATGGAAGTGGTAAGTGAGCCACCCTCTTTGGGGAAAACCTTGTGCCCCAGAATGACTGTGGGACTCAGGGTTCTGTGTTCCCCACAGGGCGGCGAGCATTCATCGGCGTTGGTTTTGCTGACCGCGGGGATGCCTTTGATTTCAATGTAGCGCTGCAGGACCATTTCAAGTGAGTAGGCAGCAGCTCCCAGTGAGTTCACTTCTCCGATGGGGAGACTCCCCGTGGCAGGTAATGAAGTTGAAGCCCACACTTACTGGCTGCCATTGCCATTAGCCAGCAGGTCAGTTGGGCCAGAAGTAGACCCCACAAACTATGCTGTGGGGCAGACCCAGGCAGCGTGTTCCGCCCTGACATTCCTGAGACATGGCCGGGCACTCTTGGCTTTTCCTGGGGCCAGCCATTTAACGGCTGGGGGAGAAACCTGCCAAGTTTTTGTCGTCCAGATGCCGCTTTCATCTCTGCCCTTGGTTGCACCCTCTGTAGTGACCACGCTGCTCTGCTGCTCTTGCTCGTTATTCCTCCTTCCTCCACTTATCCCAGTCCTCCTCGTCTTCAGGACCCACCTTTTCTTTTAATTTTTTTTTTTAATTTTTAATTTTTTTGCGGGGCAATGGGGGTTAAGTGATTTGCCCAGGGTCACACAGCTGGTGTCAAGTGTCTGAGGCTGGATTTGAACTCAGGTCCTCCTGAATCCAGGGCCAGTGCTTTATCCACTGCGCCACCTAGCTGCCCCGGGACCCACCTTTTCTGTTGCCTTTGGGCCCAAGCAATCGCTTGCTTTTCCAGCTGTTCATTATACTTAGACCTTCCATCATACATGGAGAATTGGGGGAGATGCTAGATTTACATGCAGAGGACCTGGGTTCAAATCCTGCTTCTGTGTTCCCTCACAGAAGTCTCGGTCCCCTCATCTGTCAGCTGAGGGATTTGAATGATGTGGTCGCTAAGGACCCTTCCAGCTCTCAGTCTATGATTCCAGGGTCCTGCAGTCATTTAGCATTTAGTCTTCAGCTTGTGAATGGGTTCATTCCCAAAGTTGGTTGTAAATCAGTTGTTTGGAATATAGTTTTCCATCAACAAGACTTACTGATGGTGGCTCATTGCATCTTGGGCAGTCAGGCTGCTCTGTAAGCTTTGCTGCTCCTCCTCCCCCCTCTGTTTATCCAAACCCTTCTCATCCTCAGGCCCCACCTAGTCCGGCTCCTTGAGTTGCTCCCAGGCCAACCCACCAACATCTCAGTAAACCCAAGGTCCAGGTGTTCATATTGGTGCATCCCCCTTCTCCAGCGCAGTGCTGTGCACATAGAATGATTGCTTAGGAAATATTTGATGAATGAATGAATGAATGAACTCGAAGAAGGGGACACTTCTGCCCAACCTTGGATGCTACTGGCTAAGGCCTGGGGCTCTGCCTTGGGATGCCTGCCCTGAGCTGTTTGCCTTTTGAGGATAATTGTGAGATGAGGACTGTGGGGTCTTGTCTGTGTTGTGAGCACCACAAGAACAAGAGCTGCATCTCCTCCCCCTTCGTATCCTCTGCAGCATCCATTTCTTAGATGTGCAGAGACCCAGGAGGGACTTAATTAGTGACTTCATCTGCACATGGCCAGTGATGGGGCAGGGGGCGCTCTTGGCCTCGTCCTCCCTTCCCTTCCCTCACCCTGTCTCATTCCTCTCCCTAGGTGGGTGAAGCAGCAGTGTGAATTTGCCAAACAAGCCCAGAATCCGTCCATCAGCCCCAAACTAGACCTGAGCTTCAAGGAAGGCCAGACCATCAAGCTCAACATCGCGGTGAGGCCCTCCGCTTCCCCTGTGCCACAGACAGCTCAGCTAGAACCTGTGCTTTGGGTTCCCCGTGACCCCGGGAGCTGACATGTCTCTCCTGGAAGCTCAGGCTCAGGGGCACAGCCTTGGAAAGCCAGATGCTGGAATTGTCTAGCGTGGCAAAATGACACGGCCTCTTTGAACTAGCTAGTGAAATGCAGGAACAGGCAAGCAGGGAGGCCGAGGGAGCCTTTGGTCAGAGCCTTTCCTCCCTGCTGGCCGGTCACTCAGGCTCTGGTTTGCTCCTGCCCAGTGGGTTTTTGAGGGGGCCCGTGAGGAGGAATTCATGATCCAGGAGGCCAGGCCAACTGGAGCATGAGATTGTGCCCTTTGAGCACATTGCTGTGGGCGACAGACCAGCACCTGCCCGATGGTCCGGAGCAGCTTCCCTGTGGACAATAGCCCTGCCTGCCTGCTCCTTTTCTCATTTCACTTGAAGCTCACAGACCCCTCCTGCAAGGCACAGCTGGAATGTCAAAGGCAGAAGTGACCCTGGAACACTGAGCAGGAGAGCAGACAGGGTGTCTGTCCTGGCTTTTCAAAGGAGGACACGCACTAAAGCTCACAGAGAGCCCAGTGGCACATAATTCTTTCTTTGTTTAAACCTCGATTTATTTAGTTGTAAATAATCGTTTATTTTTCCCCCAATTGTAAGTAAAAACAAATTTGAACATTCTTTTTTGAGTTTTGAGTTCCAGATTCTCTCCCTACCCGACCCCTGCGGCAGGAGGTCAGATAGAGGTTGTCCATGTGCAGTCTTGTAAAACATCTCCAGGTTAGTGTCAGTGGCTCCTGCAGTGGAATGGGCGCTCCATCCCAGCCCGTCCGGCCCCAGCTCCAGGACACTTGGCGGTAGACACGGTTGCTTTCATCCACGTTGAATTGGACATGGCCCTTTGGAGGCAGGAGGTGGAGCCAGACGTGGCAGGGCACGCGTTGGTCCCTGCCTCTGGGGACACTGAGGCTAGCCAGTCGCCTGAACACCAGAGGTTTGAGCTGCAGGAGGCCCAGAGCCACTTGAGTGTGGGCACCGTCCAGCACCACTAGGGGGAGCCCCAGCAGCAGAGGATGGAACTAGGCCCAGTCAGAGCTTTTGGGATAATTCATGTCGGAGTCCTCCTGTCTGAGAGCAGCCATGGGACTTTGGGCCTTGGAGAGATAGAAAGCCCAGGCTCAGAAAAGACAGAAGGAAGGACAGAGGAAAGCAGAGAGGGGCGGGCAGAAGGGCCGGCAAGGGAGAGGACTTTGCTAACCAGGACGTCGGAGCTGGAAGAGCTCGAAGTTACCCAGTCCGAGCCATCCCCCACGAGTCTCTTCTGCAGCCCAGTGGCCATCCAGTCTCCGCTTGAAGACCACTTAGAAAGGTGGCTCTCTGCACTTCTGAAGGGCTCTGTTTGTGTATCGTTTCTTCCTTATGTGAAGCCTAGATTTTCTTCTTTGCAATTTCTCCTAGTTCTGCCCTTTGGGGCTAATCCCCTTTCCTCGTCCCAGCCCTTCCAGTACCTAAGAGGCAGCTCTCCAGTGCTCCCTGAGGCTTTTCTCCCGAAGTCTAAGCATGCCCCTTTAGCCTTTCCTTTGGTCTTCTCCATCCTGGCATGCCTTCTCTGCCTGCCAGCCAGCTTGCCACTGTCCTGCCTGGCCTGTGGCATCCAAACTGAACCCAGCCCTCCAGGTGGCAGTGTGGTAGTGCTCCTGCCTCCGAATGCAGCCTGGGATTGCATTCCCTGTCTTGAATACCATGCTCAGTGGAAGGACACCGTAAGCCACTTGTCCTTTGTGATTGGCTCTCAGGGCACATGCCATTAATCCTAGCCTTGTCTGTGTCCCCAGAACCATCTCTTCCTTTCTACTTGCCTCCCTTTTTCTCTGGTGATGTGGCTGATGACTTTGGGCCCCTTCAGGCTGGCCATCAGAGGACTTATGGGTCAGATCTTTGTCATAGCAAAACGCAGCGTGCTGGAGAAGTTATTTGGCTGTACAGGAATCATGTTGGCTTGAGATAAATGTGTCGTTGTCCAAAACCTTACCTTCGTTTGTTATAATGTACAGAGATCTTAACCATCCCCTCCCCGTGGCATGAGGGAAAGAACATGGGCTCTGGAGCCACAGGACCTCAGTGCAGATTCTGGCCCTGACGACTCCATCTCCCTGGGCCCCGGCTTCCTTAACTGTAAAACGAAAGGGTTGCACTCAGTGGCTCCCGATCGCTGATCACATTGTCCTTAGCATGCTGGTGTCTCTTCTGACAGAATGCGTTCTAGAGCTCTGGGCTCCAACAAGATCGATCATGGCCAGTCACAAAGTGGCCCAAGCAAAGGCCGTGTGTCCTTTGGGGCGTGCTGGAGAGGAGAGCCTTGTTGGGCAGGGTGGATGGCCTCTTGCTGTGGTCTCTTCAGCCATCCCTGCCACCCATCAGACTCCTGCAGTGTGTGACAAAGCAGCTGTGGCCTAGTAGAAAGTGTCATGGTGGTGGAGTGAGTTAGCTTGAGGTCAGTTCCCATTAGAATGCAAACTAGCATCCTCTAGAATATAGAATGTTGGAACTGGGAGCACCCTTGAGACTAGACTATCCAAGCCCAGAGGGACCTTGCCAAATAGACTAGGTCAAGTCTAGGTTCCTTTCTAGTTATTTTCTAAAGCATCAACATTCGATGTTTTAATTTCTCTTCTGGCTGTAGCATTCTAACTCACTAAATGTAATTCTGTTCTTTAGAACATGAAGAAGAAAGAAGGAGCAGCTGGAAATACCAAATCCCGGCCATCCAGCGGTGCAGGAATGAGCCTCCTGCCTCCTCCGCCAGGGGGCAAAGTTTCTGCTCAGCCCCCTCCCACTGGGGAGCACTTACCTATAGGAGTGGCCCAGGCCCATCCAGCAGTTGCTCCAAGTACAGGTTAGTGCCCAGACAGGGAGCGGGCTTGGCCTGTTTGTTAGCAGCCTGCATTGTTTTTCTCTTGGAGAAGGGGCAGAGTTTTCTCTGTGCAGATAACCTTGGGACTGGGTGCCTTATGGGTAGGACGAGCCAGGCGAGCCAAGAGCCAATTCTTTGGAGTCACAGGGTCAGTGATGGCTCCAGTGAGTTTGGGAGTCTATTGGTGGTACCAGGAGTCCCACGTGGCACCTGTTCCTCCCTTCCCTGCCCAACTTGTTTGTCCACTCACTGTGATTGTCTTCTGAGGATCTGGCCTGGACCTTCCTCTTTTCTACTTTCTGGGTTTAATGATCATCTCTGTGCACTTGATTCTCAGCTCTGTCTGTCACGCTCTGTAGTCCTTCGTCTTACGCAGCTGCCTTATGGGCATCTCAGACTGGGTGTCCTAGACGTCTCACACTCAGCAGATCCCAAACAGGACTCTTTATCTTTCCCCCAAACCCTCCTGACTTGTGGATGTCTCCATTACTGTTGGGTCACCATGTCCTCCCAGTCAGCCAGCCCAGGGGGGTGTCCTCCCCCTCCCCTGCGCTCACCCCCATGGCTCTTCTGTTGCCAGATCCTGCTGTTCCTACCTCCACAACATCATTCCTGTGTGTCCTCTCCTTTCCACTCGCACAGCCACAAACCCGCCCAGCTCTCGCCTGTTCTGCTGCAGGAAGTGGTGTTCCAGGGGGTCTCCCTATCACCTCTGGGGTCCTAGAGCTTGTAGAGCTCTCCTTCCCCGGTCCCTTCCCACCCGAGCAGCCTCCTTGTATTGTATCGTCTCTACAGGCTCGGTGACGGCACTCCACAGGGGCTCCTCAAACCCGTGTCCCCTCATCCCTGTGTCCTTGCGCTGGTGAATGCCCTGGCGTCTGTCAGCATTCCGCTCATGTGGCTCCTTCTTCAGGAGGCCCCCTCCCCCTGCTGCTCCCCCAGGGTCAGTCCCACCGTCCCTCTACACCATAGGTAACTTATATGGACTTAGGTGTCCACCCTTCTCTTCCCATTCAGTGGAGCTCTGGCCTTTCCTTGTGTCCCCAGGTGCCCCTCGTCCCTGGCACATGGCAGGCCTGGCATCATTGGCTGTTGACTTGCCTTTGATGTGAGCTCTCCCCGTAGGCCGGGGCTCTGCTAGGCAGGCCCCACCAGTTCAGCAGAGGTGAAGGGCCACAGAGGGCCACCTCTTCCTCTTTGTTTCCCAGAGGAGCTGACGTCATTGGCTTTTCATAGTCATGTGCTCAGTGTTTTTGGCACCTTTGCCCCTTTAGTTCCCCTCTAGGGGTTCCTCTGCTCTTCCCTCCTCATAGTGTCCCCTCTTGCTCTCTCCCCCGGTCACCTGGCCCCCAGGGCAGTGGCTGCTTTTTCATAATTTTGTCTTTGGGTTTCTAGTATCTCACACAGTGCTTTGGGCACACAAATCAATACTAACTGAACGTTTGTTGGATGGAAGGGAATTGAACCAAATCCCCATATCAGAAAGTCAGATGGGAGAGAAGGCCTCAGAGGGCCGAGAAAGCCTCCCAGGGCGTCTTTTCTGCCCTCGGTGCTTGGCCAGAGCTGAGAGCTCTCAGGCAGTGGTACAGTTCGTACCACATTTGGTGAGCTGGTTTCTCAGCCTCCAGTGGAGGCCACTAGAAGTGGGCAGCATGGCTGGAGGGGCAGCCGACAGCCCGACTGGCGGAGGAGGCCAGCAAACAAGCGAGCTGGTGATTGGATCACCACAAGGTCAGCTTGAGAACCTGAAGCGGGTGGGGACAAACTGGCATTTAGCTAGAAAACTGACTTGCTGCAGGAAATGCCCCCGTCCTTGATAGACGAGGCATCGCTGGGTTTCCTTTGGGGACCTGTCTTTGTGTGCTGCTTTACAAGAGTGCCAGGAGGGAGGTAGGACCAGGAGGCTGAGCAGTCTGGCGGTTGTTACTGAAGAGAGGGGCTGTGCTAAGGGCCCAAGAAGCCTGAGAAGTTCTGGGGAGAGACAAGCTTCTCTGGCTCTCGCTCCAGGACCTCCTGGGCACAAGGTGGTTTTTTTGCACAGAAACAATTCATTCGGTTCGTTCATCAAACATTAAGCACCTGCTTTGTAAGGCAGTGCTCCAGGGGGTGGTTAGTGTTTGACTATAGCAGGCACATCCTCATACCTTTCTCTTTTCTCCTTTGCTGGACTGTGGAATCCTTGGCAGATGCCACGTTACCCTGGCCACAGCTCAACCTCACTACTGCTGCAACAGCCGACGTCTGGGGTGACTTTGCCAAAGCCTCAGGGTAAGGATTACATTGCTCATACTCTACCCAGATGCCCTTGGGGTGGGCAGTGTCTCAGCCTGGCGCTGGTAATGTGCTTTGCTTCTGCCAAGCGAAGAACAGAAGCTTGCCCAAGTCTCAGAAGGCAAAGAGGGGCAAGGGGATGGGGCTCCTTATCTCTCTTCTCTTTTTGAGACCCCTTTCTAGGTAGGAAAGGACACACGTAGTGAGCTAATTCCTGCACCAGTATTTGAGGCTAAGAACATTAGACATTTCAGCTGGTATTAGTACTGGGAGTTGGTACTATCTGTAAAAACAATATCAGAGGGGCAGCTAGGGGGCGCAGTGGATAGAGCACCGGCCCTGGATTCAGGAGGACCTGAGTTCAAATCTGGCCTCAGACACTTGACACTTATTAGCTGTGTGACCCTGGGCGAGTCACTTAACCCTCATTGCCCTGCAAAAAAAAAAAAGTCAGCTGGGAGGGCCCTTAGGACATGGAGTGTCATAGGTGGGTGGGGCCTTGTTGTGAATCCTCTGTTGTCTTTTGCCTGCTCTGTGTCTCATACAATTCTTTGTCTCTGCTTTCAGTTCCTCCTAGAAAGGTGTCAGTTTGTTGTTATTGCAGCGTTCTTTCCAGGGGTGTGAAGCAGCTCATTGGCTGATGCCTCTTGTGCTTCACCCATTTGTTTTCTTTCTTTTTTTTTTTTTGCGGGGCAATGGGGGGTCAAGTGTCTGAGGCCGGACTTGAACTCAGGTACTCCTGAATCCAGGGCCGGTGCTTTATCCACTGTGCCACCTAGCCACCCCACCCATTTGTTTTCAAAGCACTAAGAGCCATTTCCCCTTCCCAGGTCCGCGTCAGGCCAGACTCAGCAGAGCTCAAACTGGGTCCAGTTCTAAGCTGAGCCCACCTTTTGCTTTCCTACCATGACACCTGGGGAAGAAGCATCTTTACTGTGGACCAAAGGGTGGAGGACCCAGATCTCCTTGGCCTCTCCATTTGGAACGTGCCTCCTTTCCCTCTTCCTCCTCCGCCTCCCCCAGGTCCCGCCCCTCTTTCTCTGTGGCATCGCTTGTCTGACTGGGCATTGTAGAAGACTTCAGAATTCCACACTGAAAACAGAGCAAGGGGCAGAGGGCCCACAGGTGGGACCCGAGTCACCAAGGCCAAGTCCTGCTTGCTTCCTCCAGGGCTGCATGGGGGCTGGCACGCTGGCTTCCTGCCTTCCTTGTGACTCTCCATTATCTAAGACAGACCCAAGACACGGCCTAGTTTGCCTCCTTGGCCTAGTTTGCCCCCTTGGCCGAAGCCTCCTAACCACAGTGTTTACATGTCTAAAGCCAGAGCTCAGTGGGTGTTTCTCTGCCTCCCCACCTCCATCCATCGTAGTTACTAAAGTTGGGGCCCTTTGCACTCCATAGGAATAGAGGCACCTGTCCAGGTTCCCCAGTAGCCTAAGGGGTGAGAAGGCCCCCTGGCAGGAGATCAGAGAACACCCATTTGTATTAAGCCTTTCTTTTTTAATATTTGCTTTGCTGATCTGCATCATTCACACTAACCATGGGGAACTGCCCCTTCCAGGACCCCAGGAGGGATCCACCTCCGGTAGCCACAGTGCACACCTGCTCTTTGGACCCCCCTTGCCCATTCTCCAGTGCGCCAGGGGCAGTCGTCACCTCCCTCCATGTTGCAAAGTTCCCGGCACCCCAAGGTGTGATGATAGCTATGCCAAGCAGAAGCAGGACGGGTTGGGTGGGCAGGTGAAACTGCTCTCAGCCAAGCCCAGCATATGCCCACTCGGGAGGCCTTTTTCCCCTGGGCCTGCTCCAGGGACTTTCTAAGTTCCTTGTTGTCCAAGGAGAACCCACTTCCTTTTCCCTTCTCCTCCGTGCACTGTGAATGAAAACAAGGAGCCCCTTGGAGGGAACAGAGGCAGGTGTTACCTGGACCACTGTCTTTAAAGTAATTCTCTATCTGTGAGCCTCTGAAATTCCTGTTCACATCTTGTACTTCTTGTACGTCGTCTCTCATTCTTGAGGGGATTGGATGTCTTGCGTGGCAGTCTTGGCTAAAGGATCGAAATCATGAAGAACTCTCTGTATAGGATTAGAGTGAAAGCATCGGTCTCTCCTCATTCCCGTTGAGGGTGAGAATGTTCTTGACCACGCACATCCTTACTATGTGGTTGTTAAGTGCCTTCAGCTTATGCGCTCTGCCTGCCACGCAGACGTCTGCGGCGTTTCTGAAGCAAAACGTGCAAGTGTGTGTTAGCTGGAAACCAGTATTCAAGTGCCTCAGGCCATCCAGGCCCTGATGGAACAAGCAGGGTGAGAATAAAGGATACCTGGACATGCTTCTGACTCAGTACTGTTCATTAAGCAGCTATTTACTCAAACGTCCATAAAGTGAATCAATCGGGTATTGGCCAAACTGTGGTTGAAGGTGTGTTCTTCCCCTGATGTGATCATGCCTAGCCAGATGTTCCCCATGAGGCATATAGAGCTGGAATGGGCTTTGAGGTAATAACTCCTATCCGTACACGCCTCGAAGGTTGGCAGAGCAACTTCTTCCTTTGTTACGACCCTGGGAGTCAGGCAGTGCACCTTGTGGACAAGGAAGCCTGGGCCCTGAACAGTGGGCACTCACCCCCACTTGGGAAATTGTTAAAGATCCAAGGTAGGATTCAAACGCAGATCTGACCAGCACTCACTGCCCTCACTCGGCCAGCAAGCATTTATTAAGCACCTACTGTGTGCCAGGCATTCAGCTCTGGGATCAAGAGGGTCAAGCTCAGGGAAAGGGGAAAGTGACTTGCCCAGGGTCACTGGGGTTCTAAGAAGCAGAGTTGGGATTCAAGCCCAGGTCCTCTGACTCCATAGGTGTCATGTTGTTCTCAGTTATATTACCTTGCCTCTCCTGGAACCCTTTTCATGTGCCCCAGTAACAATCGTGGTGGTTGTTTATTTAGCACCTTCATGTTTGTAAAAGACCTCACGTACATTGCCATTTGAGCCTCCCATCATTCGGACCTCATGATGCCTCATTTTTCAGATGAAGAAACTGAGGCCTGGGAGGGAAGTGATTTGCCCCACCTCATCTAGCCAGGAAGTGTCAGGGGTGTGATTTAAACCCAGGCTGCTCCTGCCCGCCGGGTCTAGTGTCCTGTCCACAATACTGAGTCTCCTCTGGCCGCTGCTTAAGAGAAGACCAGTTCTAGTAGCCAGACGCTGTAGCGCTGTAACCAGAGACTGATTATTAATGACAGAGAGGAGGTTAAGCTTACGGCAGCTTGGGACACTGATTGATTTGAAGGCCAGAGACCAGAATTGTCTGCTGTAGGATGATAATCTGGTTGCTCCAGAGTTTGTAAGACAGCTGGTCCTCGATGGAGGCCATGCGTGGATTCTGGAGTTACGAGGGACTGAACTCGACCCTTTATGGCTTCACCTTTGCAGCTGTGAATGAGGGACTTAGAACAGACACTGTCTAGTGACGCTTCCTGTTCTAAATCTAAGAATCTCAGGACGGGTATTGGAGAAGGAGGGTGGATCCAGATGACCCCAGATGATTGTAAAGTTTCCTCTAGTTCTCAATCTGCTCACAAAGACCTGAATTCAAATCCAGCCTCTGGTGCTTATCAGCTGTGTTATTCTGGGTCACTTCACAGCTATCTGCCTTTGTTTCCCCAACTGTAAAGTGGAAATAATACCACCCCCTCCCTTCTAGGGTTGTAAGCACCAAATGAGATAATGCGTGTAAAATGCTGCCTAAATGCTGGCTGTTAACGGTGATTCCATGAAGAAGAAGCTGGACAGGATGAATCCTAAGGCCCTTTCCAGCTCTCGCGTTCTGGGATTCTGGCCTACACGCCATCCCCAGTGCCCTTTGGCCAGTAAATCTTTTTTGCCCGTTTTCATTGGCTAGCACATCCCCTTAGCAACAGCAACCAGCCTGTCGGCTTTCCCATCCCATTTGCTTACCAGGCACCTGAGCTGGGGCTTTACAAGTGATATTCCCGTCAGGTCATTAACTTCACCACCCCTCCTGCAAAGTTTCTCTTCAAAGGCCTCCAGCTTGCCCCCCTGGAGCGGATGACAGGCAGAATGAGGAGTGAGTCGTAGTTCTGACAGGTTCTGGGGATCTCTGTGTGTCCAGGGCTCGGCCCCGCCCGGCCACGGGCTGAGCAGAACCCACAGTCAGTGGGGCACGGCAGCCCAGCCCCGGGCACACCAGCCTGACTAGGGAGAGAAGTCAGAGAAGAGGACCCAGAGGGAGATGGGGAGTGTCCCCTTTGTGATCCCAGTGCAGCGCGATGGTAGCAGGATTTCCTCAGCCGGCGGCTCTTGGGGAGTAGCAGCTGGTGTCGGCCATCTCCTGAGCCCAAGCACAGGTAGCACCAGCATAGTAGCAAAGTGGGAAACGGGCCTTTTCTTTAGTGTCTGCTGTGTATGTCAGGCTTCAAAATCTCTATCTCATTTGGTGTTCTCCACAACCCTGGGCAGTAGGTAGGTACCTTTGTTAGGCCTCTTTTACAGCTGAGGAAACCAAGTAAGATAGAGGGGAAGTGAATTGTCCAGGATCACACAACTAGTAAGCCTCTGAGGCAAGATTTGAACTGGGACCTTTCTGCTCCATCCACTCTGCCACCTAGCTGCACTGGATTTCTGGCCCCAACACGTCTAAGGTTACACAGTCAATAAACATTAAGTACCTCCTATCTGCCAGGCATTGTGCTAAGCACTGGGAATAAAAAGAAAAAGACAGGCCCTGCTCTTGAGGAGCTCTCAAATTCTAAAAGGGGAAGACATTAGAAAGATGGGGCAGCTAGGTGGCACAGTAGATAGAGGACCTGAGTTCAAATCCAGCCTCAGACACTTATGAACTGTGTGGTCCTGGGCAAGTCACTTAACCCCAATGCCTTCAAGAAAAAAAAAGTAAGGGGAAAGTACCCTTGCAGCGGCATGTTGCAGTTCTGCAGC
The DNA here is from genome assembly GCF_019393635.1 of Dromiciops gliroides. Taxonomy (NCBI): domain Eukaryota; kingdom Metazoa; phylum Chordata; class Mammalia; order Microbiotheria; family Microbiotheriidae; genus Dromiciops; species Dromiciops gliroides. The sequence goes on along the minus strand of NC_057863.1, from coordinate 618,104,519 downwards.
TGGGGGTGGGCTGGGCCCCTTCCTAAGTGGAGGATCTGGGAGGGTCTCTTCGGTGTTGGTCCTTCACCCTCTCCAGTCAGAGGGAGGGCGCCCGGGGCAGAAAGGTGCTGAGCAGGTGTGAGTCTTGTTGAGAGATCAGCATGTGAAGATAATGCTGAAGTCGGGGGAGTTATCAGCCCCACACAGGGTAGCCTCATCTGATCGACTCTGCCCAGGGGCCTCAGAGGCCATTCAGTTTGATGACATGAGGAAACCAAGGCTCAGAACATTGAAATGACCATAAGATCCCAGAGTAAGAGCAGGAACCAGTTGAGGTCATCTGGTCCATCCTCATTTTACAGATGAGGAAACAGGGTAGCAGAGGTTTAAGTAACTTGCCCAAGCGTCACACAGAAGGCATCAAATGTGGAATTTGAACCCAGATCCTCTGATTTTGGTCAGTGCTTTTCTCCCACTGTTAACAGGCTGCCTCCTGAAGGATATTATTATTGAACGTCCAGATAGGGATCCAGGAAATTAAATAGAGTTAGATAACAGAAGGGTGGGGAGAACAGATAGGACCATCTATATGGGGCATGGGCACTTCCTTCAGGCTCCTGGAATCAGAACTACAACTACCAGAGTGGGCCTTCTCACAATGACCCTGTGAAACGGGACATGCAAGTTCATATGTGACCATTGTACAGATGAATACATTGTGGCTGTAAGGTTAGGTGATTTACCCACTCTCAGAGAGCCGGGTCCAAAACCCATGTTTTCTGAGTCCTAAGTCCAGTAATCTAGTCCAAGGCTTCTTAAACTGTGGGTCTTGACCCCATATAGGGCATGTAACAACGTGGGGGTAGAGAACAATTTGGCAACAGAAAATGCTCATGCCAATAAATTTGACAATCTAAATGAAATGGATAAATATTTACAAAAATACAAATTGCCTGGGTTAACTGAAGAGGAAATCAAATCCTTAAATAGGCCCATTTTAGAAAAAGAAATTGAACAAGCCATCAATGAACTCCCTAAGAAAAAAGCTCCAGGGCCAGATGGGTTTACAAGTGAATTCTACCAAACATTTAAAGAACAATTCATTCCAATACTATACAAACTATTTGGAAAAACAGATGAAGAAGGAGTTCTACCAAATTCCTTTTATGACACAAATATGCTGTTGATACCTAAACCAGACAGAGCCAAAACAGAGAAAGACAATTACAGACCAATTTCCCTAATGAATATCGATGCAAAAATCTTGAATAAAATACTAGCAAGTAGATTATAGTAAGTGAGCAACCAGAATAATACACAATGAGCAGGTGAGATTTATACCACGAATGCAAAGTTGGTTCAACATTGGGAAAACTATCAACATAATTAACCACATCAATAACAAAACTAACCAAAATCATATGATTATCTCAATAGATGCAGAGAAAGCCTTTGACAAAATACAGCACTCATTCCTATTAAAAACACTAGGGGGTGGCTAGGTGGCGCAGTGGATAAAGCACCGGCCCTGGATTCAGGAGTACCTGAGTTCAAATCTGGCCTCGGACACTTGACACTTACTAGCTGTGTGACCCTGGGCAAGTCACTTAACCCCCATTGCCCCACCAAAAAAACCAAAACAAACAAAAAAAAAACACTAGAGAGAGGGGCAGCTAGGTGGCGCAGTGGATAGAGCACCGGCCCTGGATTTAGGAGTACCTGAGTTCAAATCCGACCTCAGACACTTAACACTTACTAGCTGTGTGACCTTGGGCAAGTCACTTAACCCCCATTGCCTTACCCCCCCCCAAAAAAAAAAAACCACTAGAGAGCATAGGAATAGGTGGAGCTTTCCTTAAAATAATAAGCAGTATCTACCTATAGCTTTAAAAAAAAATTTTTTTTTGGCAAGGCAATGGGGGTTAAGTGACTTGCCCAAGGTCACACAGCTAGTAAGTGTCAAGTGTCTGAGGTCAGATTTGAACTCAGGTACTCCTGAATCCAGGGCCGGTGCTCGATCCACTGCGCCACCTGGCTGCCCCCCTTATTTATTTTTTTTTTTTGCAGCAGTATCTACCTAAAACCATCAGTAAACATCATATGTAATGGGGGTAAGTTAGAGGCATTCCCAATAAGATCAGGGGGTGAAACAGGGATATCTATTATCACCTCTTTTATTTAATATTGTACTAGAAATGTTAGCTCTAGCAATGAGAAGAAAAAGGAATTAAAGGAATTAGAATAGGCAAGGAGGAAACAAAACTTTCACTATTTGCAGATGCATATGATGGTATACTTAGAGAATCCTAAAGAATCAACTAAAAAACTACTTAAAACAATTAACAACTTTAGCAAAGTTGCAGGATATAAAATAAACCCATATAAATCATCAGCATTTCTTTATATGACCAACAAAGCTCATCAGCAAGAGATAGGAAGAGAAATTCCATTTAAAGTAATAGTAGACAATATAAAATACTTGGGAATCTACCTGCCAAGACAAATCCAGGAACTCTATGAACACAATTACAAAACACTTTTCACACAAATCAAATCAGATCTAAATAATTGGAAAAATATCAATTGCTTATGGATAGACTGAGCTAATATAATAAAAATGACAATTCTACCTAAATTAATTTATTTATTTAGTGCCATACCAATCAGACTACCTAAAAATTATCTTATAGAGTTAGAAAAAATAATAACAAAATTCATCTGGAAGAACAGTAAAAGGTCGTGTATATACCCAGAGTCTAGAAAAAATTTCTTGGGTGAAAAGGAGTGAAGAATGGAAAAGTTTAAGAAGCCCTGAATTCTAGTCCAATGCCCTCATTGTGCTGAGACCCAGAGAAAGGACATGACTTGCCCAAGGTCACGCAACTATAACTGGATCTTTTTATAATACTTTAGAGTTTTCAAAGCACTTCTACATATATATTTCATTTTATCTTTTCAACAGCCAAGAGGCAGGTATGACAGTTTTTATTTTGTTTTGTCAATCCTATGGTGTAGGGGGGATGGGCTGGTGTTTTAATCAGTATAAGGAACTCTAAATGAGAAGAGTACCCTTGCCCTTTTTTTAACCAATGCAATTGGGCTTCTGTTCTGCCCCTTAACAGCCGTGGAGAGCTGCCTGAATAGCGGGTGTCAGAAGTGGGATTTGAACCTAGCTCTTCCTAACCAGGGTGCTGGTGCTAGCACTAACCACTGCACCACAGTGGCAAACTTAGAAATCAAATTGGCTCTTTCCAAATCTGCTCTTCTTTCTACATCCCGTTGGTGCCTTGGGTAAGGCCAGGATGGAAAACCTGAAGTTGGCAGACAAGGTTTTCTAGACCCATATGGTGTTTGTTTAATGCAATATAAAGGAAGACCTGAGTTCAAATTCTGCCCCCCCCAAGACACTGAACCTGTTTCCTTATCTGTAGAATGAAGGGGTTGGACTCTATGGTCTCTAAGATCTCTTTGAGCCTTAAATCTGATTCCGTGACCCAGCCAGTAAATGGTTGCCCCTACCCTGGCCCTTGCTCTCTGGTCAAGCCCGTGACCCAGGCAGCGCTCCAATCTCACAGAGCAGCTGTGAGCTGCCCCCTGCTGTGGTGAGGTTAGGGCCGGAGCCTAGTGGGGAATTAGAATTCTAAACAAACAGTTCTTGATTTAACAGCCTGGGGCGGGGAGGAACCCCATTGTGGTAGGGTTGGGGCTGCTCTTGGAAAAAGGCTCCTTGGGGATGGTGACCAATATGAATGGGCCCCAGGCTTCGAGAAACTGGATTTGAATCCAACTCCTGTTCCTGCTCGGTAGCTGGGTGAACTCTCGTGTGTGTGTGTGTGTGTGTGTGTGTGTGTGTGTGTGTGTGTGTGTGTGTGTGTGTGTGTGTGTGTGTCCTCTCTCGGACCCACCAAAGGTAAGTAGCAGGAGATTCAGAGCTGGGGAGACTTTGGCGACCATCTCGTCCAAACCCATTTTCCTGAACAAGCTAAGGCCAAAAAGGGATCACAGAATCATATACTCAGAGAGGGCGAGGCCTTCAGAGGCTGTTCTAATTCAGCCCCCCTCATTTTACAGGTAAGGGAAGCTGAGGCACAGAGATTATAGGATCATAGCTTTAGAGGGGGAATAGACCTCAGAGGCCACCTAGTTCAACCCCCTCATTTTACAGGTGAAGAAACAAGTCCGGGGACCGGAAGGAACCCATCCAAGGTCACGCGGGATTAGAACCCAGATCTCTGACATCAGTCAGCTCTCCTTTTAACTGGGGTGGGGGAGGGGAACATCACTGCCACAGGGTCTATCCCCCAGTATCTGGGCTGGGTGGACCCTCCCGGTTTTTCTGGGATTGGGGGGGTGTTATTGGGGCGGGGGTCGTGACGTGTGAGTCTACTGCAGCTGTGGCTTCGGCGGGATCTCGCGCCTTGGCGCCCCTGGTCCTGGGACATTTGGGGAGGTTCCCGAGGCCGGCTCCTCCTATTCCCCACCCCCGGGACGCCCCCCGCCCCTTCCCCGGCGGCTGTGGCGCGCGGCAGCCCCGCCCCGGGCCTCGGTCGGGCCGCGCGGGCAGCAGGGCCGGAGGTAGGAGGGCCGAGCATGGCCAGGATGGCCGGGGAGGGCGGGAGCCCGGGCGGTGGTGCGTGTGTGTGTATGGGGGGATGCGGCGGCCGGGTTCGCCCCAGCCGACCGGGGTGTGCGTGCTTGCTTTCGGTGGGGGCGCGGGGGATCCCCATCTTCCCAACCCGGGGCTGACCCGCGCGCGTTCGGGGTGCGAGGGAGGAAGCCGCGGGGTGGCCGGGGAGGGAGGAGCTGGACCCTGAAAGTACGGGGGGGGGGGGCAGAGGGGCGGATACTACCCTGCCCGCTCCGGGCCCCGCCCCGGCCCCGTGGGAGGGGCCCACCTCGAGCTGGGGCTGGAGGGACTCGCGGGGCCCCCTTGGCCAGGCTCCGCCGGTCCTCCAACCCCTCCGTCCATCGCGCTCCCGGGGACTATGGCCTGATTGTGCCCGAGATGGTGGGAGGGGAGGGCCGGTCACTGCACAAGCACCGAGTGTGTCCACGCCGAGCAGGGGGAGCTTTGAGCAAAATCCTGGGCAAGACTCCTGCTTTGGATCCGCCCCCCGCGGCCGGGGCCGAGGGAGGGGGAGCCAGGGGCCCCCAGAGGCCCGTGCTGCCGGCTCTCCGCTGCCTGGGGGAGCCAGGCGCTACAGCCAGGTCTTCCCCCCCCGCCCAAGTGCGCCCCGTCTCCCAAGAGGCTGGTGTGGTATCTGAAATCCCGCCATTAGACGGTAATACCCTTTCCATCCTTTATCCTGCAAGCGTTTATGAAATGCCCCCCAGGACAAAGCAGTGAACCGCTCCCTGCCCTCCGGCAGCTTACACCGCAGTGGAGGGAGACTAGAAACCCACAGCTCCCCTCCTAGCGATGGGATTTCATAGATCCGGGAATTCCCTCCAACTGTAAACCCCTAATCACACCGCTAACTAAATGCCAAACATATACAATGTAATTTCCTGGAAGGAAGAAGACTAGCAACATGTAGAAGGCGAGATCGCGTTTGAACTAAGCCTGGAAGAAAGCGTCGGGGGGTGGGGGGAACACAGAGAGAGAGAGGAAGAGAAAAAGAAGGCAGGGGTTCATTCCTGCCGGGGGGAACCAATCTGTAGGAAGGCCCAGAGACGGGGAGAGGCCATTTATGGGGAACAGTGATGGAGAGCCTCGTACAAGCCTTTCACTTTACGAATGGCTAGAAAAATGGAAATAGCAGGCCGGGTTAGGCAGGGGAGGGGGGCAGAAAAAAGACCGGCTCCGGATTGTGAGGAAAGAAAGCCCTCTTTAAACACGGAAATGGGAGAGCTAGGGTTGGAAGACCTCTGAGGTCTCCGGATTTTGCCGGGAATGCAAAAGGGCAAGTCAGCAAGCATTTATTAAATGCCTACTGTATGCCAGGCTCCGTGCTAAGATCTGAAAATACAAAGGCCAACGAACAAAAGGGAAAGACAATGCCTTGAGGGAGGCAACCCGCTGTAATAGAAGGGCTGGTGGGCTGGTAGGCTGGTAGTCAGGGGACTGGGTGTTCAAATCCCGATTCTAGCTTGTGACTTTATGAGCCAACTAAGCTCCCTCAATTTTGGTTTCCACATCCATAAATTATAAATACTGATACCTAAATTCCCCAAAACACAAAGGTAAGGAAAGAACCTTTTAAAGTATTATAAACATTATCGTCAGCATCAGCATCATTATTGTCAGGCATTGCAGTAAATGGAAAGAGTGCCACAAGGAATCAGAACTGGTTTACCAAATTGGCCCTGCCCCTATTTGCCTGTGTTACCTTGGGTGAGAACTTTGATCTCTCTGGGCCTCAGATTCTTCATCTGTAAAATGAAGGGGTGAACTAGTAATTTCTGGGATTCCCCCTTCTAAATCTATGAAGTATGTAGTAGTAGTATATGATGCTTATTAATGAAATCCAGTCCATTCCCCACCCTACCCCATCCCCACAGCCAGAAGATACTGGTCTGACCATGCCACTGACCTGTTCAAGAATTTTCAGTGACTTCCTGTTGCCTTTAGGATAAAATGCAAACTCCTCAGTGTGGAGTTTCAAGCTCTTCACAGTTGGGCTTGTTATGGGCCCAGGGCACGCCAGAAGTTCTTTGGGGTACATCATGGAACCTTCTCCTTGAGAAGCTAAACCAAAGGACAGACACACCTAAAAGATAAGTGGAACCAGATCGGACTGAGCTAGCTCAGGGACCTCCACCCTTCATTCTAGTTTCCCTCAACCCTGGGGAGATAAGGTTAGGTGTGGCTGCTGTCTTTGTGTCCTGAGGAGATGGCTTGAGAGATCTACAGCCACCCCTCACCCAACTCCTCCAGCCACCACCAGTGGGGGAGGGTCCTCCCTCACTAAGGGAACTTTCCACAGTCCTATGGTCACCCCCATCAGTCCTCTATAAAAGTACCTGCCTGTCTCCTGCTCGAGGAGATTGGTATCTCAGAGCCATGCTCTGTGCCATGCCTTTCTCCCCATTAGAAGTCCAAGAATTTCTCTCATGGTTTCTTTTCCATTCCCTTCCCTTGCCCCTAATAAACTACCATCTTATTCTAATTGCTTTTGTGTGCAAAAGGGTGTAATTCTTTAAAGAGGAATTCCTAAGGACCCCTAAACCCTTTCCCAAACCCCTATCCCTAACCCCCTACCCCATTTTCCCCATGACAGGCTTTACACTCCTTTTCTAGGCTTTTATGTTACTCCCCTCAACACACTGAATTCTGGCTAAACTGTCCTATTTTGTGTGCCTTCATCTCTGTATTCCATCTCCTGGAGCACAGAGAGCACTCCCTCCTCACCCAGAATCCTAGCTGCTGCATTCTCTCTCCTCCCAGTTGTTACCACTCTCCCCTTCCTCCAATTATATTGCATTTTTTTTCTTTCAATATTGTATCCCCCAGTAGAGGGTAAGCTTCTTGAGGGAGCAACTTTTTTTTCCTTTGTATTCTCATTGTCTCTCTCTCTCTCTCTCTCTCTCTCTCTCTCTCTCTCTCTCTCTCTCTCTCTCACACACACACACACACACACACAACACTTAATAAATGCCTGTAAATTGAATTGTCTTTGAATTGTCAAGTGATGTTATCCGGGAGATTAGTTGGCAGCAGGCCTAGCACAAGATAACAGTTCACATTTATATTGGACTTTAAAGAGGGCTTTCTTCACCACAACCCTGTGGTTACAGTATTATTATCCCCAATTTATGAACAAGCCTCAGAAATAAGAAGAGCCAGAGCCAGGATTTCATAATAATATTTTATATAACACCTTAAGGTTTGCAAATTATGTCGTTTCATGCAACCCTGGGAGGTAGGTACTGTTATCATTTCCATTTTACAGCTGAAAAAACTAAGGCAGATAAAGGTTAAATGACTTGCCCAGGGTCACACAGCTAGTATGTGTGGTGAAGTTAGATTTGAACTCAGGTCTTCCTGACTCCACACCAGGCGCCCTAGCCACTGAACTACCCAGCTGCCTAGGGTTTTTGTCTGTTCTGATTTGGGGTGGAGTAGAATGCTAAAAGGTTTCAGAGCTGAAGGTAAAAGTTGCCCCAAATACCTCATGCATACTTCACAGAAACTATTTGGCCTCTACTCAAAGAACTGCCCTCTCCTCCCTTCATTTGCCACTATCTGTTCATTCTACCGATTAACTGTCCTCCCCCACCCCAGTACTCATCTGCAGGGGTTAATGTATGCCTGCAGGGACAGAGTCCAGGAGTACTGAGCCTTGGCTGTGCCCAGAGCCCACTGTGGAGAATAGGGGATCCTGGCCAAATTCCTCTTGTTTCTCTGGAGGAACCAGCCCTCACCACTGACTGCCCTGGCCCGTCTTGCTTTTAACTTAGAGAATGTGCCAAGTGGAAACAAAGCCATGATCTGCTGGCTGGAGGCAGGTTGCTGAAGCGAGGCACCAAATGATTCCTTATTTTGTGGGCTATGTGTGGCAGACTTTTTAACCGAGTCCTGGCTGTCTATTAAGTAGGGTTTTACTCTCCCAGGTGGTGGCTAGAATAATGGTTTGAGTCATACCTTAGGTGACTAGCCTGGCATAGTCACCTGTGATTCTCAGTTTCCCCATCTGTAACCGCCTCACAGGTTTCTTGCAAGGATCCAACACTGTAATGTATGAAAAGTATTTTCCAAGCCCGAGTTATACAAGTGTAGCTAATATTGTTCTGAGAAGAACTCAAAAAGACAAGTTCAGGTGATCCCTTAACAAAAACTAATGGAGTTAGGAAGCCTTGGGTTCAGTCCCAACTCCTAACTCACTGGCTTGTGTGACTGGATTTGGTTTAGTCATTGGCTTAATCTTTTGGTCACCCAGATACTAAAGCTATATATAACACACTAGTTTTGGGGAGAGGGAGTTTCTACACTGTTCCTTCCCCATGTCCATTAAATCACAGGTCTAGAACAAAAAAAAATTTAAGTTTTATTATCAGACAAGGAAACTGAGGCCCAGAGAGGGGAAATGAACTGCCCAATGTCATCTGGCTAGCAATTAAACAGAGAGGGAATTCAAACCCAGGTCCTTTGGCTTCCAGTCCAAGACTCTCTTGATTCTCATGCCACTCTTTGGTTTCTGCTCAGATTCTTTCCGAGCACAGATCTGGGGATCCACCACCCTTTCCTGCCCAGCTTCCTTTCTGCCTGAGAATTTCTCTGCCTTGGAGTTGACCTCAGACTGATTAAACTATCTCATTCAACTCTCTGCCCCCTTACCTCTCTTAAAGAGGAGGAACCTGGGTTTCTGTCTCCCAGGCCAGCACCCTTTTTCTTTGTATGACCTTTTTTTTTTTTTTTTTGGTGAGGCAGTTGGGGTTAAGTGACTTGCCCAGGGTCACACAGCTAATAAGTGTCAAGTGTTTGAGATCATTTTTGAACTCAGGTCCTCCTGAATCCAGGGCCAGTGCTTTATCCACTGTGCCACTTAGCTGCCCCTCTTTGTATAACTTTTAATTTAATTTAATTTAATTTTTTATTTTTTTATAGTGAAGCAATTGGGGTTAAGTGACTTGCCCAGGATCACACAGCTAGTAAGTGTTAAGTGTCTGAGACTGGATTGGAACTCAGGTACTCCTGACTCCAGGGCTAGTGCTCTATCCACTGCACCACCTAGCTGCCCCTCTTTGTATAACTTTTAAAGGGGAAGGATTTTTTATGATTAATATTTTGACTATACTCAAGAACAGCAGACATTTTTTAAGTGCTTACTATTTGCAGAGTATTGTACTCTGTGAAAGGAAAAAACAATTTAAATAAAACAGCTCCTGCCCTCAGGAAACTTCCAGTCTAGAATGGGGATAAGGCACATCTTCAATAACTGATTCATAGTAAAGAGACTTGCTGGGGGAAAAAGTATCAATAACAACAGCTAACATTAATATATGGTGCCTACTGTGTAAAGGCTGAAGAAGGATTCATTGGGTGGAGTGGAGGAGGTGAGGAGACAGGAAGTGAGCCTTCCTCTCTAAAGTTACCTTCTGCCTACTCTCTCTGTATTTTGTATGTACACAGTTGTTTGCATGTTATCTCCCCTATTAAACTGAGAGGTCCTTGAGTCTGTTTTTGTTTGGCCTTAGCACAGTACTTGGCATATCATGGTGTTGTTCAGTTGTATCTGTTACTTTTCTTTTCCTTTCCTTTTTTTTTTTTTTTTTGGCGAGGCATTTGGGGTTAAATGACTTGCCTAGGGTCACACAGCTAGTAAGTGTAAAGTGTCTGAGGCCGGATTTGAACCCAGGTCCTCCTGAACCCAGGGCCGGCGCTCTAACCTCTGCGCTACCTAGCTGCCCCTGTTCAGTTTTATCTGACTCTTCATGGCCCCATTTGGGGTTTTCTTAGCAAAGATACAGAAGCTGTTGGCTATTTCCTTCTCCAGCTCATTTGACAGACCCACGTGCTTTCTCCTATCGGCTTTCCCCATATCATAAGGAAACGGAGGCAAACGGGGTGAAGTGATTTGTCCAGGGTCATACCACCAGTAAGTGTCTGTGGCCAGCTTTGAATTTAGGAAGATGAGTCTTCCTGGGCTCTATCCACTCTGCCACCTAATAGCCTTGGCACATAGTAGGCACTTATGCTGGTAATTGACTGATCATTTGATTGAGCCATACTCCGATAGAGCCAAGGACGCTGATGGGTCCAGAGCTTGGCCCCTCCTGCCTGCTCAGGGCCCATCCCTGTTGGAAGGGACCTTAGAGTTACTGTAATCAGCCTTCCTCAGTCTACTGGTGATGAAGCCAATGTCCATAGGGGGTGACTGATTTGCCCAAGGGCATGCTCTGTAAGTGACAAGGCTGGGATTTGAAGGGAGCAGGGCGGGGCACCTCTGTCCTTTTTCCCTGTTGACCTAATGAAAGAATGCTGGATGGAGAGTCAGAAGATGTGTTCCTAGTTTGGCTCTGAGTTCCCTCTTCGGGAGGGGGATGGGGGGAAGGGAGGGGAATGGTTTCCTCCTCTTAAAAATGAAGGGTTTAAATAAAATCAAGAATTCTTAACCGGAGTATCCATGAATAGATCTCAGGGGATCCGGGCATTTTGATGGGGAAAAAAATTGCTTCTTTTCCCCCCCAGTATGATTGATTTCCTTTGTAATCTTTAAGCGCGTAAAGACATGCTTCTGAAGAGGGTCCCCGCTTGCCCAAGGGGCCCAAGACACAAAAAAGGTTACCTGAGACTGGATTATTTCTAAGGTTTCCTTTCCCTCTTAAAAACCCTTCGATACCATATGGAGGACTCTAGGACCCAGAAGCCTTTTAGCCAGATGAATGAAGGGACCTAGAAGAAGGTGGGGGGATGAAGGAGAACTTGGCATCCTGGGGTCCCTCCCCTTCTCCCGCCTTCCCTGGTCACATGGGGGGTGGGGGAGAACCGTCAGTCAGAGATTTAATTATAATCTGGATTGGCCCAGAGTCTCAGCTGAGGCCAGCAGGGGCAGGGGCAGCTGTCACTATCTCCTGAATAAGGAGGAGGGCATCTCTCTGTGCCCAGCACTATATACCCAGGCTGAGCCCAGGAAGAGGAGGCAGGATTGGATGCCAGGCACTGCTGGGGTCCCTCTGCCTCTCCCCATGAGCTCTACAGATGAGGGGCCACCAGTGGCTGCACCGAAGTTGGAGACAGTTATCCAGGTGGGTCCTGAAGGGAGGGCATGGCCTGGGCAAGGATCGGGGTGACAGTACTGCCCAGAGTGGGTGAGTGGTGGGTATGGATCCAAGACGGCCCCTGATTGGGGGGGGGGGGGGAAGAAAGAGCACTTGGGGGAGGGGAAAGCCCTTAGCAGGTCATTGTAATAGCACAGGTGAGAGGAGATGAGGCTAGAGCTAGGAGTGTGCCCCCAGAGGGGGGTGGGGTGGGGAAGAAGCTGCGAGCTTCAGAGATGAGTTTTTTGGTTCCCCGTTCAGCTGTCTGACTTACCGCTGCCGCTCCTGCTAATGAGAATTTTTTTAACCAGACCTATGATTTCATCAGTGTGAGGAACTGTGGGAAAGGAGGAAACTCCCTCTCCCCATTCAGTCAGGCACCTGCTCTTCATCTTAGGTTCTAGACAGTCACCTGGTGCACTGAGGGACCAAATGATCTGCCCAGGGTCTCCCAGCAATGGGATGTCAGAGGTGGGCTTGAACCCAGATTTTCCTGGCTCTGAAACTGACTCTCAAACCATTATAACCATACCATCTTTTAATAAGAATATCTGACATCTGTCATATAATAATAACTGACTCAATTATCATAATAACCGATAGCTCGAGAATGCTTGGCCCGGGTTATCGCATTTGAAATATTTATCTCCTCATTTGAGCCTCACCAGAATGCTGGTAGGGGAGCCCTACAGGTTGCTATGTCTGTTTTATAAAGAAGGAAATCCCTGCTCAGAGAGGCTGACTTGCTCATAGTTACACAACCAGTATCAGAAGGAAGATTCGAACCCAGGACCCCCCACCCACTCAGCTCTGTTGCCCTTTAGCTAATTATAGGACGCTAGGCAAGTCATTTCCCAGCTCGGTTTTGCCATCTGTAAAATGAAGGGGTTCATCTATATGAATGAATGAATGAATGAATGAATGAATGAATGAATGAATGAATGAAAGAAAAAGCATTGAATACTTACTGTGTGACCTCTAAGATTCTTCCCAGGTCTAAATACAGCAGTCCTAAGGGAATAAATAACTGCTGTTTATGCTAATGGGCTTCCTGCTATAACTCCCTGAGAGAGGAGTGAGCCATGGGGCAGAGGTTCCTGGGCATCTTTCTCCCCCAGCCTTTAACCGTTGGCCTTAAGTTTCCTTCTTATTCCTTTTCCCCACCCAAACCAGCCTGGGTCTCTGAGCTCTTGAGGCTGGCTGACATTCCATGTGCTGTAGAACCTGGGTGTTTTGCTTTGTGGGATTTTTGGAGACAGAAGGTGAGCTCTGGGAAGGGAAGGGAAGGTTGGGGTAGTGAAGCTCCTGCTGAGAGCTGAGCAAGATGCTGGGGTGGAGGGCCCTGCCCAACATGCACACAGCTGGGGTGATCCCATCCTGACTGATTTCTTTTTTTTTTTTTTTCTTTTTTTTTAGTGAGGCAATTGGGGTTAAGTGACTTGCCCAGGGTCACACAGCTAGTAAGTATTAAGTGTCTGAGGCTGGATTTGAACTCAGGTACTCCTGACTCCAGGGCCGGTGCTCTATCCACTGTGCCACCTAACTGCCCCTCTGACTGATTTCTGAGGAGTGTTTGTGATGCAGAAGGACCCTGTAGCTGGGGCCCAGGTGTGGTCTTCCTGGGAGTATTGGTGCAGCAGAATGAGCTCTAGGCCTGAATTTGGAGTTTGAAGAGCTGAATTCAAATCCGACTTCTGCTACTGACTCAGTCTAACCCTACCCTCTAAGCCTCAGTTTCCTCATCGTTAAAAGGAAGATAATAATATTTATAAGAAATCATTACAGAGATGGGAGGTGATGTTTGATGAGTCTCACATGTGTCACCTCTCTACTCAACAAGGCCACCATCCTCATCACCACTCACCTAGACTATTGAAACAGCTTCCCAATCCAACCCTCTGCTTTTGCAGACTCTCCCCTCTTTAATATATGCTCCATATATTCCCACAAAAATACTTTTCTTAAAGCAAGCATACGTCTGACCGTGTCAAATTCCTCCACTCCCCTGCTCAAGAAATTTCAATGGCGGGGCAACTAGGTGGCGCAGTGAATAAAGCACTGACCCTGGATTCAGGAGGACCTGAGTTCAAATCTGGCCTCAGACACTTGACACTTACTAGCTGTGTGACCCTGGGCAAGTCACTTAACCCCAATTGCCTCACCAAAAAAAAAAAAAAATTTCAATGGCTCCCTATTACCTCTAGGATAAAATATATACAGACTTAGCTTGGTGCTTAAAACCTTTAACAGTCTCCATGCTGACTTCATATTACTTCCCCTTCACGCACTGCATGTTCTAGCCAGACTAGCCTTCTGCTCTTTGCCAAAGCCAGTGTTCTATCTCCTGCCCCTATGGATGGGCTGCCCATGCTTGGCGTGTTCTTCCCTCTCATTTCCTTACCTTAGAGTCCCTGGCTTCTTTAAAGAGTTAGCTCATGTGGTACTGTCTCGGGAGGTCTTTCCAAATACCCCTAGTTGCTATTCCCCTGACTCAGTTTGTTATATATATACTTGCACTCAGAATGACCTGGGTTCATGTTCAACAACTGATGCTATGTTGTCTTGCAAGTCAGTTAACTTACAGATGGGGATAATAATACACATTCCTCATAGCACTGTGGTAGGGATCAAATCACCTCACCTAGTATAAATAAAGTGTTTTACAACCTTTGAGAGCTGTAGAAATGTCAGCCATTTAGAGGTAGCGGGTCATAGAAGTTAGAATATTAGACCTGGAGCACAAAGACATGAATGAAAATCCTGCCTCTGTCATACACCAGCTCTAAACTTCAATTTTTTCTTCTGTAAAATGAGGATAATAATACCACCTACCTCACAGAACTGTCATGAGAATCAGATGAGATAATCATTGCAAAATGCTTTTCTTTGTAAAATTAGATTTGTAAAAAAATTTACCAAGCATTTATTTTCTCTCCCTCTTTCCCACCCCTGCCAACTGAAAAAAGAAAAAAAAACACAGAAGTTTGCAAAGTCAAGCAAAACAAATTTCCATACTGGCCACATCCAAAAATCCATATCTCGTTGTGCATATTTGGTCTATCACTTCTCTCTTAGGAGGTAGATAGCATTCTTTATCCTCAGTCCTCTGGAGTCCTGGATGGTCATTGCATTGATTAGAATTCTTAGGTCTTTCAAAGTTGATTATCTTTATACTGCTGTCCTTATGTAAAAGGTTTTTCACTTTGCATCAGTTCATACAAGTCCTCCCAGGTTTCTCTGAAGCCATCCCCTTTATCATTTCTTACATCATCTGCATATAGCATAATTTATCTAACCCTTCCCCAATTAATGAACACTTCCTCAGTTTCCAGTTCTTTGTCACCACAAAAAATGCTATAAACCTTAGTAGAACAGTGACAGCACAGTGCCCAACACATAGTAGGTGTTTATAAATGCTTGTTGGTTGAGTAGAAAGTAAAGTCCTTGAGGGGATTTATTATGTGTTGGTATTTCCAGCACCTGTCATAATACCTGGCATACAGTAGGTGATTAAGAAATGCTTGTTGGGGCAGCTAGGTGGTGCAGTGGATGGAGCACCGGTCCTGGAGTCAGGAGTACCTGAGTTCAAATCTGGCCTCAGACACTTAACACTTACTAGCTGTGTGACCCTGGGCAAGTCACTTAACCCCAATTGCCTCACTAAAAAAAAAAATACTTGTTGAGTTGAATTGATTTTTCTCAGGCCTCAGCCATCTCCCCCACCTCCTTCTTATGGGATCCTAGAGGGTCTTCTCAGGATTTTAATTGTTTTTGTGCCTACTCTGTTGGGAAGCAGCATGTTAAAACAAAATCCTAGAACTTTTGTGAGACCTACTTAGCTCCCTTCTTCCCTGACCCCAGATACCCAGTATATCTCTCTGCCTTTCTCCTCTTAGAAGCTGGAAAGCAGCCTCCTGACCTCGGAGGAGGAGGAGGAAAAGGGCCTGACAGTACAGGACCCAGCCCAGGACGCAGGGCCCTCTCGCCTGCCCGCCCGCATCCGTGAAATTGTCACTCGGAATCTCTCTGAGCCTGAGAACCCAGGTAGGGACCCTGATTTGTGGGAGGACTTCCATCCCTGGGCATATTGGGGTCACCTCTGACACTCCAGGAGGCTGAGAAACTTGGAGCTTTTTAGAAGTCTGGGATCCAGTGTAGATGTGGTGGAAAGCCTTACGTGGCTGGTGTTTTCTATGCCTGCACTGAGGACGAGACCGTATTGCATGGTTTAGGTTCCTAGAAACCAGCTGTGCACTGGCCCTGGGAGGTGTGGCACCAGCCTATTCTGTGCTATTCTCATCTGTGTCTCTTTATCCATCTGGTGGCTGTTCCCCCCATCTGGAGGATCTCTCCCACCTAGTAATTC
Source organism: Dromiciops gliroides (assembly GCF_019393635.1). Taxonomy (NCBI): domain Eukaryota; kingdom Metazoa; phylum Chordata; class Mammalia; order Microbiotheria; family Microbiotheriidae; genus Dromiciops; species Dromiciops gliroides. The sequence goes on along the minus strand of NC_057863.1, from coordinate 618,088,474 downwards.
TTGAGTCTTTGCATCCTCCATTGGGTTGGCTGTCTGAGAGGGGAGGAGGTCGTGGGTGGGGTTTCATCTCCCCAAGCTTCTCAGGGGTGAGTCAACAATGCTGAGCTATCCTTCCCTCACTTCCCCTACCCCAGAGGCTGCTCGGTCCCCAGAGATGGCATCCCTGTTGACACTCCAAGAAGAAAACCGCATCCTGCAGCAGGAACTGTCCCGCGTCGAGGACCTATTGGCCCAGAGCCGGGCAGAACGAGATGAGCTGGCCATAAAATACAATGCCATCAGTGAGCGGGTAGGTGCCTGGAGAGCCTGGGGTCTAGAGGGGATCCTGGGAGGGGGCTGCCTTTGAAGAGGAATGACACTTGGGGAAACCAGACCTGCTCATCTGGTGCCGATCATGGGGATGATCTCGTTGGGGGGTGGCGAAGGTATGGGCAGAATAATCTGATGGTTCCAAGTCCTTTTACTCACTGCTATTATTAATTCCTCATCCATGGTCTGGAAATTTAGATCCAAGTCTGTGAGACAGAATTGAAGGAATGTGTGTATTCAATATATAGACATATATTTCCAGAGTGTGTGCGTGTCCTCGTGTGCACGTCTTTGTGTACATGTGTGTGTAATAACAATTATTATTAAGCAGTTTAGAACCAGAGGATTCTGGCTTTCAAGTTACAAGAGACCTTTAGAGGTTACCCAGTCCTCTAGATAAGGAAACGGCAAGTTTGGATGGTCTCTGTGGTCCAGCCAGACTGGTCTTCCTGTTGTTTTCCATACACCATACACCATACACCATACACCATACACCATACTCCATCTCCCATGAGCATGGAGGAATGGATCCCAATCCCTTTCTGCTCTCCAGTCCCCATCCCAGTGTAGTCTCTCCAGTCTCCATTCCATCCCCCAGGCATTTGGCAAGGTGATGTTCCTAAAACAGGACATTCCCCCTCTCAAGAAACTTCAATGGTTCCCTATTACCTCCAGAATCAAATACAGACTCCTCTATTTGGCATTGAAATACCTTCAGGGGCAGCTAGGTGGCGCAGTGGATAGAGTGCTGGCCCTGGATTCAGGAGGACCTGAGTTCAAATCTGGCCTCAGACACTTAATACTTACTAGCTGTGTGACCCTGGGCAAGTCACTTAACCCCAATTGCCTCACCAAAAAAAAGAAAAGAAAAGAAACACCTTCAGAACCACTTGGTCCATTCAGTAAGCAATTATTCATGTTCCTACTATGTGCCAAGAGGTGAAGGTAGAAACAAGGTTTGACCACTCATATGGGAGGGTGAAGAATCAAGGATGATGATGTCGTGTTACAAATGTGGATGACTGGAAGGAAGCGGTGCCTTTGGTGGAAATGCTGAATTTGAGATACCTAAAGGACCTCCAAATGAAATGCCCTGTGGCCAGTTGGTGATGTAGGACCGGAGGTCAGGAGGGAGACTCAGGCTAGAAATGTAGATTAAGAGAGTCCTCTTCTTAGAAAGGAGAAAGAAACCCCTGGGAGCTAAGTCACCAAGAAAGAGGGTGGAGATAGAAGAGGGTCCAAGACAGAGCCTTGAGGAACACTCAGCGTTGAGACATGGAGAAGGAATGGTCAGAGAGATGTCAAGTCAAATCAAGTCAACAAGCATTTATTAAGTGCTTGTTGTGTGCCAGGCACTACGACAAGTGCTAAGATACAGAGAAAGGCAAAAATACAGTCCCTGCTTTTCAAGGAGCTTGCAATAGTTAGCATACAAACAATATATATATGGGGTGTACAGAGACAACCAAGTAGTGCAGTAGGCAGAACACTCGGCCTAGAATTAAAGCAGGCACACCCATTATCACTGCTACTATTTAACATTCTCCTAGAAATATTAGCTAGAACAGTAATAAAAGAAAAAGAAATGTATGGAATAGGCATAGGCTTATATAGAAGCAAAGCGATCACTTTTTCCAGGTAGTGGGACGATTTACTTAGAAAACCCTAAGGAGTCAACTGAAATAATGAATTCAGCAAAGTTGTAGAATATTTTTAAAAAATCCACATAAATCATTGGCATTTCTGTGTATAACTGATGGAATAACCCAGCAAGAAGAGCTGGAGAAGGAGATGGGATCCAGGAAGAGAGAGTGTGGACATTGGTGTCAGGCGTGGCAGATATATTGGAAATTATGAGGACTTAGAAAGGGCTGTGAACTATGGCAATTAAGAGATCATTGGAGGGGCAGCTAGGTGGCACAGTGGATAGAGCACCAGCCCTGGAGTCAGGAGTACCTGAGTTCAAATCCAGCGTCAGACACTTAACAGTTACTAGCTGTGTGACCCTGGGCAAGTCACTTAAACCCCAGTTGCCTCACAAAAAAAGAGAGAGAGAGAAAGAGAGAGATCATTGGGAAACTTGATTTTCCAGACAACAGATAATGAAACCTAGGATCAGATGACAAGTATAGAATATTTTACACACTGTGAAATGATGTCACTGTTCTTAACGTTTGGGTTTAAATGTTTTTCTGTATCACTAAGGAGTATTTAGTGGAGTTAATGGATATGTCTATGTATTTAAGAACTATGATGTAAAGTCTAAAAACAAAATCAGCTGGGAGGGACCTTAGAGCATAGAATGTTAGACCCTAGAAGAGCCTTAGAACTTCAACTATCAGAGCTGGAAGGAACCTTGGAATAGAGAATATCAGAGCATATTAATTAGAATGTCAGACATAGGGGACCTTAAAACATAGAAAGTCAGAACTGGGAGGACACTTAGAACCCAGAATGTCAGAGCTTGGAGGGCTCTTAGAACACAGGATGTCAGAGCTGAGAGGGCCCTTAGAACACAGGATGTCAGAGCTTGGAGGGCTCTTAGAACACAGGATGTCAGAGCTGAGAGGGCCCTTAGAACACTGAATCTCAGAGTAGGGAGGGCCCTTAGAAGACAGAATGTCAGAGATAGAAGGGCTATTCAAGATTGTCTTAGTTCAGCCCCAACATTTTAGATATGGAAATAGCCACATGGGCAGAGGAAGGACTGGAGAGGCCCAGGTCTCCTGACTCCCTGAAAGTGACTTGCCTCAAAGATATAGCCCCCTAGTTAGTGGCATCACCAGGACCAGGATCTCGGTTTTCTAAGTCTCCATCCATTGTGCACATGCCTGTCCTTCATGCCTATGGCCCCAGGCCCATATAGCTTTGCACTGACTTGCTCTTCTCTCCCAGACCTGCCTGGACAAGCTGAGGAGTCTGGGGTTGGCTTCTGGGCTTGTTGGGACTTGCCATGAGATGGATAAGGGTGGGTGGGCTCCCCACCAATGAATGGATGGATGCTTGGGTTATTGTGGAGCTGTATTTTTTCAGGATCAGCCTGCTAGAAGAGGGGGACAAAAGGGGAAAGCAGGATTGGAGGACCCCAAGCCGGCCTTTGATTCTAGCCTGGGAATTTGGGATGGGGGGAGGGAGCGGGTACCTATTGGCAACTGTTCTCTCATCTAAGTGCCAGCCTTAGAAATGTCTGGGCAGCTCTCTGCCAATTGAGGCAGATGGCGTGATAGGCAGGGCACATTTGGAACTAAGGGACCAGGGTTCAGAACCCAGCTCTGAAATGTACTCGGATCACAGTCATAGCATTTAAAGCTCCTTTAATGCCAGAGAGGAAAACTGAGGAACAGGCAGGGGATGGGGCCTTGTATGCAGCAGAGTTGATATCAAAGCCTTGGCCATTTGACACCAAACCCAGAATTCTTCTCCTCCTCCAAGGGGTCTTCCCCTTTCTTTATGTCATGCACCTCATTAGTAGTGGCCAATAAAGTCCCTTCTCAGAAGAATGCTTTCAAATGTGTGAAATACTTGGAATTAAAAAAGAAATCAGTCATGTTGAAATTAAAATGGAATAGTGTTTCTCCTTGAAGTTCTTGCACCCTCTGTAATCTATCCTTGGGCTCCTTGGCATCTTGTCTCTAGGTTAAAATCCCTTGAACTATGTTATGACCGTGGGTACATCACAGTCCTTCTGAGCCCCAGTTTTCTCAGCTATGAAATAGGAATAATAACACCAATGCTTCCCCCAACCCTGAAGTTGAGAAGACAGATCTTTGTAATCCCTGAAGTTCTATATGAATGTGAGCTGCTCTTCTCACATTTAGACGCTAAATCCCATGGAGATGATGTTCAACAAATGAACAAAATCCTAGCAGATCATTTGAACGTAAGGGGGGTGAGAGCACTTGCTGAATGCCGGCCTTCCTTGGTTGACACTGACCCTCTCTACTCCACCCCACCCCACCACCAGCAACTCCATTGAGGACTGAGGTATAACTGCCCCTGAGCCTGAGGTCACAGCAGGGGGAAGAATTCAGATGTTGATGAAGAAGATCTCAGGCTAGTAGGACCCTAGAGACCCTTTAATTTTTACAGATTAGTAAACTGAGGCCTATTGAGATGAATCGATTTTGTCTAAAACCAGGCACTTTAAGTTGCCAAATTCATTGCTCTCCCCACTAAATCATGCTGCCTTTATGAACTACTAGATATCGATCAGGGACCTGTGGAGGGTTGTATTTTAGATTTTCTTTGATTCAGGAGGGTTTGGGTGTGGCCCTTGTTGGGGTAGATGAGATTGGGACCTCCAAGGTTCTTACTAGCAGACATACCATAGGTGAATAATTTTTTTGTTGGGCAGGAAACTCCTGGGCCTCTTGGTCCCATCTTCACGGTCAGTCCAGTCGCTTGTCATAGTGGGTGGAGAGTTGGATTCAGTAACCCCTGTAGTACCTGCCTTACCAGAATACTCTTGTTGAAATGAGATCATAGATTTTCCAATGAGATTTGACTTCACAGCAATATACGTTATTGTTGTTTATTTGTTTCAGTCATGTCTGACTCTTTGTGAGCCCATTTGGGGTTTCCTTGACAAAGATACTGGAGTGGTTTGCCATTTCCTTTTCCAGCTTATTTTACAGATGAGGAAACTGAGGTACTTGGGATCAAGTGACTTTCCCAGGGTCACAGCTAGTTAAATGTCTGAGGGTGAGTTTGAACTCAGGTCTTCCTGTTTCCAGGTTGGCACTCTATGTACTATACCATAGACCTGCCGAGAGCAATATAGAAATGTCAGTTATTATTGATATATTATTTTTCTTTGGAGGCCAGGAACTAGGGTAGGACCTAGTGTGTCTACACGAACCTTCTTCCTCCTCAGTAGACTTGGTGACTCTAAGTTCCTCTCCCAGCTTTAAATTCATTATCTTACTTTGTTTGATCAATCAGTCCACCAACAGGAATTTTTTATTGTTATTAACAACAACAATAATATTTTTATTTAAAGTTTTGACTTCCAAATTCTATCCCTCCTTCCCTGAGGCAGTAAGCAATCAGATATGGGTTATACATGTGCAATTATATAAAACATTTCCATATAAGAAGACTCAAATAAAAGACAAAAATGAAAGTGAACAATAGCATGCTTCAGTCTGTGTTCCATTAATATCAGTTCGTTCTTTGGAGGTGGATAGTCTGCTTCATCATTAGTCCTTTGGGATTGTTTTGGATTATTGTATTGCTGAGAACAGTTAAATCATTCACAGCTCTTCATCAAACAATATTGCTGTCTCTGTGCACAATGTTCTCCTGGTTCTGCTCACTTCACTATGCACAAGTTCATACAAGTCTTTTCTAGGCCTTTCTGAAATCATCCTGCTTGTCATTTCTTATAACACAATAATAGTCCATTACCATCATATACCACAGCTTGTTTAGCCATTCCCCAGTTGATGGTCATTCCTTTGATTTCTAATTCTTAGCTACCACAAAAAGAGGTGTTATAAATATTTTTGTACAAATAGATCTTTTTCTCTTTGTGGGGATGTCTTTGGAATATAAACCTAGCAGTGGTATTGCTGGACCAAAGGGTATGCACAGTTCTATAGCCCTTTGGGCATAATTCCAAATTGCCCTTCAGAATGATTGAATCAGTTCACAACTCCTCCAGCAGTGGATTAACATCCTATCTTTCCCACATCCAACATTTTCCTTTTTTGTTTTATTTGCCACTGATAGGTATGAGGCGATGCCTCAGACAAATAGGAACATATTAAGGGCCTACTGTGTGCACAGGGGTAGGGTCTGGAGATTTAAAGATAAAAATAAAACAGTCCAGTAGCCTCAAGGACCTGACTTTCTATCACCCAGAGGCAGCTAAGTAGCAGCTCTGGGCTTGGAATCAGGAAGACCTGGCTTCAAATGCAGCTTCAGACATAGCTGTGTGGCCTTGAGGGACTTACTTAATCTCTACCTGCCTTAGTTTCCTAAATTGTAAAATGAAAATAATAATAGCACCTACAGTTATTGTGAAGATCAAAGGAGAACAATCTTTTTTTAAAGTACAGTATCTGACATGTACTGGGTACTTAATAAATACTTGTTTCCTTTCTTCCTCTCAATGGAAACATCATGTGTATACATATGAGTAGGTATGAAATATATACAAAGTTTGTGTATGAATGTGTATATGAACGAATGAGTGAGTGAATGAATGTATGAATGAATGAGTGAATGAATGAATGAATGAACGAATGATACTAGTAGCTGGGAGGAGATTAGGAAGGGCCTCAGGTACGGAATAGCTTTGAGGGAATCCTAAGGGGTGGAGGTGAGGTTGGAAGGAATCCCAGGGCCCTGAAATGGGAGATGAAGTATTTGGAGTAAGGAATAGCAAGTTAAGGCTGGTTTGATTTGGGCAGAACTGACAAGTGAAGGGGAGTGATGCATACTAAGGCAGGAAAGGTATGTCAGGGCCGGATGGTAAGGGCTCAACATGCTGAACATGTTTGTATTTACATACATAGTTTGTATTGTCACCTGATGGTTATAGGAAGCCGCTAGAGCAGCTTAGGTAAGGGGAGTATAGGGAGGCCTTTGTCTTAGGAATATCCCTTTGCCAGCCACGGAGAGGATGGATGGGAGAAATGAGAGACTACACTGCATTGGAGAGAGGAAGGAGAGAAAGAAACCTTCCATTGTCCTGAGTGGGGGAAATTTGGTTATGCTTCCCCAGGGATCACCTGGGATGTATAGCACCTATATAGTCAGAGGTATAGACCCCCATCTTCCCCCCCCCCCCCCGCCCCGGCACACAGACACGCACACAGCACAGTGACAAATACATAGGCAGACATAGAACGTCTCATTGTCATGGACAGAGACCAGCCAGATGTGCAATGAAAGACTCAGGGACACACACACACACACATACACACACACACGTACAGGCTCACACATTTTGAGATATTCTCCAGACTCTAGGGTCAGAAAGGTCACCCCTGCAGGAGCTGGGAGCTCCCCTAGTCCATGCCTGACTGCTGCCCTGTCTCTGGGGGGTGGGGGGTGGGTTGGCCAGCTCTGATTTGAGTTCATTCCTTCCCCTCCCCCTATCTCACTGAACATAGCACTCCCTCCCTCCCTTCCCCTCCTTTCCCCTCCCCACACATACACACACACACACACACACACACTTTTTCCTCTTCCTTTTGAGGCCCACTTGAAGCAGGCCCTGCTGGGGCTCCCTAGTGTCCATGGCAACAGGGGGCTGGATGAATTGAATGGCAGTTGCCAAGGTAGCAGTTGCTATGGGATACAGTAAACTTCATTTATCCCTGGCTTGGTGAGAGCCCCCCTGCCCTCTTGAATTAAATGAAAGATTCAGAAATGGGTTTTGTGAGAGAAGGATTCAGGGGGAGGGAGTGTGATTGGAAAAGTAGGAAGGGGAATGAATTCCTTAGTCCCCAGCTGGGTAGTAAGCCCCCCACCCCACTCCACACATAATATCTCTCTAGCTAATCTCTCTCTGTCTCTCCCTCCCTCCCTCCCCCCACCTCTCTCCTTCTCTCTCCTTCTTTCTCTTTCTCTCTGCCTCAGTCTCTGTCTTTGTGTCTCTTCTGTCTTCCTCCCTCCCCTTTCCTTTCTCTCCTTATCCCCCTCCCTTTCCCTCTCCCTCCCTCCCTCTGTCTCTCTCTCCCTCTCCTTCCCTCCCCCCTCCCTTTCCCTCTTTTTCTCTCTCTGTCTGTCTCTCTTCTATCTCCCTTCCTCCCTCTCCATCTCTTTCTCTTCTCTCCCTCTCCCTCTCCCTCCCTCCTTCTCTCTCTCAGTTGTGCTCTCTCTCACAGGGATACATAAAGGCAGCCACTTTCTAAACATCCTCACAGCCACACATAAATAATTCCTCAGTCTGTGCACCCATGTAGGACACTCCACACACTGTCAGAGATACACAACAATGGACACCCTCCCCACAAACACAGGCAAATGTTCCTCCTCGGCAGTTGCAAGTCAAACACAGTCCTACACCACACTCTACATGCAGACCCACGGGCATCCCCTCCCCCTACTTCTGTACCTGTCCAGGGATGTCTGCTAGAGCACAGCCGGCTTCCATAGCCAATTGTTAAATTTTCAATGTGAGCATTTACACCTTGGAAACTGGCAATGGCCACAAAAATTAGGCCTTGTTCTATTGGGTTTTTTAATTGTCTAGACTTAAGTAAGCGATGGGAAATGTCAGTAAGGCAAATTAGGCTTAAAAGTAGGTCTTGTGTACATTTTTTCCCTGGAGGGCCTGTTGTTAAACATGTATCAGGATACTCTGGTTAGGCATTCACAGATATACATAATCTGTGAGTGTTGTGGGGGTGGGTGTCTGTGCAGTGAGTACAATGTCCAGTTCCACACTCCAGAGCCTTGGTCTGGTCCCTCAGAAAAGTTCCAGAGCTGTAGGGGGAGAAGCAAATGATAGCCCATTGTGATGGAATGAGCTGGATTAGAAGTCAGGACATCTGGGTTTAGATCCCATCTCTGACAGTTACAAGCCATATGACCTTGGGCAAATCATTTCCTTTCTCTGGATCTATAAAATGGAGGATGAGGAGATCTGGTCTGAATGGTTTTAAAGACCTTCCCAGCTCTGACATTCTGTGTTCTAAGGGCTCTCCCAGCTCTGACATTCTCTGTTCTAAGGACCCTCCCAGCTATGACGTTCTGGGTTCTAAGGGCCCTCCCAGCTCTGACATTCTCTGTTCTAAAGTAGATAAATGAGTGATATGACAACATTTATTAAGTGCTTATAATATGCCAGGCTCTGCACTAAGCACTAGGCATACCAGAAAGGTAAAAAGAGGCCCTGCCCTCACATAGCTCCCAGTCTAATGGGGAAGACAACATGCAGACACCTATGTACATCTGAAACATATACAGGGTAAATTGGAAGCCGTCTCAGAGGAAAGACTGACGCTGAGGGGGAAAGGGACAAAATGATATGTTATCTGACCCTTGAAAAAAAGCAGAGCAGCCAGGAGGTAGAGTGAAGAGAAAGAATATTCCAAGTTTGGGAGGCAGCCAATGAAAATGCCCAGTCAGGGAACAGCAACGCGGTCAGTGTCATATTGTAGAGCATACTGTATTCCAGGGGTGTCTGGGGTGTTCAGCAGGACTAGCGCCTGTGGTGTGAAGGCTTGCCAAGCCCATTTCAGGACCGCTCATCTACCTCTGGTGTCCATCTCCACGCAGCTCTCACCCGTGGCTCTAAGAAGCTGTAGCATGAGCTGTGGCCACGCCCTGATAAAGCCATCTTGGCACTTGGGCTAAATCAGGCCTCAGACCCATCAGTGAGTTAGGGGGGATGTCCACCCCGGTGTGTGAAGACTCCCTTGGTGAAATGGGCAGATGAGAACAATTTGCTCCATGAAGGCAGCCGAAGGGGGTGCTGTGGAACAAACACCTAGAGCTTGGTCACACATCGAAGATGCCCAGGTCTGCACCCTGGGCCATCTCAGGTGTCCTGACTTTTGTCCTGCCACTGCGTGTCTATTGCTCAGGCAGTGAGAGTGAGGTCAACAATTTTGCATAGCCCTGCCTCACTTAAGTCCAGTTCACCCTTGAGTCAAGACATTACCTGTGATGTCATTGGTTCTCTTCCAAAACCAAAGACAAACAACATTGTAGAATATTGGGGAGGGGGGGGCGGGAATAAAGGGTAAGAAACCTGGAAAGGTAGGAAGGGACAGGGTTATAAAGAGCTTTAAAAGTCACCTGGGAGTGGATAGAGCACCGGCCCTGGAGTCAGGAGGACCTGAGTTCAAATCCGGCCTCAGACACTTAATACTTACTAGCTGTGTGACCCCGGGCAAGTCACTTAACTCCAATTGCCTCACTGAAAAAAAACCAAAAACCAAAAAACCAAAAGTCACCTGGGAAATTTGACATCTTACCCTGAAGGTGATAAGGGAAGGTGATAAACTGGAGTTTATGGAGGGGAGGGGAGTTGACATGGTCAGACCTTTGTTTCGGGAAGCCCACTTTGGCAGCTGGATGGACTTCGGACTAGAAGGAGGAGAGGGATTTAAGCAAGGAAACCAATCAGAAGGCTATTATAGTCATCCTCCAGGAATGAGGCAATACAGGCATGCGAGTGTCTCACTCACACAGAGGGAGTGGAGGCACCAGTTATGACACCTCGAAGTCTTTAGCCACAAAAGAAGATGTAGGTTGATACCTAGTAGGGGTGAATGGGTCAAGTGAGGGTTCTTTTGAGGATGGAGGAGACAAGGGCATGTTTGTAGGTTTTAGGGAAGCAACCAGTAGACAGGGAGAGATGGTAGGGTTGATAGAGAGTCCAGTCTGTTGGAAAAGATGGGATGGAATGGGACTATTCGGGCATGTAAAGAAGTTAGCCTTGGCAAGGAGAAGAGCCACCTCTCTGTGCGAGATCGGGGTGAAGGAGGAGGTAGTGGGGAGATATATCTTAATGACGTCAGATGAAGAGGAGGGGAGAAGAGGGAGCTCTAAGAAAATAGCATCAATTATTTTGGTGAAACTTGAGGTGAGATTCTAAGGTAAAAGGGTAGGGAGAGGGAGAGCCATGGAAGGTCTCAGGAAGGATGAAAAAATCTGGAAGAGGAACTGTGGTGAGTGGGGTAAGTGATAGGGAGATTGCTTTGCCGTGGTGAAAGCCCAATTGGGATTATATGACATAAATTTGTAGTGGACCCAGTCAGTATGGTTTTGTGATTTGTCTCCAGCTTTGTTCAGTAGAACGTGGATAAGAGAACGAGCAGTGGGTGTTGGGAATAATGCAAGGTTGGGGCTTAGGGTCAGCAAGAAGATAAGGGGGCAAGGGATCCAAGTGTAGAGAAGAGTGTAAAATTGAACTGGTTCACCCCAGGTGAAGATGGGGGAGGGAGGATAGTACAGCCAGTGCTGTACTCTCAGTGATGGCCTGGGAGAGAAATGAGGGGTCCAAGGATTCAAGGTCACAGTGAGGAAGAAGAATAGGGGTGTAAAGAAAGATGGAATGACTAAAGTTTATGATCAGATAAGGGATTTTCAGAGTTCATTAGCACAGAAGTGACCTATATCTTTTATACTTAGTTATTAATAAATGCTGGTTGAACTGAATGGCCAGAACTAGCTCTCCATCCTCAGTGTTGCTGTATACCTTTCTTCCCATTGTTAGTTTCCTCTAAGTGAACTGGAGTTGCTCACTGAATTTGGTGCTGGTTCTTGGCCTCCATTGACTATTGGTCGTTAAGGTACTGATAATTCCTGTTTATGGTGCTTGGAGGTTTACAGAATGCTTTCTTCCCAGTAACCCCAAGCCATAGAGAATGCAAATATCAGGTCCCTCATTTTGTAGATTGGGAAACTGAGGCTCAGAGTGGCTAAATTACTTTCTCAGGTTCCTATATCTTTTTTTTTTTTTGTCGGGCAATGGGGGTTGAGTGACTTGCCCAGGGTCACACAGCTGGTAAGTGTCAAGTGTCTGAGGCCGGATTTGAACTCAGGTACTCCTGAATCCAGGGCCGGTGCTTTATCCACTGCGCCACCTAGCTGCCCCCTCTAGGTTCCTATATCTAATATAGAATTTTGTAAAATTAAACTTTGTTTTCAGCTCCACGTTGTCTCATTCCCCTCTCCCACTTATTGAGAAGGTGAGAAAAACAACCCATAGCAAATATGTAGTCATGGAAAAGAAATCCCCATATTAGCAGAGAGAGAGAGAGAGAGAAAGAGAGAGAGAGAGAGAGATTGAAATTGAGAGAGATTGAGAGATTCAGTCTGCACTCAGTCCATCAGTTCTAATTCTGGAAGTGGATAGCATGCTTCCTCATGAGTTCTTTGGAATTGTGGTTGGTCACTGTGTTATCTTTACAATATTGTTGCTATCCTCTACTGCTTTATGAGTAAGTTTGTCCCATTCAAAATCATAGTTATGATAGCTGTCTATTTCTCTCCATCCTTTTCTCTTGTATTTATCCTTCCTTTTTTCCCCTGCCCCCTCTTTGTTTCTGACTAATGCCTTCTTTAGTTTAACCTCCCTCTTATTTCCCCATTTCCCTTAACTCCATTCCTTCCTATTTCTCTGTTGAGTAAGGTATATTTCTGTATGTGTATTCTCTTCTTTACCAGTTCAGATAAAAGTGAGGTTCAAGTGCTGTCTGCTTCTTTCTACTGTCCCCTCTTATTATATAAACTCTTCTCCATGCACAACATTTATGTGACATAATTTCCCTCATTTTTCTTCTCTCTTTTCCCCTCCCCTGATGCATTCTTCTTCCTCACTTATTCTGTTTTTCTTTTGAGATCATCCAAACACAACAGAATCACATCCAGATCCTCTGTTTAATTAGACTCTCTTTATGACTCCTGGTGATGATAAAGTTCTGAAGGGCTACTATATCATGTATTCAGTTAAGTTAGTAAACAGTTAAACTTTATTTAGCCCTCTATGAGTTCTCACCCATGTTAATTTTTTTTGCTTCTCTCAACCCCTGTGTTTGTATGTCACATTTTCTACTCAACTGTGGTTTTTTTTAATCAGGAATGTTTAGAAGTATTCATTTCATTAAAGGTTCATTTTCCCCCTTGTCAGATTATATTCAGTTTTGTTGGTATGCTATTCTTGGTTGTAAACGTTGATCCTTTGCCTTCTAGAATATGCTATTCCAAGCTCTCTACTCCTTTATGGTAGTGGGTGCTAAATTTTATGTGATCCTAAATGTGGCTCCATGGTACTTGAATTCTTTCTTTCTAGCTGCTTGCAGTACTTTTTCCTTGACCTGGGAGCTCTGGATTTTGACTACAATATTCCTGGGAGTTTTCATTTTGGGATCTCTTTCTGGAAGTGACTGGTGGATTCTTCCAATTTCTACTTGTCCTCTAATTCTAAGATATTTGGAAGGTTTTCATTTTTGATTTCTTAAAATATGCCTAGGCTTTTATTTTGTTTATGGCTTTCACATAGTTCAGTGATTCTTAAATTATCTCTCCTCAATCTGTTTTCCAGGTCAGTTGTTTTTCCAGTGAGAGAAATTTTCACATTTTCTTGTATTTTTTCAGTCTTTTGACTTAAAAAAAATATTTCTTGATGTCTCGTGGAGTCATTATCTTCCATATGGCCAATTCTGATTTTTAAGGATTTAATTTCTTCAGTATTTTTGAACCTCTTTTACCATTTGGCCAATTTTGATTTTTAGAGTTATCTTCTATAGTGAGGTTTTGTATCTCTTTTATCAAGATGTTAATTCTCTTTTCATATCTTTCTTCCCTAGTTCTTTCCTCTTTTCTCATTTTTTTATCTACTGCTCTCATTTGGATTTTGTTTGTTTGTTTGTTTTTGGTTTTTGTTGTTGTTGTTGTTGTTTTGCAGAGCAATGAGGGTTAAGTGACTTGCTCAGAGTCACACAGCTAGCAAGTGTCAAGTGTCTGAGGCCAGATTTGAACTCAGGTACTCCTGAATCCAGGGCCGGTGCTTTCTCCACTGCACCACCTAGCTGCACCCCCTCATTTGGTTTTTAAAATAATTTTTTAGCTCCTTCAATAACTTCTAGGAATTCTTATTGAACATGTGTCCAATCTGAATTTTTCTTTGAGGCTTTGCCTGTAGATGTTCAAATCATTCTCTTTTTCTGTTTGGTTTTTCTTGAGAGGCCCTGTCACCATAATAGCTCTTCATGGTTGGATTCTTTTGCTTGTTTTCTCATTCTTCCAGCCTACTTCTTTTTTTTTTTTTTCTTCCAGCCTACTTCTTGACTTTGGATTTTATGTTAGTGCTGAGCTCTACACATTTTTTTGGCCTGTGCTTCTATCTTCTTACATCCTTCTGCTATCTTTCAGACTCTGGGCCTGTAAACTTTCAACCCTCCCAAAGTGGTGTGATTCAGGGGAAGGTCTTTTCACTCCCCTCCTGATCTGAGCTCTGAAAGTTCTTGTCTCAGGTTTGGGTCTGTCTCTTTGTTTCTGAGTGGGAGTTTCAGCTGACTACTGCCGGTGTGAGCCTAGGCTGCTTTAGCCCTGTTAAGAAGTCCTGTGAAGTCAGAAAGACTGAACTGCTTGCTCCCCTTTAGTCTGGAACGTTGTGCTCTTCTACAGGCATGAGAGACATCCTCACAGCTACCACTGGCTTTCCAGAGCTTGTTCCATGCTCAGTGCCAATGCTCATGACAACTTTTCTTCACCTTGGGTTCATGACACAGAACTGGGTAGTGGGCAACAGACCTGCCATATGGCACCCAAAGTTCCTACACTTAATACTTGCTCATGGAATCTCTTTCTGCCCTGGTGCCCAGTCTTAACCCTCTCCTAGTCCTTGGGTGCCAAAATGCTTCCTGCTGGTCACTCCTGGCCTGATTCTGCTCCCAGTGTCTGGAGATCTCTCCATCCTTCTCCCTTAGCTGCCCCACTCTGGAAAAATGATTCACTGTGACTTTTTGGCTTTGCTGATCAGAATTCAGTCTCATGCATTCTCTAGATCTCTGTCGAGGAGGTGAGGGGAGTGTGAGATAGACTCTAATGCTTCCTCACACTCACCATCTTAGTTCTGCCTTTATCCAGTGTCTGCTGCAGGATTTGAACCTAGACCTTTTGATTCTGGATCTCTTTTTCCTTACGTTATGATGCTTCGTATAATGACTCACATTTTTCCAGACCTTGAAAGCTTGTAAAATTATCATCTTGGGGGCGGCTAGGTGGTGCAGTGGATAAAGCACCGGCCCTGGATTCAGGAGGACCTGAGTTCAAATGCGGCCTCAGACACTTGACACTTACTAGCTGTGTGACCCTGGGCAAGTCACTTAACCCCCATTGCCCCGCAAAAAAAAAAAATTATCATCTTGCAGGGGCAGCTAGGTGGCACAGTGGATAGAGCACCGGCCCTGGAGTCAGGAGTACCTGAGTTCAAATCCGGCCTCAGACACTTAACACTTACTAGCTGTGTGACCCTGGGCAAGTCACTTAACCCCAACTGCCTCACTTAAAAAAAAAAAATTATCATCTTGCAGTGCAGCTCTGGGGAAGCTATTCCAAGTACCATCACTCCTGTTTGATAGATGAGGAAGCAATTTAAAAGCTAGGCGGATAGAATGCTAGACTTGAAGTCAGCAAGACCTGAGTTCAAATCCTGATTCAAATACTTACTGGCCATGTATCCCTGGGAAAGTTACTTGACCTTCATTTGCCTCAGTTTCTTCATCTGTAAAATAGGAATCCTAAAGCGCCTACCTCCCAGGATTGTTGTGAAGATCAAATGAAATGATATTTATAAAGTGCTTTGCAAACCTTAAAGTGTCATGTAAATATTTTCTTATTAACTGTTGTTCTTAGTAGTGGAATGACTTTTCCTTTCCTAGCTAGTAAAAGGCAGAGGTGGAAATTTAGCCCACATCTTCAGGCTAGAAGCCTGGCATTCTGGGTACCATTAAGAATTTATTAAGCACTTACTGTGTACCAGGTACCTATTAAGGTCTGAAAGTGAAGATTCAAAAACAAAAGTCAGCCTCATCCTTGGGCAAACTTACATCCTAATGGGGGCAGATAAGATAGAAGGTTTGGAAAGTTAAAAGGATGGTGAGGCAGCTTGATGGTAAAGCAGATAGACAGCTAGTCCTTGAGTTCAAATTCTACCTCAGACACTTAGTTGCTGCATGACCTGGGGCAAGTCACATGATGTCTGCCTCAGTTTCCCCAACTTTAAAATAGTGCTAACCAAAGCACTTACTGCCCAGGGTTATCAAAATTAACTACTTTTGATAGTACCTACTGCCCAGAGTATCAAATATGAAAATATTGGTAAAATGCTTAGATGATTACATACAAGGTAGCTTGGGGAGGGTGGGCACTGGTAATTGGGACAGTCAAAGCTTTATGTAGAAGATGATGCCTAAGATGCATCTTTTTTTTTTTTTTAGTGAGGCAATTGGGGTTAAGTGACTTGCCCAGGGTCACACAGCTAGTAAGTGTTAAGTGTCTGAGGCCGGATTTGAACTCAGGTCCTCCTGACTCCAGGGCTGGTGCTCTATCCACTGCACTACCTAGCTGCCCCGCCTAAGATGCATCTTTTTTTTTTTTTTAGTGAGGCAATTGGGGTTAAGTGACTTGCCCAGGGTCACACAGCTAGTAAGTGTTAAGTGTCTGAGGCTGGATTTGAACTCAGGTACTCCTGAATCCAAGGCCAGTGCTCTATCCACTGCGCCACCTAGCTGCCCCTAAGATGCATCTTAAAGGAAGGGCATTCCGTGAGAAAGAGGGGAGGAGGGAGTGCATTCCAAACAGGGGTGCTAGTTTCTCTGGACCATAGAGTGTAAGAAGAGGAGGAATATATAATGAGACTGGAAAGGTAAGTAGGGGCACAATTGTGAAGGACTTTAAAAGCCAAACAGAGTTTACCTTTATTCCTAGAGGCAATAGTGAGCTACTGTCATTGGGGGTGGGGGAGGGGAAAACATAATCAGGCCTACACTCAGGAAGCTTTGTGAAAGATGGATTGGCATGGAGAGAGACTTGAGACACAGAGACCAATCAGGAGGTCAAATGATTGCCTACATGGAGTGAGGAGAGTGAGAGGTTAAGAAGAATACCAAAGGGGCGGCTAGGTGGTGCAGTGGATAGCGCACCAGCCTTGGAGTCAGAAGTACCTGAGTTCAAATCCGACCTCAGACACTTAACACTTACTAGCTGTGTGACCCTGGGCAAGTCACTTAACCCCAATTGCCTCACTAAAAAAAAAAAAAAGAAGAAGAAGAAGAAGAATACCAAAGACTGAAAGAATGGTGGTGTCTTCAATGGAAATGGATAGCTTTGGAAGAGGGGAGGGTTTGGACAGAAAGAAAACAAACTCTATTTTGTATGGGTTGAGTTTGAACTGTTCTTGGGAAATCCAATTTGAAATGCCCAATAGGCAGTTGGTGATGAGGGACTGGAGTTTATTAGAGCTAGATATATGGAAGTGTGAGTGATTTTCATAAAGCTGACAAATCTACAAGTGTTAATGAGGTGAGAGAGAGAAGGAGAAGGAGGAGAAAAAGAAGAGAGAAAGGGAAAGAGAAGGGGATGAGAGAAGAAAGGGGAAAGAGAAGAAGGGGAAGAGGAAGAGGAGAAGAGAGGCCTAAGAGGGAGAGAAGAGGAAAGAGCTGGGGTAGAGCTTTGGGGACTACCCATGTTTAGAAGGTGTTGACTTTCAAAGGAGACAGAGGGTCAGGTTTCTTTTTCGGGGTAGAAGAAGAACCAAGAAAGTTTGGTGTCGTGAAAACCCAGAATGGAAAGAGAATAGGAGGCAGAGGAGGTGTCAATAGTGTCAAATGCAGCAGAGAAGTCATGAAGTATAAGGAGTAAAAAGACCATCAGATATGGCAACTGAGAGCTGTTTGGAGACTGTTTTTTTTGTTTGTTTTAGATTCTATTTTATTTTCAAGTTTGATTTCTTTCCCTCAACTTCTTCATCAAGGAAGCAAGAAAAACAAAGCCCATTCCAAACATGGCTAGTTGAACAAATGAAATTCCCGAATTGGCCTTGTTGTCATCCCACCCTCTGAGTCCATCTGGGTCTGTCAGGAGGTCGGGCGGCATGTTTCCTTAAGTCCTCTGGAGTTGTGGTTGGTCATTGTGTTGACCAGAGTTCCTTCTTTGGGCTTTCAGAGTTGCTTGTCTTTACAATACTGTTGTCATATCAGTTGTTCTCTTGGTTCTGCTCACTTCCCTTTGCTTTTTTTTTTTTTTTTCGTTTTTTTTCCGGGGCAGTTGGGGTTAAATGACTTGCCCAGGGTCACACAGCTAGTAAGTGTTAAGTGTCTGAGGCCAGATTTGAACCCAGGTCCTCCTGAATCCAGGGCCAGTGCTCTATCCACTGCGCCACCTAGCTGCCCCGCTCACTTCCCTTTGCGTCAGTTCATACAAGTCTTCCCAGGTTTTTCCAAAACCATCCCCATCATCATTTCTTATAACACAATAGTCTTCTATCACATCCTTGGTAACTTTGGAGAGAGCAGTTTTAGCTGAGCAATGAGCTTAGATAGAATCCAGATTACAAAGCATTGAGGAGTGAGAGGAAAGGAAGTGGAGGCAAAAAGTGGAGACAACTGTTTCAATGAATCTGGCCGAGAAAGGGAGAAAAGTTATAGGATGAAAGATTGAGGGAATGGTGGGGTCTAAGTTGATAGATGGCACAGTGGCTAGGGCTCTGGATTTGCATTCAGGAAGACCTGAGTTCAAATTCAGCCTCAGACACTTTCTCACTGTGTGACCTGGGGCTAGTCACTCGAATTCTGCCTGCCTTAGTTTCCTCAAATGTAAAGTGAGAATAATAATAGCACCAACCTCCCAGGGTTATTGTGAGGATCGAGTAAGATAAATATTTGTAAAGTGCTTGGCAAACCTTAAAATTGCTACATAAATGCTAGCTGTTAGTAGTCATGAAGTTTGGGGGGGTTGTTTTTAGAATGGGGTGACTAGCGTATGTTTATAGGCAGTAGGGAAGTGTCCAGTAGACAGGGAGAGGTTGAAGATGAGAGAGAAAGGGGTGATGATTGATAGGCCAGCCTGCTGGAGGAACAGCAAAGGGTGGGACCAAAGGTGCATGTAGAGGGGTTGGCCTTGGCAAGGAGAAGGGCCACTTTGTTATCAGAGCCTGGGGCAAAGCTGGAGAGATGAGGTCAGGAAGAAGAGAACGGGAGAAGATGGCAGAAAGAAATAACACAACTATACTCTATGTGGGAGAGACCACACGATCCAGATATGTTTGCTACAACTTAGGTGGGACAAACAACAACACCAGACAGAGGACTCTAGGAAATTTGGAGGAGAGAGACAGGACACTAACTGCCGGGGACATCCTGGTATCTGACAGAAGAGAAGGGAGGAAGAGACTGCACCCTGGCTTGTGTAGAAGATGGAGTGGCAGGTGGGAGGCAGAGAGGATGATGGGCAGACTGTAAAACACCCGCAAGATGTTACTGTGGAGTCAGGCTGACTGGAGCCCAATGGGGAAGGGAGGGCCTTGAAGGTTAGGCCGAAGAGTTGGTGTTTTATCTCAGAGGAAATGGGGAGTCGTGAACACTCTTTTTTTTTTTTTTTTTTTAGTGAGGCAATTGGGGTTAAGTGACTTGCCCAGGGTCACACAGCTAGTAAGTGTCACGTGTCTGAGGTCAGATTTGAACTCAGGTCCTCCTGAATCCAGGGCCGGTGCTTTATCCACTGTGCCACCTAGCCGCCCCCATGAACACTCTTGATCGGGACAGTGACATGATCTGACCCACATCATAGGGAAATTAATTTGATGGTTGTGCACAAGATGGGAATGGAAGGGGAATTTATAGACATGTGAAATTTATTATGTACTTTTTTTTTTTAAAGCAAGCAGTAAAGGGGCAGCTAGGTGGTGCAGTGGATAAAGCACTGGCCCTGGCTTCAGGAGGATCTGAGTCCAAATCCGGCCTCAGACACTTGACACTTACTAGCTGTGTGACCCTGGGCAAGTCACTTAACCCCCATTGCCCCACAAAAACCAAAAACCAAACCAAACCAAAATAAAGATTCATTAAAAAAAAAAAATTATGGTTTTATATATGGGATTTTATATATATGTATGTATGTATATTTGTATGTGTATATGTGTATATATAGTATTACGTATATGCCCTGATGTGCTTAATTGGGAGTTAAGTTCAGAATTTTTATAAAGCCACTTCAAAATCACTTTACAAATATTGGAAGCAAATAGACTAATTAGGAGGCTCCTACCGTGATCCGGGTAAGAGGTCGTGTAGGTCCACCCTACAGTGGAGGCTGTAGAGAAGGGGCAGATGCCTTTGTGAAGGTAGAATCAATAAGGCTTGGCAATGATAACATGGTGAATTGGACGTTAGGTTTGGAGTCAGGAAGGTTTTTTCTTGTTTAGTCATTTTTTTTTTTTTTTTGCTGGGCAATGAGGGTTAAGTGACTTGCCCAGGGTCACACAGCTAGTAAGTGTCAAGTGTCTGAGGCCGGATTTGAACTCAGGTACTCCTGAATCCAGGGCCCGTGCTTTATCCACTGCGCCACCTAGCTGCCCCTTTGTTTAGTCATTTTTCATTCATGTCTGACTCTTTGTGACCCCTTTTGGGGTTTTTTTGGCAAGGATACTAAAGTGGTTTGCCATTTCCTTCTCCAGCTCATTTTACAGATGAGGATACTGAGGCAAACAAGGTAAAGTGACTTGCCCAGAGTCACACAGCTAGGGAGTGTCTGAGGCTAGATTTGAACTCAGGAAGATGAGTCTTCCTGATTCCTGGCCCAGTACTCTATCCACTGCACTACCTAGCTGCCTCCGAGTCAGGAAGACCTGAATTCAAATTTGACCTCAGACACTTACTAGATGTGTGACCCTGGGCAAGTCACCTAACCTCTATTTGCCTCAATTTTCTCATCTATAAAATGGGGATAAAAAGAGCACCCATCCCCCAGGGTTGTTGTGAGCATCAGATAGATAATGTTTGTAAAGTGCTTCACAAACCTGAAAGCCCCCTGTAAATGCTAACCATTGTTAACATGTGCGTAGCCATCTCTTTGTGAATGTGTGTATGGGGGTGGGGTGGGAGTGTTTACAAGGAATGGTGGGTAACCTTGTCCTGGCCTGCCAGCCTGTGAGCTGCACTTGTTAGGGTCCTGTCTGGTTAGACCATCTTCCATCATTTCCCTTGTCCAGGTGAGCACTCTGACCCTGGTCCAGTCACGTGGCAATAATTGCCATTTGGGCTAGGGGCAGAGGAGCTGAAGTCTTCGGGTGCAGATGTAGGGGAAGGTGAGCAGTGTAGGCTCCAATGGGTTGAGCCCAGAGTGGGGCAGGGAGCGGGGTCTGGTCTGCATTTGGCTGAGGCCAGTGGGGATCTGGTTACCATATGACAGCCTGGAATGGCGTCTAGTCCCCGTGTGACTGAGCTTAGAGAGGGTCAGGTCCCCCTATGGCTAAGGCCACAGAGGATTTAGTCCCCAAAGGGCTGAGGCCAGAGGAGGTCTGGTCCCCATCTGATTGAGCCTGGAGGGGGTCTGGTGACCATATGGGGGAGTCTGCTCATCATGTGATTTAGCCCTAGTGGGTGTCTGGTCCCCATGTGGCTGAGCTGGGGGGGTGCTGTTGATTGTCATGTGACTGGGCCTAGAAGAGGTCTGATCCCCCTGTGATTGGTCCCAGAGGAGGTCTGGCCCCCACAACTGATCCCAGAGGGTATCTAATCCCCAAGGATGAGCCTGGAAAGGGTTTTGCCCCTGGGCCTGTGTCAGGAGGGTGTGCAGTCCCTTTAAACTGACCCCAGAGGGCGACCGGTCCCCGGCTGAGCTTGGAGGGGGTCCAGGCCCCATTACAGGACCTAGAAGGGGTCTGATCCCCATGGCTGGACTCAGAGAGTGCCTGGTAGCCATGAGTGAACCCAGAGGGCATCCGGTCCTTGTAAATGAATCCACAAGGTGTTCCATGCCCCTGAGAGAGTGCTGCAGGGCTCCAGTCCCCAGGACCGAGCTCAGAGGGTCTTCTGTCCTCCCCTAGCTGGAGCAGAGCCTTCGGCTGGAGTCCGGGGAGCGGGAGCCCTTGGGGCACGGGGTGCTGGGCAAGCAGACCTTGGAGCTGCGACGTCAGCTAGAGGAAGAACAGGCCAACTACAAGCGCAAGCTCCAATCCTACCAGGACGGGCAGCAGCGCCAGGCCCAGCTGGTGCAGAAACTACAGGCCAAGGTGAGGGAGCGCCTGGGAGTGCCCCCCACCCCTCGGGGCTGCCCTGGCCACAACCAGTCCTTTTCTGAGGCGGGTCTGAGCCACCAGACCACCCGCATCCGCTCGGCCAGGGGCGCTCCACTTGGGGTCCGTGAGCTTGTCTTGTTATGGTTGTGGTCACTGCATTTCCATACAACTGGTACTTTTGTAATCTAATATATATTTTACTTTATGCATTTAAAGAACACGATTCTGAGAAGGGGGTCCCAGAAACTTCCCTGGTCCTACAAAGGGATCCACGACAGAAAAAAATTTATGATTTAATTGGATTTAATCCGATATCTTCATTTGACACATGAGGAAACTGAGGCCCAGCCAACCAAAATGATTGGATAAAAGTCACACGGTAGCAAAGCCAGGATTCAAACCCAGGGCTGTTTCCCTGGTGCAAAGATCTGTACCCAGGCCCCGCTTGATACGCCCACCTGTATGTGACTTGAGGCCTCTGTAGAAACGAGGCGCCTCCCCCCCCCCCACCCCGGACTGCTATTTCAGAAAGTTACTGGTATTTTTCAAGGTCTCAAGTGAGAAAGGCATTTGGGGATGGGAGTGAGGGTGAAGGAGTAGAAAGAAGCCTAGACTGGGAGTGAACAGAACCGGATGTTGCTTCCTGTGTGACCTTGGTGAAGTGGCCTAACCTCTCTGAGCCTCAGTTTCCTTATTTATAAAATGGGACTCGGGATACTCAGACTGTCCACTTTGCAGGGTTGTTGTGAATGAAGCACTTTGTAAACTGTGGAGCTGCTTGTAAACGGGAGAGATCCTGAGGGCAGGGGTCTGGGATGTGGTGGCAGAATATCTGAACTCAGATCCCAGCCCTGTCTCTTACTGCCTCTATGCTCCTGGGCAAGTCACTCCCTTCCTCTGGGCCTGATTTTCCTCAGCTGTAAAATGAAAGGATTGGACTGTGTGGTCTTTGAGATCCCTCCCAGCTCTGATGTTCTCTGTTCTAAGCTCCCTCCAAGTTCGGGCACTCTCTGTTCTAAGGTCATTCCTTAGCTCTGACATCCTCTGTTCTAAGGTTCTCCCAGCTCTGACATTCTCTGTTCTAAGGTTCTCCCAGCTCTGACATTCTCTGTTCTAACTCCTCCCAGCTCTGGCATTCTCTGTTCTAACTCCTCCCAGCTCTGGCATTCTCTGTTCTATGCCCCTCCCAGCTCTGACATTCTCTTTTCTAAGGTTCTCCCAGCTCTGACATTCTCTTTTCTAAGGTTCTCCCAGCTCTGGCATTCTCTGTTCTAAGCCCCTCCCAGCTCTGACATTCTCTGTTCTGAAGCCCCTCTCTCAATTCTGAATTCTGTGTTCTAAGGCCTCACTCAGCTTTGACATTCTATGTTCTAAAGTCCCTCCCAGCTCTGACATTCTGTGTTCTAAGGCCCCTCCTAACTCTGGCACTCTCTGTTTGAAGGACCCTTGTTGCTCTAAATTCTGCCAGCCTATGTACTAGTAGGGGGTGGGGGTTAGATCAGGTTGGGGACTACTCTGACTTGCCCCCTCCCCCAACCCTCGCATCCCCTCAGGTTCTCCAGTACAAGAAGAAGTGTGGAGAAGTGGAGCAGCAGCTTCTGGAAAAATCTGCAGATCTGGAGCGTCAGAAGTTAGCGGTAGCTGTCCCTTCTCCCGCCCCTGTCTACCATCACCACCCCCACCACCACCCTCCCACCCCCTTGACCCTGGACCTGTCCTTTCCTTAGGATTCCCTGTGCTTGCCATATCTAGGTAGGACATAGGTAGGGTAGGCTGATGAGTGCCAGGAGAGAGGCCTGGGGAAGCCAGGCCAGGGGATTGAACCAGGAAGGTGGCCCAGCTCAGGGCAGGCACCTCGGTACAGTGGTGAGAGTCCTGGATTTGGAACCAGAGCATCTGGGTTCAAATCCTTGTTCTGACATTCACTAGCTGTACAACTTTGGGTAAATCCCTTCCCCTCTGTAAAACGAGGGTCCTTGGTAAGATGATTCCCGAGGATTCCTATGATCTCCTGGCTCTCTGGTCCCTGCCAACTGATCCCTCACTCTGGTACCATCCTTGTGGAGCAAACTGGACATATCTGTGTCTCTAGCAGGAAGAAGAACACAGCCAGGACCTGGAGAATGCTCTTAGCCGGCTGGAAGAGGAGCAGCAGAGGTGGGTGGGCACCCGGGCTGGCAGCAGGGTATCCCTTTCCTAGGGAGGGTGCGCCGTGCTCCAGGGCTCCCTGATTTAGTGTGTGCCCTCCTCAGGACTCATCCTCTGCTGTCGCTTCCTATCCCTCCCATTTCCTTAACGGGCTGGTGCCTGGTGGCCTACCTGGTGCTGGCTGATCCTTGTGCTTTTTGCCTGGGCATCCTGGGACGTGGCCCCTTGGTAGAACAGGGGTATTTACTGCCCACCCAGAATTCAGGGTGAGGGCCGGGGCCGTGCCTGCATCAGGAGCCTAAGCTAGCCCCATCCCCATCCCCTCACCACCCCCCCAGGAGTGCCAGCCTGGTGCAGGTGAATGCCATGCTTCGGGAGCAGCTCGACCAGGCCAGCGCAGCCAACCAAGCCCTGACCGATGACATCCGCAAAGTGACCAATGACTGGACCCGGAGTCGGGGGGAGCTGGAACAGCGAGAGGCTGAGTGGCGGCGGGAGGAGGAGGTAGGTGGGACCAGGGTCTCGGGGCCCTGCAGGGTGAGAGGAACTCCCTGGAGTCAGACCTCCATCCTCCGTGCACGCGCTGCCCCTTTGGGCGCCAGGTCCTCATCCTGGCCGCCATCTTCCCGAAGGACTGCCTTTTGTCCGGCTCTCCGGACCTAGGGACTCCAAAGGGCTTCCCCTCCCCCAAGAAGCCAGCACAGAATCCACTTCAGGTTCTCCCCCAGACTCTGAAGAGTCGGCCCTGGGTGGCCTGCCAGCCTCCTGGGCAAATCTCAAAACTGTGCTTCCCCCTTGTCTTTGGGAACCTCCAGGACACAGAGGCCCACCTGGTGGAACCATTAGCATAGAGATGGGGGAGGAGGACTGGGCTTGTGATGCCCTGGCGAAGGGAACTGAGAAACTCCCTCCACCAGTGCTCGTCTGGGCCTTCTCTCCAACCGAGAACAGGGGACTTTGCCCAGGGTCCCGTGGCCCCAAGAGAGCCAGGGTAGCCAGACCCCTGCCCACCCCACTGTGAATTACCATCCCATTCCTATGAATGATGATAATCACCAGCTGTCCTCAGATGCCTCGTGTAGTGTGATGGTGCCTCTGGGTCAGCAGAAATTCTGCCTGCTGAGTAAAGGCTTTGGCATCTCCTGCTAAGTTGGCCCCAGGCAGTGCTCTGGTGATGAGCTTTCTCTGTTCGGTGGTGGAGAGACCATCAGAGTACTCTTTGGATTCAA
This sequence comes from Dromiciops gliroides, assembly GCF_019393635.1. NCBI lineage: Eukaryota > Metazoa > Chordata > Mammalia > Microbiotheria > Microbiotheriidae > Dromiciops > Dromiciops gliroides. The sequence continues at coordinate 618,063,085 of NC_057863.1, read as the reverse complement.
AGGATCTGAGTTCAAATCCTGGATCCTGTGTAACCATGGTCAACTTTCCTTCCCTCTCAAGGCCTCAGTTTCCTTTTTCTGTACAAGTCAAGGCTTGAGCGAGGTGACTGCTGAAGTCTCTTTTGCTTCTAAATCCTGGGATCCCTAGGGGGACCTTGTGCCTGAAAACCAGATTGTGAATTCAGAAAGTATTTATTAAGTGCCAACTGTATACTAGGCTCTGTGTTCAATTCTGGGGAGATGAAGACACATACACACAGAGTCTCTTCTTTCGAGGAGTTTACATTCTATTTAGGAAGCAAACCTACACACATGATTCTCTTTTGGTTTTTTGTTTGTTTGTTTTGTGAGGCAGTGAGGATTAAGTGACTTGCCCAGGGTCACACAGCTAGTAAGTGTCAAGTGTCTGAGACTAGATTTGAACTCAGGTCCTCCCGAATCCAAGGCCAGTGCTTTATCTACTGTGCCACCTAGCTGCCCCACATAATTCTCTTTTTAAAAATATGATGGGAGGGGCAGCTAGATGGCGCAGTGGATAGAGCACTGGCCCTTGAGTCAGGACTACCTGGGTTCAAATCTGGCCTCAGACACTTAACACTTACTAGCTGTGTGACCCTGGGCAAGTCACTTAACCTCAATTGCCTCACTAAAAAAAAAAAAAGTTAAAAATATGATGGGAGGGGCAGCTAGATGGTGCAGTGGGTAGAGCACCGGCCCTGGAGTCAGGAGGACCCGAGTTCAAATCCGACCTCAGAAACTTAACACTTACTAGCTGTGTGACCCTGGGCAAGTCACTTAACCCCAATTGCCTCACCAAAAAAATTAAAAAAAAAATAAACAAACATTTATTCAGTGCCTGCCCTGTGCTAAGCACTCCAGATAAAAAAAAAAAGACCTGCCCTCAAGGAGTTTACAATCTAAGGAATTAGATGCACAGAATCACCATATCTCAAGAGTTGGAAGGGTCCTCAGAGGTCGTCTGGTCCAACCTTTAGGAGAAGGAGAATCAGCCACAATATAATATCACGGACCAGTGGTCATCTCAGCATAGCTTGAAGACCTTTGGGTAGGGGGGAACCCTTTACATCCAGGGGCCGCCCACTCTATCCTTGGATGGCTTTAATTGTTAGGAGGTTTTTCCTCCCAAACCTGCCTCTTTGCTGCTAATTCCTACGGCTCAGTGTCCTGCTCCAGGTCTCTCAGTCAGCAAGTGACCAGGAAGGGGAAGTGGACAGAGGGCTAATTTGGGGGTCAGAAGTCCCAGCTTTACCATTCCCTGCCTTTGGAACTCTGGGCAGGTCACAACCTCTTTAGACCTCAGTTTTCTCTTCTATATAATGGGGTGATTGGACTAGATCTCTTCTGACTAAATCTAAGCACCTGGGATGGGGCTAGGATGCAGGCTGATTTCTTTTTTTTGTTTGTTTTTTGTTTTTTGTTTTTTTAGTGAGGCAATTGGGGTTAAGTGACTTGCCCAGGGTCACACAGCTAGTAAGTGTTAAGTGTCTGAGGCCAGATTTGAACCCAGGTATTCCTGACTCCAAGGCCAGTGCTCTATCCACTGCGCTACCTAGCTGCCCCTGCGGCTGATTTCTTTTTTTTCTTTTTCTTTTTTTTTTTTGCGGGGCTATGGGGTTAAGTGACTTGCCCAGGGTCACACGGCTAGTGAGTGTCAAGTGTCTGAGGCTAGATTTGAACTCAGGTACTCCCGAATCCAGGGTTGGCACTCTATCCACTGTGCCACTTACCTGCCCCCCCGGGCCGATTTCTTGATTCCAGCTCCTGTATTTTGTGTGCAGACACATTATTCCTCATAAAGATGCCTGTAATAAACACACTCACAAATAAGGCTACCCTCCCTGGCCTCCTGGGCATCTAGGCAGAGAGCCTGACATAGTGATGTCTTAACCCTCTGGGATTTTCCCTTAGTCTTCTGGGCTGGGATGTCTGTCCAGAGGCGGGGTATGCATAGATGCTTCTCCCCTCCCCTCTCACTGCTCTGGGAGAGAAGTGTGAGCTGTGCCCACTGGTGAGGGCGAGTGATAGCTATCTCAACGACTCACGGTCACTCCTTCAATCCTCTCTCCCAGTCTTTCAATGCTTACTTCAGCAACGAACACAGCCGGCTACTCCTTCTTTGGAGGCAGGTAGTGGGCTTCAGGAGGCTGGTCAGTGAGATGAAGACTTCCACGGAGAGGTGAGGGCCCGGAGGGCGGCTTGGGCTGTGGTCTTGCCTGCTCTGACTTTGACGCCCACCTTGAGCCTTGAGATGTAGAAGCCAAAGATGTTTATTTGAGTTGAGGCTGGATTAGGAAGGAGAGACAAGTATTCAGGACAAGGAAGGTGGGAATCCTGCTGACCTCTGACCTGGCCAGGCCGTATCTCGAATGTTGCAGCCCAGTTCCGGGTACCTTGTTTTAGGAGAGACTGGGAAAGATTGGAGCAAGACCAGCCAGGATGGTGAGGGAACTGAAAACCAAGACATAGGAAGACTGACTGAAAGAACTTGGGCTACTTATTCTGGGGACTTGGGGGTCATGATCCCTGCTTTTGAGTACCTGAAGAAGAGTCACATGAGACAGGGATTGGACTCATTCTGTTTGGTCCCAGAGGGTGGAACGGGGATCAATAGGGAAGGGCAGAGAGCTTGAGGGTAGCAGAACCTTCCCCAAAGTGAAATGGACTGTCTGGGAGTTGGTGAGTTTCTTCTCACTGGGAGTGTGCAAGGACGGGCTGGAGGAGCACTTAACTGACATTAAAGGGGGTCAGATGCTGTTGGAGCACATCAAGCCACCTTTCAAGCACCTACTAAGTGCCAAACATCGTGCCAGGTGCTGGTACAAACACCCACAAAGAATGAAGCCATCCCTACCTGCAGGGAGCTTATGCTCTGATGGAGGAGATGAGGACGTATACAAATTTACACAGCGTAAATGTCATGTTAAGAAATGCGCCAAACAGTATAATTAATGAAAGGTCCTTTGGGAGGGAGGGACCGCCTTCAGACAGGAGGTGGTGCCTCAGCTATCCCTTCCAGGAAGAGAGGGACTCTGGGAGGCAGAGCAAGGAGGGGGTACTTTCCAGGCAAAGGTGTGGAGAAGGGAAATGGAGTGTGGTGAATGAGGTGCAGAGAGAAGGCCAGTTTGACTGGATCTCAGACTACAGGAGCACCTAGCTGAGCAGCTGGGTGGTGCAGTGCATAGAGTACTGGCCCTGGAGTCAGGAGGACCTGAGTTCAAATTTGGCTTCAAACACTTACTAGCTGTGTCACCCTGGGCAAGTCACTTAACCTTGATTGCCCATAAAAAAAGGAAAGAAAAAAGGTAAAGAGAGCAGCTTATGTTTTATCCTGGAACAATAGGGAACCGCTGGAGGTGGTTGAGTAGGGAAGGCTGAAGGTTAGATCTTAGAAAAATCATTGTGTAGGATGGATTGAAGTGGGCAGAGACTAGAGATGGGGAGACCAGTTAGGAGGCTGCTGTAATAATCTGGGCAAGAGATGAGGGCTTGAGGTGAGGAGGCAGCTGTTGGAGGGAGAAGCAGGGGGTGAATGTAAGAGATGTTGTGAAATCCCTAAGTCCCTTCTGAACCTCCACTCTGGCTCCTGTCCCTTGGCAGGGACTTGTCCCAGCTGGGCATAGAGCTGGCCCGGACCTCAAGGACCATCCACTCGGCCAGCCTCGGGCTGAGCGGGAGCCTCCGGCTGGCCGAGAGCAGCAGCGAGGCCGCCATAGAGAAGGCAGCCCTACTCCGTGCCCAGCTGGAGGAACAGCTGAGGGACAAGGTTCGCGATATGATCCAGCTTCAAGTGAAGACTGACCTGGAGAAGGCTGAACTCAACTCCAGGTCCGTCACTCCATCTGCCAACAGGCACAGATTTATCCCATACTGTGTCCCTCACACGAGGCTAAGGCCCGGCGATGCAGTTGCCAGCCACGGCCACAACCCTGTGGAGTGGCTTGGACATACTGGCTTCCTTCCTGGTCCCCTCTAGCCATACTTCATCCCTGGCTGGCTGGCTGCATCTTAGGGATGGCTCGTTGCTTCTAGCGCCCTAGAGTCTGGGCATCCAACCTCCATAGCTTCGGGCCCCTAGGAAACCACGGGGAATGAGGATGGATGAAGATGAACTGGGGAAGAAGCGTGGGGTGGGGTAGATTTCCTTTACAATACTTACCTCCCCAGTACACACTCCAGTGACATGCTATGTGTAAAACACGGCCGACCCCAATGTGCTGTATAAACGTTAGTTATGATTAATACTTCAGCAAAGATTTACTAGGCACTGATGCCACTGTGGAAGGGAAGACAGCGGGGCTTGTATTCAAAGAGAAGGGGGAGGAGGGTACCCTGTAATGCATAGTGCTGCTAGATAAGAGCAGGACTGGGGTGCCTGAGTGACCTCCTCCCCTTGGCCCATCAGAGTGAACGAGCTGACCTTGCTGGTGGAGCAGCTTCAGAGCCAAAACTCAGAGAAGGACCGAGCCAATGAGGCCCTGACCCAGAAGGTGGAAGCACTGGTGAGAAATCTGTTGGTCCTGGGGGAAGGGGATACTTCCCAAGCCTGGATATCTCTCCCTGGGACAGGCTGACCCTAGGGCTAAAAGTCAGGAGGGAGCGATACAGGGGCTGGAGAGTGATGCCCTCCAGATTTGGGGGGCGGTAGACTGTCCACATGTCTGATGAAGCCCTGCATGAACTCATTCCCCCAGAGCAGGGCCTGTGTGGTTGGTGGCAGGGCTCGGCCGACCTCATCTAGCTCCCCTACTTTCTCTGCCCCTGATATTACCTAGAAGTATTTGCAGCTGAGAGAACATTGGCTAGAAATCAGCCCCTAATTCAGTGTGTGATCATAGGGAAGTAATTTTCCCTCTGTGGACCTCAGTTCCCCTGATCTATTCTGTGGTTCTTCCAACTCTTGACATTTTATGTTCTAAGGCCCCTCCCTCCAGCTCTGACATTCTGTGCTCTAAGGGCCCTCCCAACTCTGACAGCCTGTGTTCTAAGGGCCCTCCCAGCTCTGACATTCTATGTTCTAAGGACCCTCTGAGCTCTAACAGTCTGGGTTCTAAGGGTCCTCGTAACCCTGACCTTCTGGGTTCTGCAAGGACCCTGTGGGAGCCCCACTAATTCCAGCCCATCATTGTGAGCTCGGCTCTGGGGAGGAAGATGGGGGTGGGTTCAGGCTTCTTAGATGGGAGGGGGGCCAAGCTAGAAAGAAGGAATCGAGTCCCCCTTTCTTGCCCTCTCACCTGTAGGAGGCTGTGCGACTACAAGAGCAGGCGGCCATGGAAGCTGAGGAGGTGGAGGCCCTAAGGAATGAGTCAGAAGTGCTACAACAAACCCTGCGGGACCTGGCCCAGGTGCAGGGGCTGTTGGGTCAGGGTGGGGCTGGTGAGCTGCCTCCGAGTGGTGGTGTGTGACAGGAGGAACCCAGCTGGTTTGGCTCTGGCCAAGCCACAGGGACCCAGAGAAGGTCTCTGAATAGGAGGTCCCTTTGAAATTCCCCCCAAACTCCAGGGCTGGGGATCAGCATTGGCAGGGGGTGAGCAGTCCCTGGTGCCCTGTGCTCCAGCCTAGGGAAGGCTGCCTCACCCCCACCCCAGTGGGGCATCCATCAAAGTATGTAGAATAAGGAAAGTGGGTTGGCTAGACCTAATCTGGGAGATCTTCCTGGAGGAAGCAGGCATTGAATATAAAAGGAGGTATACAGACTGGTATCAGGGTAAGGAAAACACTGTCCTAGGGTTCTAATGTCTGGGGGTAGGAACAACCCTCAACAAGCAGCCTTTTTCACCCCGTATCCCTTCCTCCTTCTGTACCAGGCTGTCCTGTCTGACACCGACAGCGGTATACAGATGGGCGGCATGGAGCGTACCCCTGAGGCCTCAGATGGCAGTCTGCGCGGCCTGTCTAGCCTGAGGACCCCCTCCCCGCTCCGGCGCTCGTCACCCCGCCCCAGTGGCTCCCCTCGCCCCAGCCTGTCCCCAGCCTTCTCTGATTCTACCCTCGCCCTGGTCCACTCTGCCCTGCACAAGAGACAAATGCAAGTCCAGGTGAGAAGCCTGGGCCTCCTTTGTCCCCCTGCCCAGTCTCCATGGGGAAGGAGAAGGAGGAGATGGGATTCCCTTGGGGCTTCCCCTTCCAGGGCTCGGTCTGGCCATGGTGGACAGAGCTGGGAGACCAGGATGGACAGCAGGCCGCTGGGAAGTGGGGGCACAGTTAGGAAGGTGACATGGAGGGAAAAGATGAGGTCTTGGAGGGATTTGTTGGACCCATCGGGCCTGGGACATCTAAAAACATGAACAAGATTTCCTTCCGTGTGTTCACTTGAAGTCATTTTCCTTGGGACAGGGATTTCTAAGCCCTGGGGAAAGGATTCATTACTGGAAATTTGGGGAACACTCAGGGACAGGAATGAGGGGCTAAAGAGAAGGGATTGGCCTCAGGGTCAGGAATGGGGCATGTTCAGTGGCCAGGATTTGTGGAGCTAAATGCTAAGGGTGGAGGTCTGGTGCCAAGGAGGAAGGGCCAGTGTCTGAGATGGAGACTGGGTGTCTGTTCTAGAGGGGGGTTGGGTTTAATGCTAAGAATGAGGACTCCAAGGATGGACTAGGGGCTAAGTGCTCTTCATGGACATTCATCATAAAGGACAACAGGGATGAAAGCTCAGTGTAGTAATAGGGATGGGGTATAGGGCTAAATATAAGTGACAGGGACTCTATGACAGAGATAGAGGGGCTCCGGGTCAGGGAAGGGGGCTCAGGGTCAGGGAAGGGGGCTCATGGTCAGGGATGGGGGCTCCGGGTCAGGGAAGGGGGCTCATGGTCAGGGAAGAAGGCTCAGGGTCAGGGAAGGGGGCTCATGGTCAGGGAAGAAGGCTCAGGGTCAGGGATGGGGGCTCATGGTCAGGGAAGGGGGCTCAGGGTCAGGGAAGAGGGCTCAGGGTTAGGGATGGGGGCTCCGGGTCAGGGAAGGGGGCTCAGGGTCAGGGAAGAGGGCTCAGGGTCAGGGATGGGGACTAAGGGTCAGGGATGGGGGCTCAGGGTCAGGGAAGAGGGCTCAGGGTCAGGGAAGAGGGCTCAGGGTCCGGTATAGTTACTTGTACAAGGTCAGAGGTAGGAGCTTGGGGTCAGGAATGCCATTTCTAGCCCTGAGTTTAGGAGTCCCCACCATCCCCGGGATGGTGAATGGGATCCAAGGCCTGGGTACCTGGGAATGTACTGGAAGCCACTGAGGGAGAGCATGATGGGTGCTGATGATCCTTGGGGCTGGGGCTGCCCGCAGGATATGCGAGGACGCTACGAGGCCAGCCAGGACCTTCTGGCCTCCCTGAGGAAGCAGCTGGCAGACGGAGAGGCTGAGCGCCGGAGCCTGGACAAGCAGGTGTTGCAGCTCCGGGATGTGGCTGATGGTGCTGTCCAGGCCAAGGAAGATGCCCTTCGAGACATCCAGCGGCTGCGCAGTGCCCATGACCTACTGAGCAGGTACTGGGGTGAGGGAAGGGAAAAGAGGACTGGGACCCGGGAACCTCCCCCTGCCCTTGGCGGAGCATCCTCGGGTGTGGAGGGCAAGCAGGGCAGAGGCCCAGCGTGGCAGGCCAGCCTGGCCAGACCCATACAGTGAGGTATTGATGGAGCCAGCACAAAAACTCAGCTCTCTGGCCCATCAGACCTGAAAGAGGGAGGGGAGAACATGAGAGGAAGACATTAGTAATAGCAGGGGTTTCTTGAGCAGCAGATGGGTGCCCTGCCCTGTGCTAGGCATTGGGCATAGGAGGGGGAGGGAAAAAAACATTCATAAACTGTTTGTGCTGGAAACAATATTGGAATATAGAAATGTAGGACAAAGAATGTGAGAGCTGGGAGGGCCCTCAGAACACAGAATGTCAGGGCTGGGAGAAGCTTTAGAACATAGAATGTCAGAATTAGCAGAGTCCTTAGAACCTGGAATGTCAGAGCAAGAATTAACCTTAGAACCCAGAATGTCAGAGCTGGGAGGGCTCTTAGAACCCAGAATGTCAGTTGGGAGGGCCCTTAGAACACAGAATTTCAGAACAAGAATTAACCTTAGAATACAGAGCATCAGCAGGGAAGAGCCTTAGAACATAGGATGTCAGGGCAAGAATTAACCTTAGAACAATGAATGTGAGGTGGAAGGAACCTTAGAGAGCATGTCATCTCCCACTCCCTCACGCATGATCTTGGCCCTCAAAGACTCTCTGGTCTTTTTGGGGACATAAAGCTTATACACAAGTAATAGAGAACAATGTATAATAATATCTAACCAAGTGCTAGGCTGCAGGTTTGGATTGTCAGTGTTATAGGAGGCTCTAGAAGAGAAAGATCAATGTGTGGGCTGGACTGGGCAGAGCACGGTAGACTTCCTGGAGGAAGTTGGCTTTTTTAGGCCTAGAAGCACAGATTGGATATGGATGGGGGAGAGGATGGCTGAGTGGCCCCAGCGAGTAGTGACTGCCATAGGGTAGGTGGCTCCCATCCCTTCCTCCCCTAACCACTGCCCCTCACCCCCGGCTCTTGGCAGCGAGAAGGATGGGCTAGTACGGAGCCTGGCAGCCATGCAGATGCAGGTGGAGATGCTGCAGCAGGAGAAGGAGAAGCTCCAGCTGGCCCAGGATGAGCTGCAGAGACAGAGGGACCAGCTGGAGGAGGAGAAGGAGGACATCAGCCAGGACCGAGAGAGATTCCACAAGGAAATAGAACGGGGGTAAGAGGGGGCACTCCTCCTGCTCTCACTCCCCAGCCCCACCCAGCCCCGGCCATATCTGGCCATACCTAGAACCCTCTCTTTTTACAGAGGAGGAAACTGAGGCCCAGGGAAGGGAAGTGACTTGCTCAGGGTCACCAAGCTCTGGGGAAGCACTAGAGCTGGGGGTCAAATCTAGGTTTAGGTCATTTTCTGTCAGCCCATGGTCACTACAGGAGGCCCCCATAGTCATTCTACCAGGTGTAGACCCAGTCTGACACACCCCTCTGTTTCTGTAGCGGGGGGGTCCTTGACTTATGTCCACCTGGTTTGTAAGTGGCCATCCCCTCTCACACAGGAGGTGCTGCAAATCCTGGAGCCCAAGGACTTTAGATCTGGCAGTCCGGCCTTGAAGGTGTGGGGAAGAAGCCCCCTGAGTCCCTTTGTGACCTTGGGGTAGGGGTGGGGGACAGGGAGAAGCAAGGAGGAAAGTTACCCTTTTTTAGTCCCTGTTCTTATTTTGGGCACCACCATCCTAGTCACCCAGGTTACCAATGTGTATCATCCTGGATTCCTCTCACTCCTCACTACCGTCCCCTAAGCCAGTCAGTTGCCAAGTCTTGTCAATTTATAAATGGTTTTATTGATGTCATTTGTTTTTTGCATCACCATAATTTCCCCCAGTATCCCTCCTCCTTTCCTTCCCAGAGAGCCATCCCATATACCTAATAATCTTTTTTTAAGATCGCCCCCCTCCAAAAAAAGAGAAGAGGAAAAATCATGATAAATCTGAAATCTATGTAGTGTGTAACACTTGTGGACCTTCCACGTTTACAAACGGTTCTTCTCATATCTCTTCTTTTGAGCCATTATCATGACTAGATGCATTATCCTGGGAAAGTCATTTCACCTCTGCCTCAGTTTCCTCACCTGTAAAATGGATATAACCATAGCGCCTATCTCCCAAGGTGGTTGTCAGGATCACATGAGATGATATTTACTAAATGTTTAGCGCAGTGCCTGGCACATAGTAGGCACTTCATAAGCCTTAGCTATCGTCATCGTTATTATTTTGTAACATTCCCTTCTGATATTTGTACGTGAGGGATCTTTCCATTTACATTGTTGCAATCATCCCGTGTATCGTTTTCTTGGCTCTGCTGACTTCGGTCTGCATCAGTTGTTGTAGATCTTCCTGGGCTTCTCCGAATTCATCACATTCATCATCTCTTACAGCACAGTCCTCCTATTCCATCACTCCCATGGACCACAATGTGTTTAGCCATCTTCCGAGATCTTGCCAATATCACCTCCACTCTCTCTCTCCCGTGTGCTCCCCCTTCTCTCTACTCTCACGGCCACCAGCCCAGGACACCATCACCTCTCGTCTGGCTTATCACAATCGCCTCCTGATTGGTCTCCCTGCCTCATCTCTCCCCTCTCTAATCCATCCTCCACACAGCTGCCAAGGTGACTTTCCCAAAGCTCAGGTCTTGACTCTATCACCCCCAGGCCCCAAATAAACCCCAGTACCTTCCTATCGCCTTTCAGATCCAATACAAACTTCTCGATTTGACATGTAAAGACCTGCACAACCTGGCCCCAGCCTGCTTTTCCACCCTTATTTTATACATGACTTCCCTTCGTGTGCTCTGGCTTCCGACCAAATCGGATTTCTTGCCTTTGCTCACACCTGGTCTTCTATCTCCCGTCCCCATGCCTTTGCAGTGTCTGGCCTCCCATACCTAACGTGCTGTCTCTTAGAATCCCTAACTTCCATCAGAGGTCAGCCCAAGGACCACCTTCTCCACAAGATCCTTCCTAGTGCCCCCGGAAGTTACCTCTATCTGTTATGTATATACTTATTTTGTATATTACTATCTGTGTATATGTTGTGTCCCCTAGTAGAATGTAAGCTCTTTAAGGGCAAGCACTGTTTCATCTTTGTCTTTGTGTACGGAGTACCAGGCTTATAATCGGTGCTTAATGTCTGTTGATTGATTGGTTGATTGATAGTCATAAACAGCTGGAGCAGCTGGAGGTGAAGAAGTCAGGGCTGATGAAGGAGCTGATTTTGGCTAAGGAGACCCTAAGCAAGGCCACTTTGGCAAAGGAAGTGATGGAGGCCGAGAAGACGGAGGTGACGGAGGCACTGACCAAGGTGGGATCTTCCCTAGGCTCCTGAATTGACAAAGACCCCCCCCCCTTCCGTAGCTTGCTGTCCTTATAGGATCATAACACCTAGGACTAGAAGGGACCTTGAGGGTCTGCAGGGTCCCCGATGACTTGGGTGGCTTCATTTCTTGTGACTTTGTTCATAGAGTTAGAGGATCCTAGAACATTACTCATTGTTGTTCTTCAGTTGTGGCTGACTCTTCATGACTCCATGGACCATAGCACATCAGTACTATCCATAGGTTTTCTTGACAAAGATACTAGAGAGGTTGGCCGTTTCCTTCTCCAATGGATCACCTTGTGTCAGAACTGTCCAATCATGACCTCCCCTTCTTGAGTAACCCTACACAGCATAGCTCAGAGTTTCACTGATCTATGTGAGCCCCTCTGCCATAACTAGGCAGTGACCTGGAAGGGAAACACCAGCTAGAGAAAGGAGCAAAAAAATATGGTATATCAGAGCTAAAAGGAACCTCAGAACCTAGAATATGTAAGTTGGAAGGAATCTTAGATGAAGGAATCTTAGATCTTAACGGGGCCTTAGAACAGAGAATGTCAGAGCTTAGGAGGGGCCTCAGAAAATGGAATGTTAGAGTTGGGAGGGCCTTAGAACATGGAATGTCAGAGCTGGGAGGGCCTTAGAACCTAGCATGTCAGAGTTGGGAGAGGCTTAAAATACAGTCCAAATCCCATCTGCCTATAGATGAGAAGGGACAAGGCCAGCTTGTCCAAGGGCAGGAATGGGTGCTCTGATCCCATACCATAACCCTGCTACTGATGGGTCAGAATGTGTCGGTTTCAATGTCTGATAGTGCCCAGGGCTCTCAATGTAAGGTAGTCTTAGCTGTGAGGGAGACCTGACAGAGGTGGTTGGTTAGAACAAGGTATAAAGCTGAGGCTTGTGTAGGAGTGTTTAGGAAAAAGACCCCTGCCCTAGGCCCCAACCTTAGGTACCTCCTACGTGCATGCGGGGGGGGGGGGGGGGGGGGGGGGCAGTGGGGATGGTTCAGGGCAAGCCATCCTACCAAGTGAAAGAACAATTCAAAGAAACAACAGCAAACAGCTGGTCAGCTGAGTCTTTGGGCTGGCGAGCCCCTCCCGCTGCCTTCCAATGGCTCTTTGAGCCTTCCCTGCCTGGGGGGGTGTCTTATCCCTTCCCAGAGTCCTCCAGGGAAGAAAGGCACTCTGGCCTAGGAACCCTGTCCTTTACTGCGAACTCCCGTGGGTGAAACTCCCTCTACAAGGCCAGAATGGTACTTGGTCTATGACTCAGAATCTTAGACAGCCTCAGGGCCCCAGAGGGGAAGAGACTTCCCTGGGGTCACCAGGCAGAGCTGCTCTGCTGGGCAAGAGGGGCGCTGTCCCTCCACTGAGCCTGGACTGCTACCATTAGGACAGCTCCTGCCATTAGGAAGGGCTTCCTCAGTGCCCACTGTCTTCCCCTGTAACACAAGCCCCATCTGATCCGTTCTGTCCAAAGTTATATTGATTTGATTTACTTCTGTTTGCTTTTTATACAAGTCGTTGTCTGCAGGGATTGTTTTCCCTTTTCTCTTTTTGTCTAACCTATATCCTCATCTCTCTTGTCTCCCCATGTATTCCTGTCTCTCACATCTCTTTCTGTGTCTCTGTATTTCTTTTTCTGTGAATGTGCTTTATTTTGGTCTTGCTCTGGGTCTCTCTCTCTCTCTCTCCTCTCCCTCTCCTTTCTTCTTTCTCCTCTTTCTCTCATTCTCTCTTCCTTTTTTTCCTCTTTTCTCATACTCCCTCTCTCCCTCCCTTTCTCACCCTCCTTCCTTCCCTCCCTTGCTTTCTCACTCTCACTCTCTCCCTGACTCTCTCTATATGCCTGCCTTTGTCTTTCTGTTTCTGTATATCCACTCCCTCCTCCCTCTCTCCATCTCCTCTGTGTGTGTGTGTGTGTGTGTGTGTGTGTCTGTGTGTGAGTTCTTGTCTGTCCCTTCTTTCTGGCTGTGTATAACCCCTTCCACCTATCTGTCTCTGCCTCGGTGTGTCTGTCTCTCTTTCGCTGTGTTCCTGTCTCTCCCCTCTTTCTCTCCTTTTCGGTCTCTTCCTCCTCTCTCTGCTGTGTCCCTCTCTGGATTCTCATCTCTTTCTGTGTCTTTCTCTGCCTCTGTGTCTCTTTCTCTCTGTGTTCCCATCTCTCCCCTCTGTCTTTCTATTTTTCTCTTCCTGTCTCTATACACCTTCTCTGTCCCCTGATCTTCCTCTCTCTGTATCCACATGTGTCTCTGCTCCTTCATGTTCCTCCATGTCTTTGTGTCTCCGATGTCCCTGGAGCAGGTCGAAGCCAGCCGGGCTGAGCTAGAGCTGTCCATGAACAGGCTGAAGGGGGAGGAAGCATCTCTGCGTGATTCCTTGTCCAAACTGAGTGCCCTCAATGAGGGTTTGGCCCAGGACAAAAGGGAACTGAACCAACTGGTCTCCCAGGTAGGCCTGCCTGCCCACCTCCTGGGGGAGCCGGGCCGTGGCACAGCCCCACCCCCACCCCCGACACACCTGGGGCCTTATCTCAGGTACTACTTGGTCCCTGCGGGTGGATGACCCTGTACCCAGCCAGCTGCCAGGGGTGCTGGGGGGCCTCCCTCTCTGGCTTCCCTCTCCCCATCTCCTCTCCCCCTTTTCCTTCTCCCTTTTCTTCCTTTCTTTTTCTCTCCTCAGCTTCTTCCTTTTTTCTGTCTCTCTTCTGCCTGTTTCCTTCTTCTCTCTTTTCCCTTTCTCTTCCCTCCCTTCCTTTTTTCTCTCTGTCCTTTCTCTCCATCTTTTCTCTCTCTTCTCCTTTCCATACTTTTTCTTCCGTGGGTGCACGGGACCTGAGTTGGTGTCCTGGCAAGTCACCACCCCCTTCCCTGGGCCTCAGTGTCCTCATCTGGAACACGAAGGGGTAGACGAGATGGCCTTGGAGGCCACCGTTCCCTGCCCTTCCCTCCTTCCTTCCTCTCTCACGCTCATTCTCTCTTCCTTTCTCTTGCTTCTCTGGTTCTCCAGTTTCTATCTCCCTTCTCTTCCCGCCCCCATCTCCCTTTTCCCTCTGCTTTCTTTTTTTCTTTTTTGGTGAGGCAATTGGGGTTAAGTGACTTGCCCAGGGTCACACAGCTAGTAAGTGTTAAGTGTCTGAGGCCAGATTTGAACTCAGGTCCTCCTGAATCCAGAGCCGGTGCTCTATCCACTGCGCTACCCCTAGCTGCCCCTGTTTTCTTTTTCTCTGCCTTGTTCCACTTACCTCCTTTTCTTCCCCACTTTCACATTCCTTGGGAATTTCCTCTCCCCTCCCCCGGCTTCCTGACTTGGTGGGCTCCCTAGGAGGGCCAGAGGGAATGGGATCCGCGGGCATGGGCAGGGACATGATCCCCTCTCCCTTCCCCTAGCTTGAAGAGGAACGGGGAACCCTCCTTGGGCAGAAGCGAGATGCTGAGCAGGAGAAGGCGGCTGCCCAGGAGCAAATAGCCCAGCTGGAACAGGAAAAGCTGGTGCAGGAGGCAGAGAGGCAGACTCTGGAGCGCTCCCTGCAGGCCGCGGAGCTGGCCCGTGAGGCCCTGGAGCAGCAGCTGCCCGCCTTTCAGAAGGAGCGCGGCCAGCTCCAAGATCAGCTGTCACAGGTGGATAGAGGCGCCCCTGGCTCTGGAGTGGCAGACGCCCAAGGGGCACCGGGGCCTGGGAGGGGCCTTGGCTCTGGCTTGGGGCAAGAATTTATTTTTTTTCTTTAAAACAACCCCCCCCCCAACTTTTATACCCCGAAGATTAATCTTAATGCTTCTCCGGCATGGAAGCAATGCTTAGAGTTAGTCGCTAGTCATCCAGACTGACTTACTGGAGGAAGTGCCTTTAAATCCTGGATTTTAAAATTGAGGAGGCATCTGGGTAGGCAGAGACCACTCAGGTGGGGACTGGTTGGGGAGGGGAAGAGAATCAGGAAGGATCATGGGAAAAAGGGCCAGAGCCCAGGAAGGGCATCTCAAGACAATTCAGAATAGGGACTTAGGCCAGGCTAAGACTTGGGAACTCACCTACCTCCTCCTGTTCCGGGGCAGATATCAAGACAGCTGGGAGCGCAGCAGGAAGAACTACAGAGAGCTCACAGAGATGGGGAGCGGCATTCTGAGGCGCTGGAGCGGGCTTTCCGCGAGATGGAGTCACTGACCAAGGAGCGGGCCAGCCTGCTAGTACAGCTGACCGCCTCCGAACGAGAGAATCGCTCCCTGATCGAGGAGGTCGCTGGCCTCCGGTAAGGAGATATGGGGATGGGGCCTCTCCGTGCACCTTGTCTAAACCCTCAGTGGGGTGAGGGGCTGAGGGTGGGCCAGGAATGCACATACACTGGAGGGATAATCTGGCATTGAGGGCATGGCGATCTAAGAGATCAGGAAGGGCATGGCAATCTAAGAGATCAGGAAAGGCTTCCCATAGGAGGCAGTGAGCCTGAAATGATGCTGGGGATCCAAGAGTTGGAGGTGAAAGTGAGTGGGAAATACTGCCTGTCAAGAGGCATGGTGGTGGGAGCTGGAGAGCCAAGTTTGAGGAATAACGGGAAGCTCAGTTGGGCTGGAATCTACCACTGCCAAACCTTTGCCCTGGCCATCCTCCCTCTTCCTAGAATCCTTCCTGCCCTTAAGATTCAGCTCAAGGGGGTAGCTAGATGGCACAGTGGATAGAGCACCAGCCCTGGAGTCAGGAGGACCTGAGTTCAAATCCAGCCTCAGACACTTAACACTTACTGGCTGTGTGACCCTAGGCAAGTCATTTAACCCCAATTTCCTCACCAAAAAAAAAAAAAAAAGAAAATATTCACCTCAAGTGCCTCCTTCTATAAGAATTCTTTCCTATTCATCCTAATTGTTAGTGTCCTCCCTCCCTAAACTATCCCGTAGTCATTTTGTATTTATTTTTTACACCATATGTACATCTTGTCTTCCCTGATACTGAACCAAGCTATTGAGAGGAAGGGTTTTGTTTTTATATTTCCATTGCCAAGCACATAATAGGCACTTAATAAATGCTTTTTGATTAACTGATTGATTGAAGGTGGAATATATAAAAGGGAGAATCAATAACCCTGTGAAAGTAGGGTAGAGCCACACCGTGGCAGTCTTTAAATGCCAGGTTGAGGCGTTTACGTATCCTAGGCAGTAGGGAGCCATTGATGTTTCTTGAGCAAGGGAGTAATATGGTCAGATACTCATCCTGGGGGGAGAGTAAGGGTGGATAATTAATAGTAACAGCTCTTGTTTCTGTAGCATTGAAGATTACAAAGCACTTTCCTCACGGTTCTCTTAATTAGCACTCCCATTTTACAAGGGAAGGAGCTGAGATTTAGAGGGGACAGGCACCTGTTTCAGGGGACAACTCATAGAGAAAAAACAGATTTGAAGCCCAGCTCTGACTCCCAGAATAGAACAGGTCCTTTCCAAGGCATAGGACACAAGGCAGGCTTTTGCCTGTAGGCACAGTAACCCAGGAGCTGTTTGCCAACACAGAGCCGTGTAGGTGGAGCCTGCCTGGTACCTGCCCTGGCTTTCCTGAAGGATTGAGAAGTGTGAAGCCTCTGGGGGTGAGTGCCTCCCCAGGTGTGTGGAACAGAGTGATAGGCAGGCAAAACTGTTCCTAACAGCTGGCCCCTGTCAGTATAGAGCAGGTGCCCCTGGGCACTGACTGAACCCCCTGTCCTGAGCTTTCTGTGCCTGCCCTCTCTGGGCCACGCCCTCTACTCTCTTCCTTAAGCCTCAGTTTCTTCTCTGTAAAATGAGAGGTTTGAGCTAGCTTGGGGTTTCTTAATCTAGAGTCCATGGGTAGATGTCAAGAGGTCTGAAAACTTGAGTGGAGAAAAACTGTTCATTATTTTCACTACTTTTTCCTTTCCTTTGGAATCCTCTGGATTTTATTTTATGCTTTAAAGACATTCTTCTGAGATAGGGCCCATAGACCCTGTCAGACCTTGCCAGAAGGGTCCTGGCCCAAAAAAGGTTATGCTTGGGCTGGATCATTTCTTTCTTTCTTTCTTTTTTCTTTTTGTAGTGAGGCAGTTGGGGTTAAGTGACTTGCCCAGGGTCACACAGCTAGTAAGTGTTAAGTGTCTGAGGCTGGATTTGAACTCAGGTACTCCCGAATCCAAGGCCGGTGCTCTATCCACTGTGCTACCTAGCCGCCCTCTTTCTTTCTATTTAAAGTAATAAACATTTTTATTTATAGTTTTGGGTTCCAATTTTTATCCTTCCTTCCCTCCCTCCCCTCTGCCCTACCTGAGGTGACAAGCAATCAGATATGGGTTATACATGTACGATTATGTAAAACATTACCATATTAGTCATTTTGTATAAGAAAACTTGAATAAAAGAAAAAAATGAAAGTGAAAAACAGCATGCTTCAGCCTATGTTCCATCAGTAACTGTTCTTTCTTTGAAGGTGAATAGTATGTTTCATAGATGGTCCTTTGGGATTGTCTTGGATCATTGTATTGTTGAGAATAGTCAAGGCATTCACAGTTCTTCATCAAACAGTATTGCTGTCTCTGTGCACAGTTCTCCTGGTTCTGCTCACTGCACTATACAGCAGTTCATACAAGTCTTTCCAATCCTGTCTGAAATCATCCTGCTTGTCATTTCTTATAGTTCAATAATATTCCATCCCCATCATATACCACAGCTTTTAGCCATTCCCTAATTGATGGGCATTCCTTTGATTTTCAGTTCTTAGCCATCACAAAAAGAGCTGCTATAAATATTTTTGTACAAATAGGTCTTTTTCTCTTTTTGGGGATGCCTTGGGATATAAACCCATCAGTGGTATTGCTGGATCAAAGGGTATGCACAGTTCTATAGCCCTTTGGGCATAGTTCCAAATTGCTCTCCGGAATGGTTGGATCTTTTCACAACTCCACCAACAGTGAATTAGCTGGATGATTTCTAAGCTCCCTCCCAGCTCTGACAGTCTATCTTCTAAGGTGGTAATAATAAGGATAATAATAATAATAATAAACAACTGGTATGGAGAAAGAGAGAGAATGAGAAGATTTGCGAAGTGGCTGCCAAATATTATCTCATTTTATTCTCAAAAGAACCCTGGGAAGTAGGCACTTTTCATATCTTCATTTAACAGATGAGGAAACTGAGACATACAGAGGTTAAGTGACTTGCCCAAAGTCACACAGCTAATAACCTCCAGCTCTGACATCCTCTTTTCTAAGGCCCTCCCATCTCTGACATTCTGTCTCCTAAGGTACACTTAAGTATTCTGTGTTCCAAGCACTCTTTCCCCACTAAAATCCTGCACTCTGAAGTTCCAAGACCCCTAGGGAGGTGGCTGCACCTGGGAGAGCACTGAGTCCACGCCTTCCAAGGCCTGGCCTGAGCACCTCTCTCACTGGACCTGTATTTCTCCCCAGCTCAGAGAAGGACACCCTGGAGACCAGCCTGTTCGATGCCCACCGACAGCTCAGCCAGATGGAGGCGCGCAGGGAGCAGCTGGAGGCTGATGTGCAGGGCCTGCTGCTGGCCAAGGAGACCCTGACCGGTACGGCCCCTGTGCTTTAGGGGAACAAGGCTGGGAGGGCCCTCCAGGAGGACTCGGGAAGGCCTGGCTTCTGGCTGAGGGCACAGCTCCAGCGTATGCCGGGCCCTCCCTCTTGGCTCCTGGAGAGGCTGGGCCTGCCCACTCTGAGGCTGGGCCTGCCTCTTCTCTCTTGATCTGGCCAGCATTTATGAACTGCCTGCTAATGTCAGGCACTGTACTGTGGACTGAGCTCTCGGGGATCCTCTGTGCTGTGAGCAGAAACCCCATCTGTGCATGCGAAAACCCCACAGCTACACACAGAGGAAGGTCTGAGGTCGAAGACAGTCACTGGCAGCGTCTTTGGGAGGGGGCTCCTGAACTGGGTTCACCCATCACACTCAGGGGAAGCAGTATCAGTGACCATTCATCAAAGGACATGGAAGAGGGGCAGCTAGGTGGCACAGTGGATAGAGCACCGGCCCTGGAGTCAGGAGGACCTGAGTTCAAATCCGGCCTCAGACACTTAACACTTACTAGCTGTGTGACTCTGGGCAAGTCACTTAACCCCAATTGCCTCGATAAAAAAAAAAAAAAAAGGACATGGAGGAGGGAAATGGGATTAATGCTTTAGACACAGAAGGGACCTTCAAAGCCATCTAGGCAGCCAGGGGGAGCCATAGTGCAAACCCAGCGTCAGACACTTACCAGCTTTGTAGCCCTGGGCAAGTCACTTACCCCTCTCTGCCTCAGTTTCCTCATCTGTACAATATGGACAACACTAGCACCTACCTCTCAGGGTTGTCATGAGGATCAGATGAGATAAAATTTGTTAAAGACTTTGCAAACCTTAAAGCACTATAGGAACACCCCCTGGCTGCGGTTCTTATTTAGTCTGATTCTATCCTAGGAAATTTAGGCCCAGAGACATTCAGTGACTTGCCCAGGGTCACACAGAAAACTGGGGAAGAGACGGATCAGGAAAACGCAGGGAGGAGAAAATAGGGAGGGCAAGAGGGGCCTAGTTTCAAGAGCTACAGTTAGGAGGAAGAAGGAACACGGGGAAGAGGACATTGGACTTAGTGATTAAAATAGGGAATGATGTCAGCTCAGTGATAGGACACCCTGGTCACATGACCATGAGGGACCCGGGACTAGAACCCAGACTGCTGGGTTCTATGGCTGCAGATTCTTATTCTTTAACAGGATGGCATCATTCCTTTCAGTAATCACCTGGGAGTATACGCTCTGCCAATGCCCCCTACGGGGCTCTCAGGAGGCTGGCCCCTGGGGCTTCCCTCCAGCTCTAAGTGTGGTCATAAAGTTGTATGTCAGAGCTAGAACATGGAATGTCAGAGCTGGGAGGGCCCTTAGAATAGAGAATGTCAGGGCTGGGAGGGCCCTTAGAACACAAAATGTGCCGATGTCCCCCTCCTCGTTCTGCCCCACAGGGCAGCTGGTGGGTCTTCGGCGGCAGATGGAGACGGA
This sequence comes from Dromiciops gliroides, assembly GCF_019393635.1. Classification (NCBI taxonomy): domain Eukaryota; kingdom Metazoa; phylum Chordata; class Mammalia; order Microbiotheria; family Microbiotheriidae; genus Dromiciops; species Dromiciops gliroides. The sequence continues at coordinate 618,043,213 of NC_057863.1, read as the reverse complement.
GGTACAGAAACTCGTGCGGGACAAGGAGCTTCTGGCCCAGCAGCTGGTCCAGGTGGAGCAGGAGGCTCAGGCCACCCTTCGAGGAGAACAGGCGGCCCATGATGAGGATGTGGAGCGGCTGCGTCAGGAGAAGGTCAGAAGGGATGGGAGGGGAGATGCTGGGCTGAGCATCAGTGCGGGAGTGGACAGGGTGGGGCAGCGGGGGCACCTCCTAGCTCGGGGCCCAGGGAGGAATCACAGGCTTTAGGACCGGCAACGAGCCTTTGGCATTGTCTGTTCACGCCCACTCATGTCCCAGAGGAGGAAACGGAGACCCAGGGGGGAAGCTTTCCCAAGGCAGTGCGAGGCAGAGTTGGGGTGTAAAGTGAGGTCTCTGTCTCTCTCTAAAACTTGGTACTCCATCGGTGCTCTGACAGTGATCTTCCTCTGGATTGTGTTACCTTCCATTCCCTGTAGGAGAGAGAGAGGAGAGGGAGAGACAGAGACAGAGAGACAGACAAAGAGACTCAGAGAGAGAGAGAGATGGAGAGATATACACATCCATACACACACATGTATATATATATATATATATATATAATTTTTAGATTATATTTTTCTAGAGGGGATCTGTGTACATATACACACATACACATGTACATACATATGTCCATTTCAATCACTTCATTATGAAGAAACTGAGCCCCATAGAGCAGAATTAATCCAAGATCCCACAGGTATTAGGGAGCTCCCTTTGTGACCCAGGTTCCCTGACTCCAAATATCTAGATCTCAGAGCTAGGCAGTCCATGTCCTAAGCCAATCTGGTCACTCAGTCAGTCAGTCAACAAGCATTTATTAAGCCCTTGTTATATACCAGGTACTATGCTAAGCCTTGAGAATACAAATAAAAGTAAAAAACGAAACAAAACAACCCATTTCCCGCCCTCAGGAAGCTTGCATTCTAATGGGGAAAGACAACACATAAGAGGCAGCTGAAGACCAGGAGGAGGGGGCAGGATGATGAGGGTGACTAGAGGTGTTCAGCCTGGTGTGATATGAAGAGGCGATTGGCCTGAGACCCCTCCTTAAATGGAGGTTCTGGGGTGAGCCCTCCACTTTTCAGTCAGAGTGCAAGGCCCCAGGGCCTGGTGGTTAGGCTCCCCCCATATCCCCCTAGGGTTCTTCTCTATCAGTCAAGGAGAAAAAGTCACCAAGTTCAGTGAAACAGGTCTGGGAAAATAAAATGAAAGCATGGGAGAGATTCTAATGTAGACTATCAGAGCTGGAAAGGCCCTTAGAATAAAAACTATCAGTTCTTGTATAGTGAAGAGAGCAGAACCAGGAGAGCATTGTACACAGAGACAGCAGTACTGTTTGATGAAGAGCTGTGAAATGACTTAACTATTCTCACCAAACAATGATCCAAGATGATCTCAAAGGACTAATGATGAAGCATACCATCCACCTCCAAAGAAAGAACTGATATCAATGGAACCCAGACTGTTTATTCACTTTCTTTCATTTTTTTCCTTTTATTCAAGTTTTCTTGTACAAAATGACTAATATGGAAATGTTTTACACAATCCTACATGTATAACCTATATCTGGTTGCTTACTGCCTCAGGGAGGGAAATGGGGAGGGAGGGAAAACAGGACAAAAATTGAAACCCAAAACTATAAATAAAAAGGTTTATTACTTTAAAAATAATAATTCTTTTAAAATAGGGGGGGAAAAGTATCAGTTCTGAAAGGGACTTGGGACATGGTATAGTAAGGCTTTGAGAGATCTTGAAATAAAATGTCAGAACCGTGAGGGAGCCTAGAATATAAAATATTAGAGGCGGAGGGGGCCTTGGAATAGAGAATGTCAGAGCTGGTCTTAGAACATGGAGTGTCAGAGCTGGGAGAGACTTTAAAACATAGAATGTGGGATATTGGAACTGGGTCGGGAGGGACTTTAATAATCCAGTTGACTCCAACTCCTTCATTTTACAGATGGGGAAACTAAGTCCCAAGGAGAAGAAGTGGCTCCCTCAAGGTCCCACAGCAAATTAGCAGCAGAGTTAAGACTGGATCCCCATTATTCTGATTTTCAGGCTGTGGTTGGAGCCACTAGTCCTGGTCATGCCTGCCCGTGCCTCACCTCGCTCACCTTTCCCTCTGCAGGAGGTGGCCCGACGAGAGCTAGAAGCAGAGCGGACGGAGCTGCTGCACCGTCTGAGCCAGGAGCGAGAGGAACTCTTGGCCCGGCTAGAGGCCGAGAAGGAGGAGCTGAGCGAGGAGATCACGGCCCTGCAGCAGGACCGGGATGAGAGCCTCTTGCTGGCGGAGAATGAGAAACAACAGGTAGGAGAAGGGGAGCCAGCTGACAAGGATCTTCCCTTAATGAGCAAGCATTTGTCAAAGACCCTCCAGGCTAGTCCTTGGATACTTAGTCCATACTTGGTCCATCTCCATCCGCAGACTCTAGGCATAGACATGGTCGATCTGGGGTCACCTCCATGTCACAGTGAGGCAAAGGGTGGATTTTTTTGTTTTGTTTTTTTGGGGTTTTTTTGTGTGAGGCAATTGGGGTTAAGTGACTTGCCTAGGGTCACATAGCCAGTAAGTGTTAAGTGTCTGAGGCTGGATTTGAACTCAGGTCCTCCTGACTCCAGGGCCATTGCTCTATCCACTGCACCACCTAGCTGCCCCCAGAGGGAGGATTTTAATAGACAGCCATGCTAATATTGAACTGTGAGGAAAATGGGTGCTGATTTGGAGTGAGGACTTGTGTTCAAATCCTGACTGCCGTTTCCACCCTGAGTGAGTCTCTCTCTGGACCTCTGCTTCCTCTTCTGTGCAAAGATGTGGACTAAATGAGGTTCTTTCTAGCCCCAAATCAATGATCCTAAAACCCAGTTATGAGGAAAGGGAGTATTTCCTCCCATGGGTAGATCTGCTTAAGAGGCTGAGGAGGCAGGGCAGTCAGTGAAGTAGGCCCTATGGATGTTGAAGAGAGTGCCAGGTTGGGAACAGGAGGACTCAGATTCAAATCCTGGCACTACCATATACTTACTGCCTAGGTGACCTTGCGCAAGTCATTGAACCTGGACCTTAGAGTTCATGAGAGCACTGTTTTAGAATTACTTAGAGGTCACCCAGTCCAACTCCTTCATTTTTTTTTCATTTTTGCAGGGCAGTGAGGGTTAAGTGACTTGCCCAGGGTCACACAGCTAGTAAGTGTTAAGTGTCTGAGGCCGGATTTGAACTCAGGTCCTCCTGAATCCAGGGCCGGTGCTCTATCCACTGCTCCACATAGCTGCCCCCCAACCCCTTCATTTTATTTGTTTTTTTGTTTTTTGTTTTTTAGTGAGGCAATTGGGATTAAGTGACTTGCCCAGGGTCACACAGCTAGTAAGTGTTAAGTGTCTGAGGCCGGATTTGAACTCAGGTCCTCCTGAATCCAGGGCTGGTGCTCTATCCACTGCGCCACCTAGCTGCCCCCCAACCCCTTCATTTTAAAGGGGAGAAAACTGAGGCTCCCACAGCTAGTAAATATGAGAGATTGGATTTGAACTCAGGTCTTCCTGAATCTAAGTCAAGAACTCTAACCACTGCGCCATGCTTAGGGGACTTGTTGACTTCTAAGGTGCTTCTGTGACCCCATGTGTGACCCCATCTTTCCCTGTCCCTCCTGTCTGAGTTGCAGCAGCAGGAGGAGGGTATAGGATCCCTCTGCATATATACCATGATGTTGTGATTGCCTGCTGGCAGTCCCTGCATGTGGGGGTGACCCCGACTGACCCGGTCCCCCAACCCCTCTCTCCCCTGTCCTTGCAGGCCCTGTCTCTGAAGGAATCAGAGAAGACAGCTCTGTCCGAGAAGCTCTTGGGCACCCAGCAGAGCCTAGCCACCATCTCCATGGACTTGGAGAGGCAGAAACGAGATGCCCTGACCCGTCAAGAGCAGGACCGGGTAAGTGGGACAGAGCAGGGGCTCCGACCAGTATCTTGGCATCCCGGCTCCTAGCTCCCTGTTAGGCCTCAATCTCCAGATCCCAAGATAAGCCCAGGGGAGGCTTTGGGGAGGGACGCCTGTTAATATCCTTGGTCAAGTCTCACACGGGTCTCCCAGGCTGGTGGGAAGGGAAGTTACAGGTCCTGTCCTCAGGGAGCTCTCAGTTTGAGTGGGGAAGCACTCGTTTGATGAGGGACACACACACCCACAAAAGCACACGCACACCCACACAGTAAGCCAGAGAAGGGGGGTGGAGGCATGGGCACCACTGTCCAGCTTTGGTGTGGGCAGAGGACAAGGGCTGGCCTCACGTATATGCACCCCCCGACACACGCACACACAGAGCACCGTGAATGCCCTGACGGCAGAGCTGCGGGACCTCCGGGCCAAGTTTGAGGAGACCATCAACAACCACGAGCGGGAGGTGAAGGCCCTGCAGGAGCAGGCCCGGGACCTGGGCAGACAGCGGGAATCCTGCCTCAGAGAGGTGAGAGACCGTTGAGGGGAGGGAGGGGACAAGACACCTGTGGTAGCTGATGGGGCTTGGGCCGGGGCTGTGTGTGTGTGTGTGTGTGTGTGTGGTTCTGTAGGCCCCTACTAACCCCATCATTCCTGTCCATAATCCTCCAGTCCTCTCTGAGCTTGCTGTTGCCTTATCTCCATCTCTCCACCGCCTTCACTGAGCCCCAATCTCCCTCATTGAGCCCCCATCCCCCTCACCCAGCCCCAACCCTCCTCCCTGAATCCCCTCCCTAAGCCCCCTCCCCCTTACCGCCTCCTTGACAAACAGTGCGGAAAGGACCCCCCTGACAGCCCCACCTGCGGCAGCTGCCCAGGGGAACCTAGAGGACCCTCACCCTGCGCTTCTCTCCCTTCTGCCCCCGGGCCGGCCTTCTCTAGGCTGAGGAGCTGAGAACCCAGCTCCGGTTGTTGGAGGATTCCCGGGACGGGCTGCGCAAGGACCTGCTGGAGGCCCAGCGGAAAGTCCGAGAGGGCCAGGAGGGGCGGGAGGCCCAGCGCCAGGAGACCCTCGAGCTGCGACGCAGCCTGGGCGACAGCACCAAAGAGCGGGAGGCCCTGCGGCGCTCCAATGAGGAGCTGCGAGCTGCGGTCAAGAAGGCCGAGAGCGAGCGCATCAGGTGCGTGCGGGCCAGCCCCCCCAAAGCTTCCCCCTGCCTGGGCCCCCCTTCTTCACCTGGGACCTCCGGCTCCCACGGGGTCCTCCCTGTCTTCCCTGAGGTCCCCTCACTCCCCCATTTCAGTCACTTAGAGCCCTTCCCTTTACAGAGTCACCACTCTTCCTTCCCCCACTTTCCCCAAGCCTCCAGAGCTCAGCATGGGACCTGGCACACAGAACATTGTGGGTGCTTAATGTTTGTTAACTGACTGACTGAGCCCCCACCCCCTCCTGAATCTCCATCCCCTTGACCGAGCCCTCCCAAGGACTGGAGCCCCAATTCTGCTGACCACCCCCTCAGCACTGTGCTCCATCCCCCAAGGTCTTAGGAGAGCACCAGGTGGTGACTTGTGATTCAGTGAATGAAGAAGACTTTGGTGGGGGGGTCAGTGCCTCGGACTCTAGCCTCCCAGCCTCATGGGAACCGACCAGCCGCCGCCTCTCCTTTGGGCATGTCCTCATTAGTAGAGCCTGGGAGAGGCTGCGGTCCCTAATCATCTGCCCCCTCCCCCTCTCCATACCCACCAGCTTGAAGCTCGCCAATGAGGACAAAGAACAGAAATTGGCCATGCTGGAGGAGGCCCGGGCGGCCTCGGGCCGGGAGGCTGGAGAGCTGCGGACTGGGCTGCAGGAGGTTGAGCGGTCAAGACTCGAGGCCCGGCGGGAGCTGCAGGAGCTCAGGCGCCAGGTGCGGAGCCTTGTGAGGGGGGGGCTCTGGGCCTTGCCGCCAGCTTGGTGGATAACCACGGGCAAAACTCCCTCCCCTCACCGGGCCTCAGTCTCAGCATCTGTAAAATGTAGGTGGTTGGATCTTCTAAGCTCCAAGCTGGTGGGAGAAACCTGTCTCTGAATACCCTCAGGGAGTCTGCACTCTGATGGGGGATGCGGGACACATATCCACCCTGCAGCAGCTACTGCTAATACAGGACGTTGACATAGCCTGTCACAGATTTAATATTGCTATCCACTATTGCATTGGAGACTCCCAGCAGCACTGTGAGGTCGGCACTGTTATTGTCCCCACTCTAGAGATGATGAAACAGGCTTGGAGCAGTTTAGGGACTCACATTTAGTAAGCAGGGCACTTAGCTGCCACAAACTGAGTTCGTAAGACCACATGGCATGGTGGGAAAAGGCCAGGTAGGGGAGGCAGAGGATCTGGGGGGAAGGAGTCCAGGTCGTACCGCCTACGAGCTGTGAGGCCTTCGGCGGGCAAACTCTCCGAACCTCCCCTTTCCCCTCTGTGATATGGAGAGAAGAATCACCATACCTGATGTTTATAGAACATGTTCAGCTTTGCTGCCCGCTTTACAGACAGGATCTCTCGTCTGATCCTCACAAGAACAAATTATTCCCATTATATAGATAAGGAAACTGAGCTTGGGGGTAGTTAAGTAGAAATAGTGGTGATGATAGCTAACAATTGGGTAACACCTACTATGTGCTAAGTGCTTTACAGTTATTATCTCAGTTGATCCTCACAACTGGAAGGAAATAGGTACTATGATCATCCTCATTTAACAGATGGGGACACTGAGGCAAACAGATTTTTTTTTTTTTGAGGCAAACAGATTTTTTTTTTAATGACTTTCCCAGGGTCATACAGCTAGTAAGTACCTAAGGGTAGATTTGAACTCGGGTCTTCCTGATTCCAGGCCCAGTGTCCTGTCTTTTGTAACCCCCAGAATAAGGTTTGAATAATCATCATTTCTGTGAGACCTCAAACAAGATACTCTCTGTGAGCTGCTTTGTAAACACAAGAGCAGCCCTAAGCTACCAGGGGCTGTGTGAGGGCCCTGGGTCTAAGCTAGGTAGAGTTAGTCCAGGAAGCCTTCCTGGCTTAGGAGGCAAGCCAGAGTTGCAACAAAGTGGGCAGCCCTGAATGGAGCAGGGTGGGGGCCAGGCCCTGGATGGAGCAGGGGCCCAGGTCCCAGCTCTCCTTTCCAGCCCGAGTGCTCCTTTGTCATCCCCAGATGAAGCTGCTGGACAGTGATAATGCCAAGAAGACCCAGGAGCTGGTGGAACTGCAGGGCCGCGTGGCCCTGAGCCAGCAGCTGGAGAAGGAGGCCCGGAAGGAGGCCTTCAGCCTCAAGCAGAAGGTTCTAAAGGGAGAGGTCGCCCTGGATGGGACCAAGCAAGAGGTAGGTGGCCCCCAGAGCAGAATAGGCGAGCCAGGGAAGCCACCTGCCCCAGGTCAGGAATGGTGACTCTGCCCTTCATAGGCCTCCATCACCACCATTAACTAGGGGCCTGGGAGGCCAGGTCCTGATGTCTCCTCCCTTCTCTCAGGCCCCCGGGGCTGCCCCTTCCTTACCAAGCACCTGGGATAGAGAGGTCAACAGGAAGCACACATCTGTCCCCAGCTGTGCACTGAACAATGTACCCTGGCCCTCACTGTCTTCTTGAATGCTTAGCTACTAAGCCCGTAGGGCTGCATGGAGAGAGCTAAGGGACTTTGAGAACTCAGCTGGAGGCAGTGCTTGGAATGGGACAATGGGGCCGTCACTGCACTGCCCCTGCCCTCAGCATGCTGCAGCCTGAGCAACTGACCACCTCTACCCTTCCCTCCCACCATTAACCAGAATCAGACTTTAGGGCTTAGGCACTCTGAAGCATAGATTAATGGAACTGGGAGAGCCCTTAGAACACAGTATGGCAGAACTGGGAGAGCCCTTAGAACACGGGATGTCAGAGCTGGGAGGGCCCTTAGGATGCATGGTGGCAAAGCTGAGAGGGACATAGAACACAGAATATCAGAGCTGAGAAGGCCCTTAGAACAGAGGATGTCAGAGCTGGGAGGGCCCTTAGGATGCATGGTGGCAAAGCTGAAAGGGACATAGAACACAGAATATCAGAGCTGAGAGGGCCCTTAGAACAGAGGATGTCATGGCTGGGAGAGCCCTTAGAACACAGAATGCAAGATGCAGGGGAAGGACAAAGTTCTGTCCTCTGAGGTCCTCACCTCCTCCCTCTCCTTCACATTTCCACTCCCATGCCCTCCCCAGCTCCTTGCGGTTCAGAGGAGACTCTTGGATGTGGAGCAGGGATTCCAGGCCCGAGAGCGAGGCCTCCTGGGCTCCCTGGAGGAGTCTCGGGGCTCCGAGAAGAAACTTCTGGACAACGCTCGGAATCTGGAGCTGAAGCTGGAGAGGACACAGGCTGAAGCTGGGGAGCTGGGACTCCGGCTGAGCGCTGCTGAGGGCCGGATCCAGGGCCTCGAGATGGAGCTGTCCCGAGTGGAAGGGCAGCGGCGAGAGGCTGAATTCCAGCTGAGCAGCCTGCGCTCGGCCCTGCGCCGAACCCTGGGCATAGGAAGGGTCCCTAGTCCTGCATTCCGGGCCTACGCCAATTCGCCTAAGAGGATCCCCTCCCCAGCAAGAGGTGACAGACTTGGGCCCCAGGTCATGCATGTCTGGAGATGCCTGAGCCAAGCCAATCAAAGAGGCATTGAACTAGAATCAGAAGGGGCCTTAGAACAGAGGATGTCAGATCTGGGAGGGCCCTGAGAACACAGGATGTCAGAGCTGGGAGGGCCCTTAGAACACAGGATGTCAGCTGGGAGGGCTCTTAGAACACAGGATGTCAGAGCTGGGAGGGCCCTTAGAACACAAGGTGTCAGAGCTGGGAGGGCCCTTAGAACACAGGATGTCAGCTGGGAGGGCCCTTAGAACACAGGATGTGAGAGCTGGGAGGGCCCTGAGAACATGGAATGTGAGAGGTGGGAGGGCCCTTAGGACACAGGATGTCAGCTGGGAGGGCCCTTAGAACACAGGATGTCAGCTGGGAGGGCCCTTAGGACACAGGATGTGAGAGCTGGGAGGGCCCTGAGAACATGGAATGTGAGAGCTGGGAGGGCCCTTAGGACACAGGATGTCAGCTGGGAGGGCCCTTAGAACATAGGATGTGAGAGCAGAGAGGGCCCTGAGAACATGGAATGTGAGAGCTGGGAGGGCCCTTAGGACACAGGATGTCAGCTGGGAGGTCCCTTAGTACACAGGATGTGAGAGCTGAGAGGGTCCTGAGAACATGGAATGTGAGAGCTGGGAAGGCCCTTAGGACACAGGATGTCAGCTGGGAGGGCTCTTAGAACACAGGATGTGAGAGCTGAGAGGGTCCTGAGAACATGGAATGTGAGAGCTGAGAGGGTCCTGAGAACACAGGATGTCAGCTGGGAGGGCCCTTAGGACACAGGATGTCAGCTGGGAGGGCTCTTAGAACACAGGATGTCAGCTGGGAGGGCCCTTAGAACACAGGATGTGAGAACTGGGAGGGCCCTGAGAACATGGAATGTGAGAGCTGGGAGGGCCCTTAGGACACAGGATGTCAGCTGGGAGGGCCCTTAGGACACAGGATGTCAGCTGGGAGGGCCCTTAGGACACAGGATGTCAGCTGGGAGGGCTCTTAGGACACAGGATGTGAGAGCTGGGAGGGCCCTGAGAACATGGAATGTGAGAGGTGGGAGGGCCCTTAGGACACAGGATGTCAGAACTGGAAGGACTCTTAGAACAGGGAATGTCAGATCTGGAAGGAAGAACACTTAGGTATTATTTCACTACTCTCATTTTCTAGATGAGGAATTGGAGGTCTAGTGAGTGAATTGACCACGGTCACCCAAGTAATAACGGAGGTTCTCGAACTGAACCCTCAGTTCTAGACTCCCAGCCCAGAGCCCTGCCCACTACAAAGCTGCTTCCATATGTGAACCTCCTGGCTGAATAGACAAGTGACCAGTAGAGGGTGTGTGGAGTCCATGCCCAGAGGTGTGCCCGTGTCAGAGTCGGATCCTAGTTCTCCCTGTGGCTCTCGGAGAGGCTAGCCTGAGCCCTCTCTTGCAGTGCTGCTGTGCACCACAAGGTGTCGCCCTCTCCTCTGCCTTCTCCCTCATTCTTTCTTATATGAAGCTTTTATTAAGTACCCACTGTCCTGGGGGAGATGCATAGGTTAGTGAGACAGCCCCTCCCTGCAGAGAGCCTGTAGTCTAAAAGGGAGATAACACATGCACAGATCATTCATATAAAAGAATGCACTATCATCCCTCTGTAGGTCATTAATTATGCATTATAATACACAGATTAATGCACGATGATACATTCTAAGCTTGTTAGAGAATGGCTCACATTTGCATAAGCCTTGAAGTCTACAAAGCACTTTATACATGTCACCTCTTTGCTCCCCACAGCACTCCTGGGAGGTAGGGGCAGTTGTTAGACCCATTTTGCAGATGACAAACTGAAGCTGGAACCACTTTCTTTTAACTGAGAAGCGGCATGTCTGGTCTAGGGTCACACAGTTTAGGAGTATCTGAGGCAGGATTTGAGCCCAGGTCTTCCTGACTCCAGGTCCAAAAGTTTCCTCTAGAGAAGCCCAAAAGAGAGTACCCTGGGAGGCCTAAGAGAGATGAATGTTAATAGTGCAGATCTGTATGGTGCTTTAAGGTTTGCAAAACACTGTGTGTTATCTCCCCTGAGCCTCAGAACAAGCCCATGAGGTGGATGCTGCTGGTATTGTAATCTCACCCCATTTTACTGATGGAGAAACTTGTCCACGATCACATGTCGAGGGTCAGAAATGGGATCTGAGCTCAGGACTTCCTCACTCCGAGTCCATCTAGCACTTGGGGTCCTCCCGGGACCTCTCAGTTGTCCCTGATGAGATAGGACTGGGGAGGCTTCCTAGAGGAGACGGCTTCATGGGAATTTCAGAACAAGACTTGGGAAAAAGGGGGATGAGGAACAACAGTGAGCAAAGACATGGGATGGGGGTGATCAGTGGGACAAGCCTGGTTTGCTGGAGTGTGTGGAGAGATGAGCATGGAAAGGTAGGGTGGTGTCAGATTGCAGAGGGATTTGAATGCCAAGAACTTTACTTGGTTGATGCTAGGGAGTCAGGCAGGACTTCTGTTTGTTTGTTTGTTTTTCAGGCAATGGGGGTTAAGTGACTTGCCCAGGGTCACACAGCTAGTAAGTGTCAAGTGTCTGAGGCCGGATTTGAACTCAGGTACTCCTGAATTCAGGGCCGGTGCTTTAACCACTGCGCCACCTAGCTGCCCCAGGCAGGACTTCTGAACAGAGGAAAAGATCAGTCCATGATCAGATCTGGCTGTTAGAGAAATGATTCTGGAATGTAAAGGATGGGTTATAAGAGAGAGAGAATAGGGGCAGCTAGGTGGCACAGTGGATAAAGCACTGGCCTTGGATTCAGGAAGACCTGAGTTCAAATCCAGCCTCAGACACTTGACACTTAACTAGCTGTGTGACCCTGGGCAAGTCACTTAACCCTCATTGCCCTGCAAAAAGAAAAAAAAACAACAAAAAAAGAGAGAGAGAGAGAATAGAGACAGACTTGCCCAGGGTCACATAGCTAGCAAATTGCATAAGGCTGAATTTGAACTCGGGTCCTCCTGACTCCAGGTCTGGTGTTCTATGCACTGAACCACCTAGCCACCCCTAGAGTAACCTTCAAAAGTGAGCCAGCGCCTTTTACTGTATTGCGTCCCCCCCCACCAACCAAGGTTTGGTGGCCTGGGTGAATAGAGGTGCCCCAGACAGCAGCAGCGAATTGGAAGGAGCAGGTTTCCCAGGGACGACCACCAGCTCAGTTTTGGACCCCAGATCTCTTCCTCTTGTCTCCCCCAGGGAATGGGGAGTCACCACCAGAGGGATCCAGTTGCTCTAGCTCCCCAGAACGCACCCGTCACTCCTGCGCGACCTCTCCGGAACCCATGTCTTCCCCCCCACCTCCCAACATGGACCTGGATGCTGAGACAGTGCGGGCTGCCCTGAGGCAATTCCTGAAGGAGCTTCAGGATGCCCAGCGGGAACGGGTACCAGCCCCAGGGTGGGTGGGTATATACAGTGGCAGGGGAAACCCAGAGTCCTCACGAGGCCAAGCCTTGAGGCTGAAGACCTGGGACTTGGCTCTTACGGGCCCCCATGCCCAACCTCTGAGCCCAAGACGTGAGCTTCCGTGCTTAGAAGAGGAGGCTGCCCTGTCTAGACTGGGCAGGCTCTCCCAAGCCTGTCCCCAGTCTGGGCCCCTCCAGATCCCCAGGCCCAGACTGGGAAGTCTCTGGGAGGTAGCCTTTGTGGTCCATAAGAGGCTGAGCCTCTTCTCGGCCTGGGTATAGGATGAGTTGCGGGTTCGAGTGAGCACCCTGAATCGACAGCTGGCCGACTCAGAAAGGGCACGAGACACAGCCAACACCCATGTGGAGCAACTGCAGAAGCTGGTGGTTGAGTGTGAGGAAGGTCAGTGAGGGATACAGGGGCAGCCCAGACCCTCTCTTACGTTCAGTTCTGCACTGGAAGGGCTGGGAGTGCTAATGGGAGCAGGAACTGCAGGGCTCCAGGGATGGGCTTAGGCATAAGAGTCTGAGGAGGGAAGTCCAGGAGAGAGGGGCCTGAGCTGGGCCTGGGGTCTCACCCACAGGGCGGCGTGGGGCAGACGGGCGGCTGAGTGGGGCCCAGGCAGCCCTGGTCCTTCGAGAGGAGAGTGTCCGGCGGAGTGAGCGGGAGCGCCGAGCTGCCCTCGACCAGGTGGCCACCCTGGAGAGAAGCCTGCAGGCGGCCGAGAGCGAGCGTCGGGCCAGCCAGGTGGGTGTAGGGGTGCTTCTGGGTCTGGGTATCCATAGGGATATTTCTGGGCCTGTTCTGCCAGGTGTCAGTCAATCAGCAATCATTTATTAATCAGTGATTTCCTACAGGCCACATAGTGGGTGCTAGGGATAGGAAGACAAAAAGTAAGATAGGCCCTTTTCTTAAGGAGCAGCTGGGTGGTACAGTGGGTAGAGTGCTGTGCCTAAGGCAGACGTCAGTTCAGATCCAGCTTCAAATAGTTCCTAGCTGTGTGACTCTGGGCAAGTCACTTCACCTCTGTCTGGCTCAGTTTTCTTAAATGTAAAAAATGGGGATAATGACAGCACCTGCTCCCCAAGGCTGTTGTGAGGAATCGTGCATGTGTGTGTGTATGTGTATGCATGCATGCATGTATGTGTGTGCACATGCATGCATATGTATATATGTGAAGCTTTTCAACTCTCTGGATGGATTAGCTTTGTTCCAGTTGACGCCAGAGGGCAGGACCAGAACCAGGAGGAACTTGGTGGAAGTTGGGTTTGGTGTCAGGAGAAACCTCCTCATGATGTCCAGGAAGTAGACAGGCCTCTCTGGTGGGGATGGAGGTGGGGAGGGCCCTTGGCCGGAGTCTTGAAGCAAAGGCCGAGGGGCCACTCGTTGGAAGAGGATTCTCCTTCAGGTTGGGGTTGGACTCGGGGGGCCTCCAGGTCCCTTCCAAGCCTGAGGTTCCAGCTCAGGGCTAATCATTGAGCTCTTGGGGGTCTAGCAAGGGATTCCGCAGACATTATCTCACGCAATCTCAGAATCTGTGTAACACAAGCATTCAGTGTGTGTGCTGGTCTCTGTGAGTCTGGGGCCTTATACAGGCTCCGTCCGTGTGTCCGTGTCTCTATGAGTGCCTTTTCTGGGGTGTTTGGTGGGTGTGTTTGGGTCTCTCTGTGTCCGTAGATACTCACATGTGATCCTGGAGGGGTCCTGGTGAAGAGGGGGGTATTTCAGAGTTCCGTAGGCGAGAAAGACGAGGCAGGTTGGTTGGGAGAGGGAGGGAGGTGGGCAGAAGGATGTTCACTCCCCCCATCTTTTTTCCTGCCTCACCCTCCTTCTCTGCCCCTACCTTTCCCCCCAGCTTCTCCCTTTAGTACTTTCCTGCCTCCCCTCTTTCCCCCCACCCTCCCCTGGCCCTGGGCCTGGCCTGACTGGGCAGAGCCGAAGGCCTCGGCTGGCTGTTGTGTCTGCAGCTCTGGGCCTGGCTCTGGGCCCAGGTGTGGGGGCCAAGGAGGGGTAAGGCCAGGAACAAAGCTGGGAATAGGCCAGGCCAGGGGTGGCCTCTGGGCCCAGACCCAGACCCAGCAGGGAGAGGGACTCCAGAGGCGTGGGGCGGGGGGGGATGTCTGAGAGGAGCCTGCCTGGCTCCCCAGGAGAGCTGTAGTTACTCAACACTCCCCTCCCCCAGCACCTCCACCAGCCCCCAACCCAGCTCCAGTTTTCCTGTCTCAGCCTGGATGCCTGAAGCCAAGGAAGGCAGCTGGCCTCCCCACCCCATCTTCTTACCCCTCGTTCTTGGAAACTAACATCCCCCACCCACCCTGGGCTGACTTTTTGCCATAATTTCTGTGGCTGCCACGTTCATTGCAGAAACACCACAGGATCTCAGAACTGGAAAGGTCCTTAGAACACAGGATGTCAGAGCTGGGAGGGCCCTTAGAACACAGGATGTCAGAGCTGGGAGGACACTTAGAACACAGGAGGTCAGAGCTGGGAGGGTCCTTAGAACACAGGATGTCAGAGCTGGGAGGTTCCTTAGAACACAGGAGGTCAGAGCTGGGAGAGCCCTTAGAACACAGGATGTCAGAGCTGGGAGGTTCCTTAGAACACAGGAGGTCAGAGCTGGGAGGGATCCCTGAAATCATTTAGTCACCTTTGTTTCACTTTATAAATGAGGCCAACAGAGAGGAAGTGACTTGCCTAAATCATATGTTGCTCTTCTGAAGGGTGATTACCAAAAAGGGAATCCAGGAATGATCTGGAGAGGGACCTCGTATGGTAAAAGGAACAAAAATTCATTAAATGTGCACTGTGGACCAGGCTCTGTGCTGAGTGCTTTATAAACATTATTTGATTTAATCCTCCAAACAATCCTGTGCTATTATTATCCCCATTTTACAGATGAGGAACCTGAGGCAAACAGGTGAAGTGACTTGCCCAGGGTCACACAACATGAGTCAGGATTTGAATTCAGGTCTTTCTGACTCCAGTCCCAACATTCTATCCACTGTACCTTGGGTGGGGATATGATCAGGCTGGGGCGGGGGGGGGGGGGGGGGGGGGGAAGGGGAGGGTGGCCAGAGCCTGATGCTCACACCCCTTGCAGGAGAAGATCAGTAAGATGAAGGCTAACGAGGCCAAACTGGAGAGCGACAAGCGGAGGCTAAAGGAGATCCTGGATGCCTCAGAGAGCCGAGCCACCAAACTGGAGCTACTTCGGCATTCACTGGAGGGCGAACTTCAGCGGAGCCGGCTGGGCATGGGGGACCGTGAGGCCCAGGCCCAGGCTCTCCGAGATCGGGCAGAGAACTTGCAGAGACAGGTGAGGCTCTGGTCTTTCCTCTCATTTGCCCTCTGCCTGCCCCTCCAAGCATTGTTCCCTCCCTTCTAGTACCCCCTCTCCTTAGAACCCAGGATGTCAGAGCTGGGAGGGCCCTTAGAACACAGAATGTCAGAACTTAAAGGGAAGAGGGGACATAGGGAATAAACATTTCTATTGCACCTACTATGTGCCGGGCATTGTGCTCAGCTGTTCACAAATATGATCTCATTTGATTTTCACTTCAACAAATAGGAGCTATTCTCCTTATTTTTTCCAATTGAGGAAACTGAGGCAAACAGGTTAAGTAACCAAGACTAAATGAGACTAAATGGTCTTTAGAACAGAGACTGTTAGAACTGTTCTCTCCCCTTCCTCTCATAACTCTCTACCTTCCTGTTTGGGCCCATTCGGGGACTGATAGCCAACTGAGGCAGGACTGAGGTCCCTAAGAGGGGGCTAGAACTGGAGACTTTGGACAGTGTGGGAACCCTGGCTCTTTCAGGAATGGGCTCCTCTGGGATTTCCAGAATGAACCCGGCTTCCCAGGATTCCAGATCTGCCCCTCTCCCTCCTCCTCCTTCTCACTGTCCTGGTCCCCACCCCACTCCCTCCCTTTCCCTTAGTATGGAATTTGGAATCAGAAGAATTAACTGGGTCAGAATCCCATTTTCCCAGTGTGACCTTGGCCAGACAAGTCTGTTCTCATCTCTGGGCCACAGTTTTCCCCTTTGCACAATGAGCAAGTTGGAGCTGATAGTCTTGAAGGGCTCTTCTCGTTCTAAAACCTCCAGGGGGAATTGCTGTAAGATCCATGAAGTATAAACTCCTCCAGTCCGTGTCCCTTCCCCCTCATCCTCATCCCTGGCCCTTCTCTGCCCGGTATTGACCAGACACCCACTGTGCTGTGCATCTTGTGCTCTGTCTCTAGAAGGAAAATGAGGAAAGGCGTAATATGCGAGTACACTCCCTGCTCTCCAAGAGAGCTCAGTCTGGCTGGGGAATCAGGGGCATGCAGGCATGTGCTTTCTTTCTCTGTCTCTGGCTCTCTGGCTGTCTCTGTCTTTTTCTCTCTGTCTCTCTTTCTCTCTTTCTCTCTGTCTCTGTCTGTCTCTCTCTCTCACACACACACACACACACACACACACACACACACACACGAAACAGAGAAGAGTTAAGGGCTTCACTGTGTGAAGGACCAGAGAGAACCTCAGAAAGGAGAGATCCAGGAGACCTTTCTGGGGGAGCTGGGCCTAGAAGGATAAGCAGAATGTACGTATGGATCTGAGAAAGCATTCCCACTTTAAAAAAATAAGCGAATAAGCAGAGATTTAAAAGTAGGAATAATCACACCAATTCATTTTCTTCTCATGTACTTTAGGGTTTGCAAAGTACTTTCCACACAACAACCTATGAGATTGGGTTTTGTTTCCCTTTGGCCAGACCTGTAGTTTTATCGGTATAAAGAACTCCCAGTGTGGAAAGCTCCAACCAATAATGCAGAACAACAACTCATCTCTTAAGTTGTGGTTGTGAATCTACAGCTGGAAGGAACCCCAGAGCCTATCTCTTTCAATCCCTTCACTTTACAGATAAGGAAACTGAGGCCTAGAGAGGTTAAGTGACTTAGAATCCTAAAGCTAGAATGGACCTTAAAGGTCATGAAGTCCAGTGATGGATAAAACTCAAATAGAAAGGGATGCCTATGGACTTCATGTTGACTTAGAAAACCCCAAATGAACATTGTCTGTGTTTTATTGTATTTTAATTCATTATGTTAAATATTTTCCAATTGCTATTTTTTTTTTTTTTTGCAAGGCAATGAGGGGTTAAGTGACTTGCCCAGGGTCGCAAAGCTAGTAAGTGTCAAGTGTCTGAGGCCAGATTTGAATTCAGGTACTCCTGAATTCAGGGCTAGTGCTTTATCCATTGCACCCCCTAGCCGCCCCTTTCCAATTACATTTTAATCTGGTTCCCAAGTACAGGCCTAGTATGACACCTCTGATCTAGCCCAGTTCACTTTTTTTTTTCCTTTGGTGAGGCAATTGGGGTTAAGTGACTTGCCCAGGGTCACACAGCTAGTAAGTATCAATCGTCTGAGGCCAGATTTGAACTCAGGTACTCCTGACTCTAGGACTGGTGTTCTATCCACTGTGCCAACTAGCTGCCTCACTTATTTTTACAAATGAGGAAACTGAGGCCCAAAGAGGTTATGTGATTTGCCCCAATTCATACAGGTGGTTAGTGGCAGAACCGGGTTTCAGACACAAGGCCAGTTTGATCCAGTGGGCCATGATGCCTCCGAGGTCAGTGGTACAAGCTTTTTTTAACCACTTTTTACAGAGAAGAACCTAAGGCTCCAAGTGGCAGAGTGCTTGACCAAGATCTCACAGTGTCTGAGGCAGGACCTGAACCCAACTCTCTTGGCTCCAAGCCTAGAGCTGCCTGTATAAATAGATTGTTGTCTCTGTCTTCCTCCCTGCAGCTGGCAGATAGTGAACTGAAGGCCGGGGCCCTCCAGTTGACTGTGGATAGGCTGAACATAGCACTGTCCAAGGCAGAGGAGAGTGAGGTGGCCCTGAAGGAGAAGGTGCAGGGCCTGACGGCATCCCTGGCGGAGAGCAGCCGCACTGTGACCTCGGCCCAGGACAAGAACCTGCATCTACAGAAGTCACTGACGGCCAGTGAGCATGACCGCCGGGTCCTCCAGGTGAGCCGGACCAGGCTGGGGTGTTCCGGGTTCATGAGCCAGACAAGGGGAATAGACCATGAGACTCGAAGGGAGAGAGCCAGCCGGTGGGAACAGGCAAGGGCCCACCAGGTCAGGAATCCAGTCAATGGCTTACATCAGACTAATGTTGTTGAGTGGAAAAGACGACAAGGACATACAAGTTCTAGGGCAGGGGACCAGGTGGGTTCTAGGCTAGAGATCTAGTTGATGGGAACAAGCTAGGGCGTTCAAGGTAGGGAAGCTGACCAGTGGCTTACAGTAGGCCATAGGGTTCTAGATGAAAGAGACAACCAATGGGAACAGATCATGTAGTTCTAAATAAGACAGTCAATGGGAACAAATTGGGGGTTCTAAGTAAGTGATGGCCAATGAGAAGAGGTGATGAAGTTCTAGGTGAGAAAGTCAGTCCATGGGAATAGGCATGGGGGGTTCTGTAAGAGATGAAATATGGGAATAGGATGAGAGGGGTTCTAGACCAGTGAGAACTGGCCATGGATTCCAGCTGGAAATGGGAATAGTAGCTTAAGTGATGGTGCAATGAGGGATAGTTGGGTAGACATCGAAGGCCTGGTTGGGAGGTGAAAGGGGGATTTGAGGGGGAGGAGGTCCTCCCAATCTGGGGGATCCCTGTGGTCCGGTCCCCATCGATCCCTCATCGTCTCCCAGGAGCGTCTGGATGCCGCCCGCCAGGCCACAGCCGAGGCCAAGAAGCAGAGCAGCTCCCTGGGGGAGCAGGTGCAGACCCTGCGCAGCGAGCGTGCAGACATGGAGCTGCAGAAGGCCGACCTGGAGAGCCAGGTGCAGCAGCTGCAGGAGGTAAGGCGGCATCTCCCTCTCCAGGTGCCTTCCCAGGGCTCCCATCCCTCTCCCAGTTCCTGCCTTGTGGGCTTTTCCACCCGCACTCCCTTGGTCCTCCTGGGGGACCGAGGCCCCAACTCTGCCCAGTTCTTTCCCCCAATCTGTGTCCTAGATGCTCTCCCAGTGGCAGGAGAGTAAGCACAATGCTCTGTAGGGGCTGCAGAAGGTGAAGGAGGAGAAGCAGCAGCTCCAGGAGCGGCTGGCCAGCCTGCAGAAGTCCCTGAGCCAGCTGGAGGGGGAGAAGCGAGAGGCCGAGCGCTCGGCCCTGCGGCTTGAGAAGGACCGGGCAGCCCTCAAGAGGACCCTGGACAAGGTGATCCCCTGCCTCCTCCCATCAAACCAAAGAGCCCCTGCCCTCTTCTGCCTCCGGGGGTAGGGAGCTCCCCGTCCCTGGACATCTTAAAGAAATCGGTGATGGAACAAATAGCCCCAAAGTCTTTATTAACGGCCTCCTGTGTACCAGGCACTGCTCTGGGCACATAAAGAATGGAACAATCCCTGTTTGCAGTGAGATTGTATTCTTTTTTTTTTTTTTTTTTGGTGAGGCAGTTGGGGTTAAGTGACTTGCCCAGGGTCACACAGCTAGTAAGTGTCAAGTGTCTGAAGCTAGATTTGAACTCAGGTCCTCCTGACTCCAGGGCTAGTGCTCTATCGACTATGCCACTTAGCTGCCCAAGATTGTATTCTAATATAAAAGACAGCAAGGACATACAGGTTATATCTAGCGGTGAAATACTGGGTTATTTTTGAGGGATTTGTGGGAATCTGAAAAGGTTCTGGCGCAGGATGGTGTTTAAAAGAGAGATCCTGTGAGGCCATGGGGAGGAAGGAGTGCATCCCAGGCAGGGGGCCATGGCCAGTGCAAAGGCTTGAAGGTGAGAGATGGAGGGTTATGTATGAGGAACAGAGAGGCTAGTTTGGCTGGATTTCAGAGTGCAGAGAGAAGGGTAATGTCCATTAAGGCTGAAAAGGTAAGTTGGGGCCAATACATTTAGGGTTTTAAAAGCTAAACAGAAGGGCGCAGTGGATAGAGCACCAGCCCTGGAGTCAGGAGTACCTGAGTTCAAATCCAGCCTCAGACACTTAACACTTATTAGCTGTGTGACCCTGGTCAAGTCACTTGACCCCAGTTGCCCCACTAAAAAGCAAACAAACAAACAAACAAAAGAAACAATTTGGGGGCAGCTAGGTGGCACAGTGGAGAGAGCACTGGCCCTGGAGTCAGGAGTACCTGAGTTCAAAGCTAAACAGAGGAGTTTATATTTTAACCTAGAGGCAATAGGAAGCCATTGACATTGGTTGGGTCGGGGGTCGTATGGTCAGGCCAGTGGTGAAGGACAATTCCTTTGGCTACAACATGCAGGATGGACTAGAACAGTGACACACCTGAGGCAGGGAGACTAGGGAGGAGGTGGTTGCCATAATCTAGCAGGGCGCTAATGAGAGCCTGGGCTTACGATGGCGGCTGTGTGAGTGGGGAGATGTTAGAGAGATAGAACTGGCAAAGTTTGGCTGCTGATCGGACTGTGGGGTGAGGGACGCTGAGGAGTTTAGGGCAATGACGAGGTGACAAGCCACCACTGGATGACAGGATGGCGGGGCTGCCTCCAACTGAAATGGGAGGATCTGGGAGCAAAGATAGCGAGCTGGGTTTTGGAACTGTTGAGTTGGAGGTCTCTGGGATGTCCAGCTTGGATGTCCAGTGGGTAGCCGGTGACAAAGGACACCAGGGCTTGGATGCAGGGCTCTTTACCGGGTTGTGCCCGAGCCCAAGGGAGCCGTAGCAGAGGCTCCCCCGCGTCAGCCGGGGGCCGGAGGATGGGCCTCTGGGGGCCTTTCCAGCCCTGAGGTCTGGATTTCCCGGCAGGTGGAGCGCGAGAAGCTTCGCAGCCACGAGGACTCCATCCGGCTGAATCACGAGAAGGGCCTCCTGGACCGCTCGCTCACCGGGGCCGAACAGGAGCTCACCGAGGCCCAGAAACAGATCCATCAGCTGGAGGTGGGTGGCCCTCCCTGCCTTCCCACATCACTCGTGCCTTTCCCTGGGAGGCAGGGGCGGGTACTCCCCACTGCAAAGGCCAAGTCTCTTCTTCCTGGTAGGGAGCACGGTCTGAGCTGGGGTGGCCGGTGCCTTCAGAGGCCACTAGAGAAGACGTAGGCCAGGCCTGGGCCACGGAGGGGTCCCGGGGGCATGCCCGGCCAGAACCTCTAGGCCTGTCGGACCCTTGGCTGTGGGCCAACCCGGCCCACAGAAGACAGAAGACAGAAAGTTAAGAAGTGGCGGTGAGCCGGCCGAGCAGATCTGACCAGGAGGCCGTAGGAAGGGCGGAACTCTTCTTCATGGTTCTAGGGTCCTCCAGCATGAAGTGTTGATGTTCTCTCCTCCCACTGTGTTTTCCCTGAGCTTGGCTCCCTCCGTGTCTCTTTTCTATCTGTGGAACTGCCTTGACTTCCCTCCCTTCCTTTTCCCTAGGCACAGCTGCTAGAGATGGAACAGGGTCAGTGCCTGCTGGAGACGGGGGGACAGACCCAGCTGGAGCTGCAGCAGGAGTTAGAGAGGCTGCGAGGGGCCCAGGCCCAGGCCGAGAGGACCATGGAGGCCCGGGAGCGCATTCACCGCCAGCGCATCCGGGGGCTGGAGGAGCACGTGAGTGCGGCGGGGCCAGAGGCCGTGGCGTGTCCTAGGATACCCCTGAACTCGGAGTCAGGAGACCCAGCTTCAAATCCTGGTTCTCTGAGGTCTTGACCATTCAGAGCCTCGGTTTCCCCATCTGCAAAGTGGGGGTAATAATCCCTACACTGCTTCCTTTATAGGGTGGTTATAAGGAAAGTGCTTTTTGGGGGTAGGCAGACAACAAGCATTTATCAAGCACTCACAGGCAGTCTGGGTGGCACAGAGTATGAGGAATTTGTAGTTGGAAGGACCTGAGTTCGAATTCTGTCTCAGACACTTAACTAGCTGTGTGACTTTGAGGCAAGATGCTTTAATTGCTCTCTGCCTCAGTTTCCTCATCTGTAAAAGGGAGATAGTCATAGCAGCCATTGTCCAGGGCTCTTGTGAGGATCACAGGAGTTGACATTTGAATAGTGCTTTGAGGCTGTGTACCAGGCACCCTCGGGAGAAGATAGCAAGTGAAAAGAGGCTGGAAAAGGGATGGGGAGGGAAGACTGGAGAGTCAGCAGCCAATCCAGGAGGGGAATGAAGGGTGATCATCCTGGGCCCTTCCCCAGAACAGAGGCATTCACCAATGGGAGGAGGGGGCCAAGGAGCAGCGGGCATGTTACTGGGTAAGAAGACCCCCGCATGCGCCCTGGAAGTGGGAGCTGGTGTTCCCGATTCCCTAACACTTCCCAACCCCTCCCCGAATAGATCTCCACCCTGAAGGAACGGCTGCAGCAGGAGCTTCGCAGGACCCCCCAGGGCTTCTCTCCATCCTCTTCATCCTCCGCCCCCTCTGGAAACTGAGCTCCGTGCCTGCCCAAGCAGCCGCCGAGCCCCCATCCTCACCCCCAACCTGGACGTGGTCACGGTGCCAGGCCTGCCCCTGGCCCAGCTGCCCCAGAGCTTTCCAGGGGCCAGAGTGGAGCACGGGTCAGGGCCTGAGCACTGGAGAGCAGGGGGGGGGGGGCGGGCAGGAAGCAATGGTCCTGGTAGGAGAGGGATTAGCGGTGCTCTGCTTAACTGTAGAGGGCAGAACAGGGAGCGGGATTGGAGAGGCAGATGCACTCCAAGTGGCCTGGGCCGCCTTCAGAGATGCTCCCCATCACTGGAGGTACCCCAGCAGATGACACACATGGGGGGCATTGTACCAGGGACTTATTTGGCTCTGGGTTGGCCCGGACGGCCCCTGGGGTCCTTTGAGATCATGTGATTCTGTGACCGTTCACCCTCCACAGCTGGGCTGTTGGCAAAGGCTGCATTCCAGCCCTGCCAAGGTACCAAGGTCAGCTTCCCCTGCCTGTGGGTCAAGCCCATTCATCCCAGAGTCAGGCGCAACGAATCACTTTGTTTGGTTGGGATCGGGGAGGACCCCACCGGTTCAGTACTCCCCTCCCTGCTCCCTACCCCCACCCCTTACCAAGTGACTCTGGCCTCTTCCCCAAATCTCAGTTGGTCATTTCCATTGGCTTCCTCTCAGAGAACATCGAAGCATAGTCCCACAGCTCTGCGGCTCTTAGGCCTTTTAAGAAAAAATCATCTGTGTTTCTTTGAGGGGAAAAAAAAACATCACATGAGGAGAAAAAGCCTGTTTTCTATTGTGTGTGGTTTTGGGGGGAGGTGGGGCTTGTCTGCTATCACTGACACCCTTCACCCTGCTTTGGGCTTGGGCCAAATGAAGGGGAGAGGAGGGGGTGTGATCCCCTCCCTGGCTACCTGGGCTCCCAAGATGTAATACGGCTCCTCAGTGGTGCTTAAGTGAGACTTAGAAATGGGCATAGTTCTGAGTAAGAGGAGAAAATGGTGGGGAGGAGATACCTGTGGTAGAAAGTCTCTGTGGGTTCCAGAACCCTGGGTTCTAGCCCTGGCTTGGCCACTGACTTCCTGTGTGACTTTGGGTGACTCCCGCCCTCTCAGCCTGCTTCCTCGTCTATGAAATGGGAGCCACAATCCCTGGCCTACCCAGCCTCCTAGCGGGATGTCGGGAGGACAGAATGAGAAACAGCCAGAAACATGTTTGGAAGGAGAGAGCTGCCAATGTACCCATTTCCCAGATCCCTACAGGAAGCCCTCACTGGACAGAGGGCAAAGAGCTCGGGTCCCAAAGCCAGAGCCCGAGGGATCAGGATCCAGACGTAGCACCGCTTACTTCCAGGCCTGGGCCAGTCCTTGAACTCTGATGTGTGTGTGTGTGTGTGTGTGTGTGTGTGTGTGTGTGTGTGTGTGCATACACATGTGAGTCCAGATCATTTCATATGACTTTAAGCTGCTTGAGGTTCAGATAGATTAACTGGCCCACCCCCCAGCTCCCCTCCCAGCTCTGCCCCCCAGGATGGATTGGCACCTGATCCCTGCCAATCTCCAGGCCAGTACTCTCCACTCCACTGCCTGGAGAATCGTTATTTTTTATTATCCTCGGGTTCCCTGCACAGCCCTCCCCTCGCTCCCCCTTCTTTCGGCCCCCAGAAGGAGAAAAGGGCAGACTCAGCCTGACCCTTCTCCCCGCAACATACCAATCCCAAACTTGGGTAATTTTTTTTTTCTTGAAAAATTCTTTATTTTGTACAAAACAAATATATATGGCCTGACACCCCACTACAGTACATCCAACCCAGAGCAGAGGGCACCTGCCCAAGGGTCTACTTTGGTGGAAACGGGTGGGGTGCCAGTGAGCACCAGGCATAGGGATTGACCAGGGGGAGCAGCTGGCATTGTACCCCAGGCCCCTCCTCTGCTCCAGCTGAGATGCCTCCTGCAGGCGGTGCTAAGGGAGGGTACCCAGGATACCAAGGGGACGGCAACCCGAGCCAGACCAGGGTCAGGTGAAGGGAACTGGGAGAAGTTGCACCAGGAGACAAGGCTTGGTAGGGCAATTATTTTCAAGTATCTGAGGGGTGCCAAGTGGGCGAGCAATTAGCCTCTCTCTGCTTGGCCTCAGAGGGCAAAACTAGGCTGGAGATGACAAGTCGAAGAGGGGCAGATTTTAGTTTGATGGAAGAAGAAATTTCCTACCCACAAGAGCCGGCCACAAGTGGATCAGGCTACCAGGGGGTAATGGCGTTCTTTGCAGCAGGTATTTTAAGTTTAGGCTTGGGGGGAGGGTCTCATAGTCTCAGAGCTGGAAGGGGTCTCAGAATATCAAGTCCAACTCCCATTTCACAGATAAGGAAACGGAGGCACAGAGAGGTTGTGACTTGCCTAGGGTTACACAGCTACTAAGTATCTGAGGCAGGATCAGAACCCAGGTCTTTCTGACTCCAAGCCAAACACTCCAACCACTTTATGGCCTCTGTCATCCCCTTCGAGCCCTTGATGCCACTGGCATCGAGGACTCCATTTGCCAATGAGGCAGGGAGCAGGAAGATGGGCAGGATGGGGCATTGTCCCCCTGTGGCCTCACCCACCCTGGGGTAGCTGTGGGCTCTTCTCCCAGTCCCTACACTTTAGTCTGCTTACACACAGAAAGGAAAGAGAATTAGAAACCAGTTATTTTTTTAACCACACGACAGAATCAAACCCAGCTCCCCCTCCCCTCAAGCCTGCTGGCCCAGATTCATGCACCTGGAGGTCCCCTGGCCACAAGCTAGGCCAAGCTCCCTTCCCGGTGCCCCCTTCCCACTAGCAGCCCCCACAGCTCCTGGCACAGGAGGCAGCCACAGATTGGCACAGGCCACTGGTCGCCATCACACCGCACTTGGAGAACTTGTCTCGGCACAGGTCGGCTAGAGAGGGTGAAGGGGAGAGGGTCAAATTGGGGCCGGGGGGGGGGGGCGGAGATCCCACTGAGCTGCCAGTCCCCTGACCCTGCTACCAGGAATACGGAGAGGCCAGAGGACACTATGAAACAGGAGCTGACTTAGATCTGGTGCCCAGCCTGGCTGGGGTCTCCCCAGCCACTGCCCACCCCCAATTCCTGCACGGGTCGTGGGGCAGGACGGGACAGGGAAGAAGAAGGAATTGGCAGGAGCTGGGTGGGCAGGGGAGGGCAGGGAGTCTTTGAGGGCCTCAGGCTGAGACCGCCGGGCCCCCACCTACCTCGGAGCAGCTCCTCATGGGCACAGACAGTCCGGACGCAGATCTCTTTGTTGATGATGTACATTCGACGAAGGCTGGGAATTGAGTAATGGGGGAGGGAGTTGGGGAGGCCTTATTCCTATTCTCCCAGCAGCCCCACTCCCCCCTCCCCCAAAGCCGAGCATCCAATACCCACACCCCCTTGTGGATGAGGCCAGCTGACGAGCCTTGGGGGGGGGGGGCCTCTGAGGTCCCACCCCCCAGCCTGGGCCTTCCTCGCACTACTCACCTATAGAAGCAGACCTCATTGAGGCATTGTTTGCAGGGCCTATGGACCGAGTACAGGCGGGTACAAGGATACTGCTCTTCCCTACAGTCTGGGGGAGGGAGACGGAGTGGGAGGGAGGCAGGCCTCAGGGGCCTCCCACTTTCCCCTCCCAACAGGCCCCTTGGGATCTCATCACCTTCTGATGTCCCAGGCTGAGCTTGGGAAAGGTGGGTGGAGGGAGACTGCCTGCATTCTTACCTAGTGGTCCAGGCTCCGTGGGCTCAGTCTCTGGGTTTTCTGTGAGGGGAGAGACGACAGAATGGAATGAAGGGAGAGAATGCTTACAGACTCATCTGAACCAGCAAGGGGAAATGATCAACCCCTCCCCAGATTCAGAACTTGAGTCCTGGAGAAGGGGGAGTCAAGGCGACAGGGGACAAAGGCAAGAAATGGGCAGCCAGAGCATGCATTCATTCATTCATTCATTCATTGATTCATTCATGCATTCATTCATTCATTCAGCAAGCATTTATTGAGTTACATGTATGGCACCATCCTATCAATCAATGAGCACTTAGTAAACACCTACTGTGTACCAAAGAACAAAACACTCTGTCTCAATGAGGGAAGACAGGGGAGGAGGTAAGGCATAGAACATGCAGGAAGGCTTGTGCCAGGGCCCCTCATTCCAAGTGCTCAACCCTGGAGGAGGCCGAGTTGCCGATCAGGGCCAGGACAGGGTGCGTTCAGGGACCTACCATGGGTAGGGGCCGGGATCACCTCCTGCTGCACCTGCTGCTGGGACTGGTACTGTAGCTGTTCCTCTGGGGGGCGATGGGTGGACTCTGCCAAAGAAGAGGGGGCAGGTGGTCTCCCTGCTTCTTCCCCTCCCCCACCCCTGCTGCTCGGGCCCCTCCCCCACCCTCCTGCCGTCTCCCCATTCTGGCCAGCTCCATACCTTGGTAATCGTAGTACTCGGGATTATCTGGAGGGGAGAGAGGGAGTGGGGTTAGAGAGCTGGGGGGGGAGGGGCTCAGGGAGGCAGATATGTCCCTCTGGTAAGCCCCCGAAACAGAACTCTGGTTCCCCCAGCCAAAACCCAGAGTGAACAATGTTGCCCACCCTCTGGGCCCTTTGCGGCAGAAGGCTGAGGCGTCTGACTTGTGCAGAGGCCCTAGAGAGGAAGGTGCCTGGCTGGAAGCGGAGAAGGCTGGGATGGAGCTAGCCGAGGCTGGGGAAGGGGCTGGACTTTCTGCAGGCAGAAAACCAGGAGAGAGCTAGTGGTATTTGGGCAGTGAAAGAGAAGGTGGGGGGTGGGGCAGCTAGGTGGCGCAGTGGATAGAGCACCGGCCCTGGATTCAGGAGGACCTGAATTCAAATCCAGCCTCAGACACTTGACACGTACTAGTTGTGTGATCCTGGGCAAGTCATTTAAAAAAGAGGAGATGGGAGAGCAAGTCTCCAGGCACATGAGCCAAGGAAGAAGAGCCTGCCTGGTCCCAGACAGAGGAATGGACAGTGGTGGGTGCTGCAGAGGAAGATGTAGCTTTGTTTCCTAACAAGTAGTGCCAAACGGGCCCCCCTGAGAGGGAAGGGGTGGCCTGTCGCCCCAGAGGGAGGCCCGATGCCTACATCCTGGGGGTGCTGCAGAGAGAATCTCTGTCTAGCTTGGAGCTGGACGAGATGCCCCCCTCCATGTTCCCTGAGCCACAGCCAGGCTTGGGGGCCCCCCAGCCTCACCCCGTGGCCGCCACTCACCAATCTGATCCCCATAATGTGTGTACTGGATGTGGTCAGGGTCGATGTCATATTGACCCTGGGCCAGCAGCCCGGCTGAAAGGAAGAAGACAAAGGTCAGAGACATGTTAGGTGGGGTCCAGAGGGGAGCCTGGAAAGGGGAATGATGGTACAGGGGGAATCATGGGCGCTAGAGACAAAGGGCTGGAATTGGGACCCTGTCTCACTCTGATGCTTGCCGCCTCTGGGATGTTGGCTGAGTCCCCTAGCCTTCATGGGCCTCAGTTTCTCTTTCTGTCAAAGGTGGCCCCTGAAGGCCCCTCCAGTTGAGGAGGGAAGGAGGAGGTCCCTGGTCAGGAACTGTAATGATTTCCCAGGGATGGGCAGGGGCATCATTGGAGAGAATCATAGAATTGTAGGGATGGGGCAGCTCAGTGGTGCTACAAGTGCTGGGCCCCGAGTAAGTAAGACCTGAACTCAAATCTAGCTTCAGACACTCCCTAGCTGTGTGACCCTGGGCAAGTCACTTAAGCACTATCTGCCTCAGTTTCCTCATCTGTAAAATGGAGATAATAATAAGACCTACCTCCCAGGGTGGTTGTGAGGGTCAGATGAGAAAAGCTTTTAGCACAGCACTTGGTGCATAGTAGGTGCTATATAAATATAGCTACAGTAAGCGCATAGTAAGTGCTATAAAAATATAAATAGCGCTTGCTCTGATGGGAGGAATCTCAGATAACGACATCAGAACTCCTGCCATTTCGATGTTTGAGTGTCTGCAAAGCATTTCACATTATTAGATTGACCTCACTTATCATCGCTCTATTTTACATATGGGGAAACTGAGGTTCCTAGATGTCAAGGGTCTGGCTCAGAGAAGAAAATGCCCAATATAAGGATAGGGAGTAGACCTAATTCCATGAATATCGGACACTTAGAAAATAGAATCTGAGGAGGCTTGGGTCTACATCCCCCTTGACACCCAGCACCGTTTCCATTTCGTCACCATCCTTTTTACAGAGGAGGAAACTAAGAGTCCGAATGGGAAGTCCCAGGGAATCAGTGGGGAAGCTGGAACTAGAACCCAGGACCCCAGACTCCTAACTCAGTGTTCTTTCCATTCCCTACACCACCTCCTGGGAGGGTCTCAGTGTCAAGTGGCAAGTTCTTGAGTGTCAGGGTGAGTGCCTATCCTCAACAGTATCCATGGGGATATAGGATACCATGGATGGGGAACAGAGCTGACATCTGGGCTTGGAAAAACAACCTGGCCTTTGGAGTCTGTGGCTGCCCTGGGACGTCATGTCAAGGAGAATCTCACCCATGCTGGGCAGTGCCATCAATGTGGGAAAGACAAATGCCCACCCACCATCCCCTTCCTATGGTTGAAAACCCGATAAAGGAAAATGATCCCGAGGCCTCAGTGGATCCCACTCAACACTCACCAGGCAGGCACAATAGGAAGAGGTAGGCAGCTCTCATGACAAAAGATACAGCAGCCAATAGGGGGTAAAATTGAAGGGATGAGCTGGTGAAAAGAGTATAGGTGACTCATTATCTTTCTTCCAAAATCTGCCCATCTTCCTAATTTGCTTATTTCTCTAACATTTCTATCTATCCTCTCCTCTCCACCCTCATGGTCATTACCTTAGTTCAGGCCCTCATCACTCTCTCCTGGACTTTCTCAATAGCTTCCTAACTGGTCTCTCCCCACTCCCTAAAGCATGGCTACCAGGGGATATTCCAACAATACACATCCAACCCAGTCACTGCTCTGCTGCATTGGCTCTCTATTGCCTCTAGGATCAATGCAAATTCCCCCGTTGGGCATTTCAAGCCCTTCCCAGTCTGGCCCCTTCCTACTTTCACATTCCTCTCTTTCATGCACGTGATGGTCCAGCTAAACTGCCATGTTTCTTATGCAGCGCATTCAACTCTCCCATCTCCATGCTTTTCCATGGGCTGTGCCCCCCATGCCTGGCGTGCACTCACCCATTCACCATCTCTGGCTCTTACCAGCCTTCAAGGCTCATCCCAAGGCCCACCGACCTCCTAATGCTTTTCCTGATTTCCTCCCATGATCTCCTTCCCTCTGACACACACCTCCCCACTCTTAGTGACCATCATTCCCCCCTAGAAATCACTTGGTGGATTCTTGGATTTCAGAGACAACGTCAGTGCTGGCCTGACCATAGAAAGCTAGTCTCAGAGGCAGAAGGCCCTGGGTTCGAGTCCTGTCTCTTGATGTGTGACCCTGGGCAGCTCACTTCACTTTCTTAATGTTCTAGAGCAGGGCTTCTTAAACTTTTTCCACCCCCTACCCCTTTTCACCCACTGAGTTTTTACACACCCCCAGGTATGTAGGTATATAAAATAGCTATGCTTAACCCTTTACTGGTGCCAGATTTTTCACAACCCCCACACTGAGTTTAAGAAGCTTTGCTCTGGGAAACCCTCTGAGACTTAAGTAGCAGAAAAGGGGCCAACTTGTTCTGGTGGAGTTTCCTCATCTGACAGCCCCTCATATCAACAAAAGGACAAGTCTAGGCCCAATCCCTCTCTTCTGTCTTTCCTCATCTGTGTGCATGTTGTTCCCTCCAGGAAATGTGAGCCCCTGAAAGGGAGAGACTTTCTTTTGTGTCTTTGCATCTTCACTAGAGCCTAGAAGGGTGCCTGTACACAGTGGATGCTTAATAAATGCTTGTTGAATTGACTCTCCTCTTCCAAGGATCTCAAAGCCCTGCTTACTCTCTCTCCTTCTCCTCCTCCTTCTTCCTCCCTCCCTCCCTGTCTCCCCCTGACTCTTTTTTTTTTTTTTTTTGGTGAGTCAATTGGGGTTAAGTGACTTGCCCAGGGTCACGAAGCTAGTAAGTGTTAAGTGTCTAAGAATGGATTTGAACTCAGGTCCTCCTGACTCCAGGGCCGTTGCTCTATCCACTGTGCCACCTAGCTGCCCCTCCCCCTGCCTCTTGAAGGCTGGGAGCCCCAGAGACTAGTATGTGTATGTGTGTATGTGTATGGTAGTGAGCAATATAGGCTGACCTCTGAGCTCCTGACTCCCTCTAAGACTTCCTCCCCCACCCCCATATACATATAGTTGTCACTTAATAACAACTAGTATTTACCAAGGTTCAAATCTGGCCTCAGATACTTCCTAGCTGTGTGTCCCTGGGCAAGTCACTTAACTTTGTTTGCCTCAGTTTCCTCATCTGTAAAATGAGCTGGAGAAGGAAATGGCAGACCATGCCAGTGTCTCTGCCAAGAAAACCTCAAATTGGGGGCAGCTAGGTGGCGCAGTGGATAAAGCACTGGCCCTGGATTCAGAAGGACCTGAGTTCAAATTTAGTCTCAGACACTTACTAGCTGTGTGACCCTGGGCAAGTCACTTAACCCTCATTGCCCTGCCCAAAAAAAAGAAAAAGAAAAAGATGGGGCAGCTAGGTGGCACAGTGGATAGAGCACCGGCCCTGGAGTCAGGAGTACCTGAGTTCAAATCCGGCCTCAGACACTTAACACTTAACACTTACTACCTGTGTGACCCTGAGCAAGTCACTTAACCACAATTGCCTCACTAAAAAAAAAGAAAAAGAAAAAGAAAACCCCAAATGGGGTCATGGAGAATCTGACACAAATGAAACAACTCAACAACAACAGAAATCAATCTGGTGCTTTAAGGTTTGCAAAGAGCTTTGCAAATATCTCATTTGATCCTCACAACAACCTTGGGAGGTAGGACCTATTATTATCCCTTTTTTTTTCTGAATAGAATTTTATTTTCCAAAATATATGTAAAAACAAAATTTTAACATCAATTTTTAAAAAACTTTGTGTTCCAATCTCTCTTCCCCCCTCCATTCCCACTCCCCATTATTATCCCTTTTTTACAGATGGGGAAATGGAGGCAGACAGAGGTAAAGTGACGTGCCCAGGGTCAGAGGCAGGATTTACCCACAGGTCTTCCTGACTCCAAGCCCAGTGCTTTCTCCACTGCAACACCTAGCTACCCCTGCTAAGCCCTACAAAACCCTGACAAATATCATACAGACCCAATGCCCCCTTACGCAGCTGTCACAGCACCTAAGGGAGCTGAAAGGAATCTTGAAATTCTTCTAATCTAATCTCTTCATTTTTTTTTTTAGGCAGTTGGGGTCAAGTGACTTGCCCAGGGTCACACAGCTAATAAGTGTCTGAGGTTGGATTTGCACTCAGGTCCTCCTGACTCTAGGGCCAGTGTTCTATCCTTAGCACCACCTAGATGTCTTGATCCCTTCATTTTTTTTTTTTTTTAGTGAGGCAATTGGGGTTAAGTGACTTGCCCAGGGTCACACAGCTAGTAAGTGTTAAGTGTCTGAGGCCTGATTTGAACTCAGGTACTCCTGACTCCAGGGTCGGTGCTCTATCCACTGCGCCACCTAGCTGCCCCTTGATCTCTTCATTTTAGAGAGGAGAACACTGAGCCCCAGAGAGGAAAAGTGACTCATCTCAAGTCACAAATATCATTATTCCCATTCTATATAGATTGGAAAACTGAGACTCAGAGTGAAAGTGACTTGCCCAGGGTCACACAAGCAATAAGTGTCTAAGGAGGGATTGGAACAAAGAATTTTCAGACTCCAAGTCCACTTATTTACCCAATGCACCTTTCTCTGTGAGCTGTGTCCACCTTTCTGAGGCTTTCTGAGCCTTGGTTTCCTACTTTGAAGAATGAAGGGACTAGACTAGAGAACCTCTAAAGTCCACCTAACTGCTCTGCAGAGTCTTATCTAAAACCTATTTTGCAGAAGAGGGAAGAGTTTTCCTACTTTGCATTCACCAAACCCAGGCCATCTCTCAGTGGGAACCCCCGGATGCAGTGCTTCATTCTCTCCCCTCCGGCCTCTGTCTAGCCTTGCTCAGACCCAGCAGGTCCGTGTGCCAGCTCCACAGCTCTGCCCAGAATGCCACCTGTTCCCAATTAGAATCTGGGCACCAAGCATCCATCTGAAGTGACACCACATGCTCCCCACCCTGGGCTGAACGGGGCCCCCTCTGTGCTGGTGGGGGGTTACCCTCACTGAAGCTAGGAGACCTCCCCTCTTGCCAAGGAAACTGGGCCCCACAGAAATCAGAGAGATGGCCCGTACCTACTCCAGACATATGAGAATGGGTTCTGATGGTCAAGAAGTGAGAGGTTTAGCCTAGACTTCAGGAGGAACTTGTCGGGACTGATAGAATGTCAGAATTAAAGGGTCCTCAGAATGTAGAATGTCAGAGCTGGGAGGGACCTTAGATCAGAGAATCCAGAGACCAAAGGTATCCTTAAAACAGAATGTTGAGGGACAGCTAGGTGGCACTGCAGTGGATAAAGCACTGGCCCTGAATTCAGGAAGACCTGAGTTGAAATCTGGCCTCAGACACTTGACATTAGCTGTGTGACCCTGGGCAAGTCACTTAACCCTCATTGCCCCACAAAACAAAACAAAACAAAACAAAACAAAAACATAGAATGTTGGGACAGGAAGGAACTTGATGGTACAGACTATCTGACCTGGAACGGGCCTTAGAACACAGAATGATGGGGATGGAGGAACTTCAGAATGCAGAATTCCAGAAGGATGAAAGACCTTGAACCAGTTCCTTCCTCACTGCCACCCCCATTTTACAGAGAAGAACACTAAGCATTCTCCCACCTTCCCCATGGAGTTGGGAGAATGGGGTGGGGGTTATAGTGGATCAAGATCACACAAGCCAGTTAGTGGCAGGGCTGGTACCAGACTCCTAGATTCTCTTCCCATGTTGGGATCAGTTTAAAAGTATTTGACCCTGGGGCAGCTAGGTGGCGCAGTGGATAGAGTACCAGCCCTGGATTCAGGAGGACCTGAGTTCAAATCCAGCCTCAGACACTTGACACTTACTAGCTGTGTGACCCTGGGCAAGTCACTTAACCCCAATTGCCTCACCAAAAAAAAAAAATGTTTAAAAAAAAAAAAGTGTTTGATCCTGGGGCAGCTAGGTGGCGCAGTGGATAAAGCACAGACCCTGGATTCAGGAGGACCTGAGTTCAAATTTGACCTCATGCACTTGACACTTACTAGCTGTGTGACCCTGGGCAAGTCAGTTAACCCTCATTGCCCAGCAAACAAAACAAAACAAAACAAAAAAATAAAAGTATCTGATCCTTCCTGGGTTGGCTCACACTGGAAAGAAACAGTGGTGCAGGAGAAAGGGGGCAAGACTGAGAAGGACACACCCCTAGTTCCTGTATTCCTTCTGAACCCCTCAACAGCTGCCTCCACCCCATGTCTCAGACACTATATGGTTAGCAGGACAGGGGCTTTAAGCCCCATTTCATAGATGAGAAAACTGAGGCCCAGAGAAGAAAAAGGATTTATACATGGTCACACCACTAATTAAGTGGCACACCATGGATTAGAACTCAGGTCTTCTAGCTCCTAGGCCAGGGATCTTTCCACTATACCAGGAGGTCTCTTTTGTGAGGACTAGCTCATGGAATTAGGCCATAGAGCTGGAGGGGACCTTATCGGTGACCTAGTCCAGTCCCTGCATTTGACAGAAGAGAAACCTGGGGCCCAGAAAGGGCAAGGAGCTTGCCCAGGAGCCAGTATTCAAACCCAGGTTTTCTGACACTGATGGGGCAGCTAGGAGGTGCAGTGCTGGGCTAAGGTACTGGGTCTAGAGTTCAAATCCAGCCTCTGACACTTACTAGCTGTGTGACCCTGGGCAAGTCACTTAACCCTGTTTGCCTCAGTTTCTTCATCTGTAAAAGGAGCTGGAAGGAAATGGCAAACCGCTCCAGTATCCTTACCTAGAAAACCCCAAATGGGGCCACGATGTCAGACATGCCCGAACAATGTCTGACTCTGAATCCACTCCCCATGCCGTCTCTAATGCTGGACCAAGAAAAAGGTCCGAGGAGAAGGAAGAAGAGGAGCCATTCACTAGCGCCACAGAAAACACTGCTCCTCCCCTTGAGGGACCTTTGATATTGCTGTTCCTAGCTAGCCAGAGAAGCCTTAGTGAGACACCCGTGCCCTCCTCCTTTTCAAAGCTAAGGTCACATGGTCCAGACTGGGCTGCGGGGAGGGGGCTGTCAATCAATCAACACATTTATGTCACTCCTACTATGTGCTAGGTCCTGGGGATACAAAAGCAGAAATGAAACAATGCCTGCCCTCAAGGAGTTCCCGTTCTATCAGCAGACCCAATATGTCCACAGATAAGCATTCAGAATAAATACAAGGTAATTTGGAAGGGGGGGGGGCGGAGTGAGGGAGTCACTAAGGGCTGAGGGGGAGGAGGAGGACAGGGAGAGCATCAAGAAAGACGTGTCCTGAGTTGGAATTTGAAGCAGGAGAGGGGATGAAGGAATACCTTCTGGTCTTGAGGAACAGATTTGCACACGTTTTACAAATATTCCTCATGTAAAGAATAGTGAAAAGGTCAGCGTGACCAAAACTCAGAGCTCATGAAGAGGCATAATGGATGCTAAGGCGGGTGACTCACTTGGCTAAGGCAGGTAAGGGTTGGGTCGGGCTCATTTGGCTCCAGTTTGGCCCTGATTCAATGTGGCAAACATTTCTTAATTGCTTCCTTTGTCTTGAGAGCACTATTGTAGTCGATCCCAGAGGATCCTGCCCGCAAAACAGAGCTCAGCATCCTCAAGATTCCTCCTCTCTCCCCACCCATGTAGACCCCCCCCCCAAAGCTTATGGGACTCCCCACTCCCAACATGGAAGATAAAGAGAAATCCCAAGTTTTTCCATCTGGCTGGGTTGTCTCCTCTCTAACTCAGCACCGAAGGGTCCCTCTGGCTCATTCCCTCACTCCCCCCCCCCAGCTTCCTCAGAGCACCCCCACAGTGCTCAGTGCCTTCCCCCACTCCCAACAGTGCCTCCATCTCAGCCCAGTCCTAATTCTCAACTCTTTTTCCCAGCAACCTCAGCCTGACCCAGGGAGAGAAAGGGGGACGGGACCAGACGGTCTGCTCCGCTTCCAGAGCAGGGCAGGGGTCTAGGCTAGAAAAAAACAGATGTTTCATCTGGCACATCTGGGAACAATCAACGAGAGAAAACACACACACACTCTCTCTCCTTCTCCCCTTCAGCAGACCCCACCTTCTCCTCCCCTCCCCCCACATTCCAACTGCCCCGAGAGAACAAAAGCGGACCGCCCCCCCCCGCCCCGACACACTCGCGCGCGCGCGCGCGCGCACACACACACACACACACACATACACATACACACACACACACAGAGATCCTGGGAAAGCCATAATATAAAGCACCCAGACCCTACTAACCCTGGCCTCCAAGTACCCCCTCCACCGCCCCCCACCACTAGGTACCTTCCCCTTCAGCCTGTCTCCCAACACCTAAAGGATCCACTATCCACAGCAGTCCCAAGACAGCCCTACTCCCTTTCCGCTACTTCTCACTTCCACCTCCCAAACAGAAAAAAGTTTTAAAGTGCTTTGAGATCTCATTTAGATTTGTCAAGCAAGGTCACCCTCCAGCTTTCAGGACTCCCATATTTGGGACCAGCGACCCCCTTCCTAACCCTTCCCAAGTCTGGGAGAGGGGGACCTCAGAGCACCAGACGGAAGGCCGGGGTCTGGGGTCCTTCTTGGCCCCTCCCCCAACTTCCCACCTCCCCTCTCGTGCACTGTCCCCTCCAGCTAGGTTGGGGGGGGAAGGTCTCTCCCCTCCTCCTTTCAGGCAGCCCCCTATCCAGGCCAGCCCCGGCCGGCCGGCTCCTCTCTTACCTGTCTGGGTCTCTCTCCTCTGCCCACTCAGCTGCCTGCCAAGAGCCTCCCCCTTCTCCCCAACCCCCGAACGGGACAAGCCACCACCTCCAGCCTCACCCTCCGCTGGGTCCTAATGCTAGAGCCAGGCGGCCTCTGGCCAGATGTGGAGCGGGGGCGGGGCATAGGCGGGGCATGGACAGGCTGGAGTCCGGTCCTGGGGCCAGGCTGGGGTAGCCCTGGAAGATCCTCAGGGACTGAGATGCTAGAGGTTGGGTAGTGCTGGAAGGATCTGGCGGCGAAGTGCCCAACGCATAGAGTTGTCCGAGCACTTCTGAGCTGTCCGATGGGTGGTGAAGAGGGCAGAGATTCGGTGGCAGGAGACCTGGGTCCGGGAGCCGGCTCTGCCATTGACTAGCTGTGTGACCTTGAGCAAGTCACTTTTCTCCTCTAGGTTTCAGTTCCTCCCTCTATAAAAAGAGAGGGTAGACCGCATCGGGGTGTATCATAATCATATTTAACATATATAATAATAATGAAAAATTTATATAGCAATTTAAGGTTCACAAAGCACTTTACAAACATTATCTCATTTTATACTTACACCGATCCTGGGAGACATAGGTGCTAATCCCATTTTCCAGATGAAAAAACTGAGGCTGAGGGAGGGGTTTTTGTTTTATTTTGTTTAAATAGTATTTTATTTTTCCAATTACGTATGAAGACAATTTAAAACAAAAATTTAGCTCCAATTTTTCCCCTCCCTTTCTCATCGTTCCCTCCCTAAGATGGTAAGCAATTTGACATAGGTTATATAGGTGCAATCATGTAAAACTTATTTCCATATTAGTCATGTTGTGAAGGAAGAAACAGAACAAGATAAAAAAGAAAGTGAAAATAGTCTTCTTCTATCTGTATCCAGACTCCTTCGGGTTTTTCTCAGGATGTGGAGAGCATTTTCCACCATGGGTCCTTGCTGAGGGAAGTTTTTAAATAATTGAAAAGAGCCCTAGTTTAAATAGGGCTTAAGTGAAAAGAAAGATGACGTTTTTCCCATCTAAACTCACAGACTCCCTGAAATCTATCTCCAGACCTCCCAAGGCATCTGTGGACCCCAGGTTAAGTACCCCAGGACTAGAGTAGATAATGTGCAGTCTTTTCCAACTTCAATAAATGATGCCCAGGGGGCATCATTACCTCTGTTGGTAGGTAAATGCTCCTTCACAATGTCTAGGAGCTCAACCCATGGTTATCTCCTCCCCCTGTAAACCCTGCGTCTTCAATGACTCAGGCCTCACTGCTCAGTGGGGGAATTATTACACCCTCCTCAACAAGTAATAAACCCTGATTGGATGTTCAGATAAATGCCTTGGGTCAGCTCCATCCCTGGTGGTTCATGAATACATCTCTGGATTTAGAGCTGGGAAGGACTTTAGACAGCCATTTAATTCAATTCCTTTCTTTTCTTTTCTTTTTTTTTTTAAGTGAGGCAATTGGAGTTAAGTGACTTGCCCAGGGTCACACAGCTAGTAAGCGTTAAGTGTCTGAGGCCGGATTTGAACTCAGGTACTTCTGACTCCAGGGCCGGTGCTCTATCCATTGCACCACCTAGCTGCCCAATCCCTTTCTTTCTTTCTTTTTTTTTTTAGGCAATGGGGGTTAAGTGACTTGCCCAGGGTCACACAGCTAGTAAGTGTCAAATGTCTGAGGCCGGATTTGAACCCAGGTACTCCTGAATCCAGGGCCAGTGCTTTAACCACTGCGCCACCTAGCTGCCCCCAATCCCTTTCTTTTCCAGGAAAGGAAGCTGAGGCCCTGAGTGGAAAGTAACTTGCTCAAGGCCACACAGCCTATCAGTGTCAGAATCTGGATTTGAACTCAGGTCTTCCTGACCCTAGGTCCAGCACTATTCACACTGGGTGTTCCTTTCCTCTCCTTAACAGGGGATCCTCATACCTTCTGAAGAATTCCCAAATGGTCAGTATGCCTTCCCACCTTAGAGAGTGGCAGCCACAGACCCATGATCCAGATGTCCTGACCTCTGCCCCTCCCCCCTTTCCTTCCTAGACAGAGAGCCAAGGACAGTGACAGAGGGATTAGCCCTGGGCTCTTCTGAGAATGGAAAGAATGAAGAACTAGCTTTTGATGGGACCCAAGAGGAGTGTGAGGCTGAGCCCAGCGCGCAGATTCTCAGGGTCTACCAAGGGGCTGGGGCTGGGGGAATCAGGGAATCTTTGGGTTTTCTTCTGAGCCGTAGTTTATTCTTCTGCTGTTCTTTCAACCTTGATTTGAGTTTCCAGCCAAACTCTGGATGAGAGGCAGGGGCCTTCACTTCTGCTTGGTCGGAAGTGGTGGGGCCATCTGGTGGTCACTGGTGGGATGGCAGGTGGGATTGGGAAAAGGCAGCCTTTTTAAAATTTCCTAATCTTTGGGGGTTAAATTGAACCTGGAACCACTCAGTTTGAGAGTTACAAGGGACTTCATGGAAAAGAACTGGAAATCAAGGAGATGCTCATCAATTGGGGAATGGCTGAACAAGTTGTGGTATATGAATGTGATGGAATACTATTGTGCTATAAGAAATGATGAGCAGGAAGAGTTCAGAAAAACCTGGAAAGACTTAAGAAGGCTGATACTGAGTGAAGTGAGCAGAACCAGGAGAACATGGTACACAGTAACAGCAACATTGTGTGATGATCAACTGTGATAGACTTAGCTCTTCTCAGCAATACAATGATCCAAGACAATTCCAAAAGGCTCATGATGGAAAATGCTCTCCACATCCAGAAAAATAACTATGGGAGTCTGGATTCAGATTGAAGCAGACTATTTTCATTTTTTTTTTCTTTTTGTTGTTTCTTCCTTCACAACATGACTAATGTGGAAATGTTTTACATGACTACACATCAGATTGTTCGCCTTCTTGGGGAGGGAAGGGAGGGAGAAAAATTAGAACTAAAAATCTTTCAAAAAATGAATGTTATGGGGCAGCTAGGTGGCGCAGTGGATAAAGCACTGGCCTTGG
Source organism: Dromiciops gliroides (assembly GCF_019393635.1). NCBI lineage: Eukaryota > Metazoa > Chordata > Mammalia > Microbiotheria > Microbiotheriidae > Dromiciops > Dromiciops gliroides. The sequence continues at coordinate 618,003,866 of NC_057863.1, read as the reverse complement.
ATTCAGGAGGACCTGAGTTCAAATCTAGCCTCAGACACTTGACACTTACTAGCTGTGTGACCCTGGGCAAGTCACTTAACCCTCATTGCCCCGCCCCCACCCATCTTTACATGTAATTGGAAAAATACTATTAAATCAAATAATTTTTAAAAATCAACAAAGGGGGCAGCTAGGTGGCGCAGTGGATAGAGCACCAGCCCTGGAGTCAGGAGTACCTGAGTTCAAATCCGGCCTCAGACACTTAACACTTACTAGCTGTGTGACCCCGGGCAAGTCACTTAAACCCAATTGCCTCACTAAAAAAAACCAAAACCAACAACAACAAAGAAGGGACCTCAGGGACCATGTATTCCAATCTATATCCAAAAAGAACCCTGCCCCAACTCTTTTCTCTTAACAACTTCCACTCATTGTTAGAAAGTTTGTCCTGAATTGGCTTCTTGGCAACCCACTCAAGTCCTCCTGACTCTGGGGCCAGTGCTCTATCCACTGTGCCACCTAGCTGCCCCTCCTCCTGTCTTTACCCCAACTCCCACAAGCCAGTCTTATCACCAAGAGAGCACCTAAGCAGAAACTCTCCCCTTCTCAGACCTGGCAAGTAGTCCAACTTATTGAAACTCATAGGAAACTCACATAGGGGTTGGACTACTGGGCCCCAGGGATCTCTCCCAACTCTCAAATTTTGTGGACAGCTCTAAAGGTTTATAAGGGATGTGTATGTGTATGTTAAACCTGAACCTGGCTGGGCAATCGGTCAACAAGCATTCATTCAGCACCTGCCAGTGTGCTAGGCACTATGCCGTGATCCCTCTTGAATGAATGAATGAGAATTTATTAAGCACTTACTGTGTCAAGCACTGGGGGTGGAGTACAATTAGAAAAAAAGGAGACAGTCCCTGCTCTCAGGGAGCTCACACTCTAATTGAGGAAGACAACATGTAGAAGAGTTTAGCTGCAAAGAAGATGAAGGTCCCAGAAGTCCTAAGGACGCAGTTACAGGGAGGTAAGACCCAGAGGTCTACAAGGTATACCTGCAGGCCAGATGGCAGTGCCTGGGATGTGGTCTGGAAGGTATAGCCACAGAGCAAACACCCAAGCCTAGAGGCCTCTAGATCATATTGCTAGGTCAAATGGGAAGACTTGGTGGTTCTCCATCTTAACCAAAAAATAACTTCCAGGTTATTCAAGTGCTTTGAATAGCCATGTCTGCTGCTCAGGGTCAGGAGTCAGAAGGGGGCCAATCCCACTAAAACTGGGAAGCAGTGTGGCCTTGAGGTGAATTTCAGTGTCCTGCCACAAGTGGGGGAGAGGGAGAGGTTATTGGCAGGAAGACCAGGGTGGGGTGGAGGGAGAAGGGTCCTCATCTGGTCCCTGTCTGGGGTCTGGGAAGCCTAAATTGGAGAAGGTTGCCTCCACTGTCACCTTCTCCCTCCCACCTATCATTCAGAAGGGATCATCTACCCGAAGGGCCTTTGAATACCAGAAGATGGCTAACGTGTCTCTGCCCATTCCATGCTTTTTCAGACTAAACATTTCCAGTTCACAGGATCACAGAGTTTAGGGCTGGCAGATACCTTGGAAATTGTCTAGCCCACCTGCCCAACTGGGGCCCAGAGAAGCTAAATGGATTTGCCCAAGGTCCTATAACATGGATTCCACAACCCAGTCTGGACAAGCCTTGTTGTGTCATTTCAGTTGTGTCCAACTCTAGGTGACCCCATTTGGGGTTTTCTTGGTATAGACACTGGAGTGATTTGCCATTTACTTCTCCAGCTCATTTTACAGATGAGGAAACTGAGGCAAACAGGGTAAAATGACTTGCCCAGGGTCACACAGCTAGAAAGTGTCTTGAGGTCACATTTGAATTCATGAGTCTTCCTGATTCCAAGCCCAGCGCTCTCCATTATGCCACTGGACAAGCTAGAGACCATCAATATTCCTTCTAAAGGGTAGGAATCAGAATTAAATATAATATTATGTAAGGGGGCCTGGAAAGGAAAGAGCACAATGGGGCCATGGCCTTTCTGGTCCTTCTCTTAAAGTAGTCCAGGATCTCCTCACCTTTCTTGCTGGGTATTTTACACCACTTATTTATACAGGCCTCATAAGCCATGAAAAACTCCAGACATTTTTTTTTTTTCAGATAAACTATGGCTTAACTGTCTCACCTACTTGGTACCTGAGGCATTGACTTTTTGAACCCATATGTAAGACTTGACATTTATTGCTATTCAGTTCCATCTTATTCCATTTGGCCCTATGTTCTATTCTGTTAAGCAATTTTTCTGACCCTGCCTCCATCATGCAATGCATTAGCTTTTACCCTCCTAGTGCTGGGGTCATCTGTGTCTCCCTTTTGTTTCCACCCATCTGTTCACATTGGTCCCCGTTCACACTGGCCTGTTCACACAGGGCCCATGATGATGACTACCATTCCAATAGACCTTTCAAGTTCACAAGGCACTTTCCTCACAACAACCCTGTGAGGTAGGTCGTACTGCAAATATTATTGTCCGATAGTTTACAGAAGAGGAAACTGAGGCTCGTAGAGGGGAAGTGAGTTGCCTGAGGTTGGCAGAGTTGAGTAGAGGCAGAACAAAACCTAGAACCCAGGTGTTCTCACTCTCAGTCTAAGGTTCTCTTCAGTGAACCACATCTGGGTGTCACCCTTGTTGCTCTGCCGATGCTCAGGACAAAGGAGAGGTGGAGGTGGAGGTGGAGGCATCCTGAGAAAGGGGCTAGTGGTCAGGGCCAGGGTCTCACATAACATTAGCACATCAGGAAAATAAGGCAAATTTATTCAGTCTGTTAACAGGGGCATTGAGTGTCAGCTTTACCTGACACCTCCACGTACCCATGTCCGTGGATAAAAAATTAGACCATTTCCTAGGTGAGATAAGGGAACTAAACTGGTCTGGGAAAGGGCATGGAGTGCAGTCCCTCATTACAGGGGAGGAGGAAGGAATTCCATGTCTTTGGGGGTGGCTCTGGTGGAGCCAACCTGCTCCACCACCCAAATCTCAGCCAAGGATGAAGGGCGTGAAATTGGGAAGGCATCCTTCTCTGGGCTCAGGTGCTTGAGGAGTATGTTGGCAGTCCCAGGCCATGGACAGTGTTGCTACCAAGATGCATAAATAGATGAGATGGGGAGGGGGGGGCTCAGACCTCCACCCCAGGAATGTCCCCAGGATCCAGGGCTACCTCAGGACAGAGGCTGTCTTGGGGGTGGCCAGGATGGGCTGGTGGAGAGGGGGCCAGGGAGTTCGCTGCTGGGCCAGCTCCCTTTCAAGCCGCTTGAAGAATTTTTTGGATGCCTTCTTCGGGCGCAGGCGGCGGAGACACCTGGGGATCCACTGGTCAAAGATACACTGCAGGAAGAGAAGCAGAAAGGGATTTCTGAGTCCCACCACCAAAAAACCACCTTCCCTATCAACCCTTTGCCACTGGTCCTGCCTTCCCCACCCTTTTATACAGCAGTTAGGAAACCCTGAGTAGATCTGAGCCCACTCTGAACCTCAGAATCATCCTCTTTTGGGATGGTCTCTAAGGTCTCTTGAGGTTCTCCGAGTGGGGCAATCGCCTCCCCCCTCAAGATACTCGCCCCCACACCTCCCCAACACACTGAGCATGCCCCAAGGAGTCCCCAGGCACCTCCAGCATGAACGCAGCCATGAAGTTGACAGCAGCCAAACCAAGCAGTAGCAGCTTGAACTGCATATCCTTGATATCCTTCAGGGTCAGCCACTTCAGCAGGAAGTACGGCGGGCCCAGGGTGAGCACGGCTAGGATGGCTGCCAGGATGAACAAGGCCAAGAGGAAAAGCACTGGACAGGTGGGAAGAAAGGGAAGGATGGGATCCGTTACCCTCCCATTTGTACAAAGTTGTCTGCCCGCCATCTTCCCCATCAGACTATAAGCTCCTTGAGGGCAAGGACTGTCTTTGGCCTTTCTTTGTATCCTCAGGGCTTGGCACAGGGCCCAGCACGCAGTAGGTGCTTAATGAATGGTTCTGTTGACTGACTCTGAGGACTTTGGGGATGACTGTGGTGGGGGAAGGTGGGGAGCATGATGAGGATGGGAAAGGGCTCCTGCTCCTCCCTGCAGGTGGGGGATGGCCCAAGATCTCTCCCTTCTCCCATCCTTCCCTGCCCAGGCCTCACCGTTTGTGTAGAGCGGGCGGCGAAAAGGGGGCCCTTTAGACATGGTCACGGCCAGCGTGAGGTACTGGAAGCCTGAGAGGCAGAAGATGACTGTGTTCTCATAGTTGGGCAGGTTCTGGGCCCCTGATATGGTCCTATTTAAAGGGACAAACCTGAAGAGGCAGAGAGGAGGAAAAGGAAGTAAGGATGGGGAGATACCTCGGGATGACAACCTCCAAGGATGGGCAAAGCCACCCTCCTCCCAAAGGAGCCCCTTTGGACTGGCTTGACTGGTTGGGAACTTGTCTCTGCCAGCAGATCTAAATCAGCTTTTATGCACTTCTGCCCATTGTTCCCAATTCTTCCCACTGGGGCCAGACAAAGAGCCTAATCCCTCTCCCAAATTCCTGAAGAGAGCCGTCATGGCCCACCTCTGTGCCCCCTCCCCCTCAGCTTCCTCTTCCCCAGGCTACATGCCTCCAGTGCCTTCAGTGATGCTAAAAGTCAGAAGCAAATGTGATCCAGTGCCCTCTGACATTCTAGTTACTTTCTTTTGGACATCCCCCAACTTGTCAATGTCCTTCCATATTCAGGAGGTACTGGTACCATATTCCCCACGCAGGGATCCATCTGTAGCCCCCAAAGGGGTACCCACCCCTGGAAACCTGGAACTGGAAGGGGTGGGGGGGGAGGCCTTACCAGGGCTGGGAGACAGTGATGAAGTAGCCACTGAGCTGGATGGCTACAACCAGAGCAGTCTGTAGGAGAAGGCTGCCCAGGACGGCCACCCTGAGCAGGGCTCCCGGTGGTTGGGAGACCCCCAATTCCAGGGCAGGCCCCGTGAAGCTCATTAGCACTGCCACTGACGTTGTGATGGCCAGGTCAATGAAGAGGAACTGTAGGTCGCCTAGATTAGTATTGATCTGGGGGAGAGGTAAGTGGGAGGTTAACGCCATCAATCAATCAATCAATCAATCAATCAATGAGAATATATTAAGCTCCTACTATGTTCCAGGTACTCTGCCATATCTTTACACATAAAAATGGAACAGTCTCCATCCTTAAGGTACATTTCATGTAGATTGCTGTTGGTGGGAGAGGGAGTTCCCACACTGGGAAATGAGGAAGTTCTCTGAGGGCGAGGGCTATTTTGTTTTTGTTTTTGTATCTGGAGCATGAACACGGGGCTTTCATTTGTCATGGCTTAATATAGAGGGTGGGCCAAAAATCAGAAAGGGGTTTCCCTATTTAATAACTTCCTTATTTTTTGTTTTTAATTTACGATGTCGGGGCAGCTAGATGGCGCAGTGGTAAAGCACCGGCCCTGGATTCAGGAGGACCCGAGTTCAAATCCGGCCTCAGACACTTAACACTTACTAGCTGTGTGACCCTGGGCAAGTCACTTAACCCCAATTGCCTCACTAAAAACAAAACAAAACAAAAAAAAAATTTACGATGTCATAGCATCATATACAGTGTATACAGGAAATGAAAAAGAACATATGTGTGAACAATGAAATCTCATAAGTGGCAAAAATAAAGAAAAAATAGTTTTCAAAAAGTTATTAAGGGGCAGCTAGGTAGTGCAGTGGATAAAGCATCGGTCCTGGATTCAGGAGTACCTGAGTTCAAATCCGGCCTCAGACACTTAACACTTACTAGCTGTGTGACCCTGGTCAAGTCACTTAACCCCAATTGCCCCACCCAAAAAAAAAAATTATTACAATACTATGATTTGGGGCTCACCCTGTGTATCAGAGGCTTGTTGACTGATTAATTGATATGGAGCCCAGAAACCCCACTAACTCTGGACAGTGCCATTAGCCACTGTTCATTTCCTTTCCTTACCTCCCTCAGCTAGGAGACCCAGTCACCAATATGGTGACCCCACTATATAAGAAGTGCCATCAGCTTTCATTTGCCTCTAGAATAAAATACAATCTCCTTTTTGGGGAGGACATTTAAAGTCTGTCATAATCTGGCTCCAGGCTACCTTTCCAGACCAGATTAATATTTTTTTCATTATTATTTTATTTATTCATTCAGTTATTTATTTATTTATTGTGGGGCAATGATGGTTAAGTGACTTGCCCAGGGTCACACAGCTAGTAAGTGTCAAGTGTCTGAGGCTACACTTGAACTCAAGTCTTCCTGAATCCAGAGCCAGTGCATTATCCACTGTGCCACTTAGCTACCCCAGGACCAGATTCATATTATTCCCCCAATGTAATCCAAATTATAGTCAAACTGGCCTACCTGCTGTTTTATATATCTCACATCCATCTCCCACCTCCATGCCTTGTATCTTTCATTCTTGGAATTCATTCTTTTAGCCTCCTAGGATCCCTAACTTCATTTAAGGCTCCTCTGATTCCCCTAATCCCATCCCCACCAATCTACTTCATCTATATTTTGTACTCCACTAGAATTTAAGCTCCTTTAGGCCAGGAACGGCTTTCATTTTTGTCTTTGAACACCCAGTGCACAGCACTGAATAGTGCCTCACACACAGTAGGTCATTAAGACATCTTTGTTGAAGTGAATTAGATTGAATGGATGAAGAAGCTTCTGATGGGTGTCGGGGTGGGGGGGGAGGGGAGAGACAAAGGCTGCCCTCAGGGAGCCCCCTGTCTAAAGAGGGAAAGTAAGCCCACAATTCTGGAAATTCTGGAATGAATAGAGCCCATTAAAGTCAACAGTCCTGGGAAGCTTCCTGGAACAGGTGAATGTCAAGCAGGCTTCTAAAGGAGTGTCTCAGCACAAGACAAGTCAAGGGGAATTGGCTAATAGGGAATGGAAGGGAGGGCCCTTCTCCCCTGTCCCCTCAGCTCTGCCCCACCTTCATACTCACAGTGTAGAGCAGGAGGACAGAGATGAACTGGATGAAGCTATAAAGGGCCATGTACTGGAAAATGCAGAAGGAGGTGACCAGGGAGCAACGTCCTTCCCTGTGATGTAGGGGGAGAAGCACAACCATCCAAGGGCATCAGACCTCTGAGAGGAGGAGAAGGACCCCACTGGGGCCAAACGAGGGGCAACTGAAAGCCTATCCTGGCTCTCTGTAGAAAATCGCACCTCCCTCTCCCCCCTGCAGGGGCCTGGTGGGGCTGGCATTTAGCAGTAACACATAACACATCCCAATACACTTCTAGTATAAAAAGCATTGATCATCTCCACCTGCACCATAGTCTGAAGGATCTCAACTATAAGAGAGTAATAGCAGGCTAGAGACTTGTTCTTTTTTTTTTTGGGGGGGGGGGAGCAGGGCAAAGAGGGTTAAGTGACTTGCCCAGAGTCACACAGCTAGTAAGTGTCAAGTGTCTGAGGCTGGATTTGAACTCAGACTAACTGTTATCCTCCTGAATCCAGGGCTGGTGCTTTATCCACTGCGCCACCTAGCTGCCCCTGTGACTTGTTCTTGAATGGTTTCTATGAGCCTCATCCAGAAACACAAGAAGAAAGAGATAACAGTGATGATTTTTACCATTACTGCAGAATGATAATCTAATTTAATTATATATAATATAATGATGATGGTGGTGGTGTTAATGATAAAAATCGACACTGGATTTGTTGAATGTAACTAGTAGTTTACCTCTGGATGGAGTTTAAGACTAAAATCCAAGGACGGTATCCAAAGGTCCTCCATGAGCAACCCCTGCCTGAACTACACTAAAGACAGAACACTACCAAAGAAACACTGAGCAAACTGGCTAGGCAAGAAATGCCACAAATGTCCATTCATTGTTCTTAGAGGTCAGGGATGGGGTTTATGATGACAATTTCAGGTCACTGCCACCAGAAATTACAGAAGACTCATCCTTAAGGAGGCTGAACTTAGAGCATTGCATACAAAAAAATAAATAGCAGGATGTGTTCCTTAACCATTTCTATCTGAATCTCCTCAAGAAAAGACAAGATAGAGCAGCTGGGTGGCACAGTGGATAAAGCACCAGCCCTGGATTCAGGAGGACCTGAGTTCAAATCCAGCCTCAGGCACTTAACACTTACTAGCTGTGTGACCCTGGGCAAGTCACTTAACCCTCACTGCCCCACACACAAAAAAAAGAAAAGACGAGATAATAATGCTATCAATAAATCAAGGACTTGCCATTTCATTGGTATGGGAAGTCCCCGTGGAAGAACTCCCTCTCTGGATGCTAACTGTCACTGATCAATAACTAGAGATTCTTAGAGAGTTGCTTATGAGATGTTAAGTTACTTAATAAAGTCTTAATTTAATTAATCATTAATTAGTTAATTAATGATTAATTAATTAGTCAGTTAATTAATAAATTCTTAATTTAGACTTGGTTAAGGGAGTTGTCTACCATCTTATGGCTACTACCAAGTGTCAGACATGGCATCTGAACCCAAGTCTCCCAAGTTCTATCTACTATGCCTCATTGGACCCTTTTTTCTCATCCTATATGGCCCCTGACCAAGAATTCAGTTCTCCTCCCTTTCACCAATGTTGCTTCTCTTTTCAACTTTTTTTGGTCTCTGTTGGATAAAAGTAGGGACAGAAGGGCACACCTTACTGGTCTCTCGGCTCCTTGGAGTAGATTTCCTTACAGGATGGGGGTTGGCAGTAGTGCCCACATCTGGGGCTCACCCGTCCTTGTACCTCATATAATCAATCCCTTGCCTCCTGCCCCCCACTATCCTGCTGCTTCCAAAGGTCTCTCCTCCATGGTGCCACTTACCTGATCACCTTGGGCACGCACTCGATGTTGGTGATTTGGGAGGTGAAAGGTGATGCCACTGAAGCCTCAGCATCTGACAGGGAGATGCCCACATCAGCTGCCTTCAGGGCCCCACAGTCATTGGCCCCATCTCCACACATGCCCACACAGTAGCTGCCAAGGAGAGGGTGGGGACTCTCAGTAATGTTAAGGGTTAAAATTCTAGCTAGTCTGTCTAAAATATCTAATGAGTGGTCGCCAATAAATTATAAGCTTTAGCAAGAGTTAGACTTTTAAGCATTTATTAAGGAAAATAAGAATTTGGTAAAGAGAGAGAAAAAGGCCTAGATTCCTATCTATTAAAGGGAGAGCACATTTCTAGCTCCGCTCTCCACCAGAGTCCAAAGGAAAGAGCGCGAGACTGAGCGCCAGTCTCTTCCTTCCTCCTCCCACTAGCCCGCGTCACTTCCTGACTCCTGGTCTTGCCCTCAAAGACCTTCCCTTCATGGGCAGAACTCCTCTACAGTAAGTATCCAGCAGGTGGCGTTATTCCAATCGTTACAGTAAGGCTTGCCCCACTGCAGGAGGTGTGCCCAATACAATCTCAAAGAAAACTTTTTTTTTTTGAAAAAGAAAACTTTTACAAATGTTCCCCTCTTTTTTTCTGAATATGCTTATCAAGAATAATACTTCTAGAATCAATTTACACTTGCCATGGCAACCAATTTGCCAGGGAAATGCTTTAAAGAGTTTGATCAAATAATCAGTTGAGAGAAAAAAAATAACAAAAACAAACAACTCAGAATATGGGAGCACAATACTCCTAGAATTAATATTTTTTTAAAAAAAGGAGAATATTTGTAAAAGCTTTTTATAGTCATGTGATCAAGTTTATATTTTATAATAGTCTTATTAAGTTCATATTCATTTAGATTTCCCTAGTTTGAATTTCATTGTCTTTTATTGTTCCACGTGTATTTTCTTCTATCATTCATCTATCCAATTTTGAAACATTGCAAGATGGTTTTGATTTCATAATACAATGTTAATTCTAGGAGTATTGTGCTCCCATGTGCTGAGTTGTTTTTGTTATTTTCTTTCTCTCAACTGATTATTTGATCAAACTCTTTAAAGCATTTCCCTGGCAAATTGGTTGCCATGGCAAGTGTAAATTGATTCTAGAAGTGTTATTCTTGATAAGCATATTAAAAAAAAAAGAGAGGAACATTTATAAAAGTTTTCTTTTTTCAAAAAACAAGTTTTCTTTGAGATTGTGTTGTGCTTTAACTTGTATTTAAATATGTTCTGATTTTTCACAAAAGTAATTGTATACTTAGTAAAAAAAAAGGTATTTGAAATTGTTGCATAATTATATATTATATTCTGAGTTAAGATGTATTCACATTTTTTGCGATCATTTATTATCCTTAATTTTTAAATCCATATGAGACTTGGATTATGGGAACTTATCATTTAAGACATTAATTGCCTTTATTCTGAGTTATCAGATGCCAGCTGGCCAAGATGCCATCCAATCACAAGAGGAATACATGCAAGAGCAGACACTGAACTGTCACATGAGGGGAGACATGCATGAAGTCAAGGTATGGCCGAGGGAATGGCTTTTGAGAAATGTTGAGGTTGGATTCTCTTGGTTTAATATTTTATTTTCTTTTTCCCCACAATACTGTACAGATGGCTGGAAGTTTTGATCCCACCCATCTCATTCTTCACCTGGCTTCTATGCCCCCTCCTATATGCCTGATGCCATGGACATCTCAATCCCATGCATCTGATTAAGTCTGACTCAGTTTCCTCCATTATGTTCAGTGGCATAGACATATATTTCATTCACCTATTTTAAGCCTGGCATACTGCATGGACAGTATATATTGCTCAAGTGTGGGAATGCTCATATCTCATCATTTCTCTGTTCTTTTATGGTAACCCCCATAATTATCTCAGGTGTCATGATAAATGCAGCATTGGATTTGGCCTTGACACCTGTTACCAATTATATTAGATTTTTAAATTTCTCATAATAGTATGAGGACAATTAGGCAGATGATATAAAGTGATAAAACAAAGATAAAAATTATTTTAAAAAATTAATATTGCAGCAATTGTCTTCTCAATTTACCCTCCACAAGGGGGGACTATAGTAATATTAAGTTTTAGAGAATGTTTCAATTTTTGTTTTATTATATGTTTCATGTGTAACAACAACTAAGATTCTGAATTTCCTTAGACATGTTTTTGAGAACTTTCATTGTTTGATTTGATTATTGACAAAGCTATTTTAAAGTTGTGTTAAGCTCAATTTGGTAGGAAATTTTCCTGGCTGATTACCAGCATCCACACATCAACCCCTGAAAAGACTTCCATTCCATGATTACACCCAGAGAACATCTGAGAAAAAACTTTCAGAGGCTTTAAATGAACAGGTTTTTTTTGTTTTTGTTTTTGTTTTTCCTTCTGTTATTATATACACCATCTGTAACATGTATTCTCTGCAGAGGCCCTCCCTTTGCAAGACCAATGTCAAAGCGCCAGTTCATGAGGACCAAAAAATCACCCCTCTGGACAAAACTTTCCTCTCTCCCTTTTCTATATTGTTATTAATATATTGTTAGTTAGCATAGGGTATTATATTCTGTTATTTTTGACCGTTTCATCAAGAAAACGCCCCGTTTCTTAAAGAAACAAAGTGGGGACTGTAACGATTGGAATGATGCCACCTGCTGGAGACTTACTGTAGAAGAGCTCCACCATGAAGTGAAGGTCTTTGAGGGCAAGAACATGCGTCTTTTCTTTGGTGTCAGGAAGTGAAGTTTGCTTGTGGGAGGGAGAAGGGGGAGCCTGGTGCTCTGACCGGGGCGCTGTTTCCTGTGGACTCTGGTGGAGAGTGGAGCTAGAAATGTGCTCTCCCTTTAATAGATAGATGAATGTAGGCCTTTCTCTCTCTCTTTACCAAATTCTTATTCTCCTTAATAAATGCTTAAAAGCCTAACTCTTGCTAAAGCTTATAATTTATTAGTGACCACTCATTAGATATTTTAGGCAGACTAGCTAGAATTTTAGCCTTTAACACCTCATTTACAGATATATTTACAAAGGTCTTTTCTGGACTTGCCATGGGCAGTCAGAGTGTCAAACCAAGACTCTGACCAAAGTCTATCATTTCCCAGGCCAACATTCTTTCTGCCCCAAGGAGAAAACTGAGGTCCAGAGTGATAAAGGGATTTGCCTTAGGGTTACGGATTTCTGGAAGTAGAGCAAAAATTGGAACAGGCAGGGAACATGAGGAATGGATGAAGTGATGTGGGAAGGGAATGCTGATAGACCAAAAGAACGTTTGAGCCAGAAGGGCTCTAATCTGATCTGCTTATTTTACAATAGGGGAAACTGAGTCCCAGGGAGGAAAAATAGCCTAACAAAGTCACTGATCACCTGAAATATTTACTCCATTCCCCCTTCATGCTACAGATGAGAAAACAGAGGCCCGGAGATGGGAAGAAACCTGCCCACAGTTTGGGAGGAGGATGCGGGGTGGGGGATCATAAGGGAATCCCTCATTTCATTTACTGGCTTCCCAGAGGTCACTTACTTCAGGTTTCGAAAGCCACACACCAGCTGAGTCTTCTGTTCCGGTGTCATCCGGGCAAAGATGGTGCCCTGGAGCAGGATCTAAGGGGTGGGGAAGAGTGGGTGCTACAGCAGCTGCTAGGAAAGGTGTGTATGTATGTGTGTAGGGAGGGGGGGAAACAGCTGCAGGCCAGAAGGTTCAAGGCATTTAGAGCTGGAAGGGACCTTTGGGATCACCTGGTCTCCAACCTCTCATTTTTTTTTTTTTTGGTTTTTTTGGGTTTTTTTGGGTGAGGCAATTGGGGTTAATTGACTTGCCCAGGGTCACACAGCTAGTAAGTGTCAAGTGTCTGAGGCCAGACTTGAACTCAGGTCCTCCTGACTCCAGGGCTGGTGCTCTATCCACTGCACCACCTAGCTGCCCCATAACCTCTCATTTTAAAGAGAAAACTGAGATTCAGGGAAGTTAAGTCCCTTGCCCGATGTCCCACAGCTGGGACAGTTGGGATGTGAACCCAGGAAACTCTAAGTCTGAGAGACCAGGTCCATAATCCAAGAGAGGAAGGTCCCAGCTTGGAGAGGAAGCAAAGAGGGAGAGTATGTCTGCATGGGGGAGGGGAGAAGGGGAGGGCAGTACCTTGGGCAAAAGTTCAGGGAAATGATCCAAAACCACAGCAAACGCCTTCCCGTTCAGAGCCAGGTGGCAGTGCTCCCTGGTTGGCTCCACGACATACCCTTTGGGCTGAAATGAGCCCCTGTGAGACCCCAAAGCTCAGTGTCCCAAGCTCCCGGCCTGATCTGAGGGTCCCTCTGCCCCTGCCTCATCAGGGAATGGTGGAGGGGTGGGGTGGGGTTAGGGAGCCTCAGGAGGTCATAAAGTCCACCCCCCTGCTTCCGAGCACGCTTCTTCCCACAACAGCCTAGGGAAGGGAAGGAGGCCAGAGCCACCATGAGGCTTACTTCGGCTTGCTCCCTGGCTGAGGAGTGCTCGCAGGGGACAAACTTGATTGAAGCCGGCTTGCCTTGGGCAGGGGCCGAGGCATGGACGAACACCACGGGCTCTTGGGGCCTCACCATGCCACAGGCCCGAGACACATTAACTGCGGTCAACATGTTGTCACCTGCAGGGCAGGAAGAGGGCAGGCTTGGCCAGAGTCGGCCGAAGTTCCACTGGACCACTGTCTGCTCTCAGGCTGGCTCCCAGGTGAGAAGCAGCGTGACATCAATGCCCACCCACGCCACTGATGAGTTAGATAAAATCCCTGCTTCCCAGACTCTGAGTGGGAGCCCTTCCCTCCTGCCCCCCTACCCCCTCCCATGGGGGCTGCTCTTCCCCGGCTTTCAGCCCTCAGGGGCCCCTGCCTTCACACACCTGTGACCATGACGGTGCGGATGTTGGCACCTCGTAGGGTGTGGATGGTGGGCGCCGTCTCTGGTTTCAGCACATTCTTCATCACCAGGAGGCCAAGCAGAGTCATCTCGCTCTCCACTTCTGTCCTGAGGGGACAGACAGGGCAGTCAGCCCAAGGGCAAAGATCAGAGGAGGTCCAGGGCCTCCCAGTGGCATAGAGGAAGGAGCCGAGGGATCTGAAGTCAGGAGCCCCCGTCTTAAGTCCTGGTCCTGACACCTGCCAGCCGTGGGATCTCAACCAGTAAACAAGCATTTATTAATCACCTACTATGTTCTAGGCACTGCGCTAAGCACTAAGAATACAAGGAAATACAACCTCCCTGAGTCTGAGTCTCCATCTGGAAAACGGGGATAAGAATACTTACACTAAGTCCTTCCTGGGGTTGTTGTGCAGAGATGCTTTCGGCCAAACCCCAGACTTTACAGGGGAGACTGAAGCCTTGGCTCAAGCCTTCTTTGAGGCATTTTGTGGCCCCTTCCCCGCTCCCCAAACTAGCTGCTTAATCTAATCTGCACCCACCGTCTCCCCCAAGAGCAGGTAATGTCCCTGGAGGCAAAGGGCCTTTTCAATTTTGTGGTGAGCACAGTGCTTGGCACACAGGACGTGATTAATAAATATTTGTTGACCAATTGATTGAAGTGACTCGGCAGAGGTCAAACAGCTAGCAGAGTCAGGATTTGAACCCGGAGCTTCCAAGGCTGCTTCCGCTCAATCACACTGTCTCTCAGTCGCTAGAGCACAAGGGACACAGATCTAGAACTGGAAGAGATCGTTGAGGTCATCTAGTACGACTTGCTCATTTGGCAGAGGAGGAGATTGATTGACTTCTATGTGCCAAGCAAATATCATCTCATCTGACCCTCACAACAACCCTGGCAGGTGCTGTCTAGGAAACGGAGGCAGAGAGGTTATGTGACTTCCCCAGGGTCACAGAGCCAGTCAGAGGCAGGATTTGAACTCAGGTTTTCCTGACCCTGGGCCCAGAACTCTATCCACTGTGCTACCTGGCTGCCCGACTAGGATGAGTGGCTTAGGATCCCATGGCCGTAGATTTAGAGCCAGAAGGGACTTCTAGAGTCATCTAGCCCAGCTGCCTTCTTTGACAAGATGAGGAAACTGAGGCAAGGGGAGTGAAGTAGCTTGTCAAGAGTTGTACAAGTAGCCAGTGACAGAGCCAGATGTGAACACAAACTTTCACTCTGTCTTCTATACAGATCTGCTTCTATGAATGAATGGATGGACAGATGGATGAATGAAATGGATGAATGAAATGAATTGTGAGATTTAAAATTGGATATTAGATCATAAATCTCCCCTACTTAACCCTTCCCTTAATTTATCTCCCAGACTAGTAAATGGAAGAAGCTTCTGGTTTTCTAGATAGAGCCTTTATTGTATATAAGGTGTTGTTGATTAGAAGGATAGGAAAATAGAAATACAGTACAAATCGTCTTAAATCTAGGCTTAGTCTATATTCCTTATAAAAACTCACCAAACCGATTTAGGCCACCTTTGGAGTGAGTCAGACCGTCTGTCCCGCGCCGCCAGGAGTCCCGCCAAGCCGGCAAAAAAGGCTACTCCCCTTCTCTCCACCCCGGAAGTCAAAAAAACCCCGGCAGGCAGTCTGACATGCGCAGCAGGCGGACTGTACCCAGCAGGCAGTCTGACATGCGCAGCAGGCGGACTGTACCCGGCAGGCAGTCTGACATGCGCAGCAGGCGGACTGTTCATCTCCTCCCCAAAAGGGTGGTCCTTGAAAAACTGGCGTCTTTCAGTTATCCTAACCGACTGTTAAAAACTTTCATATTTTACCACAGAATGAATGAATGAATGAATGAATGAATGAAAAAGCATTGATTCAAGCATATCTAGGTTGGATGGCTACTGCTGATGGAGACATGCTGTGGCCAGTAGAGATGGACGTGGGTAATGGATAGATTTAGACATGGGTGACAGTCGAATCTGAAAAGGGGGCTGAGATCTGCACTGAAGGAGAGCTTGCCCACCCCTCAGGAGATCACCAATCCAGTGGAAGGTTTGAAGAAAGTGTGTGGAAGAAATGTTTCTTGGGGTCCCCACCTGGCCAGCTGCTGAGCCTTCTCCAAAGTAGGAGCAATGTGCAGGGGCTTGAAAGCCAGGGCAAGAACCCGGAATCCATCCGACGTGTAGTGTTGGAGTATTTGGGAGAAATCTGGAGGCACTGGAGAAACAGGGGTGATGGGTATCATAGGGGTCACAGACTACACAGCCTGGCAGGGCAAATGGGAGTTAGATGCTCTTTCTTTTTTTTCATAAGTTTTTTTTTTTTTCCAGGGCAATGGGGGTTAAATGACTTGCCCAGGGTCACACAGCTAGTAAGTGTCAAGTATCTGAGGCCACATTTGAACTCAGGTACTCCTGAATCCAGGGCCGGTGCTTTATCCACTGCGCCACCTAGCCGCCCCCCTAGATGCTCTTTCAAGGGGAGACTGGGGGGTGGTGATGGTAGATTAAAAAGGATAGGATTTGAGGCCCTCTGGTTGGGGGCAGGGATTTGGGGGAGCAGCAGAGCCTGAGACCCTAGACCCTAGGGATACTTGGGCAAACCTCAAGGCCTGGTTTCCTACCATTCCCTATGGGACCGGAGAGCCTGGGAATTCACCGAGAGCATATACTCTCTCCCCGGGCCTGGGCTCTGGACCACAGACCCTGTGGGTTTGGGAAGTAGAGCCTGGAAGGGCTCAGGAAGGGTAGCGGGGGTGGAGGGAAGATGGTAGTGACATTCCATTTCACCTGTGTCTGGGGTACAGAGACTAGCCACCATCTCGGGGGCCCCCTTCATGTAAGCCTCGGGAGGGGCTCCCCCAGGCCGCACGGCCACCACGCTCATGCGCTGTAAGCCTGACGCAAAGGGAAAGCGGCAGAGGATGCCAATGGGCCCCAAGGGCTCCTGCAGAGGCCAAGAGAAAGGCAGGTGAGTGTAGCCCTCCATCCCTCCCCTGCCCCTCCGGCCTCCAGCCAGCCTGCCCAGCTTACTGTCCCCTGAAGCTGCTCCTCCAGGGGTGGGGGCTTCATCACAGCCATGACCTTGGTGGTCTCCAATCTCTCTTCTTCTAGGAACTGGGAAACAGGGAGAGAAGGGAGAAGGGCACAGACGGGGGTCACCGGGTGGGCACGGCCAATGTGCCAGGCAGGAGACTGAGCTAGGGCTGCAGCCAGGCCCCTGGTCGATGGAAACTGAGTGAGGAAGGCTTGGGGTGGGACCCGGGGATTTCCCTGATGTCGGTGACCAACCATGAAGACAAACAATAACACCACCCATTTCTGCGGTGTCTAAAGTTTACCAGGCCTGCATTAGAACAATCCTTTTGGAGGGAGATGGTGACAAAGTCCCTGTGCAGTTAAACTGGATAACTTGGGGGTGGTTTACCAGAGAGAACTCCCCTACAAGTGGCCTAGCAAAGCTGGCTACTCAAAAGTTGTTTCTGTTGTTTTTTTTAAATGTCTTTGTGTTATTAATTTGGGGTTCATGAATTTTTATCTCTTTTTCAGATACTTCAGAGAACTGAAAATAACCCTAAGAAGAAGTTGGAAAAATGGTTGGAAAAACCGTGTCATCACCAATGACAAGTGTAAGTTTTAAAAATTTCAAAAAGTTCAACTATTGCTTTAAAAGGTCAAAATTTCAACTCTTCTACTCCATTGACAGGGTGCTTTTATCTTGTGTACACCTGACAGTGATCCAAGTTTAAGGGTTGATGACAACTTTTATGTGTAGCCTAAGTCAGTTCAAGTCCATTTTACAAATGAGGAAAACTGAGGCTCAAGAGGGCATTCTCTTCCTTCAGCTAGGAAGCAGCGGAGAGAGCTGGGATTCAAATTCAGGCATCTTGACTACAAATCAAATGCTTTTTCCATTTGGAAAAAAATAAAAAAGCAACATCTTGCTTCCTAGGATGAAGAGGGACCCAGGCTCTCCTTCAACCCAATTCCTTTTTATTGGTCTGAATGGAGATGGGCCTACTTAGAGACAGATGACAGAGGATGAACAAACTGCTCTTACCCAGCCAGTAGACTCCACCATTTTGAGGTCGATGGGGTCACCAATGGGCTGGTCATTTAGCAAGGAGATGGAATGGCAGGAGGCCAGAGCAGTGAGCAGGGGACCTCCATGGAGCTGCCGCGGGTCTGGGAGCAGGGACAGGAAATTTCGATCTTTCACGGGGAGCACACCCCAAACATCCAGGCCTTCCTCCGTCAGTGTGCCTGTCTGGAGAGGGGGTGGGGGATTAGGCAAGATCAAAAATTCATGCCTCTGACTGAATGAGGTGGAAAGTGGGAGAATGATGGTCTCCACTCCACAGATGAAGAAAGTGAACAGACGTCACTTGCCCAGGATGGAGCAGCTGTTACCTGGACTGAATGCCCTGACCCTTCTCAGTCTGCTGGGTCTACTGAAGCCTTTCTACCAGCCTTCAAGACCCAGCTCTGACACCACAGCCACCAAAAAGCCCTCCCTCAGCCCTGGCCCCCACTACCCTGCTAAGAAACGAGTCTTCCTTGCTCAGAGTGAATATGTGGGCCAGAGCCTATCAGAGCTGGGTAGGGAAGGGAATACCTTAGAACCCAGAAGGTCAGAGCTAGCAGGACCCTTAGAACACAGAATGTAGTAACTAGGAGGGCCCTTAGAACACAGGGTGTTAGGGTTGGGAGGGCCCTTAGAACACAGGATGTCAGAGCTGGGAGGGCCCTTAGAACACAGGATGTCAGAGCTGGGAGGGCCCTTAGAACACAGGATTTCAGAGTTGGGAGGGCCCTTAGAACATAGGATGTCAGAGCTGGGAGGGCCCTTAGAACATAGGATGTCAGAGCTGGGAGGGCCCTCAGAGACAGAGTACAGCCTGTTCATCTTGTGTGTATAGTTAATGTCTTTGTCATAGTCCCAGTAGAACCTGTGATAAGCAATGAGGGCAGAGACAGGATCTTATCTAAACTTACAGTAGCAGCAGCACCAGTAATAACAACAACAATAATGACAACTACAACATCTGCCACTTCCCTGAGGCCCATCCCTTTCACCCTCACCCTCGGCCCTTGTACAAGCAGCCTCAGTTGTGTAGTACTGATGCGACCCCTGCCCAGTGCTCTGCACACAGCAGGTGCCTAATGGATGTCTAATAGATCACATCTGTCTTCCCCTCCCCAGGCCCGGGTTCCAGCCTCACCTTGTCAAAGCAGACCAGCCGCAGCTTGGCCCCCAGGTTGATGCGAGGCGGGCTAATACAGAAGATTTTGTCTTTTTTGAGACGATTCTGGGCGTAGATGATGCCGACCGTCATGGCGGCTGGGAGTGCTGGCGGAACCACCACTGTCACCAGATCTAGAGACCGCTTTACAATCTCCTGTATGGCTACCTGGAGGATGGGTAGGCGGCTCAGGCATGCACACTGGCATAGGGTGATCATACCCCCTTCCTCACCCTTGCCTTTCTTTCCTTCTGGGTTCAGATCTCAAAGTCTGGGGTTCTTCATAACACAGGATCTAGAGAGGACCTTAGATATTGACTAACCTAATCCTCTCACTTTAAAGATGAGAAAATTGAGGCCCAGAGAGGGGAAATTACTTGCCCAAGGTCATACATCCAGTAATCAGTAGCCCCGGAGTTCTGTGACTCCAGATTCAGTATTCCCAATCCCTGTCCCCATGCCCATAGGGGCCCCAAAGTACTCTCCCTATGGGAAAATGACTGGGGTTTCATAGGGCCCCTAGAACAAGGGAGGGTGTCCCACTCCGCCCCAAAAACCTCACCTTGTTGCGGATCAAGATCACAATGCTATAGACAGTGCCCATGGCAGCTGGGGGAGAGGAAGAAACCAAAGAGAGGTGGTGAGATTGAGCAGAGGAGGGGACACGGCTAAATAGAGAAAGGCTCAGAGGCCAGGCCACTTACCCAGGATAAAGAGGAAGAGCACAAACTTCAGGGCATCTCTGTAGAATTTGAAGTTGATTGGCTTGGGATGGAGGATGGAGCTAACCAGGTCCCCTTTCGCTGTACAAAATCCTGGGCAGGGGGAAGAGATGGCAACCTTGATCCTGCCCAGACACTGCTGCGCCCTCCTCACCCCCACCTTGACCAAAGAGGAGAGTAAGGGGAGGCAAGGGAGGAGGGAAGAGACTGCTTTTCCCAAGATCTTCTGCTGCTGGTGGGTCACCCAGACAACTGTCCGTGTTATAGACGGAGGGTTCCCTCTCCCCTCATACCTGTCCGGGTCACCACCGCCAAGATGTCAGCTCCCATGTAGGCCTTGGCTTGCAAGACTAGTGTCCCACAAAAGAGTGTATGTCGGCGATGTTCCTCAGGGGAGTAGAGAGTGGGACCACTAGGCAGTGGGGTCTTCATCACTGGGACGCTCTCCCCTGTGGGGGAGACTCATATGATGACTGTGTGTGGAGGCAAAAGGGGGAGAGACAGAGAGGGAGAGATGAGAGAGGAAGAGAGGGAAGGAGGGAGGGAGGGAGGGAGAGAGACAGGAGAGGGGGAGGGAGGGAAGGAGAGACAGAGAAAGATAGGAGAGGAAAGAACACAGAGACACAGAAAGAAGACAGAGAAAAAGAAAACTCAGCCCACATTGCATCCCTCCCTCCAGTATATCCCTTTGGTTCCCCCCCAAAGTGAACTGGGCATAGAAGATAGACAATGGATTTGAGATCCCAAGACCTAGATCCAAGCCCCAGCTCTGCCACTTATATGACTAAGTTAACCAATATGATTTAATCTATATGACTAAGTCACTTGCCTTCTCTGTCTTTGTCTCCTCGTCCATAAAATGCAGGACTTAGACTAGAGGATCTCTAAGACCCCTCTCTCTGCTGACATGCTGTGTTCTAAGGGCCCTCTCAGCTCTGACATCCTGTGTTCTAAGGGCCCTCCCGGCTCTGACATTCTGTGTTCTAAGGGCCCTCCTGGCTCTGACATTCTGTGTTCTAAGGGCCCTCCTGGCTCTGACATCCTGCGTTCTAAGGGCCCTCTCGGCTCTGACATCCTCTAACTTGTCTCCTAACACTCTTCCAGTTCCCCCAGCAGCTGTCAGGGAAAGAGCAGGGAGCTTAGGGGACGGTGTCCTCCCCTCCATCCTGGGTAGGACAATGTTGGGGCCCTCCTCACCTGTCAGCATGCTCTCGTTGACCATGCACTCTCCTGACAGAAGGGCGGCATCACAGGGTACCAGCATACCACTGGCAGGGAGTACCAGGCAGTCTCCAGGCACCAGCTCCATGGAATTGACCAGCACTTTTTCTGCAGGGGTGGGCACTTTAGTTCGCCTTCCCCCTCCCACTCCATTCCCTTTTATCCCACCACACATGGGACATCAAGTCAACAAACTCATTCCCTGTGTTCAGAGTACTGTGAGATGAGGTGAGGAAACAAATGGAGGGAGAGATTCGAAGCTCCCCGAATGCTTCTTCCCTGGGGCGTCCTTGGCTGGCTCCCTCCCGCCCCAGCAGAGTGTAAACACCATGCAGGCAGGGTTTTGTTTTGTGCCTGTATCTCCAGCACCTGGAACAGTGCTTAGCCTGCATTAGGCATTGCCTAAAAGCTCACTGAGTGGACTTGAATCCTGGGGACCAGGGCTTACCAGCAGCCCCTCCCCACCATCTCCTCACCTCCGCCAGCTCGGCGCACTGTCACACTCACACTCATCTTCACCATGTTTTGCAGAGTCTGGCTTTGCTGAAGGTGAGAAGGGAGAGAGTCAACATCAGGGACCCTCCAACGCCCACCTCCCCCTCTCCCAACTCTCCAAGCTTGGCCTGACACCCACCTTCCTGGTCTCATAGAGGGCCAGGGTGATGGAGATGACGGAGATGAGGAAGATGCAGCCAGCATAGTAGTAGTAGGCATCCCATAGCCACAGAGTGATGCTGAAAGCCTGGAATACGTAGAATGGATTCAGTACCTGGTTGGGAAGAGAAGTGGCCAAGAGTGAGTTAGATACCACAGAACAGCCAAGCCACAAGCTCCATCTTGGGCCACCAGGGGGCAGCAATGGGATGTGAGCGCTTCTCGCCCTTCTAATAATCATTCAAAAAGCATTTTTTAAACACTGTGCTAGGAGATGGGGGAAATACAAAAGATTAAACAGGAAATGATGGCCTCTGTTAATTATTTTATATTATACTTTGTAGCTGCAATAATAAATAGCTCAGGGGCAGCTAGATGGCGCAGTGGATAAAACACCAGCCCTAGATTCAGGAGGACCTGAGTTCAAATCCAGCCTCAGACACTTGACACTTACTAGCTGTGTGACCCTGGGCAAGTCACTTAACCCCAATTGCCTCACCAAATAATAATAATAATAATAATAAAAAGCACACTTGTCCTACCACTTATATCTAAGTAAGCCACCAATTTATTGTTGTTGTTGGTTTTTTTGGCAGGGCAATGGGGGTTAAGTGACTTGCCCAGGGTCACACAGCTAGTAAGTGTCAAGTGTCTGAGGCTGGATTTGAACTCAGGTCTTCCTGAATCCAGGGCCAGTGCTTTATCCACAGCGCCACCTAGCCACCCCCCACCAATTTATTAAATGCTTCTAATTGTCCTATTTTCCTAGATTATCTATCTGTACCAAAGGGTCAGCCCTTTTTGGCAAAATGTGTACAGATGGTTTTCTTCCAATGAATTCACTGTTAATGTAGTGCTTTAAACACTACATTGAGGGGCAGCTAGGTGGCGCAGTGAATAGAGCATTGACCCTAGAGTCAGGAGTACCTGAGTTCAAATCTGGCCTCAGACACTTAATACTTACTAACTGTGTCATCCTGGGCAAGTCACTTAACCCCAACTGCCTCACTAAAAATAAATAAATAAACAAACAAACAAACAAATAAATGAATGAATGAATGAATGAATGAATGAATAAATAAATAGATGATAGATAGATAGATAGATAGATAAGTAAGTAAGTAAGTAAATAAATAAACACTACATTGGGACCAATTTTTCCAGTTTGGGAATCTGGCTAGATCATTACTAAAGTGTAGGTTCCAGTGGGAACAATCAGCTAAAAAAACTCAGAGGCTTTCCTCCCAAGGATTTAACAGACAACTGATTAAGAGTGCAGATTCTGGGATTATACCACAAACTCCATGTACATACATATATAGTGAGTTTGTGCCTCGGCAAGGTGATCTTGATGGACTAACTGTAGTTGGGCACTATCTAAAATCAAGCAGTTTGCTTGTTAAGTAGGACAGTTTCCAAGTGTCTGAGCAAACTAGCCAGGAGCCAAGCAATGCGGGTGTTTATGTGAATTGCAAAAATAGTTTGTATCCCTTCTTTTTTGGAGCTGCCAGACCCTAAATCTCCTTTTTTTTTTTTTTTTTAGTGAGGCAATTGGGGTTAAGTGACTTGCCCAGGGTCACACAGCTAGTAACTGTTAAGTGTCTGAGGCCGGATTTGAACTCAGGTACTCCTGACTCCAGGGCCGGTGCTCTATCCACTGCGCCACCTAGCTGCCCCCCTAAATCTCCTTTAAAAGTGAAATTTACCTACAGGTAAATAAACCTTGGCAGGAAAACAGCAAGGCAGCCATTTTTTGACTGATCCTTACTTAGCCGTCTTAAAATGTCAGAAAAACGTTGTGCTGTCCCACCCAATTTCTCTAGCCTTTGAAGGTTTCAATATCTTTTACACACGGGACACGGCAGTGATGTTCCAAGCAGGAGGAATATAAAAGTGGAGAAGACTGGCAAACTAGCTGGCTCCTGGCACTCTGCCTTGTGTCCACAATCTAACTACAGTCATCCAACCCAGTAACTGTCCTATTGTCTATTACTGTGTCTAACTGTGAAACTTGCTTCTTGTCTGTACCCTTGAAATTGAAATAAAATTTAATGAGAATCTTTGTTAATGTTAAAAAACAAAAGGGAAAAAAAGGAATGACGGCCTCTACCCCTCAGGGAGCTCAGTTGAGGGGGCAGGGAGGGGGGTAATAACATAGAGACAAAGAGAAATCGAATTCAGGATATTATGAGATCAGGATGTCAGAAAGGGGCAAAACCAAGGCTATGGTGAGGTCTAAGGGGGAAGTTTGTTACCAGTGGGAGTAATCAAGGAAGGCTTCCTGAAGGAAGTGGCATTTGGGTTTCTAAAGAATGAGTAGAGGGGCAGCTAGGTGGCGCAGTGGATAGAGCACCAGCCCTGGATTCAGGAGGACCTGAGTTCAAATCTGGCCTCAGACACTTAACACTTACTAGCTGTGTGACCCTGGGCAAGTCACTTAACCCCCAATTGCCTCACCAAAAAAACCCCAAACAAACAAACAAAAAAGAAGGAGTAGAAATTCAACAGGGATAAATACAGTGTAAGTAGGACCACAGGAACGGGAACTACAAAAGGCCTCCCAGATTGGTAGCTAGTCCAACTTCCTTATGTTAGAAGAGGAAAATAGGGGGCAGCTAGGTGGCACAGTGGATAGAGCACTGGCCCTGGATTCAGAAGGACCTGAGTTCAAATCCAGCCTCAGACACTTGACACTTACTAGCTGTGTGACCCTGGGCAAGTCACTTAACCCCCATTACCCCGCAAAAAAAAAAAAAAAAGAAGAAGAGGAAAATGATGCTGGCAGGAAGGGATCTTCAAGGTCAAAGCCTGGAACTGATTCTTGACTTCCTAGGCCTTTATGGGTCACTGTTTTCCCAAACTCATCCAGTCTCAGGCTGCTTGGAATTCTCAGGGACATCTCAGCTTATTACCAAACTCATGTTCTGGTGGTAACCTGAGGCCCATGGAGGACAAACACCTCTCCCCACATTACTCAGCTAGCCTGCTCCTAACCCGTGCTCTTCCTACCAGGGTAGTGCGTCTCACTGGGTAGGGCTGGCTCCTACCTCATCCACCAGAAGCCGACCGTATGATTTGACTGGCACATCAATCCGATTAAGGCCATATATGGTCTTTCTGTAGGAAAGAAGAGGAAAGTCAAAGAGGAAGTGACCATCTCCATGCTGCCCGGGCCCCTTGATAATAATAACCTTGAAGTGATCATAAGATTATAACTCTAGAGTTGGAAGGGACCTCAGGGACCATCTGCTCCAGCCCCATCATTTTACAGATGAGGAAACTGAGGCCCACAGAAGGCAAGTGCCTTTCTCTAATGTCAGAGAGCTAGTAAATTATAAAGGTAGGATTTGAATCCAGGTTCTCACACTCCTAATCCAATGTCTTTTCCATCATACCGTGCCACCATCTCAGTGGCACAAAGTCCCTATATTACCGGGGCAGCTAAGTGGCGCAATGGATAGAACACCGGCCCTGGATTCAGGAGGACCTGAGTTCAAATCCGGCCTCAGACACTTACTAGTTGTGTGACCCTGGGCAAGTCACTTAACCCCAATTGCCTCACCAAAAAAAAAAAGTCCCTATATTACCAAGACAGAAAGCAAGGCTCAGTGTGGGTCAGAGTAGAGATGCCTACTTCATGTCTTGGTCCTGGGGGCTGAGTCCAGTGCTGAGATGATGAAGGTCTTCACAGGTCCTGTTCTCATCTAGCACGCTGAGGGGAGAAGTGGGAGGAAGGGAGAGTGAAAGGCCAGACTCTGAAGGTCATCACTGATCCCCCAACCCCTGTCTGCAGGCACATCACTAAAAACAGAAGTTCCTGTTTCTGGGATCATTCATGGGTCACCAAGTACTTTCCTCACCTCTGAGTTAAGTTTATTATGCCCATTTTTCAGATGAGAAAACAGGCCCAGAGGAGTTGAGACCCAGCTAAGGTCACATAACTAGGAAACTGAGTTTAAAATTCAGGTCTTCTTGGGGGCAGCTAGGTGGCGCAGTGGATAAAGCACCGGCCCTGGATTCAGGAGTACCTGAGTTCAAATCCGGCCTCAGCCACTTAACACTTACTAGCTGTGTGACCCTGGGCAAGTCACTTAACCCCCATTGCCCCACCAAAAAAAAAAAATTCAGGTCTTCTTGTTCCAACACTCTTTCCCACTATACTGCAGGCCCCTCTGCACCAGCCGTTATACCCTTAACCCTTCATCAGCTCAGGCCCCAAACCCTGGACTCACCTGACACGGCGGAAGGCCTGCTGAGCCTCGATCCATATGTATCGGACCCCTTCAAACACATAATACCGCAGGAGGTTCTTCTGAAGGAGAGAGGGATAAAAGGTCCACCCTCTAGAGACCCTAGGAGAACAGGACTGGGGAGGGGGCTGGAGGGACCTGGTCCTGGGCAAAGGAGGAAGGAGGCAAATGGGCCTAAGCCAAAGAGGGGAGGGGTACGTGGGCAGGAGAGAGGCCAGTACTTACCTCCTCTTTCCTGTAGAGTTGGATGGTGTCTCTCCAGGCTTCCTCCTGTGAGACCCCTACGGCCACGTGGTTCCTTCCATCTTCTTCCAGCCGCCAATCCCAACGGCCTTCCTGGGACTGGGCCAGGCTGCAGAGGGTGAAAAGTTTTGGGACCTCCTTCCCTTGGGAGGGGGACGGGGTGGGGAACCACCAGGCAGGCTGAGGCCCAAAGGGGCTGGGGTTTTCACAAGGTGGGTGAGCCCTGCTGGCTCATTCCAAATCAAAGAAAACAGCCCCATGGGGGGGGGGCAGGGAGGGAAAGAAGGCTCGATTGGGGGATGAGGATTCATTGAGGGGGAGTCACTGGGGGAAAGGGGGAGGGATATTCATTCTCCTCACCTGCCCTCACTCACAACCTCAGTTTGCACCTGGGTGGTGAAAAGTTGCCCAAACTGATCCTAAAAGACAAAATCCTTGGTGTTGAGCACTGGGATATCCTCCCCTCCAAAGCCCCCTCCCTCCAGCAGATCTCCCCTCCCGAGCCCACTTGATTCCTCCAAGGGGGCATAACTTACTAATAAGAATGCCAATACCAATTGTACTGACCGCAAAGGGGCTGGGGCTTTTTGTTTGTTTGCTTACTCGTTTTACAAAGAAAAGAGCTTTCTTTCCAAAATCTCAAAATACCAGAGATGTGTAATAATTCTATAATTAATCGTTATTATTCATTTTTTAAAAAAACCTGCACCCAGGTTCAAAGAGCTTTACAGTTTACAAAGCACTTTTCTCACACCCACTCTGTGAGGTTTTAAAAGGAAAACTTATTATCCCCATTTTATGGATGAGGACACTGACGCTTAGAGAGGGAAAGCTTGGGGGGGGGGGGAATAAAATTAGTTCATGAAGCCTGAGTGCTAGAAACGTGGACTCTGAGAGATCGATCCAGTCCAACTCCTTTCACTTTACAGATGAGGAAACTGAGACCTGGAGAACTGAAGTGACGAGGTCCGTGTCTCTGTCCTCCCACTCCCCGATTTCACACTTTCCACCACACCAGCTTCTGGTAAAGCAGGAGGAGGCCTACCTTGATGATCAGCCAGTCAGCCTGCTGTAAGGGGCAGGGGGTGCACTTGGCCTTCACCTCGAGCTGGGGCTTCCAGTGGAAGATCAACAGTAGGATGCCGGCCGTCAGGAGGGCCCCAATGTGGCACAGGCCTGTCCGCCACAGGCTTTGCTGGTAGCCGCTCACCTCCTGGGAGATGGGGAGTTGGGAAAAGGAAGCCCTTAAACCATCGTGTCTCTGCTCCCATCCCTTGGGGGTGCTCTGGTTATTCTGAGCTGGGGGGAGGGTTATGTATAAGGCAGGATTGGGGTGAGGAGTTTGACTCAGGAACCTTCCTGAAGGGGCCCAGGAAAGGAGATGGAGGCTAAGAAGGGGGCTCTCCTCGACCAAGGCTCTTGTCCTCCCAGACCCTCCAGCACTTACCACACATGCCTTGGCTGGACCTCGAGGCAAAGTTCCATAGTGGGGCAGGAGACTTTCCAGCCTGTGTCTGTGGATGGAGGAGGGAAACCCACCGGTCATTCTGACCCTTGGCCCCTCCTTTCCCCAAATCCCCACAATCCTTCCTCCACAGCACCCTTTTCTTCCTGCTAACCCTCACTGAGGCTGCTCCCCACCATGAGTGTGTTGGTGGGTGTGGCCAAGGGAGGGGTGCTGCACTCTTCCCTGCCTCTCTCCTTTATTTCTTTTTCTTTGAGGCAATCAGGATTAAGTGACTTGTGCAGGGTGTCACACAGCTAGTAAGTGTCTGAGGCAGGATTTGAACTCAAATCCTTCCCGACTCCAGGGCTGGTGTTCTATCCACTGTGCCACCTAGCTAACTGTCTCCCTTATTTCTCATGGAAAGGTTCCTCAAAGTTGCCATATTTCAGGAATTTAAATTCCTCCCTTAATCCAGAGGATTAGGAGCTGAACACATTGAGCTCAGACCATTTCATTTTACAAGAGGCAACTGAGAATCAAGAAATCAACAAACCTGCCTGACATGAGAGCTAGACTCAAACCCAGGTCTTCCGATACCAAACCCAGTGCTCTTTTACTAACCCACACTGCCCTGGCCTCACCTGGGAACTTTTTTTTTTTTTTAGTGAGGCAATTGGGGTTAAGTGACTTGCCCAGGGTCACACAGCTAGTAAGTATTAAGTGTCTGAGGCCGGATTTGAACTCAGGTACTCCTGACTCCAGGGCCTGTGCTCTATCCACTGCGCCACCTAGCTGCCCCGAAACTTTTTTTAAAAAAAGGAATGGGGGTGGGGGTCATCCTAGGTTGCCACCTTGAACCTCAAAGCCCAGTTCCTGAATGCCCCCCACCCCTCTGATCAGCTCCTCCCATCCTCCACTTACAGCTTGTGGACCTAGCTTTCCTGAGTCAAGGCTTCCTGTTCCCCTCAAGTCTTTTCAAGATATGTGTGTGCACACACACATATATATACATATATATGTATACACATATATCTATGTATATATGTGTGCATGTACACACACAGCCCTCTGTACAAAGCATGTTCCCAAGTCAGGCCTCTGAGAGTGGGGAGAAGGGAAAGAAGGGTCACCATTAGGTGCTTCCTCTGGGCTCTGCCTCCACATTCTTAGGCATCCCTTCCTCCCCACAAAACCACTGAATCCAGGAGCCAGAGATTTCCACAGCCCCTTGAGAGCAAGCCCACGGCATGGCACCGTGGACTCAGAGGCTGCTGACCTCCCCCATGATTCTATATGGACTTCACTTTCCTCCCCAGAGGGTCAGAGCTGGGAGAGCCCTCGGAGCACAGAGTGTTAGAACTTGAAGAGACCTTAAAACATATAATGTCAGAATTGGGAGAGACCTCAGAGCACAGGATGTTGGTGATGGCAAGGGCCTTTAGGACCCAGAAGGTCAGAGCTTAATAGGAAAGGGAGATAGTTTTCATCTAACTTCCTCATTTGACAGATGGGAAAACCGAGGCCCAGAGACACCCCTGTTAGCAAATAGCAGAACGAGCACTAAAATCCCTTTCTTCTGCCTCCCAGTGCAGGGAGATCTCAAACAAGACACTGCTTCTCCCTTGACCTAGAGGAGATGAGCCCAAGAAGAAGAGGCATCTCTGTTCTGGGACCAGATACCGACTACCTCACCCGCAGGATGCAGACTGCTTAGACTGGGTCCCTCCCATCGGGAGGTGGAGAATGGAAAGGTGGACAGAAAGGGATTTGTAAATATAGCCACCATTGCCAAAGAAACTCTGCCTCCCCAGTGTTTAACCTTCAAGGGTTTAATAGTCAAGAGTGTCTAGAGCCTGCGATCCTGGGCTGGCACATTTGGAAAAGGTTCTAGCTTCTCCTCTGTCTTCCTTACGATGCCACCCCAGGCAGTCCTGCTGCCTCCTCTCAGATGGCAGTGGTCATGGATGTGATTGATTTCCCCGGGGGCAGTTTTGTGCCCATGCCTTTGGGACCCAGCAGTGGTAATGATGTGGGAGACACAGATATCCTTATATCCTTTTTTCATTTTCTTGGTGGGTGAGTGCTCCCCAATGCATTGTATAATGCTAATAAGCCTCGTTCTTAGATCGGAGGTAGGTGTGCCTGTCTCAATTCCTCAAAGTGCAGAACTTGGTGACTGTACCACAGGCCTCAGGAATTATGCTATTAGTCACAGGGAGGCCATGTGAGAGAAGGGGGGTGGCTCCAGAGAATCCAGCCCTACTATCAGCAAACCAACTCAGACAATATCTGCTGTCCTTCAGGGATGCCTTCCTTTGCCCGTCCCACACTTGGGTTTTACACTCACCCATAATGATCCCTTAGTGTGTAAAATACTTTATGGTTTACAGACGCATCTCTTCCAAACCCTTTCTCCCCTCCTTCCATTCCTATTGGACGTTCCTATTTCTGTGGAGGGCACCATCATATTCTGGTTACCAGGCTTCACAGCCCAGGAGTCATCCTGGACTCCTTACCTTATACTCCCCACATAGCCCATCAGTTGTCAAATCATGTCATTTCTCCCTCTGCAACATCCTTCACTGCTGCTCCCTACTCTCCACTCACGTCTTGGTTCAGATGCTCATCATCCCTCAAGAGGACTACTTTGAGAGCCTCTTAACTGGTCTCCCTGACTCCAGTCTCTACCATGGAAGAGAGATGCTACTATTATGCCCATTTTGCAGATGAGGAAACTGAGGCTGAAATAAGTGAATTACCCAAGGTCACATAGCCAAGAGGTGCCTAAGACAGGATTTGAATTCAGGTCTTCCAGACTCTGAGTCTAAAACTAAATCTACTTTGATCCCTAACTACCTACCTTTATGATCAAATGCCAACCCCACTGTTTGGCATTTAATTCCCCTCACAACCAGGCTCCAATTTATCTTTCCAACTTTATTTCATATATTACTCCCCTTCACACAATTTATACAGTCCAACCAAATGAACCTTCCTGCTTTTCCTCACACATGACACTCCAATTCTCATGTCCTGTCTCCACACCTTTGTATGGGCTGGCCCCCATAAAAAAAGAAATAAAATAAAATAAACATACAGCACCGTGGCAAAGTCAATAGAGCTCTGGGCCTGGAGGAGTCAGGGAGACCTGAGTTTTCAAATCTGGTCTCAGACACTTACTAGCTGTGTGACCTTGGGCAAATCACCTCACCTCTGCCTGCCTCCATTTCTTCATCTGTGAAACGGGCAGAATAGCAACACCTTCCTCTCAGGGTTGTTGTGAAGCTCAAAGAGGACAAGAATGTGAAGCTGTTATTACAGTGCCTGGCGCACAGTAGGTGCTATGCAAACGTTAGCTATTTTATAGATAGCATGTAGTATATACTTATATGTGTATAGACGTGTTGTCTCCCCCTCTAGAATATAAGCTCCTTGGGGACAGGGACTGCTTTATTATTTTCTTTCTTTCTTTCTTTCTTTTTGCAGGGTAATGAGGGTTAAGTGACTTGCCCAGGGTCACACTGCTAGTAAGTGTCAAGTGTCTGAGGCAGGATTTGAACTCAGGTCCTCCTGACTCCAGGGCCAGTGCTCTGTTCATTGCGCCACCAAGGTACCTCAGGGACTGCTTTATTTTTGTCTCTGTATCCTCAGTATCTGGAATGGGGCCTGGCACACAGCAGGTATTTAATAAATCCTTACTGGTTGAGATCTTCTCACATGAGATCCAGGTTGGGCTGGGGGTATTTATATATATATATATATATATATATATATATATATTTATTTATATTTTTGTTATATTATTTATAGAAATTATATTTATAAAAATATATATAGTGAAAACTGAGTTTCAGGGAGGTGACAGTCTCTCTCAACATAGGAGCATGAGTGCTGTCACCTCAGGGTGCCCTGGTAAGAACACAGGCGCTATGTCACCCCTCAGTGCCCTGGTCGGAGCAAGGGCCCAGTATTACCCTTGGTTCCAGGCACCATGGGTTAAGAAGCTAGAACATTCAGAGGAGGGACAACCAGTATGGTGAAGGGCCTGCCCCCGCCCCTTCCCCAGCCATATGAGGATCAGCTGGAGGACCTGGGGGTGTTCAGCCCAGAAAAGAGGACCATGAAGGATGCCAATGACAGCTGTTGACCCTTCTCTGAAGACTCCAAGGGGCAGAGCCAGGAGCAAGGTGGGGAAGTCATCAAGGGGTCACTTTCAGACCGATGTCAGGACAAAATGGAAAAGGCTGCCTCAGGAGGAAGGAACACCTGGTGCCCTCTCTTTGGAGGTTTTCAGGCAAAGCCTGGGTGACTGCCTGTTGTGCCATATTGAATGAGGATTCTTTCTCCAATATTGATTGGTTGGTCCTGAGGACCCTTCAAGTTCTGTGACTACCCTAAGGTCACAAGGCATTAAAGGTTAGGAAGTGACCCTCTCAGTGTGGGTAGTGAGTGGGGAGAGCTGGGTTCCTATCTTAGGAATCTGAGCCTGAGCCTCAGTGTCCAGAAGCCCCTTGGGGCAAGTCCCTCCCACCAGCAGACACCTCCACCTTGAAAGCAAATGCCAGGAGGTAAGCACACTGGTTTTCTGCCAGCTACCTTCTTTCCATCTGCCAACCTGAGCCCTGACCCCACCCCCTCCACCCTGAGGCCAGAAGGCCCTATAGTGTATGTAGTGAAAAAAGAATGCTGGGAGTCAGAAGGTCTGGGTTCCAGTCCCATCTCGGCCACTTTTTGGCTGTGTGACCTTGGGCAAATGAACCAACCTCTCTGGGCAGCAGTGTCTTCAAAGTTGGTGCTGGGGTAGATGACTCCTGAGGCTCTCTCACACTGATTTTAGTGGAGAGGGAAGGTGAGGGCAAGGATACCAGGACAAAACTTTCACAACTTTCTCTGGCCCCAGGAATCACCTCTTCTGATTTGCAGCCATCGACCCTTCCAGAGACGTGGCTCTGACCCTGAGAAGCTCAAGTCTCTCCCCCTCCTTCAATCCTACTGTCCTCCTCCGTAAAATGAAGGGTGGGACTAACCCGAGAGATCCCTAGGGACCCCCTCAGAGTAACATCTTGTTGCTTCCATTCATAAGGAGGGGAGGGAACAGACGTTTATAAAGTGCCTACTATGTTCCGCGCATGTTACAAATATTAGCTCATTAGATCTTGTAATTGAAGGACACGAGAAATTTCACTGAGAGGTTAGAGAGAAGACAAGTGCTGTCACCCCCCCCCCCATCCTCTTTTTTCTTCTCCCAGGTCACAGATATCTGGAAATCTAGTCTTTGGACCCCAGGTTAAGAACACCTGGACCAGGTGATATCTACGAGTCCTTCCAAGTATGAAATAACAGATTGTGGACACATCCTCTCATCCTGCATCTCACTCACCGCCCTGGGCAGCAGCCTCCTCTCCTCATCATCACTGTCTGGCAGGGAGAAAGAGGAGGAGGAGGAGGAGGAGGAGGAAGAGAGGGATCTGGGCCCTGGGCAGCCCCACCCCTTCTTCAAACAAAGCCAGGAGATAGGGAGTGGGGGAGGGGTGCAGAGTTCAAAGGGCACAAAAGAGGCGGGCTTTCATATAGAGCAAATTGGCTTCTGGTGTCCTCTTACCCCCCTCCCAGCCTAATGACAGTCCCTGCATTCTTTACTCAGGGGACATAGTACAGATCAATGCTTCAGGCTCCGAAAATTTCCCCCAGGGCTGGGACAGAGCCAAGGAAGGGGCAGGATCATGGATTCGGAGCCAGAAAGGACTCCTGAGGTCATCTGGTCCAACGCCTCACTTTACAGACGAGCTCCAGAAAAGGGCAAATCCACAGTATTTCAGGATCAATGGAAGGAAATGGGAATATTTAATCTGGAGCAGACCCAGGGGATATAACAGCTGCCTTCAAGCATTCGCAGGGCTGTAACAAAGAACAGGGATGAGATTTGTTCCCTTCGCCCCAGAGGGCAGAGCAAATAGCAGGCGAGAAAGATGCAGAGAGGGAAATTTGGCCTCCATGCCTAGAAAGACTTCCTAATGATGAGAACTATGCCAAAGTTCCCCTTCCTAGGAGGACTTCAGGCAAAGGCTGGATGCCTATTTGTGGGGGATTCTTTATAAGCTGATCAGTTGGCCTAGACTGTCTCTGGGGTCCCATCCAACATTGAAAGTCTGTGAAAGGGGGCAGCTAGATGGCTCAGTGGATAAAGCACTGGCCCTGGATTCAGGAGGACCCGAGTTCAAATCCGGTTTCAGACACTTGACACTTACTAGCTGTGTGATTCTGGGCAAGTCACTTAACCCCCATTGCCCCGCCAAAAAAAACCCAAACAAACAAAAAAGAAAGTCTGTGAAAGGAAGAAACTGATACTTGGAAGGAAAGAATAAATTGTTTGAGGGGATTGGTGGTTGAGGGTCTCTAGATTCTTAGGCCAGAGTTGTTTAGAGGACTCCCTCCTGCTGTGGCTAGAGCCACAAGCTTATGCTGAACAGAGACCTTAGGGCGATTCCAGATGTTTCTACTGATACCTGAGAATTAGCACTCTTTGTGGAGTCCTTTCAAGTGAACAGCAATTATTTTGGAGCAAGAAGCCCTATTGTGTTGCAATAACAGCGCCATAGGCCTGGCCAGTCTTAAGCTGCCCATTTTTCAGATGTCCATGAGCCTCTAGGAGGCCAAAAAGTTTCTCCGGGGTGACATCTGAGGCAGGTGGATTCTCAGGCCTCCAAATCCAGCCTCATCACATCAGTGCCCGACCAGAGTCAAGACCACATCTCCAGGAGGAAACTTCAGGCCCAGGTAATTTAATTGTCTGGGACTGCCAGGCCAAGGTGATTCATCCTTCTGAGCCCGGTACAAATCCCAGCCTTTGCATGAAGCTTTCCTTCCCCAAAAGGGAGGACAAGTGGCCCTAAACTTCTGCTTCCAGGGGCAGCTAAGTGGCGCAGTGGATAAGGCACCAGCCTTGGATTCAGGAAGACCTGAGTTCAAACCCAGTCTCAGACACTTACCAGCTGTGTGACCCTGGGCAAGTCACTTAACCCCCATTACCCTGAAAAAAAATTTAAAAGAATAAAAATAAAATAAACTGCTTTCAAGTACCTGGTGAGAGGCCTGCCAAGTAGAAGGGAAGCATTTATTAAGTACCTCCTATGAGGCAGGCTCTGTGCTACACGCATTTACGAACAGTATCTCTTTGGACCCTCACAATAACCCTAAACATCAGGTGCTATTATTATCTTTATTTTACAGAGGAGGGGAAACAGAGGCAAACAGAGGTTAAGTGACTTGCCCAGAATCACACAGCTAGCAAGTGTCTGAGGCCCTCCTGATCTACCCTTATTTAACTACTTTTTAATGGTATTTATTATATACACACTTATATTTGTCCATTGGATTGTAAACTCCTAGGGAGTAGGGATTGTTTCTTTCTTCGTTTTTGTATCTCTTTGTAACTCACACAGTTTCTAGCACATAGTAGGTGCCTAAGATAAATGGCTGTTGATTGAGATCTAATTCCCAAACTGTCAGGCTACAACCAAAACCCAACCCAATCCTGTGAATAGGCAAAGATTCTGAGTGGGGTTCTCTGGGCTTTGACCCCTCCCAGTCCTGGGGCTCCAACAGTGCTAAGCTGCAAGGACCCTCTCCCACTGAGCCAGGCAACAGGGCCCCTTTTCACACAGTGCCAGGGGAACCAGGGAGATGGGCACGTCACCTAGGAGAAGCAGAGGATGCCAGCCCTGACTCCCTAAGATCCTCTCCCTGCCCCCTTCAGCATTTGTGGGGAGAAAGAGCCAACAGCTTCCTCCTCCCCACCCCCAGACTGAGAGTTGGCAGGAATCTCAGCTGCCATCTAATCTAACCCATACAGGAAAGGAATCCCAGATCTAACATAGCCAGCAAGTGATCATCTTTAAGACATCCAAGAAAGGGGAGCCCACCACCTCTATTTTTTTTGGGGGGGGGGCAATGGGGGTTGACTTACCCAGGGTCACACAGCTAGTAAGTGTCAAGTGTCTGAGGCTGGATTTGAACTCAGGTCCTCCTGAATCCAGGGCCAGTGCTTTATCCACTGTGCCACCTAGCTGCCCCAAGCCCACCACCTCTTGAGAAATGCCATTCTACTTTGGGCCAGTTCTCATCATCAGGAAGATTTTTCTGACATCCAGCCTCAATCTGTCTCTTTGCACCTTCTACCCATTAACCTGGGACTAAACAAATCTTCTCCCTTTCTACTTGGAAGACCTTTAAATCCTTACACTCAGCCATCACTGCCTCCTTATCTCCAGGCTGAACACCTCTAGTTCCTTCCACTGCTTCCTAAAGGCCACGGACCCAAGGCCCTTCGCCATCCTGGCCGTCGGCTTATCAATGCCCTTCACAGACTGTGGCACCCAGAAATGAACACGGGACCACAGAAAGGACGCGAGGAGGGCAGAGTCCAGCGGGACCGCCGCTTCTGGAAGCTGGGCCTCCCTATTAATGGACTTTTTATTTGCACCCAAATGAAGACTTGACATTGATCCTTACTGGTTTTCTTCTTTATTAAATCCAGTCAAATGCTCTCGAGGCCTGTCAACTTTTTGGATTCTTCCCAGCTCTATGTAATCTTTAGATCTGAGGAGCCTGCAATTTTTGCCTTTATTCAAGTCTTTGATTAAAAAAAAATGCTAAGCAGCTTGGGGCCAAGAACAGATCCCTGGCACACCCCAATGGAGACCTTCTGCCGCATTTTGACCTTTGATGTTGAACAACTTCTTTTGCATCTGACCACCAGAGGCTTTCCAAGTCCGTCTAATCTACATCTCTCCATCCTCTCCATAAGAACTATATGAGCCACTTTATTTTTTTTAAAAATGTATTAATATAGGGGGCAGCTAGGTGGCGCAGTGGATAAGGCACCAGGCCTGGATTCAGGAGGACCTGAGTTCAAATCCGGCCTCAGACACTTGACACTTACTAGCTGTGTGACCCTGGGCAAGTCACTTAACCCTCATTGCCCTGCCCCCCCCCCCAAATGTATTAATATATAGGTAAACTATATCCACATCATTCCCCTCTCCAACTACTAAGTTAGTAAGC
This sequence comes from Dromiciops gliroides, assembly GCF_019393635.1. Lineage (NCBI taxonomy): Eukaryota > Metazoa > Chordata > Mammalia > Microbiotheria > Microbiotheriidae > Dromiciops > Dromiciops gliroides. The sequence continues at coordinate 617,967,220 of NC_057863.1, read as the reverse complement.
CAGGCCAAAAAAAAAAAAAAAAAGAGGTTAGTCTGGTCCAACCTGTTGTTTCTTGGTGAAGCCACGCTGGCTCTTTGGAGGAGTCACTGCTTGCTGGTCTTTTTAACTGTTTACCATCTACTCCTCTCATGATAGCTTTGAGAATTTTTCTAGGAATCAAAGTCTAACCCAGTGAAGTATAATTTACAGTTTTTGATCACTTCCTTTTTTTTTTTTTTTTGGTGAGGCTATTGGGGTTAAGTGACTTGCCCAGGGTCACACAGCTAGTAAGTGTCAAGTGTCTGAGGCTGGATTTGAACTCAGTTCCTCCTGAATCCAGGGCCAGTGCTCTATCTACTGTGCCATCTAGCTGCCCCCCCCCCTTTTTTTAAAAAATTGGGGCAACATTTGCCCTTCTCTAATCTTTGGGTTATTCTTCCTGTTTTCCATAAGCTCTCAAACAGCACTTGTATGGGCTCAGTAATCTCATCTGCCAGTTCATTCAGTCCATAGGGTGTAGTGCCTGGGCCCAGTGACTTCAATTCACCACAGGCAGCTAGGGGGGTTTACTCATCTGGAGCATCAACTCCCTGATTCTCATTCCTGATCTGTCATTTCCAGTGCCAAGGTCATTCATTCTCTTTTGTTTTATTTTGCGGGGCAATGGGGTTAAGTGACTTGCCCAGGGTCACACAGCTGATAAGTGTCAAGTGTCTGAGGCCAGATTTGAACTCAGGTACTCCTGAATCCAGGGCCGGTGCTTTATCCATTGTGCCACCTAGCTGCCCTGATTCATTCTCTTTTACAGAGAAAATGGAATTAAGTAGTTCTGCCTTCTTTCTGTTGTCAGTTATCATGGTGGACTTTCCCCCTTCCTCCCATCCCCATCCTGGTTCTGTTCACCCCTTTATAGAAATTCAGTGGACACTTGCGCTCTGTGCATATAAAGCAACAGCTGTTTGAGAAAACATCCTATCTTGCCCATCAAATTGGGGGCTCCCTGAGGGCAGGGACTATCTCCCTCATCCATCAGTCTGGGAGGCTTGCTGATGACATGGCCAGTGTCTCCCCCACCAATCTGGCCATCAGATTTGTGGATCTCAAAGGGTAGAGGCTGTATCTCCCCCATCCTCCTGAGGGCAGGAACTTCCCTCCCCGCCCCCCCCCCCCCAATCAGTCTGAGCATTTCCCTCAGGAGATAAGGTCCCTTTCTCCTCCCTCCTCTCCCTCCCACAAATAAATAACTATTAGGACAGTTGTGGGCACACTCATGGACTCAACCCTGCAGGCAGATCTCCTGAGGTCAGCTACCTACCTCAGGATTCAGAACTCAACTAGTTTCGAGTAGTTGTGAAAAATAGAGAAGCCCCACTTAGAGAAACTCTTTACAATTTATAAAAAGTACTTTCAACCAGCTTGTGAGGGAGATATAGCTCAGAAAGGAGAAATGGCTCATCCAGCCTCCTTACCATTCCTGTCTCACTCGCTAGTATTTTTATCCCTAGCCTCTCAAACTGGAAACTGAGCATCAACTTGGAAGAACAGAAGTGGCCAGTTTGACTGAAATAGAGTGGATGAAATGTCTCTATTGGCACCTAAGGTGAGGCCCAGGACTCCAAGGCCATGGAAGATCCATGAAGGCCCCCACATCTGTGATCCCCACCAGTACTGCCAGCTCTCTTCTTCCTTCCCTGAATGTGTGTGCCCCTTGTGTGTGTTGGGGAGGTGGAGTGCCTAGAACACACTCCGGCTCTCATTATCCATGGTGTGATAAATGTCGACAAAGGATTCTGAAAAGGAAAAAGGTGGAGCTTTGGAAACCAAAAAGTACCACTGAAGTGTACTACAGTTTCTGCCGATTAAATACAAAGTATTGATTAATGATTAAAGTGATTTAATTTAATTATAGATGAATTGATTATTTGTTGCATGATTTGAGGATTTATTATCGATTATCAAATACAATAAATAAATACTGATTAAAAATTGGTGAATGATTACATAAATTGATTTAGTTATTGAATAACTTATTATTCACTGGATGGTTTGATATGATTTATCATTTATTAAGGACATTAAGTGATTAAATAAACAATTTCCCCCAGACTCTGTCAAATTTCCCTATTTCAGTCAGACATAGCCATCTGTCTAGTCACCCAGCCATGTAACCACATATCACCCCAGATACACAATCAATTGCCAAACCCTGATGTTCCTATACTCACATCTCTTGTATCAGACTCCCTTCTCTTGACTCATACAGACACTGCCTTGGTTGTGGCCCTTACCACCTCTTGCGAGGACTACTGTAATAGCCTTCCAAGTGCTCTCTTGAGTCACACTTCTCCCCCTCTCCAATCCATCCTCCACACAGTTGTCAGAGATTTTCCAAAAGTACCAATATGACCATATCACTCCCCGACTCAATAAACTTCCATGGCTCCTAAGTTCCCAAAGGATAAAATAGAAACTCCTCTGTTCAGCTTTTAAAGCCCTTTACAACCTAACCTCAACCTACCTTTCCAGCTTCACTGAACATTACTCTCCCTCTCATACCATACTAGCCTAGCCAAAGTATAGATATTCTCTTTTTCTCTCCATTCTCTTCTCTTGCCTGGAATGCACTCCCTCTTTACTTCAGCCTCAGAATCCCTCCCTTCCTTCAAGATGCTTCCAAGTGAAATCTTTCCTGCCCCATCCCCCTCATTACCTTCTATTTAACTGCTTTGTATTTATTCTCTTTTTAAAATCATAAAAGTATTTTGTTATTTTCCAGTTACATCTAAAGACAGTTTTCAACATTTGTTTTCATAAGATTTTTAGTTCCAGGGGCAGCTAGGTGGCGCAGTGGATAGAGTACCAACCCTGGAGTCAGGAGGACCTGAGTTCAAATCCAGCCTCAGACACTTAACACTTACTAGCTGTGTGACCCTGGGCAAGTCACTTAACCCCAATCGCCTCACCAAAAAAAAAAAAAAAAAAAAAAGATTTTTAGTTCCAAATTTTTCTCTCTCCCTCTCTTCCCTCCCCCCTCCTCAAAAGCAATCTGATATAGGTTATAAATGTGCAATTGTATTCAACATATTTCTGCTTACTAGCTGTGTGACCCTGGGCAAGTCACTTAACCCTCATTGCCCTGAAAAAAAACCAAAAAACCCCCACCATATTTCTGCATTAGTCATGTTGTGAAAGAAGAATCAGAACAAAAGGGAAAACCCTCAAAAAACAAAAACAAAAGCAAAAGTAGAAACAGTATGGTTCAATCTGCATTCAGAATCCACAGTTCTTTTTTCTGGATGTGGAGAACATTTTCCATCATGAGTTCTTTGGAATTGTCTTGGATATTGTATTGCTGAGAAGAGCTAAGTCTATTACAGTTGACTGTCACACAATGTTGCTGTTACTGTGTATAATGTTCTCCTGGTTCTGCTCACTTCACTCAGCATCAGTCCATTTAAGTCTCCCCAGGTTTTTCTGAAATCTGCCTGCTCATCATTTCTTACAGCACAATAGTATTCCATTACATTCATATACCACAACTCGGTCAGCCATTCCCCAGTTGATGGGCATTCCCTTGATTTCCAATTCTTTGCCACCACAAAGAGAGCTGCTATTTTTGTACTGTGGGTCCTTTTCCCTTTTTAATGATCTCTTTGGGATACAGACTAAGTAGTGGTATTATTGGGTCAAAGGGTATGCACAATCCCATAGTCCTTTGGGCATAGTTCCAAATTGCTCTCTACAATGGCTGAATCAGTTCACAACTCCACCAACAATGCATTAGTGTTCCAATTTTTCCACAGCTTCTTCCAACATTTATTATTTTCCTTTCTTGACATAATTGCCAATCTGATAGGTATGAGGGGGTACCTCAGGGTTGTTTTGATTTGCATTTCTCTAATCAATAGTGATTTAGAGCATTTTTTCATATGGTAGTAGATAGCTTTGATTTCTTCATCTGAAAATGCCTGTTCATATCCTTTGACCATTTCTCAATTAGGGAATGATTTGCACCCTTCTAAAATTTGATTTAGAGGTAGAGCTAGGTGGCTCAATGGATAGAGCACTGGCCCTGGAGTCAGGAGGACCTGAGTTCAAATCTGGCCTCAGATACCTGACACTTACTACCTGTGTGATCCTGGGCAAGTCACTTAACCCCAATTGCCTCACCATAAATTTGATTTAGTTCCCTATAAATTTTAGAAATTAGGCCTTTTAAAAAAAATTAGGGGCGGGGGGCAGCTAGGTGGCACAGTGGATAGAGCACTGGCCCTGGAGTCAGGAGTACCTGAGTTCAAATCTGTCCTCAGACACTTGACACTTACTAGCTGTGTGACCCTGGGCAAGTCACTTAACCCCAATTGCCTCACTTAAAAAAAAAAATTTAGGCCATTATCAGAAACACTAGCTGTAAATTTTTTTTTCCAGCTTTCTGTTTCCCTTCTAATTTTTGACTGCATTGCTTGTTTGTACAAAAATTTTTTAATTTAATGTAATCAAAATCATCCATTTTGCATTTCATAATATTCTCTATCTCTTGTTTGGTCATAAATTCTTCTACTCTCCAAAGATCTGAAATGTAAACTATTCCTTCCTCTCCTAATTTACCTATGGTATCACCCTTTATGTACAAACCGTACCCATTTTGACCTTATTTTAGTATAATATTGTATTAGAAATGTTAGCTTTAGGGGCAGCTAGGTGGCGCAGTGGATAGAGCACCGGCCCTGGAGTCAGGAGTACCTGAGTTCAAATCCGGCCTCAGACACTTAACACTTACTAGCTGTGTGACCCTGGGCAAGTCACTTAATCCCAATTGCCTCACCAAAAAAAAAAAAAAAAAGGAAATGTTAGCTTTAGCAGTAAGAGAAGAAAAAGGAATTAAAATTAAAATAGGCAAGGAGGAAACAAAACTATCACTCTTTTGCAGATGATAGGATAGTATACTTAAGAGAATCAACTAAAAAACTACTTGAAACAATTAACAACTTTAGCAAAATTGCAGGATATAATATAAATTCACATAAATCATCAGCATTTCCTTTATATGACCAACAAAGTTCAGCAGCAAGAGATAGAAAGAGAAATTCCATTTAAAGTAACTGTAGACAATATAAAATACTTGGGAGTCTACCTGCCAAGACTAACCAAGGAACTCTATTAACACAATTACAAAACACTCTTCATACAAATCAAATCAGATCAGATCTAAATAATTGGAAAAATAGCAATTGCTGGCTAGGCCGAGTTGATATAATAAAAATGACAATTCTACCTAAATTAAGTTATTCAGTGCCATACCAATCAGATAGACTACCTAAAAATTATTTTATAGAGCTAGAAAAAATAATAAAATTCACCTGGAAGAAGAAAAAGATGAAGAATATCAAGGGAGCTAATGAAAAAAAATGCACAGGAAGGTGGGCTAGCTGTACCAAATCTGAAGCTATACTAAAAAGTGACAGTCATCAAAACTATTTGGTACTGGCTAAGAAATGGTGGATCAGTGAAATAGGTTAGGCACAGGAGACAGAGTAGTAAATGACTAGTAATCTACTGTTTGATAAACTCAGAGACTCCAGCTTCTCGGATAGGAACTCAGTTTCTGACAAAAACTGCTGGGACAACTGGAAGATAGTATGGCAGAAACTATTTATTCTCTTTATCTTCACTCCCAGGCCTACCAACATGCAGCCCCATCTCTCCTCTACCCAGTCCCAGTGCCCACTCCTGGGACACTAGGTTCTGATAAGTGAAATCTTTTACCTTAGTTTGCTTGGAACCAAGAGTTCAGGCCACTTCCCCAGAGATCTTAGCCCCATACTCTGGTCTGTCTATGTTCCTCCTACACTTCCTGATTTCTGTGCTGCCTTCTCTTGTTCCAATGTAACCTGCTCGAGGGCAGGGACTGTCTTGCTTATTTCTATCCCCAGCACTTAGAGTACCCAGCACACAGTAAGTGCTTACTAAATGTTTGATCTATAAAGGAATAATCATAGGCAAATAGGAAACAAAACTACCACTTTGTGCAGATAATATGATGGTTAAACTTAGAGAACCCTAGAGAGTCAACTGAAAAATTAACTGAAATAATAATTTCAGCAAAGTAGCAGGATGTAAAATAAACCCACGTAAATCATCTGTACTTCTGTATATCACCCACAAAACCCAGCAGGAAGAAATAGAAAGAAAAAGTTCATTGAAAATAACTACAGAGGGGCAGCTAGGTGGCACAGTGGATAGAGCACTGGCCCTGGAGTCAGGAGTACCTGAGTTCAAATCCGGCCTCAGACACTTAACACTCACTAGCTGTGTGACCCTGGGCAAGTCACTTAACCCCAATTGCTTCACTAAAAATAAAAAAAGGAAAAAGGAAAAAAAAAGAAAATAACTACAGACAGTATAACATACTCAGGAATCTGCCTGCTAAGACACACACCTAGGAACTTTGTTGTGGTGGTTGTGGTTGAGTTGTTTCAGTCATGTCTGATTCTTCATGACCCCATTTGGTGTTTTCTTGTGTGGAAATTTATTTTGATTTGGGGACCCTACCTTTAGGCTGAGATTAGAAAGCCTTAGGCCCTCAGGGTCTCTCCCCCTCCTCCTCAACTTCAGCTGAGCGGAAAAAGCCCCGTGGGCTATACAAGACACCAGGACAGACAGCTGGGGGGGGGGGGTGGTGGAAGCCCCTCAACCAGAGCAGAGCTATCTGAAGGATCCCTGAAGGCCTGTGCTGAGGCATAAGGCTTGAGAGCACCCCCCCCCCCAGCTGCAGCTCTGGCTGGCGGATTAGCTTGGTCTGTGGGGGTAAAGGAAGCCCCAAGATTTGAGTGGAGAGAAGAAAAGGTATATATAGAGCTGGGAGGGAGACAGGAGGGAGGAGACGGACTAAGGAAGGAGCAAGGACAGACTAGAGGACGGGCTGAGGATGGATAGATAGACAAGACTCAGGGGTTCGGACGGACAAGAAGAGGTCAAGAGGCGGCTGAGGAGACGGCAAAGATTGGAGACTAGAGACAGGGCTTCGAGGACGGACACAGGAGAAGACGAGAAGGACTAGGAGCAGGCAAAAGAGAGGCCGAAGGGCAAACTGACAGCAGACAGACACGAGGTTACAGGCCTTAAAACGAACCAGGGAAAGTGTAACGTGCCCTGAGGCGGCTAAGGCCCTTATTGTATTCAAGAAGGTGGGAAAGAGATGCAGTGGAAAGAGACCTCAGGAAAGCAGTCAGGTTGTACATTTTATTTCCCTGTATTCTTAATTTTCAATAGTATCTCATAAATAAACTCTGCTTTGATTATTTGGTTAAGAGGCTTCTTAATCTTTAGTCTATCAGTTTGGGAGCAGTGTGGTAGAACTTTATAAACGGCCCATGTTAAATTAATGAAGTCAGATAGCCAAACAGTCAAAAGTCCCCAGATTAGTTCTCCAGTCAGATTAGCCCCCCAAATTAGGCTAGTCAATTTAAAAATATTTCTACACTTGGCAAAGAGACTAGAGTGGTTTGCCATTTTACTTCTCCAGCTTATTCTGTAGATGAGGAAACTGAGGCAAACAGGGTTAAGTGATTTGGCCAGGGTCACACAGCTAGTAAGTACACTGCACCAACAGAAATGTATAAATCACGTTGTGCCTAACAGAAATGTTGCAAACTTGGCTACATTTTTAAAATCTCAAAATTAATTTTAGTAGAGGACTATGTCCATTTTCCCTATATTATTTACAGATTTTTCCTTAAAAGTTTAATCTATAAGGATGCATAGATTTAAAGAATACCCTTTTTGAATATCAAGAGAACTAATGAAAAAAAGATGCACAGGAAGGTGGGCCAGCCCTACCAAATCTGAAGTTAAGTGGCAGTCATCAAAACTATTTGGTATTGGGGGCAGCTAAGTGGCACAGTGGATAAAGCACCGGCCCTGGATTCAGGAGGACCTGAGTTCAAATTTGGCCTCAAACACTTGACACTTACTAGCTGTGTGACCCTGGGCAAGTCACTTAACCCCCATTGCCCCACAAAAACAACTATTTGGTATTGGCTAAAAAATAGAGTGGTGGATCAATGGAATAGGTTAGGCACAGGAGACACAGTAGTAAATGACTATAGTAATCTACTGTTTGATAAACCTGAAGACTCCAGGTTCTGGGATAAAAACTTGCTATTTGACAAAAAATGCTGGGAAAACTAGAAGACAGTATGGCAGAGACTAGGCATAGACCAACATTTTATACCATATACCAAAATAAGGTAAAAATGGGTACATGATTTATATATAAAGGGTGATACTATAGGTAAATTAGGAGAGGAAGAAATAGTTTATATCTCAGATCTATGAAGAATAGAAGTATTTATGACCAAACAAAAGACAGAGACTATTATGAAATGCAAAACGGATGATTTTGATTACATTAAATTAAAAAGGTTTTGTACAAACAGAAGCAATGTAGCCAAAATGAGAAGGAAAACAGAAAGCTGGGAAAGTATTTTTATAGCCAGTCTTTCTGATAAAAGCTTCATTTCTTTTTTTTTTTTTTTTTTAGTGAGGAAATTGGAGTTAAGTGACTTGCCCAGGGTCACACAGCTAGTAAGTGTTAAGTGTCTGAAGCCGGGTTTGAACTCGGGTACTCCTGAATCCAGGGCTGGTGCTTTATCCATTGAGCCACCTAGCCACCCCAAAAGCTTCATTTCTAAAATATATAGGGAACTAAATTAAATTTATGAGAATGCAAGTCATTCTTCAATTGAGAAATGGTCAAAGGATATGAACAGGCAGTTTTCAGATGAAGAAATCAAAGCTATCTACTACCATATGAAAAAATGCTCTAAATCACTATTGATTAGAGAAATGCAAATCAAAACAACTCTGAGGTACCACCTCATACCTATCAGATTGGCAATTATGTCAAGAAAGGAAAATAATAAATGTTGGAAGAAGCTGTGGAAAAATTGGAACACTAATGCATTGTTGGTAGAGTTGTGAACTGATTCAGCCATTGTAGAGAGCAATTTGGAACTATGCCCAAAGGACTATGGGATTGTGCATACCCTTTGACCCAATAATACCACTGTATCCCAAAGAGATCATTAAAAAGGGAAAAGGACCCACAGTACAAAAATAGCAGCTCTCTTTGTGGTGGCAAAGAATTGGAAATCAAGGGAATGCCCATCAACTGGGGAATGGCTGACCGAGTTGTGGTATATGAATGTAATGGAATACTATTGTGCTGTAAGAAATGATGAGCAGGCAGATTTCAGAAAAACCTGGGGAGACTTAAATGGACTGATGCTGAGTGAAGTGAGCAGAACCAGGAGAACATTATACACAGTAACAGCAACATTGTGTGAGTCAACTGTGATAGATTTAGCTCTTCTCAGCAATACAATATCCAAGACAGTTCCAAAGAACTCATGATGGAAAATGTTCTCCACATCCAGAAAAAAGAACTGTGGATTCTGAATGCAGATTGAACCATACTGTTTCTACTTTTGCTTTTGTTTTTTGAAGTTTTTCCCTTTTGTTCTGATTCTTCTTTCACAACATGACTAATGCAGAAATATGTTTAATGTGATTGCACATATATAACTTATATCAGATTGCTTTCTGTCTTGGGGAGGGGGGGAGGGAAGGAGAAAAATTTGCAACTAATAATCTTATGAAAACAAATGTTGAAAACTATCTTTACATATAACTGGAAAATAATAAAACTTTTATTTATTTTTTCTTTTTTTGTGTGTGTGAGAGGCAATTGGGGTTAAGTGACTTGCCTAGGGTCACACAGCTAGTAATTGTTAAGTGTCTGAGGCCAGATTTGAACTCGGGTCCTCCTGAATCCAGGGCCAGTGCTCTATCCACTGCACCATCTAGCTGCCCCAATACTTTTATTATTAAAAAAAAAAAAGAAAACCCTTTTAAAGTTGAAGTTATAAATATTGCCACACTGGACCTCATTCTAAACTGATACTGTGGATAGATTTCTTTTTCTGATTTTTGTTTTTAAACATAAGGAATGGTTTCTTTTTTTTTTTGGAAATTTTTATTTTGACTCTTTTACACTTCTGAAAATTAAAAAAGACAATACTACCTAAATTAATTTACTAATTTGGTGCATCCCAACCGAACTACCAAAGGATTACTTTATAGAGGTTGAACAAAATAATAACAATCCATCTGGAACAACAAAAGATCAAGGATAACAAAGGAATCAATAAAAACAAAAATTGGAAAGGAAGGGGATGTACTAGTACCAGAACTCAGACTACTCTACAAAGCCATAAACAACAAACCAATTTGATACCAAGTAAGAAATTGAGAGACTGATCAGTGGAACAAATGGGATATACGATATAAAGGAGCAAATGAGCACAGCTGCCTAATATTTGGTAAACCCAAAGATCCCAGCTACTGCGGTAAGGAAAACCAGAAAGTAGTCTTCCAGAACCTAGGTATAGACCAACATCTCACAGTGAATATAAGCTCAAAATGAGAAACGTGATTTAGATTCAAAAGGTGACATCATAAGCAAATTAAAGAAGCCTGGAAGAAATTTCCTGTCAGATCTTTGGATAAGGGAAGAGTTTAGGACCAATTAAAGAATAGAGAGGTTCATCGGAGTAAATTCAATTGTTTTTTTGTACAAACAAAACCATGCAACTTAATTTTAGAAGACAAATTGTAGACAACAAAGAGGGGGGAAAACTGCAGTAATTGTCTCTGATAAAAGCCTCATATCTCAACTATATAGGGAACAGAGGCAAATTTATAAAAAGAGTCATTTCCCAACTGATAAATGGTCAAAGGATATAGGAAGTCAGTTTTCAGAGGAAGAAATAAAGGCTATCAATAGTCACATAAAAAAAATGCTCTGAATCACTAAAAATTAGGAAAGTGCAAATCAAAACAAGATACTACCTCACACTCATCAGATTGTTCAAGGTGACAAAAAAGCGAATTACAAATGCTGGAGGGGCTATGGGAAAACAGGTATTTAATGCATTGTTGGTGGAGCAGTAAACAGATCCAATCATTCTGGGTTTTGTTTTGTTTTGTTTTGTTTTTTAGTGAGGCAATTGGGGTTAAGTGACTTGCCTAGGGTCACACAGCTAGCAAGTGTTAAGTGTCTGAGGCCGGATTTGAACTCAGGTACTCCTGATTCCAGGGCCGGTGCTCTATCCACTGCGCCATCTAGCTGCCCCTAGATCCAATCATTCTGAAAATCAATTTGGAACTATGCCCCAAAGCTATTAAACTGTGCATACACTTTGACCTAGCACTAGTGTTACTAGATCTATGCTATAAAGAGATCAAAGAAAGAGGAAAAAGAACTGGGGCAGCTAGGTGGACCAGTAGATAAAGCACCTGCCCTGGATTCAGGAGTACCTGAGTTCAAATCAGGCCTCAGACACTTGACACTTACTAGCTGGATGACCCTGACCCCCACCCCCACCCCGCAAGAAAAAAAAAAAAGAGAGAGAGAGAGGAAAAAGAACCATATGAGCAAAAATATTTATAGCAGCTCTGTGGTAGCAAAGAATTGGAAACTGAGGGGTACCCATCAACTGGGGAATGACTGAAAAGTTATGGCATATAAATATGATGGAATATTATCATCCTGTAGGATGTAGGGGATGGTTTCCAAAAAACCTGGGAAGCCTCATATGAACTGATGCAAAGTAAAGTGAGCAGACCAAGAAAACAATTTACACAATATCAACAATACTGTAACGATAATCAGTGTTGAAAGACTTAGTAACTAGTTAATATGATTCCAGAGGACTCGTGAGGAAACATATAAGATAGAGAAGTGATGAACTCAAGAGTGTAGATTGAAGCATATTTTCTTCTCTTTTTTTTTCTTTATTTTTGGACATGGCTAACATGGCAATTTATTTTGCACAACCATACATATTTGTGACAGGTTTTGTTTTTCTTGCTTTCTCAGTGGGTTGAGGGAGAGAATTCAAAAACTGAAAATAAAACTGAATTTTTAAAAATGCTCTATGTATTTATATAGGTATTTGTGATCTTCCACATTAGCTTCTTTCCAATAGGGATTATTTTATTCTTTGTATCTCCATCACATAAAAGTGCATGGCACATAATAAGTGCTTTTAAAATGATTTTTGATTGAATAATAAAAATATGAATATGATGATTCCAGGTTCCTGACACAGAGTAAGCACTTAACAAATGGACATTAAATTTTTTTTGGAGGCAATTGGGGTTAAGTGACTTGCCCAGGGTCACACTGCTAGTAAATGTCTGAGACTGACTTTGAACTCAGGTCCTTCTGATTCCAAGGCCAATGCTCTATCCACTTCACCACCTAGTTGTCCATTAATTATTTAGTGTTATCTGGATGCTGCCCAGGACGCATTCTCTAACTAGACATTAGGACATTTATATATAAACTCCCATCACCTCCAAGATCAAAGACAAACTCTTTGGTATTTATAGTCTTTCCCAATATGGCTTCAGCCTACTTTTCTGGGCCTATTATATATCACTTCTCTTCACACACTCAACAGTACAGCCAAACTGTCCTCGATGTTCCTTATATGATGTCACATCTACCACCTCCATACCTTCACATGGGCTGTTTCTATGCCTGGAATGCCTTCCTTTCTCGAGGTAACTGAGAATCCTTAGCTTCTTTCAAAATTCTGCTCCAATTCCTGATTCTCTACGGATAAGGGCCTCTCTCTCAAACTATGTTTTAAAATTTTTTGCATATATACTTTTATGCATACATGTTATCTCTCCTTGATAGAATGTAAGCTCCTTGAGGCACAAGACACTGAGGCTGGCATCTTTTTTTTCCCCCTGTGGGGTAATTGGGGTTAAGTGACTTGCCCAGGGTCACACAGCTAGTAAGTGTCAAGTGTCTGTGGCCAGATTTGAACTCAGGTCCTCCTGAATCCAGGGCCAGTGCTTTATCCACAGTGCTACCTAGCTGCCCTGAGGCTGGCATCTAGAAGACAGTGGGGAGTGGCCAGGAAAGTCTTCTTCCTCACAAGGAAATAAGGGAGTGCAGGCATGAGGAAGGAGGCTGACCCTCTCCTCAGGGAGTGGAGTTCCCATTTCTCAGTGATTCAGTCGAATGGCTTCAGTGTGCCCCACCCCAATAAAATGAGAGGATTACGTCAGATGGCCTTTCAGTTTGAGGCCTCAAAGGAGCTCAATTTCTCCTATAATAAAATGGGAAGATTAGATCAGATGGCCTCAAAGGATGAGGCTTTCAATTGTAAAATAAAAAGATTAGATAGTATTTAAGAGTTTCAGTTTTCGGGGCAGCTAGGTGGCACAGTGGATAGAGCACTGGCCCTGGAGTCAGGAGTACCTGAGTTCAAATCCGGCCTCAGACACTTGACACTTACTAGCTGTGTGACCCTGGGCAAGTCACTTAACCCCAATTGCTTCACTAAAAATAAAAAAAGTTTCAGTTTTCCCTACAATAAAATGGGAGGATTGGATTAAATGGCCTCTCAGGTAGAGGAAGCCCCATATAGGGTAACCTAACTGAGTCTGGGTCCCCCTGTGGCAACAGCAAAAGCTTATGTATACCTATATGCCCAGGGCCATGCAAAAAATTCTCAGGTGAAAAGGGCTTGTGAGTGGGAAAAGTTTAAGAAGTCTGGAGGTAGAGGACAGCTGAAATGGATGAAGTCATTTGGAAAAGGGATTAGATTTATGGGAAGCCTATGTGTCACAGTGGATAGAGCACAGCCCCTCGAGTCAGGAGTACCCGAGTTCAAATCCGGCCTCAGACACTTAACACTTACTAGCTGTGTGACCCTGGGCAAGTCACTTAACCCCAATTGCCTCACAAAAAAACTAAAACAAAAACAAAACAAAACAAAAAAAGATTTATGGGAAGCCTGGACCCAGATTATGTAAAGAGATTGTGGAGACTGAAGTACATGGGTAACAATAGCTAGCACTTTAAGATTTGAAAAGCACATTACAAATAGTATCCTGGGGGCAGCTAGGTGGCTCAGTGGATAAAGCTCTGGCCCTGGATTCAGGAATTCAAATCTGATCTCAGATATTTGACACTGGGCGTCATGTAACCCATTGCCCTGCAAAAAAAGAACAAAAAACCCTAATGTGTGTGTGTGTGTGTGTGTGTGTGTGTATGTATATATAGGGAATCCCGTTTAATCCTCTTATTATCATCATCTCCTTTTTACAGATAAAAACACTGAAGCAAACAGAGGTCATGTGACTTGTTCAGGGTCCCGCAGCTTGTGTCTGAGGTGGGATTTGAAACCAAGTGTTCCTGATCCCAAGAAGCCCACCCAACATCACTGAGGTTATAAAAGTTTAGCTGAATACCTAGGCAAGTCATTCCCTGTTGACCAGAATTCTACCTGGGCAGCTCACGGTTCTTTCATGGACTGATTGAGACCCCACACTACAAATATGGACTTTGAAAGCTCTCTGAGAACTCAACCAAACTATCCTGGAAATATCCCATCACCACAGATCGAACTGTCGCCCACAACTGATTCAGAAAAACACAGGAGCAATGTTTTGATTCAATGTTGCCATCGCAGATAACTCATGATCTTCAAGATCCCTTAGATGAAGAGCTTTGGAAGCAAGGAGCCCCAGCCCAGGGCATCAGCTCACAAGGAAAAGGCCTGAGAGGCGGGGATTGGTCCTGCCTGCTGCTGCTGCTGCTGCTGCTGCTGCTGCTGCTGCTGCTGCTGCTGCTGCTGCTGCCACAGGAGCTGTAGTGAGGACACTCTCAGGGAGGCTAAGGAGAATGACCCAGGCTTCTTGGGAAGGTGGTAGGCTGCAGAGCAGGCTTTGGGTAAAGGGTGTTTCCTGATCTGGAATTTCCTGCCCCAGTGAAATCCCAGGTCCCATCCAAAAAAATAATGACTCACACTTCCTTAAACAGTTCACATGCACTATCTTATCTTATACATTTTTAGGGGCTATTTTCACCCCCATTTGACAGATGGGGACTCTAACAAGGGGTAGACTGTCAGAGTCAAAGCCATTCAGGAACCTTTCCATTTCCTCCTCCCTCCCCCCCCCCTCCCCTTTTCTGGTTGAGCTGGCTCAGGCCCAGGCTCTACTCACTCTTCCCCTTTCACCTTCCATCCAGGATCCTGCAAAGCCTAGCATCAGGCAGGACCCTGGGGGTCCGTGGAGGCCATGGCCAGGGAGAACCTGGTGGGGTGGGAGGGCACACCCTGGCCTGGGGAGCCTGGGTCCTCACACAAGGCCTCATGGTCCAGCCTCCTGGAGAATCTGTCCATAGGGCATAAGACTGAGCCTCCAGGACACAGCACTGGGACCTTGGCAGGAAAGGTCTCTACATACATACTGCGATGGAGCTGGTTGGGGGAATGGGACATAGCCCTCTGTTCTCCTAGCTGCAAAGAGAAGTCTCACATCTCAGTCCACAGGAGGGGAGATGAGAAGATGAGAGCAGCTGGGGAAATTCAGGACAAATTGCTCCAAGTCAGTGAATGGAGACTGGCAAACCAGTGCTGTGTAATTAACAGCAGTGGACCTCTTTCACAACAGGTGGGATTTCAGTTAGACCCAAGGAAAGTACAATGGACAGGAAGGGGCTTTAATTCTGGAACAGGAAGCTGGTGGGAGGTGTGGATTCTGACTCTGGGTCATTTTTTTCTGTGTCTAAGAGACTTCACAGAAGAGACCTGCCGGGATATACACAGTGGTCTTTCTCTCTCTCTGGCCCCCAGGGGCCCAGCATCTGGGAATCACCTGGTCACCCATTCCCAGTCCGCAAAGCTAAGAAAAGGATGAGGAGAAGAAAATGGCTCTGATTTTCCAAGGGAGTCACTGGGGGAGCTCACCCCCAATTGGGCTCTCATATCTGGTGCTGCCTACATTGGTAGGACAGAGATGTAGGAGGTTAAACTGCAGTCTCCTCCAGATGTCAACTCCAATGCCTGACCAAACATTCCTGTATGTGTGTTTGGGGGGCAGCTAGTGGATACAGCACCAGCCCCGTATTCAGGAGAACCTGAGTTCAAATCCGGCCTCAGACACTTTAGCTGTGTGACCCTGAGCAAGTCACTTAACCCTCACTGCCCCACAAAAAACCCCCTCAAAACACAAAAACAAAAATCCCTGTGGGAGATACTGGGCGGAGAGGGTGGGGGGTGGGGAGGGAGAGAAGAAAGCTGACAAGCCTCTGGTGCTGAGGGTGCCTGGATTTCAGTGCATGACCCCTCTGGACACCCTTTCAGGCCAAAGGGGGCAGACCTGGGATATCACAGAGACTCTCTGGGGAAGGTGAAGAGACTGAGGCTTAGGATGACTTGCCCAAACCTCTTCAGGTCTGTCCCTTGTGGGCAGAACCCAGGAGATCTAGCCTCTAGTCTGGATAAGGGATTTATCTTTATTATCTCCAATATTATCATCCATAGGTTTGCGTGGGCATTTGTTTGAATATCGTCTCCCCTATTAAACAGAATTCCTTGAGGACGGGACTGTCTTTTTCCTTTGTATCTCTAGTATATAGCAAGGGATTAAGTGTTTATTGAGTGACAGCCCTTTCCCATGCCAACTTCCTTACCCTAAGAATAGGGGCCAAGAGGACATTCCCTTCTCGGAGTGCCTTGGGATCCTCCTTTGGGACACAAGTCTCCCACCCCCTCCTCCAAATTCAAAGCTTGGCTCCCAAAGGTGGACGTTTCAACTTAACGTGAACGAGCTCCCCAGGACGACTCTGGCTCTGTCCCCGGCCCCGCGCTTAGAAATCCTCGGCTTTTCTAGGACGGTCCTCCTCTCCTCATTAGGCCCCGCCCCGAGGTGTCCCCCCCACCCCACCCCAGGGTGTCAGGGAGGATGCACTGAGCCCCCCTCCTCCGGGAAAGGGGAAGGGGAAGGAGAAGGGGAAGGGGGGGATGAGGAGCGGATCGCCCCTGCTCACCTGCGCGCGTCCCGGCGGCTCCAGCCACTGCCCATCGCCCCTGAGCCCCAGCCGCCGCCAAGCCGTGCAGAGGCCCGGGGCGATGCTGCGGCTGCGGCCGCGGCTAACCCGGCTTCTGCGGCCGCCACTGCATCTGCAGCCCCAGCGCTCTACCGGCGGAGGTATGTATAGTCCGGTCTGGTCCCAAGGATCCTCCACGTCTTCCCCGGCGGGCGGCCGCGGGAGCTACTGGGAGTTGTAGTTCTGCCCCGAGCCTCGGCCAGGCGGGGAGGTGCAAGCACGGTACATACACAGGCACAGCTCCAGCCACAGAACAGGGCCCGGAGAGGTTATCACCGAGAAACAAAGGTCACACCCAAAGCAAAAACAACAAAGAACAGGAGCTCAACACAACACACGTGGCGAAATAGACAGCATAAGGATACAAAAGACAAGCGCAGCACACAAAGGTGCAACACACCACTCGTGACACCATAGACAACACACATGGTCCAGGGGAAAGAGTGCTGGATTCGCAGTCAGAGAACCTAGGTTCCAATCCAGCTTCTGCCACTGAATTTAAGATTCTAGATTTAAGGGGCAGCTAGGTGTCGCAGTGGATAGAGCACCGGCCCTGGAATCAGGAGTACCTGAGTTCAAATCCGGCCTCAGACACTTAACACTTACTAGTTGTGTGACCCTGGGCAAGTCACTTAACCCCAATTGCCTCACTAAAAAAAAAAAAAAGATTCTAGATTTAGAACTGGAAGGAAGTTTAAAGGCCCTGGAATACACCCCCTCCCACCCCACCCCATTTTACCAAGGAGGAAACTAAGACTGTCAGAGGTTCAATGATTGTCCAAGGTCACACAGGTAGTGTGTGGGGGCAGGATTTGAACTTCCTGATTCCCAGTTCATTTACCAAAAAAAAAAAAAGAAAGGGTTGGTCTAGATAATTTCCTGATCCTGAGACATCAGTCAGTGTACAAGTATTTAAGTGCCTACTGTGTGCCAAGCATGGGACCGAGATCTAGAGATAAAAAGAAAGGCAAAAGACAGTCCTCACTCTCAAAGAACTCATGTTCTACTGGGGGGAGATGACATGCAAAACATTGTACATAGCAGAGCCACAGCATCTAGAGATACAAGCTTCTCTTTTCCCTCTATATTATTAGCTTGTTGATCTCATTAGCTTCCATGGATTCAAATATCATCTCTATGCTGATGAATTTCAGATCTATTTCTCCAGCCCTAAGCTCTTTACCAACCTCTAGTCTTGCACTTCCAACTGCCTTTCAGACATCTCAACCTGGAGGTACAGTAGATGGATTAAATTCAATATGTCTAACACAGCTCATTATACATCCCCTACCCCAACACTCCTTCCCCAGCCTCTTTCTACCTTGCCTGTTCTTGTTTTTGCGGGTCAATGAGGGTTAGGTGACTTGCCCAGGGTCCCACAGCTAGTAAGTATCAAGTGTCTAAGGCTGGATTTGAACTCAGGTCCTCCTGAATCCAGAGTCAGGGTTTTCTCCACTGCAGCGCCACCTAGCTGCCGCCTAAAGCCTTTCTTAACCCAGGCTCTTTCTATCTTTCCAAGTCTTCTTATACCTTACTTCTGCCAACAAACTCCGTGATCCAGTAAGGCTGCCCTGGCCTCCTCCATGTCCCTCACACAAAGACCCCTCCTTCCCCATCTCTCAGCATTTTCTCTGGATGTCCCCTATGCCTGGAATGCTCTTCTTCCTCATCTCTGAGTCTTGGCTTTCCTGGCTTCCTTCCAGTCAGTCAATAAACATTTCTTAAACTTCCCCTATGCACCAGGCAGGCACAGTGCTAAGTCCCAGCTAAAATATCACCTTCTACCACAAGGCTTTCTTTCCCCCAAACCCCTTCAGTTTTGTGCTTTCCTTCTCTTTATTAGCTCCAATTCAGCCTGTATATCTCTTGTAAGTACAGAATTTTTTTCAGGGTGTTCCCTCCCCCATTAAACTGTGAGCTCCCTGAGGGCAGGGACTGGCTTTTGTCTTTCTTTGTCTTCTTTGTCTCCTTAGCGCTTAGTGTAGTCCCTGACATACAATAGGTGCTCAGTAAATGCTTGTTGGCTTGTTGGCTACAACACCGAGGACATCTCACTCCTGGATCTGGAATCGCTTCACACATAGATACACCCCCAAAGAGATACAACAGAGTTAACCCTCTGAGATACAAAATATCAGAGCTAGAGTGGGCAGAGAGAGGGCACATAATCTACAGGCAGGATACACCTAAATGTATCACATGGATTTGTATACATATGTATAAACACCAAACAAATGCAGCACTCAGACTCAAATATATACAACACAAAGTCACATCACATAGACAGGCAACAAACAAACATTCCTAACGCAATGGAATCTGGAAGGTCAGGGCGTCTGGGCCAAGCTGTCTTCACCAATCTTATTTATGCCTAGGACAGGACAACAGCTGTAGGACTTTTTCATGCATCCAGCTGCTGCTAATGCCCTGGGGCGAGAGTGGCCAGGCTTCCAAAGGTCACAACAGAATTCTTAGCTTCCTTCTAGACATTTGGGCCAGTGAAAACCGGTTTGAACTGTCTAGCCCCCAGGATGTATGGATAACCCAGAGCCTGGGCATTAAAATACTTCTTCCCAGGGGCAGCTAGGTGGTACAGTGGATAGAGCACTGGCCCTGGAGTCAGGAGGACCTGAGTTCCAATATGGCCTCAGACACTTAACACTTACTAGCTGTGTGACCCTAGGCAAGTCACTTAACCCCAATTGCCTCACCAAAAACCAAACCAAACCAAACTAAACCAAACCAAAACAAACTTCTTCTCCTCAAGCCAATAGCACAGTTAGAATTCCCCCCCACCCCACACCCCGCCCCAATTCCTCACTCCTTATTAAGCAATGTAGAACATTTTTCAGTGGCGTCCAACTCTCCATGACCCCATTTGGGGGTTTCCTTGGCAAATATACTAGAGTGCTTTGCCATTTTCTTCTCCAGCTCAGGAACTGAGGTAAATAGGGTGAAGTGAATTGCCCAGGGTCCCACAGCTAGTAAGTGTCTGAGGCTAGATTTGAACTCATGTCCTCCTGACTCCAGGGACAGCACTTTATCCACTGCATCACCTTGTATGGAGCAAACTGCCTCAGTTTACCCAAATAACTCGAGGAGACCACAAAGTCAAGCAGAGACAGATTTATTACATCCTCATGAGGACGGGCAAAACCCAATTATACATTGAAGTCTTGCAAAGATATGCCCAATCCTCTAGGTTTTTATAGTAATCTTGAAAAGGACTGTCCCCACGTACACCTAGGGTGGATGAGCTCACAATCTAACATCCAATCCTGTCTCATCCAAGGTGCGTGTTCAGCTCGTGATCAATGTATGGAGACATGCATACGTGTTCCAGGAGCAAGGGGGAAAAGGGGAGGGGGAACAAGGTCAAGCCAAAGGAAAAGGAAACAGGGGAGTGAGAGTCAGATGTTTCAAATCTCACAGTTCCCACTGACTCCCCTCTCCAGGCCCCTGTCTCTAAAGATAAGGATGACAGGGTTAAAATTTATCTTCGGCTATGTTGGGAAGTCAAAGAAATAATTGGCAATTAAACTTAAAGGAGACAGTGAGAATTTGACAAGCAATAAACTTCTAAACAAACTAAACTGAGGCAGGGCTGGGTACCTTCCAGACCCCATCCTCAGAGTTTAATCTGACTCAAATCCATAATCATATCATACAATCCTCCGTTTTTCTTTTATGCTCAGAGAGCATATTCTGGATTTGAGTCACTGTCATTGAGCCCTTCAGCCATGCAGGATTTCAGCCCATCAGTCCAAGTCCAACTCATCACCAGTCTCTCCTTCGTGAAGTTTCAGAATCAGGGTCTTTAATCTTTTCTCAGTGAACTGCTGAGTCACCATCAGCTGCATCTGTTGAACTGCACATTGTATCAAACCTATAAAGCAAGGGACTAAACAGGGACAAGTATAAGGAGAACTCCAAAATTACAAATGAATACCTAATCCTGTCCCATAGGCATCTTTCAGGAGGTAAATTGGGGTCTAATTAATTATCCCAATATACCATATACATGTCAATAACTACCAATATTATAACAACAAACATGATTTAAAACCTCTTTATAATTTCAGTGATGTGCTCCCAGTGTCCATTCACTTAGCAATTTTCATCTTTGACCTCAGGTACCCCTATTAGAACCTTTTACAAAGCAAATTTAAATAGCAAATACAACTGTTTCCCAACTTTATCCAAGGAAAGGGTAATCTCTAATTGACCCCTTCTAGGCCTGAGTATCCCCAACTAGACTCAGGCCCACCAGGCTACCACTACATTTCCCCACCCCTCCTTCCAATAGCTAGGGAAAAAGAGGGTGAAGATCTCTTCTTCTGTAACTGCTTCCAGCTGAATATGTGTGTAGAGCTGACAGTGGAAGGTGCAGAAATCCTTGCAGGCCTGGTCCAGATGATGAAGGGGGTATATAGTCTGGAATTGCTAACATAAAATTGAAAGCCTTGAGCCTAGATAAAACAAACTATCAAGAGGTTAAAGAGACAAAGACAAAAAATTTTAAAAGACAACAATAGGGAAAAAGGGGCAAACCAAAAGAGTGAATCCAGGAACCCCAGGATCCTGCATCAGGAGCGGAAAAACTTCACAAATGTCCTTCATCCAGTGAGAGGTGTCACGAATGCCCCATGCTATTCGAAGCTTTACCTAGCTCTGTATCTGACAGACATTATTAACAACAAATCAAAGGGTTACCACTATCTTGCTACATGCAGGCCATACAATCTAAATGTTTCAAAATGCCACTGAAGGCAGAACCCTTAAATCTTTCCAAATTACATATATATCCATTGTAAGAAGATGACCACAAATGAACTTACATAAGAGTTACCAAGTTAACTTCAATTCTAATAAAAGACTTAGGATGACATTTAACCAATTAATTTCAAAACAGTGCATGTCAAATAAGTTGTCCATAATAAACCATGTTTGTATTACAGGACATGCTCTATAGACAGATATTATTCCTACATTACACAATAAACTTATATAACAAAACATTCTATATTTTACTCTTCTCTATTTTCTTGAAACAGACTTGAGATGTCTCTGGTTCGGTTTCTAACAGGCATAACTAATAACAGACAGATGACAAGGCTAAATGCTTATACATTCTAGTTGTTCAGATTCTGAAAGGGACTAGGATTTCTAAGCCAAATAGCTTGAATCTTAAACCTGCATCTCACCCAGATGTTGCAGTATTAATCTAGGGATGCAGAGACAATATTGTGTTCATGCATATCAAGTGACATGATTATAGGAACTTGCCACAAAAGAAAAAGAACAAAGCTCTGGGGGAAAGGTACTTTCCCAACTCCCAGTAGAAGTTTTATAGACAGCCAGTGCAATATGCCAGACTTAACATCAGCCAGATGGGAGAGCTTACATTCCATATGTAATATTCGGGGAAACCGAGTCAGGAGACACCTACCTCAGCCTTTGCCAAACAGTCGGTCTCCCATCCTTTCCCAAGAGAACTCCACCTGCAGTGCACACATGTAAAACCCTATAGGGTTGCTGGTATCATGGATCATATGGCTCACCATTCCTTAATAGTAATAACTGGAGTCAAACTCAGAGCAATAATAATTAATAGTCCCATAACATCTTAAATAGCAAGTCCCAACAATCAGCACTAAAAGTGAATTCACTTCTCAAGGATCACATATCCTAGACAGCAAGTATTAACTATTCTTGTGCTTAAATAGGTTTTTCATCCCCAGATTAGCACTACACAAATGAATCTGCTTTGAGATGCTCAATAACAAGCAATGGTTGAAATAAGTGTAAGCAATCCCAAATTGCATACTGGGAACAAACTAGAAAATGCCCCACACAGTAGCACATGGTAAAATGGGTTTAGATGTTAAACATAAGATACTATCCTCAGAATTCCTCTAAACAATGGGAACATCTTTAAAGTGACAACTAGTTTGCATGTGTTTCTACACATGTTCTAATTCCAATTAATTAAAAACACAAGTAAACTTCAGATTCCCTATTAAGATGATATAAGATAGCTCATAAGTTACTTATTGTTCACTAACATGTCATACAAGACAAGTTCAGGCACCAATTTAACTATTGCTTAGCACCAATAAATCCAGATCAAAACAGCAAGATCTTTCTCATAGTTTACAAATTATTTAGATGTTCTAGTATTAATTCAATAACCAATTCATTCAATGTTACAATAACAAATTTCCACTTTGTCCATTCTCATAATAGAAATATACACCAAACCTTAAGAATGAAACTCAAATATTCAGATATTCAGGATTCCAGAAAAGCTTTTTCCATTAATTAACACAATTTCACAAATCACAGTAAGTTTGAACATGATTGTTATCAATATCAAATCGCCATTGCAACAAATTAGCTTAACTTTATCTCTGCTCCCCTTCTCTCTCATCTAAAGTGTTTGCAGTGGGGAGGAATTTCAGCTTCTTCCAAATCAAAGAGGAAATATTCAAATAACCCATTCCAATTATAATAACAAATTTTACTAGGCCCCTTTTTAAATCCTCTCATTATCTCTTGTTGTAGTTGTAGTTGTTCTTTCAAACTACAGTATACCAGATCACAATACAACTTAAAGTAATCCAGCAGTTTCTTTTGCCAGTTTTTTTTTTTTTAATCTCTAGATTTCGTTTCTTCCTGTCCTTCAAGGTAAGAGACTGCACTAAGGATTTCAAGTCCCATCCCCCTCTAATACCAAATTATATTTCACAAAGAGATCCCATCAAGCTTCTAACTTTTAGAAAAAAAGCAAATCACTATACTTTACTGAGGATCTGTTGGATCTTAAAGCCTTAATATACAGCTAAGAATATTCTTACTATGCCCACTTCACAGAAAACCATTATCACATTCAATTAAATTCATAACCCAAAGTAATTTAGAGAATCCAAATCTGACCATATCTCTAATACAATAAACTATTAAACTATTGGGCACTTTTCCTTTACATATTACGAATCACCTTGATGTAGTCAGCTTAAAGTTACACAAATAGAACAGTATATATTTCACTTAGAATTAAATCAGAATTAATTCAATTAAACCTCAATTTGTTTTCTGAACGGTATCATATAGAACCTCATTGATAATTTCATATTAGTATTAATTCATCCCATAATCACTTAATCTAAACACTTCCTATTTTCTTGTTTTTGTTTCTCCTTAAACAGTTCCATTACAAAAGAAAATTTTTAAAGTGGCAGTATATAGTTTGTATGATTCCCAAAGTTTCTTAAATAGATAGCCCAATCAAATTCAATTACCCTTCTTGATTCCCTAATAACACAAACTTTTCTTTTGCTAGTTTAAAGGAATATTTTAATGCCACATTTAGTCCTCCAAATTAGTCTGAAAGACAATGCCAGAGCAGCAAGATTCCCCCTGCTCCTGCCCCACTTCCTTAACCTAGCCAGTTGTTTTTTTCTTTTTAAGGGTAGCTTCTTCAATTAAACAAAACTTTTCCTTCTAGATTCCAAGCACAGATTTATGCTCTCTCCTCCCCCACAGCAGAAAAAGGGGAAGGGGTGGCTTTCTTTTCTTTCTTCTTTCTTTCTCTCTCTCTCTTTCCTTCTACTTTCCTTCTTTCTCTCTCTCAAAAATCCCAACTATTCACTCTCATACCCCTGGTCACAGTCAATGCAGACAGGGCAGACCATGTAGACTAGCAAACAACTTCCTAACCATTCATTCCTCCTTCTCACTTAATCAAACTTCCTCGTACCTTCTCAACATACTTAAACCATCTGAAACTAGCAAAGTGGCAGCTTAGCCAATATCTCACCAAATAACCCCATTTATCTATTTTAAGATAGACCCAGGGGATTCTCTTCTTTAATCTCCTATTACAAACTTTAGGTGTTCCCTAAGAACAAACTTCACACTCACTCTTTCTCCTTTGTGGTCAGCAACCTTTTACCTAAGGCTGCAGATGGATCACATTCCAATGGCTCAATTCAAATTCTGAGTAATTTACAATTCTACAATCCCCTTCTCAGTCCCTTCTCTAACCCAGACTGCAGGGATCAATTTCCCTTTCTTCTTCTTTTGTCAATACAGTTATTTTGATGGAATTTTTACTCCTGGACCTCTACTTTTAATTTCAATTGAAAAGGTCTCCTTCCAATTATCTAACCCAGGATTTTTTTTCCAGCCTCCTCTGGCTCTTTAAACTTGCCCTACTCTAGATGTTCTACCCGTGTTTTGTTCAAGATCCTAGCCTGGTCTGGACTTTTTAACCCTGAACTCACCGGGCTCCTGTTTTTGCTCGGGATGTCTATTCAACCCTGGCTCAGCATGGACCTCCACCTTTAAAAGGTCTCTACCATCTAGCCGGTTTTTCAATCCCGCAAACAACAGGTACTAAACCCCCCCTAGGGGCGTTCCTATATTTTGTTCGGGGTGTCTATTGTTGGTTGGGCGTCCCCAGACCTTTTCAACCCTGCAAACTCAATAGGACCTAGAGGGCACCCTAAGGTTAATTCTGTATCTCGTATCAGGGTGTCTATTCAGTCCTAGTGACCTGTTCAACCCTGCAAAACTTCAACAGACCTTAGGATGATAACCAGGGGTTCCCCGATTTCTTCCTAGAAATCCCCCTGAATGGTCACCCAGTTACTCACCAGTCTGGGTCTGTGCACACGTTGTGACCGAACCAATCCGGATACTCCTCATTACTTTAGCCGGCATCCCTGTGTCTGGTTGACTTTTAAGTCTCTCTCTCTCTTTCCGGGCATGGATGCTGAGAAGCCTCACCAAGAGCCAGACCCCTGAACCTGCTGAACTCAGCAGGGACGTCCTTGTTCAGAAGGACAGGCTCCTGGGAGTCTCCAAAGATCCCCAAAGAGATCCCGGACGAGCCCCCATCTGTATGGAGCAAACTGCCTCAGTTTACCCAAATAACTCGAGGAGACCACCAAGTCAAGCAGAGACAGATTTATTACATCCTCATGAGGACGGGCAAAACCCAATTACACATTGAAGTCTTGCAAAGATATGCCCAATCCTCTAGGTTTTTATAGTAATCTTGAAAAGGACTGTCCCCACGTACACCTAGGGTGGATGAGCTCACAATCTAACATCCAATCCTGTCTCATCCAAGGTGCGTGTTCAGCTCGTGATCAATGTATGGAGACATGCATACGTGTTCCAGGAGCAAGGGGGAAAAGGGGAGGGGGAACAAGGTCAAGCCAAAGGAAAAGGAAACAGGGGAGTGAGAGTCAGATGTTTCAAATCTCACAGTTCCCACTGACTCCCCTCTCCAGGCCCCTGTCTCTAAAGATAAGGATGACAGGGTTAAAATTTATCTTCGGCTATGTTGGGAAGTCAAAGAAATAATTGGCAATTAAACTTAAAGGAGACAGTGAGAATTTGACAAGCAATAAACTTCTAAACAACTATATTGGGTCAGGGCTGGGTACCTTCCAGACCCCATCCTCAGAGTTTAATCTGACTCAAATCCATAATCATATCATACAACCTCAATGTAGAAAATACCTTGGGGGGGGGGCAGCGAGGTGGCGCAGTGGATAGAGCACCAGCCCTGGATTCAGGAGTACCTGAGTTCAAATCTGGCCTCAGACACTTGACACTTACTAGCTGTGTGACCCTGGGCAAGTCACTTAACCCTCATTGCCCTGCAAAAAAAAATACCTTTACTTTACTGGTCCTGGTCATGCTCCTATGGACAACAAACTCCCTAGAAATATGAGATCTGAGGGACTCTGGGCCTTCAATCTGAGTTTGGATGCCACACCCCCCCCCCCCGCCCCCACCCCTTACCTGGTCATTGCAGGCAATGGAGGCCCAACCTGGAGACTGTTCCCTGTTGGTATCTGTTCTCCTCCCCTTGTAAGAAGCAATAAGTTTTTGCTAACTTTTATCCCTGTGTATCACTGCTTCTCTTTGTCAGAGCTCCCTTTGAGCTCTCCTGCACCGCAGCTCTGTTTAGCTGCTACCTCCTATATGATGCCTTTCTTTCACACACACACACCAGATAGTGCTTTCTCCCTTCTAAAATTACATTGTATTTACTTAACTCTGTACCCGTAGTATCTCCTTAGTAGAAGGTGATTTCCTTGAGGGAAAGGTCTGTATTACTTTTGACTTTGTATTCCCAGGGCCTAGCTTGTTGAATTGAATTAGTCTAGAAAGTGGGCTATGTTTACAAGTAGCACTTTGTTATCTGTGTGTGATGTATCCATGGCCAATGTTTAGTTAATGTATAAGAAACAGTGATTGAATATTGACTGATTGAGTAAGTGAATGAATGAATGAATGAATGAATGAATGAATGAATGAATAGCACTTATTTCCTACCCCAAGAATCAGGGACCCTGCTCAAACCCAAATGACACTGAGTCAGGGGAGTGAACAATTGAAAATTAAAGGCAGATTCTACCATTGATTGCTTTTCCAGGCAAAGAAAAAAACCTTGCCCCTCAACCCCCATCTAGACAGATACATTGATATTATTTTTCTCCTTCCTTCCATCTCTTCCAGGAAGCTTTCCCTGATTCCTTAGAAAGACACCCTTAATAATTGACAACATCAATGACAAAAACAACAACAATAATATTATTCCATTAGATTCCAAAAAAAAAAAGAAAAGCTTTTGACCAAATACAACACCCATTCTTATTTAAGACACTAAGAAGCATAAGAATAAGTGGAGCCTCTCTTAAAATGATAAGTAGTATCTATCTAAAACCAAGAGCAAGCATTATTTATAATGGGAATAAACTAGAAGTCTTCCCAATAAGATCAGGGGTGAAGCAGGATGTCCATTATCACCACTATTATTCAATATTGTACTAGAATTGTTAGCTATAACAATAAGACAAGAAAAGGAAATTGAAGTTATAGATACAGGTAACAAGGAAACAAAACTATCAGTTTTTGCAGATAATGGCTAACTTAGAGAACCCTCTAGAGTCAATTAAAAAACTAGTCTAAACAATGAACTTCAGCAAAGTTGCAGGACATAAAAATGAATCCCCATAAATATCAGTATTTCTCTATATTGCCAACCAAACCTAGCACAGAGAGAGAGAGAGAGAGAGAGAGAGAGAGAGAGAGAGAGAGAGAGAGAAAGATATTACATTTAAAATAACTGTGAACAGTATGT
Source organism: Dromiciops gliroides (assembly GCF_019393635.1). Classification (NCBI taxonomy): domain Eukaryota; kingdom Metazoa; phylum Chordata; class Mammalia; order Microbiotheria; family Microbiotheriidae; genus Dromiciops; species Dromiciops gliroides. The sequence goes on along the minus strand of NC_057863.1, from coordinate 617,939,102 downwards.
TGTTTGTCCATTTTCAAAGATCAGTGACATCACAGGAGTGTCTTGACTCATGCGTGAATTGGATTTAAGTGAGGCAGTTGCACAAACTCATCAATCTCATTCTCTATTCCAGAGTTATCAAAATCCAGTGGTAAGACAAAAGCCAGGATGACAGGCAATGGTCCCAGGATCCAATGGATGTCCTTGTCTGACCAAGCTCCACAGAGCCTACTTCAGCTGCCTTCATGTTCTTCTCTGCCCATTCCATCAGGGCAAGTCTTCACATGCTTGGGTAGCTATCCTCTAACTCACTGATGGGTTTGAAGTGTGTCAGTTACCCTCAACTTGATTTAGCCCATCTCCTGAGACAGTCTACTGTGGTGTGGCCACTGCTCATACTACAGCTTCATGGAGGCACAGGTGAGAGTTGAGTGACAGGTAGGCACCAAAAGCAGATGAGCAACCTTGAAAAGGGCTTGGCAAGCCTTCATACCAGAGGTGTTAATTCTCCTTGAACACCCCATATACCCTGAAAGAAAGCATAAAGTACTTGGGAATCTACTTGCCAAGACATATAGAAACTGTATGAACACAATTACAAGATACTCTTTACACAAATAGAGACAGATCTAAATAACTGGAGAAATGTTAATTGCTCATGTGTGAGCTGAGCCAATATAATAAAAATTATACTACCATGTAAGTCAATTGACTTATTTAGTTCATACCATCCAAACTACCAAAGGATTACTTTATAGAGCTAGAAAGAAATAATAACAAAATTCATCTAGAGGAAGAAAAGGTTAAAAGTATCAAGGGAAACAATGGAAAAATGGTAAGAAAGGGATACTACCTGATATCAAGCTATACACCAAAGTTGTAATCATCAAAACAATTTTATATTGGATAACAAATAGAGTGGTTGATCAATGGAACAGATTAAGTACACAATAAATGGAAGCAAATGAACATATTCACTTAGTGTTTGATGAACCCAAAGACCCCAGATATTGGGGCAAGAACTCAATATTTAACAAAAATTGCTGGAAAAACTGGAAAGCAGTTCTGAGGAACCACCTAATACCTATCAGACTGGCTAAAATGGCAGAAAAGAAAAATTACAAATGCTGGAGAGGATGTGGGAAAATAGGTGCACTAGTGCATTGTTGGTGGAATTTGAACTGGTCCAATCATTCTGAAAAACATTTTAGAATTATTCCCCAAAAGTTATTAAACTGTGGGGGCAGCTAGGTGGAGCAGTGGATAGAGCACCGGCTCTGGAGTCAGGAGTACCTGAGTTTAAATCCAACCTCAGACACTTAACACTTACTAGCTGTGTGACCCTGGGCAAGTCACTTAACCCCAATTGCCTCACTAAAAAAAAAAAAAGTTATTAAACTGTGTATAAACATTGAATCCTAGCAATACTACTATTAGGTTTATACTGAGAAGAGATCAAAGAAGAAGGGGAAGGACCTCTGTGTGTGTGTGTATGTATATAATGTATATTCATAGCAGCTTTTTATGGTGTCCAAGAATTGGAAATGAAAAGGCTACACATCATTTAGGGATTGGATGAACAAATTATGGTAAATGAATATGGTGGAATATTATTGTGCTGTAAAAATGATGAAGGGGATGGTTTTAGAAAAACCTGGGAAGCCTTGTATGAACAAAGTAAAATGAGCAGAACCAGGAGAACAATTTATACAGTAACAACAATATTGTAATGATATCAACTTTGAAAGTCTTCGTAACTGATCAACAGAATAATCAACCATAATTCCAGAGGATTCTGGAGGAAATATGCCAAATAAAGAAATGATGAACCCAAGAGTACAGATTGAAGCATATTTTCTTTCTTTCTTTTTTTTTCTTGTAACATGGCTAATGTATACATTTGTCTTGTATGATTGTTTTGTAATGGATTTTGTATTTTTGCCTTCTCAAGGCAAAGAAGGGGTCGAGGAAGGCTGAGAATATGGAACTGAAAGTAAAATTGATTTTTAAAAATGTTTAAAAAATTTTAAAGAAAAAAAAAAGACATCCTTACCATGGTTGGTTAGGTTGAGGAACTTTCTTAGGAAAAGGTATCAAGAATGATAAAACAAATTTAGATGGTGTCTGGATTAGATCAAAGCCTTACCTGCCCCAGCCTTAAATGATGGGAAGGCTGAAGACCAAAGGGCAGTATCTTCTTTGGTATTCAAAGAGAAGATATTGATCTCAGGGACTGATAGACTAGATTCCGCCCCTGAGGGGAATTCCTCAAGGAATGGATGAAGTAATGACTGTTCTTCAATTTTAATCTCCAACTGTATTTTAACATTATAATCTTTTCCTTGTATAATATTCCTTATAAATATTACCCCAAATCATCTCCAGGTAGAAACAAGTGGGAGAGCATAAGGGAACTGTGCCAGTTTGGATCTCTCTCTATAGTTATTAAATTAATATTAAAATAATTGTTTTCTGGCAGACTTATGCCTGAAACTGAGTAGTTTTAATATTTTTTTCCTTTGATAGCAGCCAAGTGTCTCCTAAGTGGCCTAGTGTATATAGTGATGAACCTGGAGTCAGAAACACCTGAGTTCACATCTGGCCTTAGATACTTACTAGTTGGGTGACCTTAGGTAAGTCACTTAATCTCTCTTGGCCTCAGTTTCCTTATCTGTAAAATGGTGATAATAATTACATTTACCTCCCTGGGTAGTTATGAGGATCAAATCAGATAATATTTGTAAAAGTGCCTGGTATGTCGTAGGTACTATATATATGCTTATTCCCTCCCTCCCTTTTTCCTTCCTTCCTTCCTCCCTTCCTTCCTTCCTTCCTATTATGAGGCAACCTAATGTAGTGCAGGGGTTTTTAAACTTTTTCCATTCGCGACCCCTTTTCACCAAATTTGTATGCGATGCCAGGTATATAAGTATATAACATAGGTATACAAGTCAAACATTTACTGCCAAATTTTTTGTAACCTCCACATTCAGTTACGGGACCCTGTATGGGATCATGATCCACAGTTTAAGAAGCTTTGCTGTAGTGGACAGAGCAATGGCTTAGAAGATCTGGCTTTGAATTCGGCCTCAATGTTGGGAATTCAAGTGATGTTGGGCAATTTCATTTAATCTCCCTGGGATTTGTTTTCTCATTTGTTAAAACAACGATCTTTAAGGTCACTTTTCTTTCTAGTTGATCATTCTGTGGTTCTCCTCTAGAAGAGTTCTTTAGTTTGAAAAGGCTACAAGTTGACCAGTGAGTGAATGACTGTCTTATCTTGGTAAGTGTGAGAAATTATTATTAATAATCATTATCTTGGGGAGGTTCAGACCTTCCCCCCTCCTTTCAAATCCCTGACTTTGAGAGATCCAGTTTCTCCTTGAAATAAGATTGCATCAAGGGGCAGCTAGGTGGTGCAGTGGATAGAGCACCAGCCCTGGAGTCAGGAGGTCCTGAATTCAAATTTGGCCTCAGACACTTAACACTTACTAGCTCTGTGACCCTGGGCAAGTCACTGAACCCTAAAAAAGAAATAGGATTGCATTGAATCTCTTTATCTTGGTCAGACCCCTCCCAAGGAATCTAGGATGGAAACTCCTTGTGTTCTTCTCAAGGTTAGGTGGAGACTAATCTTTTTCTCTAGATAAGAAGGCCTCCCTCTGTTCAGGGAAGGCTCACTCAGCTCACCCATGAAAAGGGTATAAATTCTTTGAATTGATAGCCCAAGGCTGGGGGTGGTGGTGGTCTGCTATAGCCCTTCACTTTAATTTAGCCTATTTCCAAAATAGATTTGATTACTGTTTGATGAACCACTTATTATTTCAAGGGCATATAAGCTGTGAGCCCTACACCGCCATGATTATCTTTGGTCTGAGTGACAGCCATTGTTCATCCTTTATTTTTTTTTTTTGTGGGCAATGGGGGTTAAGTGACTTGCCCAGGGTTACACATCTAGTAAGTGTTAAGTGTCTGAGGCTGGATTTGAACTCAGGCCTTCCTGAATCCAGGACTGGTGCTTTATCCACTGCGCCACTTAGCTGCCCCCTGTTTATCCTTTTATTAATAACCTGCTGGCCTTATTAATAAAATTATTAAATTACCCAGAAACTATCTCTCAAATTTGTAATCGTCACATAGGAAATAATAGCTAATGCTCTTTTTGTGGTGGCAAGGAATTGGAAGTTGAGGGGATGCCCATCAATTGGGGAATGGCTGGACAAGTTGTGGTATATGAATGTAATGGAATACTATTGTGCTGTAAGAAATGATGAGCAGGAGGAGTTCAGAGAAACCTGGAGGGTCTTGCATGGGCTGATGATGACTGAGATGAGCAGAACCAGGAGAACATTGTGCACAGTATCAACATTGTGTGTTGACCAACTGTGATAGACTAGATTCTTCTCACCAATCCAATGGTACAAGAAAGTTCCAAAGGACTCATGATGGAAAAGGCTCTCCAAAGCCAGAAAAAAAAAAAAGAAACTGTGGAATATGGATGCTGATTGGACCATACTATCTCTTTTGTTTTTGGTGCTGTTTTCCTTTTTTGAGGTTTTTCCTTCTTGCTCTGATTCTTCTTGTAAAACATGACTAATGCAGAAATATGTTTAATGTTATATATCAGATTACCTGCTGTCTAGGGGAGGGGGGCAGGGAGGGGAGGGAGGGAGAAAAAATTTGAAATTGGAAATCTTATCTAAACAAAGGTTGAAAACGTAAATAAATAAATAAAAATTCAAAAAAAGAAAGAAAAGAAAAAAGAAATAATAGCTATGATTGATATAGTACTAACTATGTGTCAGGCACTGAGCTCTTTTATAATTATTATCTCATTTGATCCTCACAACAACCTTGGGAGGTAGATCTTATTGCTATCATATTACCCATTTTATAGATGAGGAAACTGAGGCAAATAGAAGTTAAGTGATTTATCCAGAGTCACACAACTAGTAAGTATCTGAGACTGGATTTGAACTCAGGTCTTCCTGACTCCAGGCCAGGTACTCTGTGCACTATGATACCACCTAGCTGCTTCTACATCTAGCAATTGAGTGGATAGCTGAGCAGCTTAAAGGGCCAAGGCTCCAGATGAAATGTCTTTCCAAACCACAAGAGGATGTGGGTCTGGTTTGCTCTCTCCAAGGACTGCTTCTTTAGGGAAATGGCTCCTCAAGTGTGGTCTGGCTACTACCGTTCCTTCAGGGAAACTCTGGTCTACTTTTCTTGCCTTACTAAGCTTGAGAGTGGGGGTGGGGGTAGGAGTAAACCTTGCCTTTACTTAGAAGACCCCCTGAAAGAGGAAGCAGCTCCGATGTAGAGTGGCCAGGAGTCAGGTGAGCTGGCCTTTAGTCCTGTCTTTGCTACCGACTAACTAGGTGACCTTATGACAATCTTTCTGAATCTCACTTTTCTCTCGGTAAAATAAGGGGTTTATACAAGGGAACTTCTAAGGGCCCTCCCAACTCTGACATCCTGTGTTCTAAGGGCCCTCCCAGCTCTGACATTCTGTGTTCTAAGGGTCCTCCCAGCTCTGACATTCTGGGTTCTAAGGACACTCCTGACCTGACAATCTATGCTCTAAGATCTCTTACAAGTGAAATATTCTACAAGTTTATGAGGATAGGAAGTCATTCACCAAATCTTCTCCTGGGACCAAGTGGTAAACCATTTGAGAATTCAAACGGTGCCCCACTTCTAGAAATCACTTGTCTGTGGCGAGATCAGGTGATGCCACAAACATCCTTCTCCGGTGCCTCCGTGTGGTAGTGGAATTGACTTTGGGTTCTTGGAGCCCCTACCAGCCAGCAGGGTACCAGCTGGTTCTCCCCACTAGTCCAGCCAGGCTTTGAGTGCTGGAGTAGCCATGGACTGGGCCCCCTCTGGCTCTTGGTCTATGATTCTAGGATCCTAGGCACAGAGGCAGTCACCCGCCCTCCATCCCTGACCAGCAGGGGATGGCTTTTTTTAGCCATGGCAAGTACAGAAATTGAAAGGCCGTGACTGAATTACAAAGGTCTCATCAACACAAATTATGGTGCGATTTTAGGAAAAGCTCTTGTGACGCTTCCCTCCCCTGGGTCCTTCCCTTTCTTCCTGTAGGCCTCCTACTCCACTGCCTCACCAACAACAACCTTTGACACCCTAGAGAAGCCTCCACCCTGGGAAATCCCCTTCTGTCTGCTGGTAAGAGCTTCTGAAGAGAGGAACTTTCAGGAAATGCCCCAAGACACACTTCACTGCCCTCCTAACTGTCTGGCTATTTTCTTCCCCTTTCTTCCCTTCCCCTGTGTGCCCCTTCAACCTTGAACCATGGGCTATCATCAAACTAATTCCACCATTAGTAGCACCTGTTCTAAACTGTCTTACCTTCAGAGCACGAGCATCTTGTGGGTGGGGACTATCTTTGCTTTTTATTCCGACTATCTTTGCTTTTTATTCCCAGCCCATGCTAAGGAAAGAACTTTGTGCCAGCACTATCCTAAGCCCTTGACAAGTATCTCATTTGATAAAGGGTATGTATGTGTGTGTGTGTGTGTGTGTGTGTGTGTGTGTGTGTATGTATGCTATTTTACAGGTGAAGAAACCAAGGCGGACAGAAGTGACAGTGATTTACCCAGGGTCCCACGGCTACTGTCTGAGGTTGAATTTGAACTCAGGTCTTCCTAACTCCAAGTCTGGTGATCTAGTCACTGCTCTACCTTTTTTTTTATCTTTTTTTTTTTTTTTTTGCGGGGCAATGGGGGTTAAGTGACTTGCCCAAGGTCACACAGCTAGTAAGTGTTAAGTGTCTGAGACTGGATTTGAACTCAGGTACTCCTGAATCCAGGGCCGGTGCTTTAACCACTGCGCCATCTAGCTGCCCCGTCACTGCTCTACCTTAAGGTGATTGACCCTTAGTAAGTTGTTTTTGAGTCATACTTGACTCTCCATGACCCCATTTGGTTGGGGTTTTCTTGGCAAAGATACTGGAGTGATTTGCCGATTTTTTTTGCTCCAGATCATTTAGGAAACTGAGGCAAACAGGGTTAAGTGACTTGTCCAGGGTCACACAGATGTCTGAGACAGGATTTGAACTCAAGGAGATGAATCTTCCTAACTTCAGGTCCAGCACTAAAAAAAAATGCTTTTTTGTTCATTCAAGTGAATTAAGTGATTACCTTCTTAGAGTGATTTAGCAAAGCTCTCTAGGTTATCTAGAAGTGGGATGGCTTTGGCCTCCATAGTAATCTACTGTAACCCAAACCTTCAACTCACAGAATTATAGAATTTTAGAGGTGAAAGGGACCGTAGAAGTTAAGCCTCTCTTCATTCACATCCTTGACAGGTAGTCAGTTCTTTGAGGCAATGACCTTTCTTTCTTTCTTTTTTTTTGCAGGGCAATGAGGGTTAAGTGACTTGCCCAGGGTCACACAGCTAGTAAGTGTCAAGTGTCAGAGGCCGGATTTGAACTCAGGTACTCCTGAATCCAGGGCTGGTGCTTTATCCACTGCACCACCTAGCTGCCCCTAGGTAGTCTGTTCTTAAACTTCTGTTGGGGCAGTCCCACTGACAGAGAGCTCTCTACCTTTCAGGACAGCTGGACAAAATCAGTTAGCCCCCAACCCTGTAACTTTCCCCTGTAGGTCCTAGGTCTGTGCTTTGCAAGGCCATGGAACATGGAGAAGAAAAAAAATATAGAAAGTCCCCTTTGCGTTTTAGGCAAGCTTCCAAAAACAGTGTTATTTAACTTAATTCTAATATCCCAGATTTTTCTAGCTTAGAGATGTTGGGACTGGCAGAATGTTCCTCCACCTCTTTCCTCCTCTGCCTCTCCTTGTCTGTCGCTTTCCCCAAAATGATTAGAAATAAAATTTGTAGAAATCTTGAACCAGGAGAATGTCTTCAGTATGTTAAAACGTAGTTTGGGTTAACATTTCAGAACACTGGGTTCCTTCCTTGACCCTGCCCCTTCTCTGGGTAATCAAAGGCACTTCTCCACTTTTCCAGATTAATATCTTAGAGCCTTTCTGAAAGAAGGTGGCCCTGACTCTAAGAAGGTCACAGCCCAAGCCTTTATTAGGGACTCAACCAGACAAAGGGTGCTTTGATCTAACCAGGGGCAAAGCTGCAATTAGGGTTTTTAAGACTAGAGAGATGTTGATTTCTTTTTTTGTTTGTTTTTGTTGTGGCAATTGGGGGGTAAGTGACTTGCCCAGGGTCACACAGCTAGTAAGTGTCAAGTGTCTGAGGTCAAACTTGAACTCAGGTCCTCCTGACTCCAGGGCCAGTGCTCTATCCAATGCGCCACCTAGCTGCCCCCGAGATGTTGATTTCTCAACATTTCTAGTTGAACTAAAAAGAGTAGGCTTATAGGCCACGTTTATTTAAGCACTCTGAAGTCTACAAACTATTGGAAATAATAACAAGAGTTAACATTTCTAGAGTACCTACTATGTGCTGGACAATGGGCCGAGTGCTTTTTAATGGTCTCCTTGATCCTCACAGCAACCTTGGGAGGTAGGTGCTATTATTATCACCCCCATTTTACAGATGAGCAAACTGAGGCAAATAGAGGGTTAAGTGACTTGTCCAAGGTCTCATGACCAGTAAGCGTCTGAGTTGAAGAGAGTTGGATTTGGGGTTGGTGGACCAGGGTTCAAATCCTGGACCATCACTTTACTGGCCATGTGCTATATGCTTGGGTCTCTGTGATCTCATCTACGAGTTAAGAGTTGGGAGAGTGAGATGGGCTTAGACTATCACCCATTTGATCTCCCTTACCTTTCTCCTGTACTGCCTTCCTATCCTACAATTCCTGGATCACACCTTTTACCACCTTTACTCTTCATGGTCCTCGATGGCCAAATGCTGCAATGTGCTCACCTCCACTAAGAGCTTTTCCACTGCCTTGTGGGATATTCTGTTTCAATTCTTTGGACATAGCAATAGTCTGGGCCCTGCTGCTATCCAGAATGTAGAATGTTGCAGAACTTGCAGAATTCTGGCATTAAAAAGACAGGCTGGGGCAGCTAGGTGGCACAGTGGATAGAACACTGGCCCTGGAGTCAGGAGTACCTGAGTTCAAATCCAGCCTCAGACACTTAACACTTACTAGCTGTGTGACCCTGGGCAAGTCACTTAACCCCAATTGCCTCACTAAAAAACAAACAAACAAAAAGGTAACTAAAAAAAAGACAGGCCTCTGCTTTCAGAAGTGTAATGCAAATGCACCCATTTCATAGATGAGCAATCTGAGGCTCAGAGAGGTTATAATAACTCCTGCCTAGGCCAGGATGCGAACCCAAGCCCTTTAGCTCCAAGGCTAGCATTTTCCCACTATGCCCACCCGATGTCTATCTTATTTCAATGCACCTTCTTAAAATACCAATGATCTTGTTATACACAGAGGATACAGGCCCAAAGCAAGAGTCCTTGCTCTTGTACTGGACTGTGGCCTCTCACAGGTTAATGACTTGGATCAGTGACAAGGGTTGAGGCTCAATCCAGGGTGGGAAAACCTAAAACACCTGCATCAGTGAATCATCTTTGAACACAGAGGTCAGCGGGTTATCACTGGGCTGGAGGAGCTAGATGTAAATTCCAGGATGCCCTAATTCTGATTCTTCCCATGTCTGCAATCCCATTAGTCAAAGGAATTGTGACTCCTTAAAAGGGACAGGGTCTGGGCTTCCAGTCCAATCAAACAGCAACAAGGTAGAAAAATTAAATTGTCAGGTGATGAGGCCTTCCAATTTAGTCTGAAGTGAAATTGGCTGGTAGGCTGCGGAGAGTGACCCCTCAGCAACGGGGCTGATATCTGCCAGTGCTAATTTGACATGACAACCATCAGCCTCTAGCTTGTCAGCATCAGTGATCTTCTGTAGAAGTCATTAAGTTATTCATGAGAAAAATGTATCTTTCCCCATAGATAGAGGGGGAGATTAGCAGGAAGGCCAACCTCCCACAAAACAGAAGATCCCCCAGGGCTGGCACATTAATAAATAACGTGGAGCAGGCTCAGGGGGACTGTGTGGGGCCGTGCCTTTTGGGAACGCAGTCACAGCAGGTGGGAGGATCAATGCCCCTCCCTCATCTAGAAGAGGGAGGGGCTGGCCTAATCTCTAGAGCCCCTTTCACTTTCTGTTCTATGTTCCCTCTTTGGCTCCCCAAATACCCGCCTGGAGCAATCAGGGGTGGAGACAGTTTGGAAAAAGCTTTATTAAAAATCTGATGCCAACCACCAGCACGAACAGCTAGACTTGCTTAGTGACGAGCATCATTTACATTTTGATGCATGAGGAATAAGCTATTTCATTCACTCTGAGCTGCCACAGGAATCTGTTCTTTGATTCTGCACTCCATTCTTCTCCTTTATATTATATCTTTCTTTGTATTCCTCATACTTGTCATTTTCAGCCCTCCTCCTTCTGTTTAGATGCTGTTAGCCAATAACCGTGGCATGTGAAATAGCATTAATTCTCAGCCACGAGTCAGTCTTGGATTCTTTCTGTTTTGTTTTTTTTGTTTTTGTGGGGCAATGGGGGTTAAGTGACTTGCCCAGGGTCACACAGCTAGTAAGTGTCAAGTGTCTGAGGCCGGATTTGAACTCAGGTCCTCCTGAATCCAAGGCCGGTGCTTTATCCACTGCGCCCCCTAGCTGCCCCCTTGGATGCTTTCTGAATGTTCTTTGGGACTAGAATAACTCTTAGTCAAGTCACTGGAGACCTAGATCACAGTTCTGTGCTAACAAGTTCTAGAACTACCTCTCCAAAGGCAGAAAAGAGGCCAATTCATGGCTGACCCCACTCTAGCACCCTTCCATCCCCTTCTCCCCACTTTGCTCTGGGGTATGTGCGAACCACCTGGACCACAGGACAAAGCCCCCCACCCCGCACCCCCAGCCTCCATCCCTCCAGTATCCTATAGCTTGAAAAGAGAGCCAGGCCTCAGGATGGTTTTGTTAATAAAGTAGTATGTTCTTTATTTATCTCCTGTAGTTTGTCATTGGACATGCAATATTCATGGAAAAACAGGACCCTGAAGTCCAATCAGATATAAATTAGGTTCAGCTCTGTGGGGGCTACAATTCACGCTAAGTTAGGAGGCAGCTAAGCACCCACTTTCTTCTCCTTGTAGGCTGCCATCATCTTCTTGATTTCAGCTATTGCTTTTCCTGGATTCAGTCCCTTGGGGGAAAAGCAGAAACAGAAAATGAATCCATCCCATCAGCACTGACTCAAGACCTGGGGACCCCTTGCCAGTTTCTTCAGCCACCCCTGCTGCCACAACAGTGGTATAAAATGGACACGCTGACTCTGCTAAGTCAGGGGACAAAAGGGGCCAAATGACTGATTTCACCAGGTGGTTCAGCGGGTCCACCTGGGGGCAGAGGATGTACATTCTCCCATCTGGCCTCCCTCTGCCAGGATGCAGACCAGGGCTAGCACAAGGTTTCAGGCACTGCCCAAGAGAACCTAGAACCTTGGGGGGAGCACGAAGGCCTAGCCTAGGGGGACCTTCCCTGAGCCCCTCCCTGGTGAGTGCTCCCCACTCTGCACAGCCTCAGGTGCTAATCTTGGTTACAAGCTTTGGGTTGTCCCCTGCCCCAGACTGTGAACACCTGGCAGGCAGGGACCACTTCCATTTTGCCTGGGCACCACAGAAGCTGGGTCCCGGCACACAGCAGGCTTGCTGCACAGAACTGAATCAAAGTGAAATGGTTAAAATCAAAGCATGGACTGAAGAGACACCAAGAGCCAGTCAATGTGCAATCCTGGAAGTGTGTGCCCTCACCGGAGCATCATCGGAACATCACTGGCAGAATCCAGTTGCCAGACACTTCTTGAGCACGTCGGAAGCTCCGTGAGCACCTTCACAGGATGACCACTGGCCAGATTAGTAAAGTAGCACTGGCATCAGATGTCCTCTTGTTACAACGTCCAATAAGGCAAGCCCCAAGAGGGCCAGGTTTCTTAAGTGGGAACAGGGAAGAGAGGAAGCCGGGCCCATGCCTGGTAATCCAGGGCAAGGAATTAATCTGAGCTTCATCAAACATCCTCCCATCCCAGAAAGCAGCACTAATGCCTCGGGGAGAGCAAAGTTTAGGATGCTGGGGGACTGGGCGCTAATGTCACTTCCTGCCCACGCGCCAGGGAAGGGAAGCTTGTCAAGGGCAGGGATTGTTTTTGTCTTTACCCCTGATGCCTCAGCTGGCCCAGACCGGTGCTTATTGTCCTTTTCAAGCTGAATGAAATTCCTTTTTGTTGGTGGGTCTGACCCTATGGTCTCACCAGCACAGGGAAAACCTAGAGAGCTCTTTTCCCAAAGCAGATAGGCGCCCTCCCTGTAGTTTATGAACCTAAGGGATATCTTGTGGGCCTGAGAGGTCCAGTAACCTGCCCAGGTCACAGAGCCAGTCTGTGTAAGAGGTGGGACTTGAACCCAGGTCTTCCCGGCTGGGGACCAATGCTTGATTCTCCTCACTCGGTCTCTTAAATTCCTTTTTAAAAGCCCAATGCACGATTGCAAGTCTCTCAAACCAGCAAATGGGATCTCTTTGGAAAAGATGGCATGTGTAGAATCTCTGAGCTCACTGGTCTCTTTCTTTCTTTTCTTTTCTTTTTTGTTTTTTTGCAGGGCAGTGAGGGTTAAGTGACTTGCCTAGGGTCATACAGCTAGTGTCAAGTGTCTGAGGCTGGATTTGAACTCAGGTTCTCCTGAATCCAAGACCAGTGCTTTATCCACTGCGCCACCTAGCTGCCTCCTACTGGTCTCTTTCAAATACAAGAGAAAGGGGCAGTGAATTACATTTAAACCAAACCTAAAAACATGACCTGTTGTTATGCTGACAGGGCATAAAGCAAGCTCAGGATGTGAGCTGGAGACCTGGATTCTAGTTCTGGCTCCACCACAAATGTGTGGTGTGACCTTGGGTGGTTCTTTGGCTTTCAGGGGACCTCGGTTCCCCACTTTGTGAATTAAGGCAGCTGGACGAGGCTCATAGATGGGAGGTGGAGGGGCCTTCTGAAACGAGGCCATGGAGGTCCCGAAGTTGGATGAGGCCCACGGGGACACACATGGCTGAGGACTCTCCACAGGAGTCTGCACCCTCCCGCCTTCAGCCCCGCCTCCTGGGCTGCCTTTCCTTCTGCTTCTATTTGCACCTTACTAAATGCTGACTGACTTGGCCTGGCGCTTGTTTTGGGTAAAGCCACCCTGTCCTGATCACTCATCTGCAGACTGCAAAAGTGTCTGGCCGAGTCTGGGTGAGGGAAAGGGCAGGAAGGCCAAGTCTCTGCAGGCTGAGCACCCTTTCCGGCCCCAGTGCCCAGGCTCTCCGTCACTCACTGCATTGTGGGCCCACGGCTGAATAAATCCAATGTGTCACCAGCCTTCGTAGCCCACTCCCCGCGGAACAAAGAAAGGCCAGTCAAGGTTGCCGGCCTTGAGCACCAAGTACCTTAGGGCAGGTCTTGGTGCAGTTCATGATGGTGTGACATCTGTACAAGGAGAACGGGTCCTGCAGCTGGGCCAGCCGCTCCTCCGTGAAGTCATCTCTGGAGTCGATCATCCAGCGATAGGCCTAGAAAAGGAGAGCCCGGCGGTCAGAGCCGCCTCCATGGCTGGACGGAGGGAGGCACCTGCCATCTGGGAACTCAGACTGAAAGGGAATCTTTACAGGGCACGCGCTCCTGCCTGCTGCCCTGTCCACCCACAGCTCCCATCCAGGTCTATAAACGTGGGGCTACAAATAAGAAAAAGGCAGCTCCTGCCCTCAAGGACTTTACAGTCTCATGGGAAAACGGAGGCACAAGAAGCAGCCTTCCCGGGCTCTTGACCTCACGTGGTCACTAGACTAAATCTGTACGATAACCACTATGCCTGTTTGTGTGGCACTTGAAGGTTTACCAAGGAGGCGTGACACACTCCCACAGGCTCACAGTCTGAGCTGGAGGAAGACAAGCACAGAGTGGTTATGCTATGGCATAGCCAAGGCAGGAGAAAGCGGTTTTGCCCAGGGGCTGAGGAGGGATTGGGGGGCCAGGATGGGCTTCTGGGAGGAGGGAGCAGCTGAGCTGGGGCTTGAAGGAAAGGACGAGAGTTCACGCTAGGGGAAGACCTGAGCAAAGAGCTCCAAAGGAGATGAGCACCGGGCCCACCTAGCCTGTAGAAGGCCTGGTGAGAGGCTGACACATGGGACAGGCTCAGCAATGGGCTGATCCTCTTACTTCCCATCAGCTCAGACTGTTTGTCAAAGCCCTGAGGTGAAACATGTCTTCGGACGGGGGACCCTTTGGGGGCCACATTCAGCTTTGAGGCTGGGGTGACCCCCAACTTTCCTCTGCTTTTGTTAAGGAAAAACATTTGCTTTTTGGGCATCATGGGGTCTGTGCAAAGTCTTCACAGCAAATCTAGCGACACCAGCTGAATGCACAGAAATAACGAAACCCTGACTGTTCTCTGTGGTGAACTCTCCCCAAACCCAATGTGAGTCTGTTTTGAGCAGCCGCTACCACCTGGCCTGCCTGGTTATCAAGGAATCAGCCTCGGAGGTCACCTCTCCCATGGTGGGGCGTGTCCTTTTCCCAGCCAGGCCCCGGGGGACTCCTCTGTGTGTGAGGGATTGGGAAAAGCATCAGAGAGAAACGGGGAGAAGCCAGAGTCGGCAAAGCAGGTTGGCCTCCAGCCAAGTGCACAAGGAAACCTACTGTAGAACACCTGTGTGTGCAGCCACACCTGCCGACGGTGAGAACGCCATGATCAGAAATCCGCAGTGGGGAGAATAACCACACTGGAGGGAGGGCTCTGTTCTGCCAGCAGAGCATCTTCTCTTCAAACCTTCCCACAGCACCGTGCAGCGCTGCTGCTTTGCTGCCCCCATCCCTTCCCTGGGTTAGACTTAACTGTGGCTCAGGCCACCCCAGCCCCGCTCCTGCTCATTCCCGAGTCCCTGAGCTGAGCTGTGAGCAGGGCCTGCTTCCTACCTTTGCGCATTCCCAGCACCAAAGGGAGCATTCCTGATGCACTGAGCTACCGTACGGCTCTCAGCATGGTTATAAGGAAAGCAAGTGAATTCATTTGCTCATGCAGAGGAGACCCAGCGGTAACTCAGGCTCCATCCATAAGTAATGTCACAAACGTGAAGCTTACAACCTAGTGGAGGGGTGGGGCAGACACACAAATGGATCCTGTGCTCAACAATGAGAGTGACCCAGGCTGAGAGTCCAGGGACCGCCTGGATCCCCGGGCCCAAAGTGACCCCAGAGCCAGGTGGGAACACCTTACCTGCATTAGGACCGCAGGTCCCAAGTACTTGTCTCCATTCCACCAGTAACTGGGGCAGCTGGTGCTGCAGCAGGCACAGAGAATGCACTCATAGAGCCCGTCCTGAGGAGAGAGAGGGAGCAGAGGTCAAGGGCAAAGGGGAGAGAGAGCAGGGCCTGCGGGGAGGGGGGAGCAAAATGTAGAGACACAGACATCTCATTAGGGTCACATGTGGGATTTCTTTGGTTTGGGGAATTCCCAGATGAGGAAACTCCCCTTACCGATGCAGGCGGGCACCTTCTCGGCCATCCAGTCTTTTTTTTTCTATTAGTGAGGCAATTGGGGTTAAGTGACTTGCCCAGGGTCACACAGCTAGTAAGTGTTAAGTGTCTGAGGCCAGATTTGAACTCAGGTACTCCTGACTCCAGGGCCGGTGCTCTATCCACTGAGCCACCTAGCTGCCCCTCGGCCATCCAGTCTTAAAGAGCTGCCCAAAGAACCAAGACATCAGAAGCCTTGCCCAGGGTCACACAGAATGTCGGGGAGAGGAAGGGCCTGAATTCAACTTGACTCGACTCTGAGGTCATCTCTCTCCATGACACCTGGCTCCTCTCACATACGTTATCAACACTAAAAAACGAAGATGTTTCCAGCTAAGCAGATCAGCTTGAGCCACTCAAAATAGCTTCTTTTCTTTAATGGCTCCCTTTTGTTGTTTTTCAGCTGTGTCCAACCCTCCTTTGGGGTTTTCTTGACATAAATACTGGGGTAGTTTGCCATTTCCTTCTCTAGCTTATTTTACAGATGAGGAAACTGAGGCAAACAGGGTTAAGTGACTTGCCCAGGGTCACATAGCTAGTAAGTGTCTGGAGGCTGGATTTTTTTTTTGGGTGAGGCAATTGGGGTTAAGTGACTTGCCCAGGGTCACACAGCTAGTAAGTGTTAAGTGTCTGAGGCCGAATTTGAACTCAGGTCCTCCTGACTCCAGGGCCAGTGCTCTATCCACTGTGCCACCTAGCTGCCCCCTGAGGCTGGATTTGAACTCAGAGAGATGGGTCTTCCTGACTCTGGGCTTGGCACTCTATGCACTATGGTGCCACCTAGCTGCTAAATGAGAGAACTGGACCAGATGACATTCCCTTCCAGCCGGGTTCAAACCATCTGTTTCTGTGAATAACCCCAGAACATCTTCGAGGAAGGGAGCTGTTTCCCAGACCTACTTGCAGTGGAGTGAGGATTAGAATCCTAGGCTCTCAGTCCCCAGTCTAAGCACCCTTTACTGCTTCACTCACCCAAGGTCAGACTTCCAGGAACCTCTACCATCTGGACCCCAACCCTCCCCCTGAACCAGGAAGTGAAAAAGGCCTTTGATCCCCTGAATCAGCGTCAGGGAGCTGGTGCACTCACATGCTCACCCCTTATTTCCTGGAAGACACCCACAGACCAGCTCCTAGAAGCTAATTCAATTGAGACATAACTCTAACTGGATTATCTTTCAGCCTGCCTTAACGGGGGGGGGGGGGGGGGGGGGGGGAGGAGGAGGAGGAGGAGGGGGGCAGCACTGACAACTCTGGGGATGAAGGAGGACCTGTCAGCAAGGGGAGAGAGTGGATGGCCCTCAAAGAGAATGATGACCTTTAAATACTGGTTAGTACAATCCAGTTAAGGCAGGGGTGTGTAGGGTATGTTTTAGAAAGACTTCTGTTGAAAATGATTAAAAGAGAGTAAAAAGGCTTTGCATCCAAACAGCTGGGCTTCAGTTCTCTGGAAGGTTCACTTATGTGGCTGCCAAGGGTGCTGGGTCAGTGAGGCCCTGCTGAGAGACGGCCCTCAAGGGAGCAGACTCTGGGGCCCTGTCGCTAGAGGGTCAGACAGAGCCTCTGAGCCCCATTCTGGCTTTGTGGAAGGGCTGCTTCTACTCTCACCTGGAGCCTAAACAACTTCAACGAGGGTTAAGTGACTTGCCCAGGGTCACACAGATAGTAAGTATCAAGTGGCTGAGGCCAGATTTGAACTCAGGTCCTCCTGAATCCAGGACTGGTGCTTTATCCATTGCCTCACCCATCTGCCCCCTCTGTCCCATCTGTCAAAGATCAGGCTGTCTTGGGATGGAGAGCCCATTCTAGACCATGAAAAGATGGCAGACAAAGGCTGCATGTGAGTCTGCTTTTTGGAAAGACCTCAGGGTGCCTGTGCCGTGATGCAGGCGTGCAATCCCCCATCTCTGGGGCCACCTCCCAAGCACAGCATTAACCAGACATCCTAACCCAGTCCTCAAACCACAACCCCAGAGAGAACCGGTACCAGCTTCTCTCGGTCTTCTATGGATTGGAGATACTGCTCCTTGCCCTCCTGGGACTCATCCTTCTTCTTCAAGTAAGGCTGAATGGATTTATACTGAGCATAGAAGTTATTCAAATCCTGAGAAAGAGAACAAGAGAGAAATGAATGAAATCCCACTGTCCCATCTCAGAGGAATGGGGAAGGGGGAAGAGGAGTGAAGAGCATTTATTAAGTGCCTACTATGTGCCAGGCACCATGTTAAGCTCTTCACAAATACTAACTCCTTTGACTGACACAACAACCCTGGGAGATAGGTGCTATTATTATCCTTATTTTACGGCTGAGGACACTGAGGCAGAGAGCCAGGAAGTGACTTGCCCAGGGTGGCACAGCTACTGTGTCTGAGGGTGGATTTGCACTTGGATCTTGCTGACTCCAAGCCCGCTGCACTATGGTGCCACCTGACTCACCAAGACTGTTCCCTCAGGTTTCTAGCCAAGTCTCCCCTAGCTCCCCTGCTCTCCCTGCCCCTGGCTGGCAGGTGTCAGACCCAGGAGGGTGGAAGAACGGAGCCTTGTTTGTCTAGCCTCCCCCCTCAGTTCTCTGGGGTTAGAGAAAAGTGCTGGTTCTCCAGTAGGAAGGTCTATGGTCCCTCCACAACCCAACCACTGAGGGGCCTCGAGGGTACTCTGGGCACTGTCCCCTTAGACCCCAGCATTTCTGTCTCTCAGTGAGGAGTTTCCTTTGAGTGGGGAAAACCAACAGAAATCATTATTCAGCCTCAGCCATGTACAAAGCAGCCCCTGCCCTCGGGGAGTTTATATTCATACAGCAGGATACACAAGTACCAGGACAACTGGGCTGGGACTTGAGAGGCAGAGGGAAGGGAGAAGAGCAGGCCAGGGGGTGTGTGGTGGGGGGCAGGACTGTCAGCAGGCAGGCAGAGGGAGGACGGGATGCAGAGTCGGGGGAGCAGACAGTGGGCTGGCTGGGTGGGCTGAAATGAAGAGCACACGGAGGAGCGAGAGAAAGCAAGCCTGGGGAGGGAGGCTGGAGCCAGACTACACCGGGCTTCCAAGTGCCAGGAGAAGGAAGGGCTTTTCTTTCATCTTGGAGGCACAGGGAAGCCCGCTGACGACTTCAGCAGAGGAGTGACAGGGTTAGACCCGTGTCCTTGGAAGGAAGGGTATTCTAGCAGTTAGGTGCAGGATGTGCTGGAGAGATGCCAGAAGTTGGGAACTCCTGTGGGAGTCCACCGACTGACCAGAGGGGAGGAAGCCTGCCAAAGCCCCCCTTCCACTGTGAGAGAGATGGAGACTCACCGGGACAAGATCCTTTATCACGTACATGTGGGGAAGAGGGTAGATTTTAGAGACTTTGCTGAGGTTGGTGTCGATTCTTCTGGTGCAAGCCAGCGTGTTGCCCCCATTGATATTCATTGCACAGGAACCACAGATGCCTGAGGGAGACAGATCACATGAGTTTACTTAGTCCCATAGTTTCAGGCCAGTTTTCTCATTTTTCAGCCTGTCACCCCCAGTCCTTGGGTGCTGCAGGGATCGGGGTGCTCATGCACCAGACAGGGGATGTCTGCTGGGGCACCGTCAGGCTTTCAGAGGAGGAACAAGGGACTAAACCCATTAGAAGCATTTTGTGCAGTGGGTAACTCATTACAGTAGGATACAACAAAAATGGTTAAAGTGCCGATGCTCTGCAAAGAGCTGTGCTTGGAAGTCTGGCTAAGACAAGGCTCATTCTTACAATGCAGTGAGCATAGATAAGACACCTACAAAAGGAAGCTGAGAGACCAGAGCCTGTTGTCACAGGACAATAATCACAGAATCTGCGGCGCATGATGTCCCTGACAGGAAGAGCTTCAGAACATGGCCAGGCTGAAAGAAGTCATGACACTGCAAAGGGGGCTCAGAAGCCGTCCAGGCCAAACCCCTCATTCTACAGATGAGGAAGGAACTGGAGGCTGGAGAGGCAAAGCAAACTATCCAGAGCCAACACCGGCCACAGGTGCCAAACTTGTGCAGAGAGGAAACAGACAAGAATCTCATTGGGAATGCCTGACACAATAAAAATAAAGTAACTTTATACAAATGAAAACACATCAGAGATGTTTTCTAAGTCAATCTGCTACCCACAGGGATCCATTCAGCTGATGTGGGCCCACTCAGAGCTCTACAGGAAGGCCCTCTACAAAGTAGGTGGGGCTGCACATTTGTTCTACCAAAAAATAGTGACAGTATCAACAAAGCATTTTTAAAGAGTCCCTGCTACAACCCACCTGCCTCCTGCTAAGTGGCCTTTGCTTGAAGACCCCCAAGGAGGAGTGCCAACCCCCCCAGGGGCAGCCCATTCCCCTCTTGGGAGTTTTGCTGACTTTTTTTGTAACTCCTATCCACTGTTCCTAGTTCATACCTGACGCCAAGCAAAACAGGTCCAGTCTCTAATGACAGCCCTCCAAGTATTTGTTCATAGCCAGCTCCCAGGTTGCTCTCTTCCAGTCTTTTTTTTTGGGACGGGGTGGGAGTGGGGCAATGAGGGTCAAGTGACTTGACCAGGGTCACACAGCTAGTGTTAAGTGTCTGAGGTCAGATTTGAACTCAGGTCCTCCTGAATCCAGGGCTGGTGCTTTATCCACTGTGCCACCTAGCTGTTCCCCGCCCCACCCCAGTCTTCTTTTTTCTTTCTTTTTTTTGGTGAGGCAATTGGGGACAAGTGACTTGCCCAGGGTCACACAGCTAGTAAGTGTGTAAAGTGTCTGAGGTCAAATTTGAACTCAGGTCCTCCTGAATCCAGGGCTGGTGCTCTATCCACTGCGCCACCTAGCTGCCCCCCACCCCAGTCTTAATAGGTCTTTTCTCCTTTAGGCTAAGCACCCCGAGTTTCTTCCCATGACTCTTATGAGATGTGATCTTGCTGATCTATCTTTCTCATCCTCGTGGCTCTGTCTTCTGAAGGCTCTCATGTTTATCAATGTCCTCCTTAATGAAGAACTGAGGGCTGCACACAGGACTCCTGCCTAGATTGCACCCAGGGCAGGCCCATAGCTCCAAGTCACAAAGGTGGTGAGGAGCAGAACTGGCATTCAAACTCAGATCCTCATCCTGCCAGCCTAAAACATGTTTTTGTCATTATTTTTTTTTTTGCCATCGATACTTCCTGACCAACACCCAGACACTTCAACCCCCCTGCAACGTACTTTCCTGGAAAAAAGGGCCCTATTTCTGGCCAAAGGGCTGTGTCTGATCACATGCCCCCTCCACATCTGGCGCTTACTAAGACAGGCCTGCGCCTTCATTTGGGCAGGGGCACCGCCCTATCTGCTCCCGGTGGTCTGGGGCTGGCCTGCTCTTGGTGCTGCCTCTGTTTACATTGTCGTGGCTATTGTAGAATTCTTTCCATTGGAAGGAGCTTTCCGGTGATTGGGTTCACACAAATCGGCTCATGAAATTTACAGGGATTCTGGCCACGACAAATCTGTTTCTCATTAGAAGAAGGCCTTTATTTTTTGGTCCAGACTTTTTTGTTTTTTGTCAGATGGGTCTGCTCTTATTTTCATGTCTCTAAAAGAACCATCCAGGGGAGAAGTTACTGAAAAGTATCAGACTGAATACAAAAAAACATTTACAGGACATACGCTTCCTGGAATATTTTGCCCCAGTTCTTCTTTTTTTGTCTGTCAAGTGTCTTAGGCTGCATTTGAACTCAGGTTCTCCTGAATCCAGGGCTGGTGTTTTATCCACTGTGCCACCTAGCTGCTCCAATGGAAGATATTCATATTACAATGAACCAAAGCACCCATCCAGATGCCTGTCCTGTCTCTGCAGCCTTAGCAAGCCCCTGCTCATTTCCAAGCTTGTGCTCTTGAATCAAAGTGACCCACAGTTCTGAGCACCATTACCAGGAGAGGGTGAGACCAAGGGAGAATCTACCTGAAGAAGTCCCGCAAGCCCCATCCTGGCCGGCTCGGGTTTGAGAACCAAAATATGAAAGTCAGCCCCATTGCAAGGGGAGGAAACATTTACCTTCTCGGCATGATCTTCGGAAGGTCAGAGTGGCATCCATCTCATTTTTAATCTTGATCAAGGCATCTAACACCATTGGGCCACATCTGTTAAGGGGAAAATAAGAATGCTTATCTTTTAGAAAGTCTAACCATCCTACTTCCCATAATGATAAACTTGAATATATAATTTGTTTTTTGGGGTAAATTTGTTAGGTAGAGCTTTATTTTTTCTCCCTCATTTCCACTGGAGTGAATATTTGGATATGGAGGGTACATTACCATAAACATTAAACACAGTCCTATACTGAAATATATCGGTATACTTCTAGGAAACAGAATGATAAAAATAGATTTTTAAAATTATCATTATTATTTTTTTAATTTTATTTTTTTGGTCAGGC
Organism: Dromiciops gliroides; assembly: GCF_019393635.1. Taxonomy (NCBI): domain Eukaryota; kingdom Metazoa; phylum Chordata; class Mammalia; order Microbiotheria; family Microbiotheriidae; genus Dromiciops; species Dromiciops gliroides. The sequence goes on along the minus strand of NC_057863.1, from coordinate 617,917,175 downwards.
AATTGGGGTTAAGTGACTTGCCTAGGGTCACACAGCTAGTAAGTGTTAAGTGTCTGAGGCCAGGTTTGAACTCAGGTCCTCCTGACTCCAGGGCCTGTGCTCTATCCACTGTGCCACCCAGCTGCCCCACCTTTGATTTTTTGTTGTTGTTGTTGTTTTTTGTGAGGCAATTGGGGTTAAGTGACTTGCCCAGGGTCACACAGCTAGTAAGTGTTAAGTGTCTGAGGCTGGGTTTGAACTCAGGTCCTCCTGACTCCAGGGTCGGTGCTCCATCCACTGCACCACCTAGCTGCCCCCAAATTATCATTATTATTTTAAAGGATAAAAACCTAGATGGTAAATTCACTAAAATAGCCTTTTACAAAAGGTTATTTATAAAGCAGCTGCTTTCATTATATTTCCAAAAAAGGGACACTATGTGGGATATACAATTAAATCATTCAGTTTAGTAAAGACCATGTTTACTGCAATGAATCTTTGCTTTTTTAAAGCTAGACCTTCAAAAGTTTCTACAAACAGTTCATTTTAGATTTCACATGCTATTTCCAGGAGCTACCCACTAAAAACTTATGGATCATGGAATTTCAAGCTAAAATGACCTTAGAGCTCATCTAATTCATGTTGAACTTAAGCAATTAAAAACAAAGTTTTGCAGATGCCTTTGGTTTTTTGGGGGGGAGGGGGCAGGGCAATGAGGGTTGACGCACAGTTAGTTAGTTAAGGGTCACACAGCTAGTAAGTGTGTCAAGTGTCTGAGGTTGCATTTGAACTCAGGTCCTCCTGATTCCAGGGCTGGTGCTCTATCCACTGTGCCACCTAGCTGCCCCCCTCCCCCTGCCTTTGGTTTTTTACATCAGTTATTTCTGGATATTGGACACCTGCCCTTCCCTTAACAAACGCTTGCTTGTTACAAAAACAAGCGAGTAAAATCAGCCAACACAGTGACTGGGCCTGAAAAGGCAGAAATACTTTGCAGTCAGTGTGTACACTGGGCAGCCAAGGTAGAGCACTGGCCTAGAACCAGGAAGACCTGAGTTCAAATCCTATCTCGGACACATTCTAGCTGTGTCACTCTGGGCCAATCACTTAATCTCCCCAGCCTCAGTTTCCTCATCTGTAAAATGAAGATAATCATAGCACCTTCCTCCTAGGGTTATGAGGATCAACTGAGACGATTGTCAAGTGCTTCCTTAGCACAATGCCTGGCACAGAGTAGGTGCTTTTTAATGTTAGTTGTTGCTGTGGTTATTATTATTATTATTATATTACTTTCCTGGCTCTACTTACTTCATTCAGCATCAATTCCTCCTGGTCTTCCCACATTTCTCTGTTTCTTCACTCAAAGACTCTCACAAGTTGGAAAGGATTCTAGAGGTCATTAAATCCAAGCTCCCAGCCAGCGCAGGAGTCCCTGCCACCTCAAATCTGACCATGGTCACCTGGCTCCCTCCTGACCACGTCCTGCGGTGACGAGCTGCCAGGTCATCTTCTTACCCAGCAGCGAGAACTGCCGTCGTTTCCCCTCTACTGGAGCTAAAGTTGTCTGCCTGTTCCTCAAATGATGTGGTTTCCAAACTCTTCCCCTTGGCGGGCCTTCTCTAGATGCAGCTTGGGTTCTGTCGACGGGTTCTTAACACTCCTCTCACAACGTGGTTTCCAGCCTGGGCCACAAAACCGGTTGGAGCTGCATAGGTGAGGTGCCTATCACAGTGCCTTCTGACCTAGCTCTGAAGTGGCTACAAAGCCAGTGAACCGCTCTGCTTCTTGGCAGAGCTCCCTGTGACATCTGAATCACTGACCTCCCCCCACAGCATGTGGGATTTGTTTCCTGTATTTATCCCTTTTGGTGTGGTATGCCCAGATGATACCATCACCATTCTTTCTGTCACTGCTGATCTTCACCCAGTGTCCTCAGCCCACCGGATGCCTGGGTGGTCTCACACAAGTATACTTTCTCAGGGTATGTTGCTACCCCACTTCCCTCATTTCCACTCTTCACTTCTTGGATGAGGGATGTCCCTTCCAGAGCAGAGGGTCCCAAGCCACCAGGTCTCTCTTGATTTTTTTTTTTCCAAATTTAAAAAGTACAATGTTGACAGTGGAACATGAACATTTCCATACGGACAGAAACAAAAGGAGACTGCGTATGAGGCCGTGAAGCTCTCGCATACAGCATGTGGGGCTGAAAAGTATACCCTGATGTCTGCCTTTCTCTTCAGGGGTGTCTCCAGGATTTGGACCAGGGTGTGGGGCTACACAACGTGTATGAAAAAGCCGCAAGGGGTACCCGGCGGACTGGATGCTTAAGGGAGTCAGAAGGGAGACCACCAACCCGAAAAGCTCAGTGGACTTGTGGGTACCAGGTTTTAGAAGGACGGGGACAAAATGCCGTTTGCCCAGATGAGGACAGAGAGTGAAAGGATTAGAGCAGTTCTGTAGGAAGATCAGTGAAAGGGAATGGAGAGGTCTGGCTCAGGTGCAGGCCGGAGGATGGTATAGCCTTATCTGCTCAGCCTGAGGCAGATCTAGGGGCTGCGTGGCCCGAGCAGCACAGGGCACTCTCAGAGAGGCAGAGCTCGACCTGATGAGGACATCGGCCCCAGAGCGCGACGTGCTTCCTCACAGGCTCCCCACTGCAGGTCTTCATGTACATGCTGAACGATTGTGTCAGGGACATCAGAGAGTGTGTTTGGCTCAGGCAGGGGCTGGAGCTCAGGATCTCTGAAGGGAGGATCAATTCCCGAAAGGAGGAGTCTGTGAATTCTAGGCCTGTGATCTTACAGCTTCGGAGATGCCTCGAATCCTTTAAGGCGTCTGTCATTATTATACCGGCATATATAGGACTAGGGATGTCAAATGTGACCCTGGAGCCTTAAACACTAGTTTGATAAGAATATCATCAGCTGCTCATGTCACATAACGTGGTCTCTTGTTTGGAGGCCATTTCGATAGACTTTTCCCACTGGGAATTATGCTTCTGAATTAACCACTTACAGCCCTCCCCCCCGCCAACACGGCCTGCCCTTCGAGACCCTGTTCTGGACACAGACACTCACTTGTTCAGATCGATTTCATAAGTCTGCATCCGGGGCTTATCTCCAGGCTTGTCTGGGTCCCATCTGTAGATGGCAAACTTCTTGACACGAGGAGCTACAGCAGCTGCCGTCTGGGCCCCTCGGCAGACCTGAAGTGAGGGGAAAGAGACCACAGAAGCAGGAGTCAATCATCCTCCAAACGCATAACGATGAACTGTTTTAAGAGAGATGATTCTAAATTCTACTACTGGGATTAAAACAATTGGGATCAAAAATAAAAAGCCCGGGGCAGCTAGATGGTGCAGTGGTTAAAGCGCTGGCCCTGGATTCAGGAGTACCTGAGTTCAAATCCAGCCTCAGACACTTAACACTTACTAGCTGTGTGACCCTGGGCAAGTCACTTAACCCCTATTGCCTCACTAAAAAACAAAAAAACAAAAACAAAAATAAAAAGCCTGCCATCTGTGGTGTCATGGAGAGGGCCCCTGCTGCAGGTCCACCACTGGGTTGCTGGGTGACCTTGGGCAAAGTCCCTTCTCTTCCCCTCTCTGGGCACGTTTCAGTCCGTCTGTCAACAAGCATTTACCAAACACTTACTATGTGCCAGGCACTGGCCTAAACGCTAAGGCACAAGGGAAAACAAAAACACAGTCCCTCCCCTTGAGATTGCGCTTTACTGGGGGAGACAACATGTAAATAACGAGGTACAAAAAGACGAGCTGAGTGTAAATAGAAGATGATCTTAGCGGGGAAGCTCCCATGAGCCTCTGGGAAGATGCAGAAAGGCCTTCTGCAGAGGCGAGCTCTGAGCTAAGGCTTTAAGGAAGCCAGGGAAACTAAAAGGAGGAGGGGAGGGGCAGAGCCTTCCCCGGCAGGGGATGCTGACACAGAGGCACAGAGATGCCGGCTGGGGAGTTGCAGAGGAGGAAACTGAGGCTCAGGGAGCTGCTGTGATTTACCCACCATCATACAGCACAGACCTAGTCCAGGACCTTTGGTGTGAAGTCTAAATGGTCTTATTGCTACTTTCTGTGGACCTGAACTGAGGGACTGGCTGTGACCTAAGCCAAATGTGACCTAGGCCAAATGGAGAAGAGAAAGTGCCGAGGGCCTGACTCCCGAGGGTCTCGGTGACGTTTCCAGCTCTGACACTTCAACTTGCCTCTCTCGACTTGTCCTGTCATTTGTAAAATGGGAACAATGACACTTGTATTTACTTCCTGCCCCACAAGGTTACTGTGTATGTTCTGAAAACACTCAAGTGCTAGAGAAATATGAGCCAGTCTCATTTTATTTGGTGTCACATTCACAGCACATTCCAGGTGGGTTACCCATCTGTCTCACAAGGAAACAGGCAGGCCTTAGAATCACAGACTTGTACTTGCAGGGGCCTTGGCCACCCCCATTTCATGCCGATTATAGGAATTCCTTCAATGGACATATCTGGCCTCTGCCTGAACACCCCAGGTCCTGCTACTCCCTTGGGAGGTGGCGCTTCCGTTTTGGGAAGCTCCACCATTAGTAGTGAGTCTCTCACATTTAAATATGTCTCTCTGTGACTTTTCCCTGGGTCTGTCCTTTGAAAGCTGAGCTACTCTCATCTACCAAATAACTTATGGAGAAAAAAAACCAAGAGGGTCTCCTCAGGAATAGTAGTCATCAGGTGAACAGCACCCCAAAAAGCAGGGTGATGTAGAAGGTCGATCCCTTTCTCTAGGCTTCCCAAGGCTTTCTTTGACAACAGAAGTAAAAACTAACCAAGTGACCAAAGAACCAACCAACCCTGGCAATCCCTACAAGGTGGGGGCAAAGTGAGCTCCCCTCTCACATACGGGTTCCCTTGCAGGGTTCCCCCAGAAGCCAGGAAGCTCCTTTTGTTGTTTCATTTGTGGATCCCTAGTGCCTGACACATCCCAGGGGCTCAATCAGTGTTTAAATGAACTGGACAAGAAGCCATCCATGAGGTGTCTGCCTCGAAGATGGGCAGCACACTCCCACATCCCTAGTGCCAGAAGACAGAGGTTTCAGGGATCGTGCGGGATGGGGCCCTGGAGACAACGAGGCCTAGGATCAGAGAGCTAGTGTTAAAGGGATCTCCGAGACCAAGCTCCATTTACAGAAGAAATGGAGGTCCAAGGAGGATCACTGACTTGCCCAAGGTCAAAGAGGTCAGTATCCAAGCCTGGAAACAAATCTAGGTCTCCCAATTCTAGGACCAGCACTCTCTGCTCTAGACAAGGCTACTGTTCCTTAGTGCTCACCAGATAACACAGGCATAACACAAGGGGAGATCGTCATAAAATGACTGAGATACTGGATTTGGGGAAGTGAGCAGGACAGTGAGTTCCAAATTGTGCTAAAGGTCAGACAACGTTCCCTCTGCCAGAACAGTCTGGAAAAACATCAAGAGTTTGGAGAGGAAGAACAAAGCATGAATTTGTGTTGGGGGCTGGAGAGTGGGGGGAAAAGCAGAAGAGGCCCCTGCCTTCGGTGAGATGGGGAAGTCTGGCTCCGTTGTGAACTCTGCCAGCCTCCATTTAGAAAACCTTTCTGTTTCCCCAAGCTGATCAGCACATACTGGCCAAGTACCTACCCAAAGTCAGCTGGAAAGACAGCCCTATAAAATAAAATAGAATTTCTGCCCTCAAGGAATTTATCATCTAATTGTAGAGAAAAGATTAATAATTGGTCTGAAATGCAAACCTCCCATTTATTATTCTTACCTCCTCCTCCTATCTAAATCTAAATGATGTATTCAATTAGGAAGAAAGGGGGAAAGAGCTGATGAAATGAGAAGACATTGACACTTCAAGTTGTTGTTGTTGGGTTTTTTTTTTGGTGAGGCAATGGGGGTTAACTGACTTGCCCAGGGTCACACCGATAGTAAACGTCAAGTGTCTGAGGCCAGATTTGAACTCAGGTCCTCCTGAATCCAGGGCCGGTGCTCTATCCACTGCGCCACCTAGCTGCCCCAGTACTTCAAGTTTTGAGATGGCTCAAAATCCATTCTGCAAACATTTATTAGGTGTCTATTGTATACGCTATTCTGCTCTTTCTGGAGATGACACATTAAAGACAGTTCCTGCATGCCAGGAACTTATGTCCTACTGAGGATGGGGAAGGGACATACATATCCACAGATAAGTAAAATACAGACTTGAGTGTGATGGGGCAGACAAAACTCTTGGGAATCAGTGTTAATCAGTGGGAGAGAATACTCTGAGCTGGTGTAAGTGGGTTAGCGTGGGGGGTGATGGGGCAGAGTGTGAGAAAGCAACAGGAGGAGATAGCACCTGAACTGACCCTTGGGGTAAAGATGCAAATTTTAAAAGGTCATTGAGGAAGGAGAACCTCTAGGCATTGGGGATGACATGAAATGTCCAGTTCGAGGCACGTTATAACTTGTAGTCTGGTTTGGCCGGCAGGTACATCGTGTATAGAAGATAACGTGAAATAACATTGGGAAGGAAAGCAGAGACTGACTGGGCTGTATATGCTAGGTTGGGAGTTGATATGTTTTATTCCTGAATCAACAGGGAGCCAACGAAAGCTTGTAAGCGCAGGAGTGATGAGGTCAGATCCATGCCATAGGAAGATCATTTTGGCCACAGTGAGGTGAACTGGAGCCTTGGTGAAGACTAGAAGCCTAGGACCGAATATTATTAAGTGCTAAATTGTGTCATACAAGTTATCATCTAAGCTCAGAGAATGGAGAGATCAGCCTGGTGTGGTGGAAAGTTCATGTAGGGTGGGAGAGAACTGGTACCCACCCAGGAGAGGAAGCTGCTGCCCAGGGATCCAGAGACTGTCATGTTCCAGTTCTGGTGTCTCCTCTTTAGAGTTAGAAAGAATCTTAATGCTCATATGGGCCACTCTTTTCATTGTCCAGTTGAGGAAACTGCTCTTTAGGCAAAGCTGGGATAAAGTAGATTACTATCAAAAACTTAACTCCTACTTTGTGTAAAGCACTATGTTTACAAAACAAAGAGGGCTAAAATAGGCCACAGTCCCGGCCCTGGAAAAACTTACACTCTAGCTGGGGGAAGGCAAGGCCTGTAGATCAAAAAGGTAAACAGGGGCAGCTAGGTGGCACAGTGGATAGAGCACCAGCCCTGGAGTCAGGAGGACCTGAGTTCAAATCTGGCCTCAGACACTTGATATTTACTAGCTGTGTGACCCTGGGCAAGTCACTTAACCCCAATTGCCTCACCACCCCCCCCCCCCAAAAAAAAAAAAGAAAAAAGAAAGAAAAAAAAAGTAAACAAAGCAAGATGACTGGATTAAGGACTCTGGCATAAAGTTAGTCAGGAAAGTTCTCAGGGAAGTGAGTGGTCTCACTCCTCAGGTGAGGTGGGAAACCAAACTGCTTGGTATCCATTTTGTAAACATGGGGATGTGCTTGTATTTGTTCATGTCTCCATTAGAATGTAAGCAGAACTGCTTGATTTCTGTCTTTGCTTCTCTAAGGTTTAGTGGTAGAGAGCCTGGCCCAATGATTGATCAATCAAAGAGTTTGATCAATTCACAGCCGCATGAGCCCTGGTTTTCGCAAGAGTAAAATGGAGATAATTAAAGCACTATGTACTTCATAGGGTTGTTAACAACAAACAACAAGAACAACTCTTTTTTTTGGGGAGGCAACTGGGGTTAAGTGACTTGCCCAGGGTCACACAGTTAGTAAGTGGTGTTAAGTGTCTGAGGCCGGATTTGAACTCAGGTCCTCCTGAATCCAGGGCTGCTGCTCTATCCACTGTGCCACCTAGCTGCCCCATAGAACAACAACTCTTAAAGTGCTATGGAAGTGGGAGCTGATTGTATTATCCTCAATAATATTGTTGTTTAGTCCTCCCTGTTAGGAGTTTCCTTGGCAAAGATACTGGAGTGGATTTCCATTTCCTTCTCTAGTGGATCAAAGCAAACAGGTTAAATGACTTGCCCAGGGTCATAGGGCTAGTGAATGCTTTTGAGGCTGAATTTGAACTCAGGCTATTTCTGACTCCAGGCCCAGGAGCACAATGCATTGAACTACCTAGCTGCTAGGGATAACACAATCCAAAGCAAGAATGAGGATGCCACCAGATCCTCATTCTTAGCATTGATGAGATTCTTTGAAGAACATTTCTGTGTAGAAACATTCCATTCCACCAAGAGAACACATTTTGCTTCTAGCAGGTTCTAGTGTCACAGCTATACTGAGACTACACAGCAATGCTCAAAGTAACTAGTTCTTCCTTAGGGAAAAGGGGCTTGAGCTCATCCTCATGGGTAATGACATCAATTCAATTCAGCCTAAACATACAGCAGGTGCACAAAATATGTTTGCTCAGCAGCCACAAAGAAAACTATTAAGTAGGTTCTTTGAGGGAGCGAGAAGTTAATGATTAATAGTTAATTTAATGCTCATTCTTTTTCTACAGGGGCTGCACAAACTGACAGATCCCGTAAGAGACTGAAGTACAGATTGAGATAACTGACCTTTGAAGTTCCTTCCAGAACTAAGATTCTGAGATGCACAGGGAGGCTCATTACCTGCCCAGGTTTACAAGTGGAGGGAGTGGGGCAAGAGGAAGCGAGATGGAGCAGTACAGTGGAAGGAGCACGAGGTCTGCAGCTTCTGCTGAACTAGCTGTATGACCTTGGACACACCACCTTCCCTCCTTGGGCTTCACTTTAATTATTTGCAAAATGAAGGCTATGTTGGATGACCGCAAACACAACCATCCCTGACATTGTAGGTTCCAGGTCACCCCGAGTCCTGGCATTGTATGTTCTAGGTCTCTCTGATCTCTGACACTCTGTGTTCTAAAGGCCCTCCCAGCTCTGACATCCTGTGTTCTAAGAGTCCTCCCAGCTCTGACATCCTGTGTTCTAAGGGCCCTCCCAGCTCTGACATTCTGGGTTCTAAGAGCCCTCCCAGTTCTGACATTCTGGGTTCTAAGACCCCTCTAAGTACTAACAAGATCTGTTCTAGATCCCTCTCAACTCTGATTTTGTTCTAGTCTCTCCCAGCCCTGACACTCTACGTTCTAGGTTCCGTCCTTCCTTGTCCCACGTTCCCTCTCTTGAGATGTCTTCGGGTCTCCTGCCCGCTGCCTCTTGACCCTGTGTGACATCGCAGCGTCCCCACCCCCTTCCCTCTGCCTCGGTTTCCCCACGTGTAAGGGGAGGGGGCTGCCCCATGGAGTTCCCCTTCTCCTCCCAGCTCTGGAAATCTATGGCCCTCGGCTGCTTCCAACCCTCCTCGCCCGCTCCGCTCCGCTCCACTAGGGCGGGCCTCACCTGCAATCGGACCCCGGGCAGCAGAGCGACCCCCGGGCCAAGACTGCGCTTCAAGGAGACTCCGACCACCGCCGCCATCTTGACTTGTGACGTCACGCTCGCCCCGCCCTGTTGTGGGGGTGTGTGGGACACCTCCCTTCCCTCCGACGTCCCACCAACCACCGTGGTGGGCGAAGACGGAAGTGGCGACGCTCTAGCTGCGGAAAAAAAGACATCGAGGCGGGCCGAGACTTCCGGTTTTTAGAAATTGAACTGGAGCTGGTGAAATGAAAGCCTAGAAAAGCGCAGGCGCAAACTCCAAAGGCTGGGCACAAGTCCTTTGAGGCGTCTGGCTGTCCCCAGGGGCGGGGCTAGGTCTAAAGGCGTGCTCAAAGCCCAGGGGGCGGGGCGTGGACTTAGGTCTACCCGAGGGGCGGGTCCGAGCGTCCCTCATGCTCCTCTTTCAGTATAACCCTCTACCTCGCTACAAGGTCTTTTCCGCTGTGAATGCTATAATCCGCCCCCCACCCCCCCTGTAATCTATGTCTCTTTTTCTCTTTGCAGGCAATTGAGGTTAACGACTTGCCCAGGGTCACACAGCTAGTAAGTGTCTGAGCCTGGACTCGACGCTCTCTCGAGACAGCCAATGATCTTTTCCCCAATCATCATTCTTCTTAACCTTCTTACGCGATTTGATGCTGTCGATCATGTTTTCTTCCAAGATATTCTCCCCTCTCTGAATTTTTATACCCCCACTCTCCTGGGTCTTCTCTCTCTAGTCTGACTTTGCCTTCTCAGTCTCTTTTGCGGCTCATCCTCCATCCCAACACCCCCTAACTGGGGGTCTCTCTATATATAGACTCTGCTTTGAGTCTTCTCCTCTCCCTCTATACCCTCTGAGAGGTGATTTTGCACAGCCCTGCCTCACTTAAATCATTCACTTGCAATTCAAGACATCCTCCTCCTGAGGAGTTCCTTTTTCCAGAATGAAGGACAAACAACACTCTCTCGATGACACTGACCCACTCCCATTGGTTAGATTGTCATTCCCCTTCAGATGATTCCCAGATTTATTTATCCCCTCCTACTCTCTCTCTATGGGCAGCCAGGTGATTCAGTGGTTAGAACATGGGGCTTGGAATCAGGAAGAGTAATCCTCATGAGTTCAAATCTGTCCTCAGACACTAGCTGTGTGACCCTGGGCAAATCACTTTGCCCTCTATGCCTCAGTTTTCTCATCTGTAAAATGAATTGCGGAAGGAATGGCAAACCACTCTAAGAATCTACCAAGAAAACCCCAAAGGGGGTCTTTTCAGTCAGATACGACTTAACTCACCAACAACAAAATTTGCTAAGAAGATATAGCAAGGACAGAATTACAAAAACATCCCCCTAAACCCAGACACACTCTGCACATCCACTCAGTAAGTATCTGGTAGAATGGGTTTAAACTTAAATCAGTTTTGGGGCAGCTAGGTGGCACAGTGGATAAAGCACTGGCCCTGGATTCAGGAGGTCCTGAGTTTAAATCTGGCCTCAGACGCTTGACTGTGTGACCTTGGGCAAGTCACTTAACCCTCATTGCCCCACACCCCCCCAAAAATATATATAAACACAAAAAACCTTAAATCAGTTTTGACAAAGTATTCACCCTCTCCCCTTTCCCCTTCCTGCCCCCTGTGATTTATGAAAAGTTTGAGCGACATAATTTCTGGGTAAGGAATCATTTTATTATGACTAGTGAATAATCGATAAAAGGCTGGTCAGCAATCAACTCTGGTTAACAATGAGAGAATGAAAATTATAGTGAGAAGTGGAGCTATTCTAATGAGGGGCTAGGGGAAATATGACTTTTGATTATGTCACTCTTACTCCCAAACCACCCCCACCTTAGGGTAATCTAGACAAAGGATCTACAACCTTCCTCTTCTCCCAAGCCTGAGCAGGATACAAAGGGCTGGAATTCACTTAGATCAGATTTTTTTTACTCTTTAATCAAAACGAAGCTTCTCCACTTGAGTGAGGTCTGAACAAGATTGAGGAGAATGTCAAATCGGATCTCATCATCAGCTCTGTTATTCAGAGGCAGATTTGACCCCCCCTTCCCCCCTTAGAGAATGAAGAAATAGGAAGGTTAAAAACAAGGGGGGGGGCAGCTAGGTGGTGAAGTAGATAAAGCATCAGCCCTGGATTCAGGAGGACCTGAGTTCAAGTCCAGCCTCAGACACTTGACACTAGCTGTGTGACCCTGGGCAAGTCACTTAACCCCCATTGCCCCAGAAAAAGAAATACAAAAGAACCCAACAACAACAACAACAACCAAAACAAAAAACCCCTGGATCCCCCAATAGTAATTGGTTCTTAATATAACTGAGAAAAGACCATTTCTCTCACCCCCAAGTTCACTTCTGCATGTGCTCATGGATGAGTCACTTATTTTCTTTTCAGAATCCAATGTCTTGATTGTGGGGTAGATTCTTTCCTGGGCTGGGTCAGGCAAGCCTGGCTTCCCCCTTTTCTTGGTTGCTGGGGCTCCCTGACTCTGCACTCGGTACTTAGACTTCTGATTGATTACTCTTCCATCCTTTTGAAGCTCACAAGGATCATGAAGAATATACTCTATAGAGAAATGGAGACTGAAAAACAGTCAATAAACATTTTTAAAAAAAAATTTTATTTTTTTGGTGAGGCAATTGGGGTTAAGTGACTTGCCTAGGGTCACACAGCTAGTAAGTGTCAAGTGTCTGAGGCCAGATTTGAACTCAGGTACTCCTGACTCCAGGGCCGGTGCTCTATCCACTATGCCACCTAGCTGCCCCCAATAAACATTTATTAAGCACCATCTATACACCAGGCATTATGCTAAGTGCTGGAGATACAAATATAGGCAAAAGACTGTCCCTACCCTCAAGGGAGCTTCCAGTCCGATGGGGGAGACAACATGCAAACAAATAAATACTAAGCAAACAATGTACAGGATAAATAGGAATTAGTCCACAGAGGGGAGGCATTAGAATTAAGGGAATAGGGAAAGACCTCCTGTGGAAGGTGAGATTTTAGCTTGGACTTGAAAGAAGCCAGGATGTGGAGAGGAGGAGGGAGAGTGTTCCAGACCTGGTGGATGGCCAGCTAATTATTATTGCTTTTATAGCTAACATTTATATAGTGCCTTAAGGCTCCCAAAGCACTTGACACATATTTAATTTTATCCTCAAAATCACCCTGAATGTTGGGTGCTATTATTACCCCCATTTTACAGATGAGAAAACTGAGACAGAAGTTAAGCGCCTTGCCAAGAGTTATATAGCTTTTAGGGGTCAAATTTGAGCTCAGGTCTTCTTGACTCCAGGTCCATCACTCTATCCACTGCAGCAATTATCTGTCTCTGAGGTGACAAAAAGCCTTGTGGGGGTCCCAGGATGTAAATGTTTTAGACCTATTAACTCAAATCATACAGAAGTACATATATGTATTTGTCAGGCTGGTTCCCATCTTCCTTCTTTCCAAGAAAAGCATTTCTCTGCATATGCCGAATCCTTTGTCCGAGGCAGCATCTCTTACTTCTTTCTCTCAAATTATGACTTAATCCAGGGCCAGGGTAAGAGAGGGAAGGATGGCAAAGACTTTCTGGTGATCTTCAAGGCTCTTTCTATTACTGAGAACCATCTGGACTGTTCAAGTGAAATACTATTTGTAAATTGCTTAGCACAGTGCTTTAGTAGGTGTTTAATAAATGCTTGTTCTCCCTCCTCTTCCTTGCTAGCCCAATTCCAATGGGCAAGAAGCAGATCCATAGAGCTGTCTATTTTTCTTGTTGTTGAGTCATTTTAGTCTTGTCATCCCTTTGTGACCCCATTTGGAGTTTTCTTGGCAAAGCTACTAGAATAGTTTGCTATTTTCCCCTCCAGCTCATTTTATGGATGAGGAAACAGAGGCAAACAGGGTGAAGGGACTTGTCCAGGGTCACACAGCTAGTAAGTGTCTGAGGCTGGATTTGAACTCAGATCCTCCTGACTCCAGGGCTGGTGCTCTAACCACTGCTCCACCTAGCCACCCCTACTCATCATCTTCTGATGTCAGGTATTTTCACTGGCTGTCCCTCATATCTGGAACTCCCTCCTTCTTCATCTTTACCTCCTTTCTTCCCAGGCTTTCTTCAAGTCTCAACTACAGTTCCACCTTTCGCTTTTCCTGATCTCTCTGAGACTACCCCCAATTTATCCTGTCTCTGTGATGTCCTGTAGATAGTTCTTTGCCTGTTGCCTTCTCCCATTAGATTGTGAGCTCCTTGAGGGTAGGGATCATTTTTGCCTCTCTTTGTCTTCCCAGTGCTTAGCACAGTGCCTGGCAAATGTAACTTGATGACGGCCTGTGTTGGTCCTGGGGTTACAGATACTTTGGGACTGCCCATCCGGGAATGATAAGCTGAGAGGCCCCAGCAGAGGTTGGGGACACAGTTGGAGGTGGAGTGTCTCATGCAGGACAGCTGTAACCTTTTTTTGCCCTTGAGTTTTTGCTATTTTAAATAAACGATCTTCTGGTTGCTTTTGTTCTCAACAGAACTTCAGGGATCGTTTAGCCTGAAAAAGAAAAGACAAGATGTAGGGGGAGGTTGCATCCATAGATTTTTCTTTTTCTCTTAAATAATTCTAAGCAGTATTTCATCGAGTCCTGGCTGAAATTCAGCACCTGGCCAGCATGGTTTTTAACTGACTGTGGTGACCCTTTGCCTGTAGGTATGATTAAGGGAAAAGAAACCACAAAATCCCCAAATGGAAAAGATCATAAGCCAATGGGGATTACAATGCTGTAGTGCCCCAGGTTTCTTATGGTGCACCCACAAAGCGGCTCATGGGGCCCACATGTGTCTGTCATATTTCACAGTTATCTGCCTGCCAGCTGGATGGTTTTTACAGCTCTGACCCTCTGGCGCTGTTGATCCCATTAGTCATGGGCGCTGGGCCAAGTGTCTGCCTCGTGAAGTGTCCAAAGAAAGAGATGAGCTCATTCCTGGGCTTCTCCCAAGCCCGATGCAGTGTGGGAGCTCTGATACTTGCAGGCTCGGACAAATGGCCTGCTTTGCAGTCAGTCCAGATCTCCAGAGGCCACCAATTGAATTTCTTCCTTCTCTCCCTTCAGCTGAAATGTGTTAAAACATGACATCGTGTTGGGTGAGATTTCTTTTCCTATTCTTCTTTTTATTGATGTCACCATCCTATCACAAAGGAGAACAGTTAAACCACTCCTAGAATATGCAATACTTCATGCCCATGGTCCCCACCCTTCCACTGAGAGGGGAAGAAACTAGCTTCATTATGAGTCATCTGGGGCTGATTTTGGGGACTGCCTTTAAGCCGAACATCTTGCCTTCTGAAACAAAGTTGAGAAGAAGGTGACAGAATCCATACCTATCCCTCAGCCAAGATATACTCTATAGAGTGCACTCCTTCTTCATCTCTGCCTTTGGAATTCTTAGCCTCTCTAAGTGTCAACTCCTATAAGAAGCCTTATCTACAATGGATAGAGCACCTGGCCTGGAGTCAGGAAAACCTGAGTTCAAATTTGACCTCAGCTACTTATGATCCTGGTCAAGTGATATAACCTCTGTTTGTCTCAGTTTCCTCTTTTGTAAGAGAGGGATTAAAATAGCAACTACTTCTCAGGGTTGTTGAAGAGGATCAAATGAGATAATATTTATAAAGTGCTTTGAAGTGCAAAGTACTTTAACTTTATTAACTTTAAACTTTAAAGTGCTACAAGTTTAATGTACACTAGTTTTAAAGTATTATATAAACTTTAAAGTACTATATAAATGATAGCTAGCTTCATTATGAGTCCTCTGGGGCTGATTTTGGGGACTGCCTTTAAGCCGAACATCTTGCCTTCTGAAACAAAGTGCTATGTAAATGATAGCTAGATATTATCATCCAAGAAATATCCTGGATAGAAGAGTAGAAAGAGTATTGGAGTCAGGAAGAGTCATCTTAATGAGTTCAAATCCGGCCTCAGACACTAGATTTGTGACCCTGCGCAAGTCGCTTCACCCTCTTTGCCTCAGTTTTCTCATCTGTAAAATGAGCTGGAGAAGGAAATGCCGACCTACCCCAGGATCTTTGCTAAGGAAACCCCTAATAGGCTCATTAATATCCATTGTTATTGTTGAGTTGTCATGACACAACTAAAACAAGTCAACAATAACAATGGACATTAATTGGCATTAATTGATACTGGGGCAGTAATGACTGGTGAGAAATACAGTGAGGGACCACACTAGAATGAGGATTTAGACTGCTAGCAGTAACTGAAGAATCATTTTCATCATCATTTATATAGTGCCAGACACTATGATAAAGACTTTAGGGGCAGCTAGGTGGCCCACTGGATCAAAACCGGCCCTGGATTCAGGAGTATCTGAGTTCAAATTCGGCCTCAGACACTTGACACTTACTAGCTGTGTGACCCTGGACAAGTCACTTAACCCTCATTGCCCCACAAAAAAAAAGACTTTACAACCCTTGAAGGCGATGTAGCCAGCTGTACTGTGGGGCTTTGACCTGCTTTTGGAAAGTATGTTTAGGGGCAGCTAGGTGGTGCAGTGGATAAAGCACCGGCCCTGGATTCAGGAGGACCTGAGTTCAAATTCGGTCTCAGACACTTGACACTTATTAGCTGTGTGACCCTGGGCGAGTCACTTGACCCCAATTGCCTCACTAAAAAAAAAAGAGCATGGGAAAGTACGTTTAGAACTTCTTATATTCCCATCATCCAATAGAGTGCCTTGCACATGACAGGTACTTAATAAATGCCTTTTGGGGAAGGAAAGAGGGGCACCTCCCATGGTTTTTTCCATCATCTTTCCCCCCTTTTCTCATTCTAACAGCCACTTCCACCACTTAATTGTGCCTCAAACACATGCGCATTTATTTTGTCAATCTCAACTTGAAAATAAAAATGTCATCTCAGTCTGAAGAGCATTTGTGAGAACCTGACTTACCGCCAGGGGGAAGGGTTATTGGTATCAATGGGCTCAGCACTCCCTGTCATCACATTAGTCCTCCAGCTCAAGGAGATTAAGAGAGCTGAGTCCAGTGGGAACTAAGTCATCTGCTGCTGTCTCTTCCCTTTATTTCTGGACTCCAGAGAGTCGATGTTGCTATAGTGTGTGGTAGGTTTTGGCAGTCTCATCTCCTGCCCCACTGACTCACAGCTTCCTGGGGAAAATAACCAGACTAAATCCTTATCTATCTTTTTAATTTTTTCTTGAATTCAGGCATCATTTGTTAAGCACTTAACATATACAATGTGCTTGGTTAGGTCTGGGAGATATAAAAGTGAAAATGGACACAGTCCCTGTGATCAGAGGTTATGGTCTGTTGGGAGGGATAGATGTGTGTATAAATAAATAGATTAGGGGCAGCTAGGTGGCGCAGTGGATAGAGCACCGGCCCTGGAGTCAGGAGGACCTAAGTTCATCCGGCCTCAGACACTTGACAACTTACTAGCTGTGTGACCCTGGGCAAGTCACTTAACCCCAATTGCCTCACTAAAAAAACCCCCAAAAACCAAAAACCAAAATAAATAGATTAAAAGGTAGAATGTGATGAGGCAAAGGAGAGATGTAGATGAAGAGATCCAGGAAACTTTATAGGAGGGAGAGAACACTTTCATCTTCAGGGACAGGAAGGGCTTCATGGAAGAGGTATTATCTGAACTGGGCTTTGAAAGAAAAGGATTCCCAAGGGTGGAGATGTGGAGGGAGAATATCCTAAGTGGGGGTGATGGCTCAAGCAAATGCATGAATGTGGGTAAGTGAAGGAGATCAGAGATTGGCTAGCAAGGTCAGAACATAGAGTGTGTAGAGGTAAGTAGCATGAAATAAAACTAAAAAAGGTAGGTAGGTTGGAGATTAAATGTCAGACCAATATAATCAGATTTAAATCTCTTGGCAACAGGGAATCATTGATGTTTTTGTTTGTTTGTTTTTTGTGTGCAAGGAAGAGACACGCTTTGAACAAAAGAGGTCATAGAACAGAGCCCTGGGGAGAGACATGCATTATTAGGGGACAGGAGGAAAATGATGAACAAAGAAATGAGAAATTATCCAGAAGAAGGGGTATTCTCAGCAATGTCAAAGCCTGCAGAGGGGTCACAGAGGATGAGGATTGAGAAAAACCCATTCATTGTATTTGGTGATTAAAGAGATCACTAGTGACCTCGGAGAGAGCAGGTGTTTTTTGTTTTTGTTTTTGTTGCAGGGCAGTGGGGGTTAAGTGACTTGCCCAGGGTCACACAGCTAGTAAGTGTCAAGTGTCTGAGGCCGGATTTGAACTCAGGTACTCCTGCATCCAGGGCCAGTGCTTTATTCCCTGCACCACCTAGCCACACCAGAGAGCAGTTTCAATAAGACATTTAAGTCAAAAGTTGTTGAAAAGCCATAAAGAGTGAAGCATGAAGAAGTAGAGACAGCATAGATTTCTCATTCTACCAGTTTAGTCTCACTGTCTTCTACACAAAGCACACACCCTTATACCCACAATATTTCAGAACCCTCATCCCTATGCATCAACATCCCAGTTTAAGTGGCTCAGCAATGCCTCCTTGGATCATAGAGGGAGACAGCTGTTACAGAGAGGTTTAAATGAGCTCGCTGTGTACTATCTTGTTGGGCCACAAGGTGGTGCCAAAAGCACAAAAACACCTGAGTCGGTTTCAGTCTGAACATTCCAAGGATTGGTTGCTTTCCTTGGCCATTCTTTTCACATGTGGATTTGCCTTTGATTCCTGGGCTCAGTGTAGTCTAAGAAATGGAAAAAGAATGTTGATCAATTATGAAGATATGGGGGACGGCTAGATAGCACAGTGGATAAAGCACCGGCCCTGGATTCAGGAGTACCTGAGTTCAAATCCGGCCTCAGACACTTGACACTTACTAGCTGTGTGACCCTGGGCAAGTCACTTAACCCCCATTGCCCCACAAAAAAAAAAATTATGAAGATATGACCTCTACTTTTTATATCTGGTTCCCACCCCTTAGGAGTATTACTCTTCCTTCCTTCCTCTTTCTTTCTTTCTTTCTTTCTTTCTTTCTTTCTTTCTTTCTTTCTTTCTTTCTTTCTTTCTTTCTTCCTTTTTTCCTTCCTTCCTTCCTTCTTTCCTTCCTTCCTTCCTTAATTTCTTTCTTTCTTTCTTTCTTTCTTTCTTTCTTTCTTTCTTTCTTTCTTTCTTTCTTTCTTTCTTTCTTTCTTTCTTTCTTTCTTTCTTTCTTTCTTCCTTCCTTCCTTCGTTCCTTCGTTCCTTTCTTTCTTTCTTTCTTTCTTTCTTTCCTCCTTGTCCTCCTCCTAGTCCTTCTTCTTCTTCTCCTCCTTCTCTCTCTCTCTTCTCCCTCCATCTCTGTTTCTTCTCTCTTCTTTCTGTTTCTTTTTGTTCTATTTTATTTTTTAATTAGCATAAATCTAATCTACCTCCTTTTGTTCCCTCCAGTCCTAATTGAAAAAAAAAAACCCTTTCTATAAGGAAGTGAATAGCATGTTTCACCAGGTCATTGTGCTGATCAAATTCTCTGTCCACTTCGCACTGCACTAATAGATTTAGACACTATGTTGTGATCTCATAGTTCTTTTTTTTTCTTTAAAATTTTTTTTCAATTTTTACAGGGCAATGAGGGTTAAGTGACTTGCCCAGGGTCACACAGCTGATCTCATAGTTCTTAATGAAATAAAATACAAACTTTACTTCTTTGCATTTTTAGATTTGCACCAGATTCTTTGGACTGATGAGGAAAAAACCTAAAGCCAGGCAGGTGTTCTTTGCCTTTTTGAGGAAGGGAAGGGAAGGGAAAGGAAGGGGCCCTTGGTCAGGGTCTGGTGAAGCGTATGGACCCCTTCTCAGAATTATGTGGTTTTAAAAAAATTAATAAAGTATTTTATTTTTTTCCGTTTATGTTATGTTTATTTTTTTCCGTTACATGTAAAGATAGTTCTCAACCTTTGTTTATACAAGCTTTACAATTTCAGATTTTTCTCCCTCCCTCCCCTCCCTCCCCTCCCTCCCCCCTCCCCTAGACAGCAGGTAATCTGATATAGGTTATATATATATATATATATATATATATATATATATACACATAATAACATTAATCCTATTTCTGCATTAGTCATGTTATAAGAGAAAAAAACCCAGAGCAATGATGGAAAACCTCAAAATAGAAAAAAAAAACAACAGCATCAAAAACAAAAGAAATAGTATGGTTCATTTAGCATCTATACTCCGCAGTTCTTTTTTTTTTCCCCTGGATTTGGAGATCCTCTTCCATCATGAGTTCCCTGGAACTCTTCTGTGCCATTGCATTGGTGAGAAGAATATAGTCCATCACCGTAGATCAACACTCAATGTTGATGTTACTGTGTAACATCTAGTTCTGCTCATCTCACTCATCATCAGCCCATGCAAGACCCTCCAGGTTTCTCTGAACTCCTCCTGCTCATTGTTTCTTATAGCACAATAGTATTCAGAATTATGTTTTTAAATAAATAAAATAAAATAAAATACAAAGGGTTATAAAGGAAGCCAAAAGTTAGTGAAAATAAAGACTTTTTTTCTCTCCAAGTTCATAAACCCCCTGAAATGGGTGATTCATGGACCCCACATTAAGAACTCCAACCTTAAGCCATAGGTACATAGGCAGATAGCTGTTTGCATAATGTATCTCCTATCAGAATATGAGCTCCCTGAGGGCAGTGACTGTTGTCCTCTTTCTTTTTATCCATTAGTGTTTAGTACTGGGCAGAGTAAATAGTAAGCCCTCATTAATTTTGTTAGCTAGTATATATATATATATATATATATTCATATAAATGTATATATCTATCTCTCTATACTATATCATTTTAAAGTTTGCAAAGCACTTTACAAATATCATTTCATTTTATCCTCACAACAACCCTAGGAGGCAAGTGCTATTATTATCCCCATTTTACAGATGAGAAAATTGTGTCAGACAGAGGTGAAGTGACTTACCCTTAGGTCAAGTAGCTGGTACAAGTCTGAGGCAAGATTTGAAACTAGGTCTTCCTGACTCCAGATCCAGTGCTCTATCCATTGCCTAGCTGCCTCTATTGGATTGGCTATGCATCTGAGGCTTGTAACAAGGAAAGGAGAAAGGAGCATTCAAGACCCTTCCCCTTCTCTCATCTCAGGCTCATGGATTGAAAGTGGGGCACAGCTCTGCTTCTCCAGATAGAGAGCCTGAGAGGCCCAATAGTTGTCTTAACAGCTGTTGAGCCTTAAATGATTCTGGGACTTCAAGGGAAGGTTCTCCTAAGTTACCAGTGATTTTTTTTTTTTTTTGCGGGGCAATGAGGGTTAAGTTGACTTGCCCAGGGTCACACAGTGAGTAAGTGTCAAGTGTTTGAGGCCAGATTTGAATTCAGGTCCTCCTGAATCCAGGCCGTTGCTTTATCCACCTAGCTGCCCCACCAATGATCTTTTAATTGCTAAGTCTAATGGTCTTGGTCTCTGTTTCTTGACCTCTCTGCAGACCTTGACATGATTAACACCCTTTTCTCCTTGGTATTTTCTTTTCTTTCTAGGTTCTGTTCATACAGCTCTTTCTTTCCTGGTCCTTCTCTTACCTGTCTGACTTAGTCTTCTTTTGCTCATCTTCTTCCAGGGCACTAACAGTGGCTGTCCCCTGAGGCTGTCCTCGGCCCCCTTCCCTTCTTCCTCTACGCTGCTTCACTGGCCGATCTCATCAGCGCCTTTGGTCTCAACCATCATCTCTATGCTGATGATTCTCGAATCTCTTTGTCCAGCCCTAACCTCTCTGCTGGACCAGGTGATTCTGCAGGTCCTTTCTAGCCCCATGACCTAGGATTCTATGGGTTTCCTAAGTCTTCCCCACTAGGCTAAGACATCTTTAAGCATTTTTTGTACAAGCCAGAATTCGCTAGGACTTGGCAACTCCATTAAAACTCAGGGTAGCCTTTGAAAACCTCCCATCAGAGTTCTGACACATACATCAAATACCAATTTTGCCATAGGCAAAATGTACTATGGCAAGATTAGACTTTTTCAAATATATGTAGAGTCTAAAGTGACTCTTTGAGTGGGTTAGAAGCAGGGTTAAGTGGAGATAGACCTCACACCCTGGGGTCTCCAATTATAGCAGTAGCCTGGATGGATCTCCTGGAGCCAGGAGTCATCAAGTGCCATAGCCCCAGATGAGGCAGTATTCCTTCAGGCTAAAACCCAGCTGCTGGGTTTTAGGAAGCTGTTCAGACCCCTTAGGTCAGTTGTCATGCCCTCCCCCCACCCTTCTGCAGAGCCACAGAGCTCTTCAGAACAGCCTCCCCTTAGCGACACTGCCACATGCTTCTTGACCCCGATCTGGCTAATGTCCCAGTCTAGAAGAAGGGACCGGCACATCAGCATGCTCTTGAGTTAGCAGCCGATTTCATCGTGTGTGTGTGTGCTTGTGGATGGGTGAGGATATGTCATGGTCTATATGGGCATTCACACACACACAATCACACCCTCCCCGACAAAGCGCGAGGCTTATGTGCTCACAGTTATTATCAGCAGAAATGTCAGTGGAGGTAACCCCTCATTGGTAATGAGCCAGAAACTAAGTGAGGAGGTACAGCAAAAACCTCCAGGGGCCAGGGAGTGTCTCCCACTTGGGGCGCCCTGGTTAGGACTCACAAAGACTGGGCCAATCCTCAGAGGAAGGCTGCAGGGGCAAATTTCTGTTTGTTCACTTGTTGTTTCCCCTTCCTCAGGGTAGAACTGTGAGGAAAATCTCTAGAGAAAATCTTAGGCACAGCTAGTCCAGGGTCTCCCCAATAGGGATTATCGGCAGCATCCCTTCTAGAATGGTATTCGAGGAACAAAGGAGAGATACAAGGTCAGTCAAATGTATTTATTAGGTGCCTGTTATGTGCCCAGTACTGTAGCTAATCAGTGGGAACACAAAGAAAGGCAAAAATGTTCTGACTCTCAAGGATTTACATCCGGATCGGGGAGAGAACATGGAAACAACTGTGTACAAGCAAGATAGGGATGTATATTATACATGTGTGTATATAGAGACACATTATATAGTACGTCTATATTATATCATATATGTCTATATAGAAACCTTATATATGAATCTATATTATAACATATCTTACACATGTATTTGGAGTTACTTTATAGTTACCTTGATATCATATCTTATCTCTGTATATATTGTTGTTCTGCCATTTTTCAATCACGTTCCTGACTCCAAGTCTGATGTTCTTCCTACTGTGCCACCTAACTGCCCTATATGTATATGTGTGTATATTTATCTATCTATCTATATATATATAGATATATACATATATATACACACATACACACACACACACACATATATATATATCTTTATAGGTTACATCTATTTGTTGTGTCATTTCAGTAGTGTCCAATTCTTTGTGACCCTATTTGGGGTTTTCTTGGCAAATATGCTAGAATGGTTTGCCATTCCCGTTTCCCTGCTCATTTGACAGATGAGGAAACTGAGGCAAACAGGGATTAAAGTGACTTGCCTAGAGTCATATAGCTAGTGTCTGAATCTGAATTTGAACTCAGGTTTTCCTGACTTCAGGCTCAGAGTTCTATCTACTGTGCCACTTAGCTGCTCCTATATTACATATATCTTGTATCATATATATGTATGTGTGTGTGTGTGTGTATGTATATAGAGACAGTATATATTACATCGATATCATAACTCCCTGTGTATGATAAATAGTACATACTCTTCAATGAAAAGCAGTGAGATTAAGGACTGGTAAAGGCTTCCTCTAGAAAATAGGACTTTAGATGAGCCCCAGGTATGGGGCTCAAGAAAATGCCTAGAGGTGGGAGATGAGCATTTTAGGAGAATAGCAAAGGAGGTCAGTGTCAATGGATTGAAGAGTACCTGGGAGGGGAATAAGATGTAACAAGAGTGGCAAGGTACAGGGAGCTGTGAAGGGCTTCAAATGCCAGACAAAGGGCTTTTGTCCCATGGGGCACAGGACAACTACAGATTTCCTCCACTACAAAAGAAATGCTTGAAACAAAATAACAAGAGGTAACATTTCTCTAGCACTTCAAGGTCTGTAAACTGCTTCATTTAAACCGTTCCTCCCAACATCCCTGAAAGGTGGGTGCTAAATAGTCAACAGCAAGAACCCTGGTGATGAGGATGATGATAATTATAATTATAATAGCATTTTTATATCACTCTAAGGTATGCATTTAATGTATGTTACCTCATTTGCTCCTTCGCAACCACCCTGTGAGGTAAGAGTTATTATTATTCCCACTGTGTTATTCCATCATTTCAGGGGTTTTCTTGGCAGAGATACTGGAGTGCTTTGCCATTTCCTTGTTCAGCTCATTTTAAAGATGAGGAAACTGAGGCAAACAGGGTTAAGTAACTTGCACAGGGTCACAGCTAGTAAGTGTCTGAAGGTGGATTTGAACTCAGAAAGGTGAGTCTTCCTGTCTCCAGGCCCAGCACTCTAACCACTGTACCACCTATCTGTCCTACTTTACAGATGACTGAGGTTGAAAGAGGTCAAAGAATTTGCCCAGTGTCACACAGCTAAAAAGTGTTGTGGGCAGGATTTGCACTTGGGCCAGTATACTATTTAGCAGGCTATTTCAGAAATGCACACTGACATAGACAAAACATGAAACAGTAAGCCCTAACTACTATTTTCTTCTTCCAGGAGGGTGGTCTGTAAAACCCTATGAAAAAAACTCTGAAATATTTTTTGAGACAGATGAACATTTACTTGGTTTTTACCTAAGCTAGGTCCTGTCTGGATATCTCCCTCAAGGTTCAGGTCTTCCAGAAAGCCAGGGCTCATTGAGGTTTGGGTTCATTCTCTTATCCATGGCTGTCTTCTCCTCTAAGAAACATTGTAGGAACTGCGTAATGACTGTATCATTTCAGAGCTCCACTGGCCGTGCATTAATGTTCCTGTTTTCTTGTAGTTCCTCTAACATTTGCCATTTTCCTTTTGTGTCATCTCTGATGGGTGGGAGGTGTAACTGCAGAGTTGCTTTAATATATATTTCTCCTTCTATCTTTACCATTTTTTTGTGCAAAAGCTCTTGAATTTCATTTTTTTTTTTTGCAGGGCAATGAGGGTTAAGTGACTTGCCCAGGGACACATAGCTAGTAAGTATCAAATGTCTGAGGTTGGATTTGAACTCAGGTCCTCCTGAATCCAGGGCCAGTGCTTTATCTACTGCACCACATCGTTGCCCATTGAGTTTCATCTTTTACAATTTCCTCTATCTGTACCTTGTTTAATTAAGAATGTTCACTTTGTTCACAGTTGTGAAAAGTACCTCCTATCATTTCTCAATAATCTGGCCTTTCAGGTCTCTTGTATCTATTCTGAACTTATTATGGTACATGGTGTAAGATTAACATCTAAATCTAAAATCTGCCAACTTGCTTTTCAGTTTTCTCAACAGTTCTTATCAAAAGCTGAGTTCTTCCCTTGATTCAAATCACTCCTGGAGGATTTTATATATTCAGAGGATTATTTGTGAGGGGTGTGTGTGTGTGTGTGTGTGTGTGTGTGTGAAAGAGGGACTCACAGGAATACTAGGGAGTTGACCATTCAGCAGTCACAAGTGAGTTTATTTCACTTTTGTGGAGAATCCAAACTTGCATATAGTAAGTACTTGATAAATTCTCGGACTGTTGAATTCTAGACCCCCAAGTCACACTTTGCAAAGGGGTCTTCTCATCATCCCAGCACCCCCCTTGCTCTAGGTCCTGGGCTGCTTGGGCTGTGGTATCTTTATTTTTGCAGAGGAAGCATCCAAAGAATGAATGTCCTCTCTTTGCTCAGAAGAGAGGTGGGGGCCTATGGGTATAGAATGCTGCATACATGGACACAGCTACTGTTTTCATTAGTTTTGCATAACTGTTTTTCTTTGATACAAGGGAGATTTCAGTTGGGATGGAGTAGGGGCATCAGTAAAGACAGCTAAAAGTAAGAACAAATTTCACTCATTACATATTCTTGTGTTGCATTGCTTTGATTTTATTTGTTAGTCAGAGGCACCATGAACCACAGCAGGCTTCTCCCCCAAATAGTTTTCATCATCCAGAGGCTTCCTGAGGAGTTTAATTGCTTTTTGTCCTGCTCACAACTACAACAAAATGCAATGCCTCCCAAGGTAACAGGGATGGGAAGTGTTTTTAAGGCCTACCACCAGCACACCTTTGTAGGCCTGGATTTGGATGTTGGTCAGCCTCATATTGGCCACTAAGACATCTCTCAGGCCTCATAGGCTATCTAGCCTAGTAGCCTCAGGATCCACTGGGAGTCGCTGCCCCCAGATAAACGAATGAGTGGTTCCTCTGATGCTGGGTCAGCAATGCAGCTGACTTAGAGTTTCACAGGTTGCTAAAAGCCTTAGAAAAATCCATCACATGCGTAGGATTGAATGTCTCATCAGGCTGGGAGTCAGAAACACACAAAACAAAAACACACAAACCCACACACATGGCGTGGTATCCTGAAGCTCTCTCCAAAAAGAACCTATAATAAGCACTTGGCATGCAGGGACACAAATAGATAAGGCAGCATGGGAGATCTTAACTCTCAGCATCTCAACGGGATTCAGG
Source organism: Dromiciops gliroides (assembly GCF_019393635.1). NCBI lineage: Eukaryota > Metazoa > Chordata > Mammalia > Microbiotheria > Microbiotheriidae > Dromiciops > Dromiciops gliroides. The sequence goes on along the minus strand of NC_057863.1, from coordinate 617,891,219 downwards.
TCTGTTGCCTCTATAGCAATGACGATCCTTTCTGACAGTTCTTGGGGTTTTGTCTGCCTGGTGATGCTGGCCCAGGCCAAAAAAGTCATGAAATGTCACGGGATCTATTCAGGAGTTGGGAGGGATCTTAGAGATCCTTTGGTCTGGGGGCTCTTTACCTGGAGGTCTGTGAACTTATTTTGTTTTTGGGTGAGACAATTGGGGTTAAGTGACTTCTTCTCAGTATAAACCTAATAGTAGTATTGCTAGGATTCAATGTTTATACACAGTTTAATAACTTTTTTTTTTTAGTGAGGCAATTGGGGTTAAGTGACTTGCCCAGGGTCACACAGCTAGTAAGTGTTAAGTGTCTGAGGCCAGATTTGAACTCAGGTCCTCCTGACTCCAGGGCCAGCACTCTATCCATTGTGCCATCCAGCTGCCTCCTGTGAACTTATCTATTTCTTTTCTTTTCTTTTTTTTTTTTTGTTTTTTTGGTGAGGCAATTGGGGTTAAGTGACTTGCCCAGGGTCACACAGCTAGTAAGTGTTAAGTGTCTGAGGTCGGATTTGAACTCAGGTCCTCCTGACTCCAGGGCCGGTACTCTATCCACTGCACCACCTAGCTGCCCCGTGTGAACTTATTTTTAAAAAATTAATTTTGATCCCTATATTTCAGTCTTATTGATTTTCTTTGTGATTCCTCTATATTTTATTTTATGCATTTAAAAATATTCTTCTGAGATGAGGTCCATAGGTTTCACCAGACTGACTGCCAGAGGGCTCCAGGACACGTGAGCTCCCGTAATTAGTCCAACTTCTTAATTTTTAAGAGGGACCTGAGGAATCTGGGGAAGTCCAGGGAGGTCATGGGATTGCAGAATCATCAATTTAGAGCTGGGAAATCAGAGGTCATCAAGAGAAGGGAGGGAATGGACTCAGCCTAGATCACAGAAGTAGCAAGGGGTAAGTAGGATTTGAACTCATGTCCTTTGACTCCCTTTGTGCTACATTGTTACTGGAGGCTGACACTTGCCCCACATCCCAGGGATAAGAAGCAGAGGTGTAATGGGAGCCCAGACCCCCTGAACTCCATTTGATTTTTTTTTCTTCTATTACAACACGGTGTTGAGGGAAGGTGGTTTAGGAGGGATTCTCCTGCAGGCAGCTCAATGCCCTGACTCGGTGGACTATGCAGGCACTGGGCATTTTGAAGTGTTGCCCACTAACATTTTCAATGATGTCATTGCAAAACAATAATGCTTGGGGAATCAGAAATGTGAATCAGAGAATAAGGGTCACAAGGGCCAACTGAATATCTCTTTTCCTTGAAATTCCTTTTTTTTTTAAGGCAATGGGGGTTAAGTGACTTGCCAAGGGTGACGCATCTAGTAAGTGTCAAGTGTCTGAGGCTTGATTTGAACTCAGGTCCTCCTGACTCCAGGGCCAGTGCTCTATCCACTGTGCCACCTAACTGCCTCCTGTCAATTTATTCTTTTCTTTTCTTTTCTTTTTTTTGGTGAGGCAATTAGGGTTAAGTGACTTGCCCAGGGTCACACAGCTAGTAAGTGTCAAGTGTCTGAGACCAGATTTGAACTCAGGTACTCCTGAATCCAGGGCCAGTGCTTTATCCACTGCGCCATCTAGCTTCCCCCTGTCAATTTATTCTTAAGGAAAAGGGGAAACAGAATAAAAGGTGGGGAAGGACTTTTCTGAATGAGTATTCTCCCAAATCCTATTCTACCAGTGTCCAAGAAACATGAAAGCCTCAGGGAGAAATTCCATTTAGCAATTTATCAATGTGGTTATTTATCAGTTCAGCTGTTCACTAAATGGAGGCATGCAGGGCCAGTGGGCAATCAACATACCGTCTAACGTGGTTCCTTCAGTTCTAGGAATTAATTTCTATCAGGGAATTGCTTATGCTCCCTCCAGTGCAAGATGTCTAGATGACGAAGGTTAATAAAGTTGTGCTTGGTTCCTGTTCCCTCAGAGAAATGGCTGGGGGTGGGGTGGGGGTGGTTTACATTCTAGGAGAGTGTAAACTCCTTGAGGACAGGACTGTTTAATTTTTGTATCTTGTATGCTATCCAGTGCCTTGCACATTGTAGGTGTTTATTTAATAACTACTTGTTGAATGGAGCTGATGGACAATAGGAAAGGGAGAGAAGGGAAAGGCCAGGGACACATGGAAAGTTGTCACATCTAGACGATGAGGTGGTGAGTTCCTCATTTAATTGAATACTTCTCATTTCTTGATGGGCGGGGCATGGAGCTGGGGAAGAATGCTAATGCATTTCTGTAAAAAAAGTGGGGCAAGAATCCCACCTCAGGGAGACCTCTTGGAGAAAGAGGACCATCCTCTAGGAGCTGTTTTTAAAAAAAAGGTCCCAAGTCCTATCCCTGGACTCTTGGGGGCACAGCCTGGGACCTCTTTCTTCATAAACCTCACAGAAGGGTGTGTGTGGGGGGAAGTAGAGACATGATTGGAGATTGTAGGATGCTACATGTTCAGTTGGAAGAGACTTTCAGAAGCCATCTGGGCCAACAACCCCAGAGAGATCATTAAGTGATATGCCCAAGGTCACCCAGCTAGTAGGTGTCAAAGGTAGGATTTGAACTCACATCCTCTGACTCTGGAGCCCAAGCCACCAACTCTGAGTTTTTTTCCTTCTCTTGGGAGAAATGCTACTGGCCATCTAATCCTCTTGACTTGGAAAGCTATTACCAGAACCTGGAAAATATACTAGCTGTTTGATTCCATCTCTAGGGTTGGACAGAGAAAGACCTTTCCTACCCCCTGGTCCCAACCTTGGTCTTACTCCAGAAAACAGGCACAGAGGAGAGCAATCGGCCTAATTAGAAATGGCAGTGTGGATTCTTGGCTGATATCCCTAAGCGGGGCACAGAATTTCTTGTTCTGTCCCCCTCCCTACCAATCCATGTAGTGCCCTAGAGGTGGAGTTAGCCTGGGGCTGGGCAGCTGACCCACTGCAGTTCGTATCTGCTGTGGGGCAAAGTGGATAGATATTAAGGGGTGAGGAGAAAGCCAGGGACTGAAGTGTGAGGAGGATTGGGGAGGAATGAAGTGGCTGAGGATATCCACAGAGAAGCTAGAGGCATCATCCCCTTGCAAGGTAAATCTTAAATGGGGCTTGTGGCTCAAAGTCCAATGGAGTCTGGTGTACATCAGACCTTCTCTTGTCCACAGAGGAATTGACCACACCCCCTCCATTTGCCCAAGGAGAGAAGGTGGATCAGGAGACCTAGAGACTGTTACATGTGAATTTGAGTGGGTTCTAGAACCTTAGGGGTGAGGGGCAAGACACATCACAAATATTTTTTTTCTAGACCCCACCCCATCCCCATGCAGATGTCAAAATGGACCCAGCCCAATGAAGAAAAAGCAATTTCCAAGAAGGTGTTGGACCTGGGAATATGGGAGGAGGTATGGGGAAGGTGGAGGGAATGAGGGAGGGGGATGCCAAGCCCGCCTTGGGGTCAAGGCACCACATTCCACCACTTGAAGGCAAAGGGCTTCCGGCAGACATTGGTACCACAGTGGACCTCGCCCATTAATTTGTGATAGGAGGAAATGTCATCGATGAAAGTACAGGAGAAACCCAAGGGCTGCAGAAGCGAGCACACGTGAGCCTCCAGACAGCACTGCTCCTCGATCAGGGGCCCAAAGGGCTTGGGGATGCCCAGGTCCTTGCCAAGCACAATCATATTCACCTGTATGGGGAGAGAGGTGCACGCTTGTTGTGTGTAGGGGGAGAGGGCACTAGTGCAGCCTGACAGGGTAGGGAAGGAGCAAAGGTGGATGTCACTAGTAATAAAGACTGGACTTGGAGATCCAGCTAGTAGTTCCAATTCTTTTTTTTTTTTTTAGTGAGGCAATTGGGCTTAAGTGACTTGCCCAGGGTCACACAGCTAGTAAGTGTTAAGTGTCTGAGGCCGGATTTGAACTCAGGTACTCCTGACTCCAGGGCTGGTGCTCTATCCACTGCGCCACCTAGCTACCCCAGTAGTTCCAATTCTTAAACTTATTAGGTATGGGATCAGAGAAAATTATTTCATTTCCTTGAGCCTCACTTTCCTCATCTGTAAGATGGAGCTGGCAAAAGGAAAATAGGATGTAAGTTTGTTTGTTGTGAGGCAATTGGGGTTAAGTGACTTGCCCAGGGTCACGCAGCTAGTGTCAAGTGTCTGAGGCTGGATTAGAACTCAGGTCCTCCTGACTCCAGGGCTAGTGCTTTATCCACTGTGCCACTTATCTACCCCTCAGAAAATAGGATTTTAGAATAAGAAGGGCTCATTTAGTCCAGACCACTCATTTTACAGATGAGGAAACTGAGGCTCAGAAAAGTTCAATGACTTGCCTAGGGTCACACAGGTAGGTAAAGGCAGCATTTGAACCCAGGCATCTTGACTAAAAATCTAGTGCCTGTTTCCCTTGAAGGGTTGTTGTGGGCCAGGGCTTTATGAGTCTCTAAGAACCAAAGAAACTTGAGTTATGTTTACTGAGATGATACAGAAAATAGAGGGTATGATAATAGTGATAACATTTGTTTGGCACTTTAACATTTGCCAAGCACTTGACAATTGGATAGGTCAGATTTCTGGGCCAATTTGAAAGGATGAGAGATGGCGGAGATGGAAACTTGCTTCTCAGGCAAGTGAAGGCTTATTCCCAAGACTCCAGGTCATTGTGCCTTCCCTTTCTCTCAACTGATCACAGAATGACAGCTTCAGAACTGGACAGCGCCTCAGAGGTCATCTACTCCAACCCTCTACAAAGAAAACTCAGCTACTCTGTCTCCAGAGCCAATTTCCCTTTTTTTCTGTTTTTTGGACGGGGCAATGGGGATTAAGTGACTTGCCCAGGGTCACACAGCTAGTAAGTGTCAAGTGTCTGAGGCCGGATTTGAACTCAGGTACTCCTGAATCCAGGGCCGGTGCTTTATCCACTGTGCCACCCAGTCAACCCATGCCAATTTCCTTTTGACTGCTACCATGGTGCCTCATTGATCAAAGAAACAGACTCCATTCTAGTCCTTGGGCACTTATCCTCTCACCACCACTGACTGGCAAGGGTGAGGATTGGTACCACAGAACAGAAAAGGGCAGAAACAATTCCCTCCCCTAATTGATTGTCTTCTCCTTATTTCTACTACAGCAGGCAACTGCTTTAAGAAGCCAATCTAGATAGACTGGGCATCAGAGGATCTTCCCTATGCCTGAAGGAAAACCTGAGTTCAAACCCAGCTTAAGACATTTACTAGTTGTGTGATCCTGAGCAAGTCACTTAAACCTCTGTCTCACTTTCCTCATTTGTAAAATATGGATAATAGCAGCATGTACCTCCCAGGATTGTTGTAAGGAGAAAATGAGATGATATTTATGAAGGGCATTGCAAAGATTAAAGCATATCCCTCATGCCCTCCTTTTTCATCTCTGTCTCCCAGTATCTCTAGCTTCAAGTCTCAGATAAAATCCCACTTTTTACAGGAAGCTTTTCCTGAATCCTCTTAATGCTAGCCCTATCTCTCTGTTGATTATCTCCAATTATATACATATGTAATTATATATTACATCACATGTAATTATATATAATTACATATATAATCTATTCCTATAAATATGATACATGGCGATATGTAATATCACTATATATCGTATCTTTTTCTTTCTACGTATATATTTATGTGCATATATGTATATATAAAGACACACAATACACACACACACGACACAATCTATCTGTTTGTACATAGTTGTTTGCCTATTCCATTAGTCTGAGAGCTGCTGGAGAGTGTCTTTTGCCCTTCTTTGTATCTCCAGTCCTTAGCACAATGCCTGGCACATACTAGGTACTTAATAAACTCCTATTTATGTGATGCTTTTTAAATTAAAAAATACATTGACTTCACTTCTCAACCTCGGTATCCTCATCTGTAAAATGGGAGCAGTATTTGGGCACTTTTCCCTTAACAGGGTTGTGAGGAAAGTGTTCGTAAACCTTAAAGTTCTCTAAAAGGGAGAATTACTGTTATTCTCAGATGCTCATGGCAGAGAATGCAATTGTTATTATCTCTGGGAAGACATTAGGGCTTATGGAGGTTAAGAGGTAGCTTGGGGGGGGGGCAGTTAGGTGGTGCAGTGGATAGAGCACCGGCTCTGGAGTCAGGAGTACCTGAGTTCAAATCCGGCCTCAGACACATAACACTTACTAGCTGTGTGACCCTGGGCAAGTCACTTAACCCCAATTGCCTCACTAAAAGATTAAAAAAAAAAGAGGTAGCTTAGGGGTGCCATGGATAGAACTCTGGATTTGGAGTCAGAAAGACCTGAGTTCCAATCCTGCTCCAGATGTTTACTAGCTGAATGACTTTGGGCAGGCTGCTTAACCTTTCAGACTCAGTTTCATCATTTGTGAAATGGGAATTAATAATATTAATAATATAATAATAATTATTATATCAATGGGTATTATTAATGGTGTTAAAATAATAACTATAGGGTGATTGGAAGGAGTAAATGAGCTAAGTTATGCAAAGTATTTTGTAAACTTTAAATAAAGTGTTATATAAATGCTAGCTATTATTAATAGTGACTTGCTAGTCACTAGTGAGTTACTATAACACAGTTATTAGTAAGTTGGGATAACTAGAAACTTGGGTCATCCAATCAGCTGAAGCCTCTTTCCCCTTAGCTAATCAGTGATCTAGGTAGGGGTGGAGGAATACAGCCTTCCTGGGACCACATCTGACCCATTGTGTTGACTGGGTGGAAGTGAACAGTCCTGGATTGGAATTAGAAGAGCTGGATTTGAATCTCAGGCTCCACCACTTACTAAAAGTATGACTTTGGACAAGTCATCTAACTCCTCTGAGCCTCAGTTTCCTCAACTGTAAAAAAAGGAGAGGGTTTGGACAGGATGGCCCTAGAGGTTCTGTCTGGCTATAGCATCTGTGAACTCTGATCAATGCCTTCACATTTCTAGTGGCTTGGAGTATGAGCTGCTTACCATGTTTGGGAAATAAGCCATGGCTTGGCCATCCTCATTCAACTTGAACAGAGCTGGGAGGTCAATGATATCCTTCTCTGTTAACCCGAGTTCTTTTTTCAGGATATCCCGGTTCCAATCCAGGCAGCGCTGAGGAGAAATTGGGGAGGGGGGAGGGAGAAAGCAGAGGTAAAAATGTGCTTTGGCTCGGTTAGGATACTGGCAGTATTCGCCTCTCTGAGTATTTCTAGAGCCCCAAGGTTGCCACTTTGGATAAGCCATATCCCCTCTTTGGGACTCAGTTTCCTAATCCATAAAATGAAGGGGTTGGACAAGTTGGCTCCTTCTGGCTCTGGCTCTAGGATCCTATAATCATAACCCTTCCATGATCCAACCTTTAATAGGAGTCCCTGAATAATAGTTTAAGGGCCACTAGGACCTCAGTATTATCTTCAGTGTCTCTTTTCTGATGCCATCATTCTCAGTTGGGAATGAGAAGGAAGAGGGAAGACCAAACCAAAAATGACAGCCTTAAATCAATCAATCAATCTCTCTCTCTCTCTCTCTCTCTCTCTCTCATAAATATACTAACTGGTGGCAGCTAGGTGGCACAGTGGATAGAGCACTGGCCCTGGATTCAGGAGGACCCGAGTTCAAATTTGGCCTCAGACACTTGACACTTACTAGTTATGTGACCCTGGGCAAGTCACTTAATCCTCACTGCCCCACAAAAATAAATAAATAATTAAACAAACAAACAAACGAACGAATGAATAAATAAATGAATATACTAACTGCTTTGTCAGGGAATATGCTATTGGGATTGTGTTTATTTTGAAGTATCTATTGTGTAAAGTGAGAATAAAAATAAAATTGAATTTAAGAAATGAGATTCTTGGGGTAGTCATAACAAAGTGAATTTGGGAAACTGTACCATCCATGCAAAGGTATATAAGTGAACATGAGGTTTAATAGCTTGAAGCTACACTATGACTTTTGGTACACTCTGACTAAGTATGATTATTCCCCTTGACTGTTTCCCATGTCTGGATGTGATCCCTGGCACAGTCCTAAGAATGACTCTGGCTCTATTGTGATACATGGTGCCCCTCACAAGGGTACCCTTGCCTGCTTTCAATGTGTTTCCAGCCCACTGTGGACAAAGAATGTCCGTGTTATTCTTCACTTTCCTCATAAGCTGGCATGGTTTGGTGATTTGGGCAAAGCCCTGAGCACTCACAGTCCCTATGCCCACAGTGGCTTCTTTGTCCCCATGCCATTTCCAAAGGACAAACCACCAGGACCTGGGGCTGGCCCTGAGAGGGATTCAGCAAGGTAGTACCCTGCCTGTCCCACCAGAAGCCATTCATCCAGGCTCCATGCTCCTGCCCTTACCTGGGCATACAGGTTCTGTTGCACCAGATTCTCATTAGACAGGATCTTATTGATGGTAATCCGTTTGCTGCTCATACCCCCCAAGCCTGCAGAGGGGGAAAGGACAGGACAGTCATAACCTGAGACTCCTGGCATACTCCTGGATATCTAGGTTGTTCCCTGTGATCCTAACATCTGGGTGAGTGGAGTACTTGACTAAAAGTCAGGAAGAACTGAGTCTGAATCCTTCATCAATCACTTACTAGGCTGTGTGGCCCTGGGCAAGTTGCTAACCTCTCTCAGCCTCAGTCCCATGCCTTATAAAATGAGAATAATAATTGCTCCTACCTCACAGGGTCCTTTTGAGGAGCAAATGAAATAACATGTAAAGCACATAACTTAGAGCACTTTAAAAATACCTCCTCCTCTTCCTTCTAATCATCATAATCTTTGCTATTGATCACTTCTGGGACCTTGAATAGTGGCATCACCTCCCTGGGTCCCAGTTTCTTCATCTGGGAGGTGAGGGAGTTGGGATAGATGATCTCGAAGATCTCCTTCAATGGAAGGAGAGCTGGCCAAAGAAGGTGGAAAGTGTGGCATCTGAGATGTCTCCAAATCACCTATTCTTCTCCCTGGAGGTCCCCCTAGATCATATTTCTGTAGCCTTGCTGGCAGAGGAGAGAGTGCATTCCAAGCACATGGTATAACCAGGACAAATACATAAAGAATAGAAATACAATGCTGAGTTCAGGGAACAGCAAATAAGCCAGTTTGGCTAGAAATGGAGAGTGTGTGAGGGGAGGAATATGAAATATTGCAGCCAGAGTGTGAAGGTCTTTAAATGCCAACCTGTGGAATTAGGATTTTATGCTAGAGGCAATAGGGGCCACTGAAGCTTTTAGGTCTAACTTTTGGGGGAACTACTTTGGCAGATTTATGGATGATAAATTATAGAGGGGAGAGAATGGAAGCAGGGGGTCCAATTAGGAAACTATTTTAATAGTTTAGGAGAGAGGTGACAGATTCCTGAATTAGAATGTTGTCTATGTAAGCGGATCAAGGGGGATGGATGCTAAAGATGCTGTAGAAGTAGAATCAACTTGGCTTTTCAATTGATGGGATATGTAGGGGGTAGAGGAGGGTAAGGAGTTGAGGTTGACTCAGAGGTTGTGAATTTGGATGGTGGTGCTCCTCAAGAGAAATGGTGGGGGCAGTTAGGTGGCGGAGTAGATAGAGCACTGGCTCTGGATTCAGGAGGACCTGAGTTCAAATCCAGCCTCAGACACTTGACATGTACTAGCTGTGTGACCCTGGGCAAGTCACTCAACCCCAATTGCCTCACCAAAAAAAAAAAAAAAAAAAAAGAGAAATGGTGAAGTTTGGAGGAGGGAAAGATTTAGGGGGAAAGGTAATGAGTCTAGTATTGGACATGTTGCATTGGCAATACCTATCTCAAAGGAGCTAATAAATGTCAGTAGTGATTATTTCTGTTGTTTAGAAATCTTCCCTGTGGACCTTGAAGAGTGCTATGCATTCAATCCTTATCTCATGATGATAGTGATAACAATATAAGAACTTGTATCCTCAGCTTCATGATCCATCTGACCCAGGACCTTTTATGGATGGAGACATGAAGGGATGCCTTGGAGGAAGTTCTATGAATCATAGGCATATTTCTTTTTTTCTTTTTTCTTTTTTTTAACCTATAAGGTATTTTCTTTTTTCCGTTACATGTAAAGATAGTTCTCAACTTTTGTTTATACAAGCTTTACAATTTCAGATTTTTCTCCCTCCCTCCCCTTCCTCCCCCCTCCCCTAGACAGCAGGCAATCTGATATAGGTTATATCTATATATCTATATACATATACATATATATATCTATACACACACATATATATATCCATAATAACATTAATCCATAGACATATTTCAAAACACCCCTAGTCTATATCTTAGTGTCACTCCCTCCCATGGTTAGTCTTTCCTCCCACCCAAATGATTCCTCTCAGCCCCCACCATTAGCTCTTATCCTTCCTCCAGAGCTCTGGGGTCACTTACCTTTGAACAAGATAGCTTCTCCATGTCCTTGTTTCTGCTTTTCCCGGAAGAGCTTGTAGCAGGCAGAGGTACTGGCCATGAGCAACCGGAATTCCTGAAGGAGAGGACCCCCAAGGGTGCCATGGAGCAGGGGGGTGGAGACAAAGGATGAGGGTTACAAAGAACATCCTAAAATGACACCTTTCCTCAAGGGTCTCAAAGCAACCTCTAGATTCCCTCTCATTCTTCAACATATTTCCAGGTGGTAAGAAGCCATCAGGGATGATTCTCCCCTTTTCACAAAGAAGAAAAAATGAGGCAGAGAGAAGAGGATTGACCTTTCTAGGGGAAGCAGCATAGGAAGCATTTCTGGTGTCCCCCGGTGCAAGCTGGAGCTCCCCAGTGGCTGTCTTTGGGGACAGAGGGTTTCTTACCATTTTCTCCTCGGAGAGCAACACAAGCCTAGATTTGGGCTCAGTATATAAAGGATTCATGGGCAGGGCAGAAGAAACTCCCTCAAAGAGGTGGGCCAATGCCCAGGAAGCCAGGGGGAATTTTCAGGACCTTAGGGCTTGGCTGCTTCCTCTCTCCAAAAAGGCCAAAGAGGATTGATCTCAACTCAAGGCACCATACGGTGATAAGAACACTGATGCGCTGGGTTTGAATTCTACCCCTGATACATATTGAGTCCAACTCCTGGGCCTTAGTTTCCCCATCTGTAAAAAGGAAGGGGTTGGACCATCTAGGTTGTCAAGGTTTCTTCCAGTCTTATATCTAAGACATGATGACTAATAATAGCTCATGTGCTATAGATCGCTCTTATGGCTGTAAAACTCTTTCCTTGTAAGTGCTATTATTCCCATTTTGCAGGTAAGAAAACTGAGGCTTAAAAGGATTATTTTATTTAACCCGTAGTCATAGGAAGTGTTACAACTGGGACTGAAACCCAGATCTTCTGAGGACAAATTCAAAATCTTGGAATTGTACATTTAGAGTTTGAAGGGAGGGAGCAGCTAGGTGGCACAGTGGATAGAGCACTGGCCCTGGATTCAGGAGGACCTGAGTTCAAATCTGGCCTCAGACCCTTGACACTTACTAGCTGTGTGACTCTGGGCAAGTCACTTAACCCCCATCGCCCCACAAAAAACCCCAAACAAACAACAACAACAACAACAAAAACCAACAAAAAAAGGTAGAACAACATTTAGGATTTGGTCATAGAGTTTGAAGGGGCCTTAGAGTTGTTTCCACTATAACAGATGAGGAAGCTGAGACCTGGAGGAATGAAATTACTCAAGGTTACACAGGGAGTAAGTGGTAGATGTGGATTTAAGGTCATCGTTCTATCTATTGCACCACACTGCCTCTCAACCATGCTGCTTTTCCAAGGGTGGTGTGACCCTATTCATGGAGATATTCAGGCTTGCTCAAGCTTCTACCACATGTGGCCTCCCAGCCTCCCTCCTCCTCCCTTTCCTCCCCTTTCCTTGATGACGACATTGTCCTATGCTGGACCAGAAGGGCAGCCCCTGGGCTCTGTTAAGGCCCCTGCCCCTGCTCACCTTTTTGCCTGGGATGGGAACGAAGGTCATAAATTCATCCACGTGGCCAACAATCAGCCAGTCAGAATACAGCTCCACTGGTGCCTGCACTACCTGAGCCTGGAGGAAATCTCTCACAACCTTCGTCATCCTTCTTCCGCCAGACCTGGGGAGGGGAGGGGTGAGAAAGGAGGAGAACGGCTTTAGGAGGAGGCAGATTCCATCCCTCCTCGCCCCTTCCCCTCTGATGAGCCTGGAACGTTCTCATCTGATAAGTCTGCTCAGGCTGACATACTAGGGGTCTCAGAAGTCTTGTTCAGTCGTGTCTGACTCTTTGTGACCCCATTTGGGGTTTTCTTGGCAGAGATACTGGAGTGGTTTGCCATTTCTACACTATACAATCACATGTTATATGAGACAATAATTTATTACATGGCATATTATATAGGTATAACAATGTTATATTATTATATAAGCACACAATATATGGGATAATAATGTATCACGATATATTATATAGGCATATACAACACTATATTATTATATAAGTATATATTACATGGGATAATAACAGCACCTACCAAAGAGCACCTATCCTAGGAAGTCCGTATTTAGAATATGAAGAACAGGAGCTGGTTTTGCTTCTTCATTATATCCCCAGTACCTGACCCATGGTAAGCACTTGATAAATGCTTGCTGACTGGTTGAATGTGCAGACCCCAGGAAGAGAAGGCAAAGCTTACCCCGAAGGAATGAATGGTGGAATTTCATGCATCATCAGTGGATATTTTAGGGTGTGGGTCAGAGGAACCTCCCCAGTGATCCTTGAATCACACCTTGTAGGCAACAACCTACTTGGTTTACAGGGGGAAAGCTGGCCCAGCTGGGAGCTTTGCTGGCTGAAGGGCTCTCTTACAAGGGGAAGCTGCTGCCGATGAGGATCCGGCCCAGGGGGTACTCCTTCCCATTCACCGTCACAGGGGGGCTGACCTCTAGGTTCCCGAAGGAATCCAGGCTGGTGACTTCCTCGAAGAGGGGTTCCCGGGTCACATAGCCAAAATCTGGGCCCTGCGCAGACAGCACACTTGGTTATCCTTCCTCATGTACTGAGCTCATCCACCATTCCCCAGGCCATATGTCTGCCCACTTCAGTGCAACACTCAGTTTTCAATTACGCCATGGTCTGCTCATCTCTACCGTCTGGTTAAATCCCAGCCCCTTCACAGAAGGGATGTACGGGGAAGGGCTTGGGGGTTTGGGCATAGACAGGATAAGTGTGACACAAAGTGTGTATCCATAATAGGGGTTTTTAATCGATGGTGTCTGTGGACTTTAAAAAATGTTTTGATGACTATTTCAACAGAATTGATCTCCTTTGTAATCCTGTGTATTTTATTTTATGGATTTAAATACATTCTTCTGAGAAGGGGTCCGTGGACTTCTCTGGACACTGCCAAAGGGCTCAGCCTAGGGCACAAAAGAATGTAAGGGCTTCTGGCCTTTAATGTTCACCTAGTCCTATATTTCAAGGTAAAACACACAATCACGAGGCATCATAGCATGGGGGAAAGAACGCTAGAGTTGGATTCAGGATAAAAAGGATACAGAATCCCAGATGAGGAAGGTATCTCAGGAGCCATTTAGGCTGAAGGCTAATAGAGCAGGAATCCCCTTCCAACAAGCAGTCAACCAGCCTTGGTGTAGTGGATGGATCCTTGGACTTGGAGAAAGGACAATCTGAATTTTTTTTTTTTTGTGGGGTAATGAGGGTTAAGTGACTTGCCCAGGGTCACACAGCTAGTAAGTGTCAAGTGTCTGAGGTCGGATTTGAACTCAGTAACTCCTGAATCCAGGGCCGGTGCTCTATCCACTGCACCACCTAGCTGACCCCAGGACAATCTGAATTTGAATCCTGCCTCAGACACTCACTAGCTGTGTGATAGCAGACAAGTCATTTAACTTCTGTTTGCCTCATCTCTAAAAATAGGGAACTGGCCCCTAAGGTCCCTTCTAGCTTGAAATCGATTCACCCACGACTCCTTCCAGTGAAGAGTGACTCATGCCCTTCCATTTCTGGATACTTCTAGGGTTAGGAAAGTCTTTATTTTTGTCTTTGAATCCCCAGAGCTTAGTAGTGTAGTGCCCAGCAGGCACTTAATAAATGCTGTTAACAGATCAATTGATTACTTTGAGTCCAAGACAGATTCTTTTTTAAACTTCTACCTGTTGCTTCCAGCTCTGACTTTTGGGGCAAGGCAGAAAGAGTCTAAGCTGGCTTTCCCATCTGAGACCTGCCAACTGGGCTCAATTGGCAAGTATTGGGGGTCTGGAGGGGCAGGGCTTGACTAAGGGAGTTCCCTGATCATCCTGATGGTGATGGTGAACCTTTGTTAGGAATTTTGTATCTTCCTCTGGAGGGTATAGATATAGCCCTTAGTGTCTCCTACAGATGACTTTTACTTCTCCTGGTTGAATTATTGGCTTGGACTGAAGAGCTACCCCTTTGTGTTGGTCTATGAAAGGGAACTTTCAACTATTCGGCAGCTGTGGGGTGGGAGGAGGGAGCTGCATGGTCCGAGGGGTGAGAGGTCCTGAACCTTAGCTTTAATCAATCTATCGATAAACATTTATTAAGCACTTACTAAGTGCCAGTTAACTGCCGGGGGTTCAAAAAGAGGCAAAAGGGGCAGCTGGGTGGCGCAGTGGATAAAGCACCGGCCCTGGATTCAGGAGTACCTGAGTTCAAATCCGGCCTCAGACACTTGACACTTACTAGCTGTATGATCCTGGGCAAGTCACTTAACCCCCATTGCCCTGGAAAAAAAAAAGAGGCAAAAGACAGTCCCTGCCCTCAAGGAGCACATAATCGAATGGGAGGAGGAGCTTCTGAAGGCATCTTGAGAATACATCAACAGGGGCTGATGATTCCCAGAACTTAGTCTTGTTCTGGGAAGGGGGGAGGGAGTTTCTGGTCAGTACCTGTCATAACAATTGCATATCTAGCAACCCCAAACTCCAGAGCCCTAGAATCCGATCTTCTATTGAGAGAAAGGGAATTTATGACCCCTCGGAGAGGGAAGAACGTCATGTGTGTGGTCCTCAAAGGTCTAAGAGCAGCAAAGGACTAAAGCCACGTTGTGGAAGAGCAAGGGATCTGGGTTTTACTCTCCATTATTACTGAGTTATTAGACTGAGTGAATCCAATGGAAAGGGGGCAGGTAATGGGGGACTTAACATATGGCACTTAATATATGCATGTTGATTGATTGGTTCCTTTTATGGGCTAGGGGATGCCATGGTGCGTAGAGTGCTAGGCCTGGAGTCAGGAAGACTCATCTTCTTGAGTTCAAATCTGGCCTCAGACACTTTCTAGCTGTGTGACCCTGGGCAAGTCACTTAACCTTGTTGCCTTGGTTTCCTTATCTGTAAAATGAGCTGTAGAAGGAAATGGCAACTGACTCCAGTATCTTTGCCAAGAGAACCCAAATGGGGTCACAAAGAGTTGGACACAACTGAAAACTATTGAACAAGACTCACCCAAATGTCAGGGTGTTTTCTTTCTAGCAACCCTAATTCTTCTTTTCTCAGGTTAAGCATTCCCTGTTCCTTCAACTCGGGGACCTTGATCATCCTGATTTAATATTGCTGAGTACTCCCCAGCTTATTAACATGCTTCCTAAAATGTGATGTCCAGAATTGAAGTGGTCTGACTCTGGCAGAGAACTTAGGGACCACCCACTCTTGTCTTCCAGATACTCTGCTTCCCTTAATGAAGTTTAAGATTGCATTTTCTTTCTTGGCTGCCACACCATTCTGATGACTCATCCTGAGCGTGTAATCGGCTAAAACCAGGACACCAATCCAAACCTTGTTACCTACCACTTGTGTGATCTTGGGCAAACAGCTTAAACTCTCTCTGGGCCTTAGTTTTATCTGCAAGATGGGTATATTTCACTAAATGATCTCTGTGGTCCACTCTGGTCCTTAACTCCAATGAGTCTATTAACTTTTTTTGGACTGGGTTTTGAATGCTGGATCTGGAGCCAAAGAACCTGGTTTTGGATCCTAACTCATTGCCCTTGCTGTCTGTGTAACCTTGGGCAAGTCACTTTATGGGGAACTCAGTCTCCTGGTCTGTAAAATGAAGGGGATTAGAAGCTTTAATTCTATGACCTCTAAGGTTGCTTCTACTGTAACTTTGCCCATCTAGTGCTGCTTGCACTTGTCATCTCTCATATAAACTACACCCTGATGGGGCCTGAGGCCAAGTTCCAGTTCCCTCTGCCATTGTGGGGCCCGAGTGACAAAAGGCAGGGAAGGGAGAGGGGGTGGGGGAGGAATTTGGCCCATGAAAGTTGTGTTGCAATTCTCCATGAATAGTTACCCCCGCCCCAAGGGGTGCAGACAAATGACCAGAGCTTAGCACACTCTCGCCTTGAAAATCCCAGTTGGCTGAGGATGAGGTGGGCCCCCGGGTGTCTGGGGCAGCTGGGGAGCTTTACAACAACGGGATCAGGTGTGAAGCAGAGAGCCGACAAAGCCAACCTGGCCCTGAGGGCCTGGGAATGATGACAGCACCCAGCTCTTGGCCTTGGGCTGTGCTAAGGACACGAGAAACAAATGGTGACAGGGGAGGAGAATTGTGAAGTCTTCCTTCCCAGCCTCCATCACCACTGGGCTCTTGGTGCTACTGGGTGCTGGTGCTCATGTCCGGGTGTGTGGGCGGGGGATGGCGTAGTGGAGAGGGCTAGGCTGAGAGTCAGGAAAGCCTGGGTTCAAATGCCACCTCAGATACTTACTAGAGGTATAATTCTAGGTGAGTCACTTCAATCTGCCTAGGTTTTCATTGTAAAATGAGGGGATTGGATTCCGTGGCATCTAAGGTCCATCCTAGCTCTAAATTTATGATCTATTTAAAAAGCTGTTCATTTTACAGATGAGGGAACAAGCCTAGAGAAATGAAGCGCCCAGGGTCACACAGGGAACAATCCACAAGAGACAGGATTCAAATTTAGGACCTTTGACAAAGGATTATGAATTTTAGAGCTGCAAGGGAGGTCAGCCTTGTGACCCCCCAATGCCCCATTTCCTGAGGGTCCTTCCCTCATCTTGCAGTTTTCTGACCTCAAATGCCAAGTCTGTAGAGATCACAGAATGTTAGAGTTGGAAGAGACCCTAGAGAACTTCAAATCCTCATTTGACAGAGGCGGCAGCTGAGACCCAGGGAGGTCAAAGAACTTCCTAGGGCCATATAGCTCTGGAACCAGAACCCAGCGCTCTCGACGCCAAGCCTGGTTTCTGTTCTTTCTGCTTGGCCAGTTGCTCATATAAAGGGAAGGGGCTTGAGAGATCACATCAGATGTTAGAGCTGGGAAGGATGTTGGACGTCATCTTGTTGCATTCCCTCATTTGACAGAGGAGGAAACTGAGACCCAGATTTGCCGCAGGTCACACAGGCAGCTAAGTAGCAGGTTGGAATCTGCACCCAGGTCTTCCAGGGCTGCAGCCTCCCTTCCCTGGCTGCCTCTTCTCTAGGTCTTCTGCCTCCAAGTGCAATTGTTCTTTGCCATCAATGCCTCCCCCTTGGTTCTGGGGTTGAATGGTGAGCCTTCCACCTTTAAACATAGCTAAGGGGGGCAGCTAGGTGACACAGTGGATAAAGCACCAGCCCTGGATTCAGGAGGTCCCGAGTTCAAATCCAGCCTCAGACACTTGACACTTACTAGCTGGTGGCCTTGGGCAAGTCACTTAAACCTCGTTGCCCCGCAAAAAACAAACAAACAAACAAACAAAAAACATAGCTAAGAAACTCCAGGGAATCTTACCAAAAGTTCCTTCACTGGGAAGTCTTTCAGGTTCCCATCTCGGGGGGAATCTAGGACCACAGGAAAGCCTTTGTGGGGAGCATCAATATAGCCAAACTCAACTTCATCCTATTTGGGAAAGCAAAATGAGCCATCAGATAAGCATGGGGAGATGGGGGCTGGTCCTTCTAGCTAAATCTGTCCATCTGGGTTTACACAGTCAGGGTCGCCGCCACTAGGGGGCAGTCAGACCTCAGCCTGGGCTACCCTGCACTTGATTGAGCTGAGGACCACCTTGGCCCCTGTGACGGCATCTATCCATCCATCTGACCGTCAGCAAACCTTTGTTCAGTAACATACCTCATCCGGGTCCAAACTTATAGTATATGACTCCCTTCCTTCCCCCTTTTCCCTCATCACTTTTCATTTACTCTTGGGTTTCAGGTAAGCTGGAACTGCTCTTCACCTTTCTCTTGTCTCTGTGTCTGCTCAAGGCATTTCCCTCAAGCCTGGAATGGATCCATCTAAGATACCATCTCCTTCAGGAAGTCCTCAATCTCACTCTTTCTTCTCCAACCCTTGGAAAGTGATTTCCCACTTAGCCAAATTTTCATTCACATTTTTTCTTGCATCTCTCTTTCTCCCTTGTATCATATTTAATAACAACAACAATAACAAATATGTCCATAGCACTTGAAGGTTTCCAAAGCATTTTGCATATATTATATTATTCAAGTCACACATGAACCCTGGGAAGGAGATGCTATCTATCAGTCCCATTTTATAGATAAAGAAACTGAGGCTGAGAGAGGTTATGTGACTTGCCTAAAGTTATACAACCAGCAAGTATCTGAGGCAGGATTTGAACTCAGGTCTTCATAATACTAAGTCAAGCACTCTATCCAATACTCCATCTAGTGTTTACTATTTATGTACTTGTTGCCTTACCCCCATCTCCTTACAGTCCTATTAGATTGTAAGCTCCTTGAGAACAGGACCTGTGTCTTGTCTATCCATTGAACTCAGGACTTGAATATCATAAGTATGCATGAAAAGTTTGTACTGCTGCATGATTATGACCAAGCTTGGCTTTGAAGAAGGGCTAAGAAAACATCTCTCCTTCCTTTGCAGAGAAGTTGGGGCTAATGGGTGGCACTGTGGGCAACAGTGCATATACTGTGAGACTCAGTTGATATGATACAATGGTGATTTTTGTAGAGCAATTTTCTTCCCCTTTAAAAACAGTCTTTTTAATTTTTTACATTAAAATTGTAATTTAATTTATATTTAATTATTAATGCATCTTATTAATTTTAATTAAATGAAATTTTAATTTAATCAATTAATTAGATTTAATTTAAAAATGAAAAATGGGGGCGTGGCAGCTAGGTGGCATAGTGGATAAAGCACTGGTCCCACAAAAAAACAAAACAAAAAACAATAAAAATGAAAAATGGGGTCATTTGCAGGAAGCAAAGGCTGGTCCCATAGTTAGGTCTAACAGATGGACAGCCTTTGAACTTCACTGAGACCTATGTAATGAATGTGAAAAGAACTAGAGTCACCCTCCAGGGTGCTGGGCAGACCTGATCTCCTAAGAAAGATGCAAGGGAGGATTTGGGTGAGATACATATGTCTATCAAAGACGGCATGCCACAGAGCAAGTGCCAGTTTCCATACATAGAGGAGACTCTTCACTGAGGACTCCCTCTATCAATGAAGTCACAGGTCTGATTTGAGGGTGGGATGGGGAATGGCCAGGAAACATGAGAAAGCACGAGATGAGAAGCCTTGAATGAGCTGCCATCTACCTCCACTGGAAGAAGGACTTGAATCAGTGAGGTCATAGGCCCAGAGAAGTATGGAAGAGTTATTAGATTGAGGCTGGGATATGTGGCCAGTTATCATCATTAACAGACTTAAATAATATCAGAGTTGTAAAGGACCTCAGTGGACATCCAATCTAACCCATCGCTAATCAAGTGTCATAGAACATGGAGAGTCAGAAAGACCTGAATTTGAATCCTGACCCTGGTACTTACTAGTTATGTGACCCTGGGCAAGTCACTTAACTTTTCTGTACCTCAGTTTACCCATCTACAAAATCAGGATAAGAGTAGCATCTACCTGTTTACCTTCTTTTATTTATTTATTCATTCATTTATCTATCTATCAATTTATTTATTTTGCAGGATAATGAGGGTTAAGTGACTTGCCCAGGGTCACACAGCTAGTAAGTGTCAAGTGTCTGAGGCCGGATTTGAACTCAGGTTCTCCTGAATCCAGGGCCAGTGCTTTATCCACTGTGCCACCTAGCTGCCCCCCTGTTTGCCTTATTAATGGAGGGAGAGAATTTGTTTCTTAAAATTTAAAAAAATGAATGTAACCACCCCACCAAGAACCTCCCCCTGCCATCTACCTTACCAGGGTTGTTGTGAGGATCAAACATAGTAGCATAAGTAAAATGCTTTGCTAGTCTTAGAGCTCCTCTCTATATAAATGCTAGTTAGTTATTAAGAATGCCCCCTCTATTTCTGACTCTGTACCTGCTGGAGCCTTCTTACCTGGATCCAACGATCCCCACGGTTCATGTATTGGAAACAGATCTTAAGCTTGCAGTCAGTTTTCTCTATCAGGTTCTTTATTTCCTTGAGGAACAGGTAATTGTCCTTCATGCTGAGCAGTGTCAGAGAGAGGAGGGAGAGGGTGAGGAGGGAAGAGCAATGAGAGACCAATGCTCACTGTCTGGAACAGCTGGGTTAACATGGGTGAACATAGCCCCCCTCTAGTCGGTCTTTAAAAGGACATGCAGGGAAATTAGAAAAGGAAATGGCAAACCCCTGTAGTATATTTGCCAAGAAAACCCCAAATGGGGTCAAGAAGAGTTGGACATGACTGAAAAATGACTCAAAATATTCAAGGAAATAACTTGAGTTATCTCCTAAACCCATGGACTCACTCGGTGCAAACAGCAATGACAAACTGAAAAAATGGGAAAAATATCCCTGAAGGGTATTTCATCTCTTCCAAATCCAGTCAAACTTTGAAGACTAGGATCTGTTTGCTGGGACCATTCTAGAGTGAGGGGGGTGGACCCAACAACATCTAGAAATGTCTTTTTTTTTTTTTTGAGCCCAGGGCATCTATTATTTATCCACAAGCATTAAATTTCTAATACGTGCCAGGCACTGGGCTAGGCACTGAGAATACAAACAAAGGGACGTGGTTTCTGTCTTCTCTGAGTTTAAATTCTACATTATTTTTCATTCATTTCTTTCTATGGCCTGGCTAACATGGGTTTGAGTGCTCATTCCTTTGGGATTGGTAAATTAATGCTCCATGGGGCAGTCCTGTCAACCTCTCCATCCTCAACTGACACGGCCTGATTGATTACAGTGGAACCTCCATCACTCTTGCAGTGGGGAAAGAGGGGACAGCTTGGCTGGGGTCCCTAACATGGCTGCAATGTGATGTCCCATTAAGATGAAGACCTTGCTTATTTCCTGAGGGCTAACCAGAACTTCCCCATGACCTCTTTTTTTTTTTTTGTGGGGCAATTGGGGTTAAGTGACTTGCCCAGGGTCACACAGCTAGTAAGTGTCAAGTGTCTGAGGTTGAACTCAGGTACTCCTGAATCCAGGGCTGGTGCTCTATCCACTGCGCCACCTAGCCGCCCCTCCCCATGACCTCTTAAAGCTTTATCGAACCTCCTCTATGGGTAGACTTGGAGGGTCCCAGGTGACCAAAAGAACACTTCTGCTAATTCCAAGTTGGCCACACCCTGGCTGGGTCTGTGTCTTACCTGCACACTAAAACTGATACTGGAGGCAGTGTGTTTGGCGTCATGATCCATGGGGCCACTCGGAAAGTCACTGTGTCTGTGTAGATTGGAGTCTGAGGAAGTCCCTAGGAGAGAGAATGGATAGAGAAAGTGGTAACTAGGATGTCCTCTGGCTAAATCATCAAAGATTTGGTAGTGAGTGGCTCAAAATGATGACTGCTCTCCTCTCTCTAGGACAATGCTCCTCAGTAAATCAATAACTAGGGTAGGGTTATCAAGACTTTGCCCTAGGGTGCTGAATTTGGAGGGTCCTAACAGTGCTTGTAGTTCTTTGGCAGCATAGAAATAAAAGACCTTAGCCCTCTTTCAAGGACAAAACTCCTCCCCCTTCTCTCCACTTTTTTTTTTCTTTGCGGGGCAATGGGGGTTAAGTGACTTGCCCAGGGTCACACAGCTAGTAAGTGTCAAGTGTCTGAGGCCAGATTTGAACTCAGGTCCTCCTGAATCCAGGGCCGGTGCTTTATCCACTGCACCACCTGCCCCTTTTTAACTCTTTATTATGAGGGATGGCTATCTGGGTGGGAGGGGGAGAGGGATATGTTGGGGAAGGAAGGTGACATTTGGAAAAAATCAAAAGACCTTAATAAAAAGTTTAAAAACCCAATAAAGCCCTATGGAAATGAGAGCAATTTCATTTAAGCACATAGGACACATTGTTTCATTAGAGTTTGCTGCTCACAGAACAATTGAGTAGATTGTTTGAGAACTAGACATACATTGATTTAGGGGCATAAGGGCAGGAATTAGGCTAGTGCCTTAGAAACCAGCCCAGCATCAGAGCTCAGAAAAACCTGGTTCACCGTGGGTTTCTTAGTATTGTAAACAAGCATGGGGAGTAGGGAAAGGGGCTGGATTTGGATTCTGGACACTTGACTCTGCTGCTTCCTAGCCATGTGACCCTGGGCAAGTCACATCCATTGCCTCATGTCTAAAATGGGGATGATAACCCTAATTACATGAGGCTAAGGGCTTTGTAAACTTTAAAACACTATGGAAATGGGAGGACCAGAGAGGAACCCTTTCTGGTCAACCATTTTCAGTGGTATGGAGGAAAAAGAAGTTGGGAGGCAGAGGCTCTGAGTTCAAATCTTGATGCTGCCACTTACTCTCTGAAGTGACTTTGGGCAGGCCAATTCACGTCTGTTTCCTCAGGTGTAAAATGGATTGGACCAGATAGTCTCTAAGTTTTAAAAGTATAAAATGAATTGTCAGACACGATTCTAGAGGTTTTAAGGCTCAGTGGAATTGGAGGACGAGACTTAAGGCAGAGATTGAGGGCAGACTTGAGGCTCGGGGTTTACTTGGCGGGAGTTCATACCCAAGAGCCTGACCTGATTGGCCCTTTTCTGGGAAGGAGGGGAACAGTAGTGTCCTGAGTCCCGCCATCTTGGAGAATGGCCCACCTGGCTTTGGGGATACCTTCTAACCTTGGCCACCTCTTTCCTTTCTCTTCCCCTCCTTCTCCTTTCTTCTTCTGCCTCCTGGGAAGTTCTCCTCTGCTCTCCCTCACCTCCCATTCCTTCCCATAGCCCAAACCTTCTCACCTCCATCAGAAGTTCCAACAGGCTGACATGGATGGAAACCAGGCCCGAGAAACTCTCATCGGGGAATCTAAGGCCTTCCACAAAGAATTCCAGCTCAGCTTTGCCGCCTGTGTACTTTACCACGTGGAAGAGCTTCCGCCGGCCGAGGATATGCATGTAACGTTGGCCAAAGAATGGGTCTGCAAAGGATACGAACTGTAAGCAAGAGAAAGACTTGGAGGGGCCCATACCAAGGTGGGAAGATAATTCTATTTGTTTGTTTGGGGGTTTTTTGCAGGGCAATGAGGGTTAAGTGACTTGCCCAGGGTCACACAGCTAGTAAGTGTCAAGTGTCTGAGGCTGGATTTGAACTCAGGTCCTCCTGAATCCAGGGCCGGTGCTTTATCCACTATGCCACCTAGCTGCCCCCTGGGAAAAGAATTGTTAAATGGGACTGGGATAACTGAGTGTGGAGGGAGAGAGAAGACAGGGGAGAAGAGGCGTTTGCCCTATAGTCAGGACATAAAAAGTATCTTTGCCAACATATCCTGCTTTTTTTTGTTGTTGTTGTTTTTGATGAGGCAATTGGGGTTAAGTGACTTGCCTAGGGTCACACAGCTAGTAAGTGTTAAGTGTCTGAGGCTGGATTTGAACTCAGGTCCTCTTGAATCCAGGGCTGGTGCTCTATCCACTGCGCCACCTAGCTGCTCCTGCCAACATATCCTGGAACAATCCAGGAGCCTGAGTTCTAGTGCCATCTGTCTCTGATCAACTGTGTGACCTTGGGTAAGTCATGGCACCTTGGTGCTTCTCGGTTTCCTCCTTGGTGAAGGATTGGGCTAGAAGATCACAGGGTTTGGAGTCGGGAATGACCACAGAGGTCATTTATTTCAATTTCTCATTTCCCAGAGAAGGAAATAGAGCCCCAGAGAAGTTATATAACTGGCCCAAGATCACCCAGCCAGTCAACAGGAGAGCTAAACTTTTAACTCAAGTCTCCGATTCTAAATCTTGTGTTCTTCCCACTATACCACCCTGCCTTGAAGGTCTTCCAACCAGTCAATTGGCAAGAATTCATTCAGCTTCTACTATGGGTTCTGTGCAACTCTCAACCCAATTCTCTTGGTTGAAAAAGAAATGCCAGTGGGCAATGGTAGAGGGAGTGTCCTTAATGGGTGTCTTTCACCCTAGTGAATATCCATCCATCTTTCTCTCTTTCTCTCTCTCTCTCCCCCTCCCTCTCTCTCTCTCCACACACATATATGTATATATTCCTTCCTTCCTTTCTTCTTTCCTTTCCTTCCCTCCTTCCCTCCTTCCCTCCTTCCTCCCTTCCTCCCTCCTTCCCTCCCTCCCTCCCTCTCTTTATATCTTTATGAATATGGTCCATTGGTCCAGTAAAAATAAATATGCCAGGGGTGGCTAGGTGGCGCAGTGGATAAAGCACTGGCCCTGGATTCAGGAGTACCTGAGTTCAAATCCGGCCTCAGACACTTGACACTTACTAGCTGTGTGACCCTGAGCAAGTCACTTAACCCCCATTGCCCCGAAAAAAATAAAAAAATATGCCAGGCACTGTGCTGGGTACCAGGGATACAGACACCTCTAGAAGGTAACATTCCGCCGAGGGATACATCCTATTTACAGATAGGGAAATATATGACAAAAACACACTATGATCGGAACCAGAGTTCTTGGCACTACCAACGGCTAGGGCAACTAGTTGTTTAGTGGTGAACAGAGCCAATGGACTTAGACCTGAGTTCAAATTCTACCTTAGACACTTACAAGCTGAGTGACCCTGAACAAATCACTTAATTTCTCTATGGCTCACTTGACTCATTGTAAAAAATGAAATGAAACACACTAAATGTATGTCTACTATGTGCCAGGCATTGTGCTAAGCAATTTACAAATATCTTTTTTTTTTTTTTTGCAGGGCAATGGGGGTTAAGTGACTTGCCCAGGGTCACACAGCTAGTAAGTGTCAAGTGTCTGAGGCCAGATTTCAACTCAGGTCCTCCTGAATCCAGGGCCAGTGCTTTATCCACTGTGCCACCTAGCTGCCCCCTACAAATATCTTATATGAGCCTCACAACAGTACTGGGAGGGAGGTGCTATTAGTATCCCTGTTTTACAGTTGAGGAAACTGAGGAAGTTAAAGCTTAATGACTTGCTCAAGGTCACTCACAACTAGTAAGTGTCTGGGTCAGATTTGAGCTCAGGTGTTCCTGATTCCAGGTCTAGTGCTCTGTCCATTGTGTCACCAGCTGCCTAAAATGAGGGTC
Organism: Dromiciops gliroides; assembly: GCF_019393635.1. Taxonomy (NCBI): domain Eukaryota; kingdom Metazoa; phylum Chordata; class Mammalia; order Microbiotheria; family Microbiotheriidae; genus Dromiciops; species Dromiciops gliroides. Next base: position 617,865,820 of record NC_057863.1, on the reverse strand, counting down.
TGGACTCAGTGACCTCTAGGGTCCCTTCTAGCTATAGATCTAAGAGCTTATGATCCCATACTTGGGAGAATGAGAAGAGGTCTCTGGGAGGAGGTGCTGTTTGAGGTGAAACCTATCAGGAGCCGGGAATTCCCAGGAGAAGGTGGTGAGGACAGAGGGCTTTCTAGACCTGCTGATTCTCTCTCTTTTTTTGAGGCAATTGGGGTTAAGTGACTTGCCCAGGGTCACACAGCTAGTAAGTGTTAAGTGTCTGAGGCTGGATTTGAACTCAGGTCCTCCTGAATACAGGGCCAGTGCTCTATCCACTGGGTCACCTAGTTGCCCCTGCTGATTCTTTTTTAACCTTTTCTACTCTAAGTAAGGTCTCTTCCTACTCCCATGCCTGGTAACGCTCTAAGGCTGTTCTCGGTTGTGACAACCTGGGTTCCAACTTTTATGTTCCATCATCTTTTCCACTTTGGCCACCGACTGAATTATTTCACCGGAAGGTGCTAAGGCCAGGCTAATCCGGGCAATTACCCATCTTACCATGGGCACAATGGCACTGCCAGGCTTTATACCCATGCTCTCAGTGATACTCTGGGGAAATCTCCAGCTCCAAAGGTCAGAGGGCGCGGGGGGGGGGCAGTGCGGTGAGAAAGCTGAGTCATGTCCACTGCAGACACCAGATCCTGGGCTGAGTGACTGCTTTCCCTGGGAGAGGCCAGGGATGCCTAGAGAAGACAGCCGGGCATCAGTCTGGGTAGGAGAGGCAGGGCCATCTGCAGATCTTGATCCCTCCCTTAGCGGCCGGGGACGGACCTGAGCCTCTGAATCTTAATGTAGTTTTTCTTTCAGGGCCCTTGGCTGCCATCCGCGCAGACGTTTGCTGGTAGGGACAATCTCGGCATTGTCCGGAGGAGACCAGCTCCCCGCCTCTCCATCAGAACCCTCCTAGTTATTCTCTCTTGGCTCTCTCTCCCAGCAGAGACCAACAATGCCCTTCTGTTGAGCTGCCCCGTGTCATGGGGCCTCTGGCCCAGAGCCAGAGTCGGAGGTCAGCCTTGTTCTCCATCAGCTGGCTCTCATCCCAGGATCACAGAACAGAGGGATGGGGGCACCTTGGAGACTACTGAAATCAACCCCTCTCATCTTACATCTGGAAATGACTCATCTAAGGACACACAGGCAGCAATGTCTAGTAGCATAGCACTGGGCATACAGAAGATAGGGGTCTTTCCTGATTCCCACCCCACCCCCAGCCCCGAATTTTTGTTATCATTGAGTCATTTCAGTCGGGTCCAACTCTGTGACATTATTTGGGGTTTTCTTGGCAGAGATGCTGGAGCTATTTGCCATCTCCTTCTCCAGCTCATTTGACAGATGAGGAAACTGAGGCAAACAGGGTTAAGTGACTTGCTCAAGATCACATAGCTGGTAAGTGTCTGAGGCTGGATTTGAACTCAGGCCTTCCTGCCTCTCTAGCCACTGCACCTTGGCACAAAATAAACACTTAATAAGTGCTGGTTGACTTGACTGGACTTGCCAGGCCCGGGGCTAAGTGCTGCAGATGGATACAAAGAAAGGCAAAAAGCATGATTCCCTCCCTCATGGAGCTCACATTCGAATGGAGGAGAACACATGCCAACAATCAGGCACCCAACACAATAGATGAAGAGTACATGAACTTGTGCTCATAATGTCATACATTTAGGCTATGGAGTCCAACCCTTCATTTCATAGATGAGGAAACAGAGGAAGAGAGGTTAAATGATTTGCCCAGGGTCATGTAGCTGCTAAGGGTAAGATTTGAATCCAGATCTTGGTTCTAAGTGCAGTGACCCTCCCACTAAACCTCTCTGCCTTGATTAGGTCAAGGCTAGAAATGATAGGACTCCCACTGTACACAACCAGGCTGGTGTCTCCCTAGCCCCAAGAGTTAGGAGGGCAGATTCCCGCCCATCTTCCCAACACTCTGCCCCAGGGGGCATTTGAGCCCTATTGGCTTACCCTCATGGTACCCAAGAATTGCCCTATCCTCATGACAACCTGGCCCGGAACAGGATAAACATCAACATCTCTGGTCCAGGTTGGACAGTAGTGTCAGCCTGGTACCCAGAGGAATTTCGACACCCTCTGGGCTCATCTCCCTTGGGAGCTGGCTGGAGTTGAGGGTGGATCAGGAGAGCGGCAGACATCTGGCATTGGCCTCCATAGACTCCCTGGGGCAATCTGTGGTGTCAGATGGGGCAATGTAGGTAGGTCTTTAACCCTGGCTATAGAATCATGGAATGTCTGAGCTGGACACGACCTCAGAAAACATGCAGTCTAATTCTCCTCCTTATAGAAAGGAAACTGAGACCCAGGGAGGGGGAAGGACCTTGTCTGAGAACACAAGGCCGGCGCCTCAGGTTCTTGGATGTTCTGAGAATATTCTTAGCATCAGCCCTCAGTAAATCAGTGGAACTTTCCTGGCAAGGGGGCTTTTGGTGAAAGGAAGGAAGAAAACAAGCATTGGTGAAGTTCCTACTATGCTAAGCTCTTTACCAAGACAATCCTAGTGCATGTGCTATTATTAGCCTCATTTTAAAGTAGAGGAAACAGAGGCAGAGAAAGGTTACATGGGTTGCTGCTCAGTAAATAAGGCTGAATTTGAACTCAGGTCTTTCTGACTCCCGGGGCTAACTCTATAACAACTGTATTACCTGGCTTCCTTTAGGGCCCTTATAGCTTGGTCTTGCAGCTTCAGGAATCCCAGCCTGACACTGGCTGCTCCTTTGACAAGTACCAGTCTGGCCCCAGGTCGGTAAGAAACAGTTTTGCCCCCTGTACTCACTCTTTCATTCTATTAACATAGATGTCTCTGGAAATGCTTGTCTTGTTCAAAGGAGATGAACTGACTTGTGCATATCAGAGGCAGATTTCTAGGTTCTAAGGTTCCTCTCAACTCTGACATTCTGTGTTCTAAGACCCCTCCCAGGTCTGACATCCAATTGGGGTTAAGTGACTTGCCCAGGGTCACACAGCTAGTAAGTGTCAAGTGTCTGAGGTTGGATTTGAACCCAGGTCCTCCTGAATCCAGGGCCAGGGCTCTATCCACTGCACCACCTAGTTGCCCCTCCCCAATTTCCCAGCAACTTCCCTGCTATGTCCTCTTTTCCTTAGCTGAATGACCCCAAGCTTCACAATAGGCTTAACTCCAGTGGGGGCCCTAGTTCTCAGGGGTGTCTGGATCAGCAGGTTCTTAACCCCCCCCTCCCATGCCCCCCAGCTGTGGCCTGGGAATACAGAGAAGGAGAGCCCCAAGGAGAGGAGACCTTGGCCTGGGTTAGTTGGAGAAGGTCGGTAGGGGCCTGGGGGATGGAAGAGGACTGAGCCAGGTCCCGGGCTGAGAATGAAATCCATGTTTATAGAGGTCGGGGCTCTTCACCTTTTTGATGTCCTGGACCCCTTGGGCATTCTGTAGAAGCCTGTGAAGCTCTCCTCAGAATTAAAATATAAAATATAAAATACACGGGATTACAAAGGAAATCCACTATGTTGAAATAGGTTGATCATATATATATAAATATATATAAAAATATATAAAATATATTATAAACATTATAAATATATATATTTAAAAGTTCATGGATCTCAGAGTAAGAACCCCCGATATAGTGTTTTAAGGTTCATGAATCACTTTACATATATTATCTCATTAAATTCCCACATCACCTTTGCAAGGTGGGTTCTGTCAACCCCATTTTACAAATGAAACTAAGTCTCAGGGAAGTTAAATACTAGCTCAGGGTTACCCCCCTGTCTAAGGCAGAAATTGAACTCTGGTCTTTTTGACTCTAGGTACCACGTATCACCATTAAACCAATCGCTTATTCTTTCTTTCTTTCTTTCTTTCTTTCTTTCTTTCTTTCTGAGGCAATGAGGGTTAAGTGACTTGCCCAGGGTCACACAGCTAATAAGTATCAAGTGTCTGAGGCCAAGATGTGAACTCAGGTCCTCCAGAATCCAGGTCTGGTGCTTAATCCAAGGCACCACCTAGATGCTGGGCCCCCCCCCCCCCATCCCATTGCTTATTTTTAATGAATAATGAAGTCCTGGGCTTCAGAAAACTTAATGACTAATAAGAAAGTGTCTGGGTCTTTTGTTTGTGGGGATCAGACTAAGAATGGAAGTGTCAGAATTTAATTATAATGGAATTCTCTAGAGATTAGCTTGGAGCTTTGTGAACAAGAAATACTTAGGGGGAAAAAAAAGGAAAGTTTTCTTTGTTAACCAAAGGAAACCTCCCACACAGTCTTTATCTGGCCTGGAGCCATTGGAGCGAGATCTCAGCCCCAAACTTTTGGAGAAAAATAGATTCTCTTAAAGGATGTACTTCCCAACCAACCAACATTTCAGTACTCTGGGTGGGTGAAAGAAAGCCTGATCTGCCACCATTAACCCTGCAGATCTTGGTTTGGTAAACCAAGAAACCTTAAAACTTAATTTTGGGGACTTTGTTTTGAACCCTGTAAATATGGCTTCAGTCAGACAGAAGCTCATCAAGGAGGGAGAAAACGGACACTCTCCAAGTGGACATAGCTAAGAAGATAATTTACATATCCAGTTTCAGACACTTTTTAGCTGGGTTAGGTCACTTAATGTCTTAGTGTGCCTCAGTTTCCTCATCTGTTAAAATGAAAGGGTTGAACTTGAAGGCCCCTAATATTCCTTCCAGCTCTAATTCTATGGATTCTATGAAGTTTGTCTCTCACAGACACTTTGGTCAAAATATGGAATATTGAATGTCCGCCCCCACCTTCCCCGCCCAACACTACAGTGTATTCCAATGCACATATGGAATAGGCCAAGTACAATCAGTGCCTCCACTTTCTCTCCTCAACCCCTTACAATCTGGCTTCTGAATTTATCATTCCACTGAAACTGCTCTCTATGATGCTACCAATGAAACTCTTAGCTGCCCAATCCAATGGCACTTTCTCAATCCTCATTCTCCTTGACCTCTGGGCAGCCTTTGACGCTGTGGGTCACTTTCTCCTCTTTGACACTTTCTTCTCTCTAGGTTTTCAGGAGAACACTCTCTCTTCTGGTTCTTCTCCTACCCTTCTGACTGCTCCTTCTCAGTTTCCTTGATGGATCTTCCTCTAGCTCACACCCTCTAACCATAGGTGTCCCTCAAGGTTCTGTCCTGGGTCTTATTCTCTTCTTCTTCTTCTTCTTCTTCTTCTTTTTTTTAGTGAGGCAATTGGGGTTAAGTGACTTGCCCAGGGTCACACAGCTAGTAAGTGTTAAGTGTCTGAGACTGGATTTGAACTCAGGTCCTCCTGACTCCAGGGCCGGTGTTCTATCCACTGTGCCACCTAGCTGCCCCTGGTCCTATTCTCTTCTCTGGCTATAGTGTACTTGGTGATCTCATCAACTCCCATGGGTTTAATTAGATTCTCAAATCCACCTTTCCTGCCCCAACCTGACCAGCAATCTGGCATCTCCATGTCTGCCTTGCAGACATCCCAAACCAGATGTCTAGTGCACATCTTAAACTGAACATGTCCAAAACAGAACTCATTACCTTTCCCCCTAAACCTCCTACCTTCCCTCTTTCTGTTGTGGGCAACACCATTCTCCCAGTCCCTGAGGCTCACAAGCTAGGAGTCATCCTGGACTCCTGATTCTCTCCCACCCTCCATATCCAAGCTGTTGCCAAAGAGCATTGATTTCACCTTTGTAATATCTTGGGAATATGTCCCCTTCTCTCCTCTGACACTGCTCCCAGCCTGGTGCAGACCCTTATCAATTCGTGCCTGGGCTATTGCAATAACCTGCTGGTGAATTTGCCTGCCTCAAGTCTCTCCCCACTCCGGTCCATCCTCCATTCAGTCACTCCCCCTACTCAATACTCCAGTGTCTCCCTGTGTTCTCCAGAGGGCAATGATGTTTGGCATTCAAGACCTTTCCTATCCCTCCTACCCTTTCTAGGCTTCTCACACCTTACTCCCCAACATGACCTCTTCTGTCCACTGACACTTGCCTCCTGACTGGTCCTCAAACAAGGCACTACATCTTCCGACTCCTGGCATCTTCTCTACCTGTCCCCCCGCCATGCCTGGAATGCTCTGCCTCCTCCACTCTGACTTCTGACCTCCCTAGTCTCCTTTAGGTCCCAACTAAAATGTCAACTTCTAAAGGAAGCCTTCCCCAGCCCCTCTTTTTAGTTTTTTGGTGAGGCAATTGGGATTAAGTGACTTGCCTAGGGTCACACAGCTAGTAATTAAGTGTCTGAGGTCGGATTTGAACTCGGGTCCTCCTGAATCCAGGGCCAGTGCTCTCCCCAACCCCTCTTAATTCCAGTGCCCTCCCTCTATTCATTATTTCCCATTTATCATATATATAGGATATCATATTATATATATATATATATATATATATATATATATATATATATATATATAATATATATATATATATAATCTCAAGGTGCTGATCCATGGTCGTCCACGACTGGTGGAGGCCTACTACTGCTATATAGGATATATATGCAAATAAATCTATACAATGCATATGTGTGTGTGTGTGTGTGTGTATACACACACACACACACGCACACACACCTTGCTTTGTATAGATTTATTTGCATGTTCCCCCCCCCCCATTAGATTATAAGCTTCTTGAAGGTAGGGACTGTCTTTTGCTTCTTTTTGTACCCTCAGCTCTTAGCACAGTGCCTGGCACATAGTAGGCACTTCATAAATGTTTATTGAATTAAATCAATTATGGAGGTATAAGAAAAGAAAAGTGGAAACAAGTGAAGAAATTGTGGTGGGCTGGAAAAACCCTGGAAAGGACTATGCCTGTTCAGGATCTTCTACTAAAATACAGTATGTGACCCTGGGTAGGTCATTTCCCCCTTCTGAGTTTCAGTGACTTCCTCTGGAAAACTAGATCTTTGAACCAGCACCTTCTCAACTCCAACATTCAGTGTCCTAAGGGCCCTCCCAGCTCTGACATCCTGTGTTCTAAGGGCCCTCTCAGCTCTGACATTCTGTGTTCTAAGGGCCCTCTCAGCTCTGACATTCTGTGTTCTGTTAAGGGCTAAAATTCTAGCTAAACTGTCTAAAATATCTAATGAGTGGTCGCCAATAAATTATAAGCTTTAGCAAGAGTTAGACTTTTAAGCATTTATTAAGGAGAATAAGAATTTGGTAAAGAGAGAGAGAAAGGCCTAGATTTCTATCTATTAAAGGGAGAGCGCATTTCTAGCTCCCTTCTCCGCCAGCATCCTCAGGAAAGAGCGCCAGTCTCTTCCTTCCTCCTCCCACTAGTCCGCGTCACTTCCTGAATCCTGAAGAAAAGACTCCTGGTCTTGCCCTCAAAGACCTTCCCTTCATGGGCAGAACTCTTCTACAGTAAGTATCCAGCAGGTGGCATTATTCCAATCGTTACAGTTCCAAGGGCCCTCTCAGCTCTGACATTCTGTGTTCTAAGGATCCTCCCAGCTCTGACATTCCATATTCTAAGGGCCCTCCCAGCTCTGACATTCTGTGTTCCAAGGCCCTTCCCAGCTCTGACATCCTGTGTTCCAAGGGCCCTCCCAGATCTGACATTCTGTGTTCCAAGGGCCATCCCAGCTCTGACATTCCATGTTCTTAGGGCCCTCTCTGCTCTGACATTTTCTGAGATCTTTCTGGTGAATCAGCCCTTGATCATATCCTGCTATCTCTTTCTTATTTAGGGCTCTTTCATGTGGGGACTCCTTGTGGTCAGGGCACATGGCCAGCATAGGGCTGGGCCTATGGGAGTGGCTCAGTAAATTTCAGTTGTTGACTTGAGTGTCTGCCTGGAGGGGCATCTGGGACTGTGGGTGTGGGAACCGGTGTGGACCGGGAGGCGGGGGTCACACTCACTGTCCACATAGAACACGCCCACTTTATCTGAGTCGCTGATGGAAATGTAGAGAACCATCTCATAGCCTGCTGGGAGCTGAGTGGGGCCGTTGGTCCTCAGGATCATCCGGGACATGTCCTTCAAGTCTGCAGGGGGACAGGGAAGATGGAGGATCAGGGAGACGGGGATACTGTCGGGGTCCCTCGGCCTGTGCCCTCCATTCTTCTTGTCCCCCAGGAGATACAATGTAGAGCTTGGTGCTGTACCTGTTCAGATCAGGATGACCAGGCACAGCTATCTCAAGCTGTCCCCCTGTTCCCTTTTGGCTCCCAAGAAAAAGGCTAAAAAGATGTCCCTTTTCCCTCCTCCTCTCCCCAGGGGACATGTTTCTCCCCCCACCCAAAGGACCCCTTGGAGCCATCTCTCATACCTTCTTTGGTGTAGATCTTCTCATCAGAGCAGTCTTCCTTGGGCAACCAGGGAATTTCCCTGTCACAGTTCACCAGTAGGATGGCCCCTTGCCCGTCAGGGCCCCAGGTCCAGGATGCCTGTTGACAAAGGGAGCCAGACCAGCGTGTGAGTAGCAAGCCTGCTCTTGCCCCTGGAAGGCCAGTTCCCACTGACTCCCCCACATCTACAAGGCATGTCTTCTGATGCCCATGAATAGGGAGATCTCATGGGATTTGGAGCTAGAAGCACCTCAGAGTCATCCAGACCAATTCCTTAATTTTACAATGTAGGACACTGAGGCACAGAGCAAGGAAAGAGATTGTGTCATAAGCAGCAGAGACTGGATTTGAACCCAAGCTCTCTGTTCTATACTTATCTTTTTTTTTTTTTTTGCAGGGCAGTGAGGGTTAAGAGACTTGCCCAGGGTCACACAGCTAGTAAGTGTCAAGTGTCTGAGGCCGGATCCGAACTCAAGTACTCCTGAATCCAGGGCCGGTGCTTTAACCACTGTGCCATCTAGCTGCCCCCTCAGATGGGAATTTTAAGATACATCTTACCTCCCAGGACTATTGTAAGGCTCATACATGTGAAAGACCTTCATAAACTGTCAACTATAATTAACAGCCATCATCACAGCCTCATAGGCATGAAATGTCAGACTTAGCAGGGACTTTGGAATGCTTTTAACTCAACCTCTTCATTCTATCGGCAACCAAGTGGTGCATAGGATAGAGCACCAGGCCTGTCATCAGGAAGACCCGAGTTCAAATCTGGCCTCAGACTCTTACCAGCTGTGTGGACAAGTCACTTCACCCTGTTTGCTTCAGTTTCCTAACCTGTCAAATGAGCTGGAGAAGGAGATGGCAAACCACTCTAGTATCTCTGCCAAGAAAACCCCACATGGGGTCATGAAGAGTTGGACATGACTCAAAAATGACTGAACAATAACAAGCACCTCATTCTGCAGATGAGAAAATGGAGGTCCAGAGACATTAAATGACTTTGCTAATATATACAACCAGTTGATTTCATGGCTAAACTTGAATTCAGGTCTTCTGACTATCTACCATTCTTTCCACCACACCAAGTTTTCTCCCTTATTATTTTGTTTTTTTAAATTTAGTATTTTATTTTCCCCCCAATTACATGTAAAAACAATTGTCAACATTTTTTTTTTATTGAAAGTTCCAAATTCTTTCCCTTCCTCCCCAAGCCCCTCATGAAGAAGGCGAGCAATTTGATACAGGTTATACATGTTATTTTTTTGGTCACAAGAACTTGTAGAATTTTATTTTTTATTTAGTATTTTATTCCCTCCCTCATTATTAATAAATAATAACACTCTTTGGGGTCTCCACTTGGAACACATTAGAAAAAGGACTGGCTTTAGAATTCAGAAGACCTGAGCTCAAACCCCACTTGATAATCTATAATCTCAACTAAACTAGCACAGAGATTAAGGCATACTATTTTCATTCTTTTGTTTGTTTTTCCTTTTTTCTTTCTTGTGATTTTTTCCTTTTGTTCTTTTTTTTCTTTCACAACATGATTAATATGGAAATATGTTTAACGTGGTTGCACATGTATAACTTAGATTGTTTGTTGTTTTGGAGAGGGGAGAGGAAAGGGAGGAAGGGAGAAAAATTTGGAACTCAAAATCTTACAGAAATGAATGTTGAAAACTGTCTTTTCATTTAATTGGGAAAAAACTAAATCCTATTAAATGAAACTAGCTGTTTATAGTGATTCCCAAGGTTTGTATTTTCCTATCTCCTTCCAGTAACAACCACAAAATGTCTTAGTAATCCTCAAGGTAATTTAACATACTACTTATAATATTCTTTTAGTTTTATTTATTAAGTGCTTTCAATAAGTACAATGGTAACATTTTCTCCAAAGCACCAAAATAAAATTTACATTATATACTTATAAAATATAAACATTTATTCTACTTATAATTATCAAACTCTAAATATAACACTATTACACTCTAATTATATTTTATTTGGGTCATTCTGCAAAAATTGGAAGTCATCTAGCAAGACCTCACACCCTCACTTCATTAAATTACTTTATTTCACAAATTTTGTTGGATGAAAATAACTTTTTTTTAGTGAAAATAAAGTTGCAACACAATTGGGCAATTATTTACTGCTTAAAGCAACACCAAAGACTTTTTTTTTCATTTTTTTGTTTGTTTTTTTTTTTTTTTTGGCAGGGCAATGAGGGTTAAGTGACTTGCCCAGGGTCACACAGCTAGTAAGTGTCAAGTGTCTGAGGCCAGATTTGAACTCAGGTACTCCTGAGTCCAGGGCCAGTGCTTTACCACTGTGCCATCTAGCTGCCCCCAATACCAAAGACTTTTTAGCTTGAACTCCCTGAACTGTTGTTTTGAACCCTTAAAAGGAACCTACTAGGCTCAATTTCCCAGGTATCTGTGGAGGGAATTAGATCCCTATCCTAACAAAATCACAGAAATGGACCCCTAAAGTGGCTGACATATAGTATTTTACGATTTGAAAAGCATTTTACGGATATTACTTCACTTGATTGTCACAATCATTTGAATGTAAGTAAGCCCTCTTGAACATCAGAAACTTTCTCTTTTGTTGCTGCATTTTCAGAGCTTAGCATGGTACCTAGCACATAGTAGGTGCTTAATGAAGGCTCAGTGGTTCACTGAACAGCCCCGTGTAGCAGGCACTACAAGTATCCTGTCCTTTTTACAAATGAAGAAACTGAGGCCCATTGACTTGCCATTAGTGACTTACCTGTGATTTAGAGAGCTAGTGTCAGAGGAAGGATCTGAAATCAGGTTTCTCCTAACTCTAGAACTAATGGTTCCCTCTGCCTCTCCCCCTCTCCCCATATCACCCTGGTACCTCATTGTCTCATGGGAGCAAGGGGCTTAGGTGATATTTTCTTGGAGAAGGGGATTTGGTTCTAGGAAAAGACAGGGGTGTTTCTTCTGTCTGAGCACCATAGCTTCATAGATTTAGAACTGGATGGGACCTCAGAGGTCAAACAAACTCCATTTTATAATTTTTTAAGTTGTTTTTCAATTAAGAAAAAAATCACCTTCTTTCTTCTCCCTATCTATCACCTATTGATAAAGAAAGAAAAAGAATATCCTTGTAACAAGCATGAATAGTTAAGGGAAACAAATTCCCACATTGCCCATGGCCAGAAAATGTCTCCATCTACACCCTGAGTTCATCATCTCTCTGTCAATAGGTAAATGGCATGTTTTATTATGATTCCTTTGGAATCATGGTTGGTCATTGGGATGATCACAGTTCTTGTGTCCTTTGAAGTTGTCTAGCCTTACAATGTTGCCATTATTGTATACATTGTTCATCTGGTTCTGCTCCCTTCACTCTGTATTAGTTCAAACAAATCTTCCTAGGCTTTTCTGAAACTGTCCCCATCACATTTCTTACAGTACGGTGGTGTTCCAATCCTCTCATTTTATAGAAGACACAGCTAGAGTCCAATGAGTCCCAGGTAGTATAAGTAGGTGGGATTTTGAATCTAGGTCTTCTAGAAGTCAGTGGGGACTTATAGTCCCTTGCCTAGAGGGGAGGGAGTATTAGGAGTGTGAGTCCCCAGAAGCTTTGTGGTAGGGGCCAACTCTCTGGGGACTGGCTCTGCCTGATCTAGCACAGATGTCCCCTCCTGCCTCTGAGAGGCTGGCCAGTCAGCTGTCTTTCTTTTATTGGGAGCCGGAAAGGCACAGAAGCTGTCAGGGGCAGATCAGGAGATGAGAAAGTCAATTCACCACTTGTCTATATGGAGAAATGGAGTCCAGCAGAGGGGGCGTGACATCCCGAAGGTCACATAGCCCATTTATGAAAGCCTTGGATGCCGGCCCCTGCCTCCCACTCCCCATTCAGCAACCCAGCGTGCTTTAGGCTTACACAGACAGGCTTTCGTTTAATGTGTTCTGGCTCGAGACCTAGACAATGAGGCTTTTTACAGGGGCGGGTTTCGATTTTGGCTGACTCGGAGAAGCACGATTTATTGGGTGCTAAACTGGAAAGGGCAGCCCTGTCCCCGGAGGCTGGGCTTTCTTTCATTCCTCACAGTCTCATGACCTCCTCACTCCTTGGTGTAGAGGCGGATAGGAAGATAGAGAGAGGGCCTGTGAGAATACTGCACCTGGTGTTCTGGGGGTCTAGTTCTAGTTCTGTTACTGATTTACCTTGAGATTGTTACTTAGGTCCTCTGGACTTGGTTTCTGCCTCTGTAAAATGGGCGCTCTCCGAGTTCAGGGACTGACCATGTTTAGTCCATGCCTTCCACCCAGCCTGTGCCTCTGACTCCCTAGCACCCACCCTGGGGCCCAGGGTGCCTCATTGGTAAGGACTTTCCATATATGACCCGACCCAGACCCAGCATTCTGCTCTCCGTCCAGCTTCATGCCAGGCCTCCCCATGCACAGGGCCACCCTTTCTCCTCCTCTTCTAGAAGTAATGTCTAGAAATAAAAATAATAGGTGGCATGTATACAGTGCTTTAAAGTTTGCAAAATGCTGTACATGTTGCCTCATTTGATCTTTTGGAATATAGTCCTTGAGGGCAGAGACCATTTAAAATTCTTTTCTTTTCTTTTTCCTTTTGTTTTGTTTTGTTTTGTTTGTTTTTGTATCCTAGCACCAAGGACAGTGCCAGAACCAGTTATCATACTTTTAAAAAAACCATTCATTCAGTCATTCTTTTCTTTTTTTTTTTTTTGGTGACGCATTTGGGGTTAAGTGATTTGCCCAGGGTCACACAGCTAGTAAGTGTCAAGTATCTGAGGCTGGATTTGAACTTAGGTCCTCCTGAATCTAGGACCCGTGCTCTATCCACTGCGCCACCTAGCTGCCCCTCTTGCATTCATTCTTGCATTCATTTCTCCCAACATTGGTTTGGGAGCTTCCTGAGACCAGGAAAGAGCTCCCCCTCCCTGCTCCATCCCAGACTGGGAACACAGTAAAAGCAAGAACTCTTTTCTCCCCATGAATACCTAGATGAAGTCTCTGCTCATTGTTTATTCAGAGAAGTAAAGTGGAAGTAAGCATTTAGTAAGTGCCTACTATGTACTAGGCACTGTGTTAAGAACTTATTAATATTATCTCATTTGATTCTCACAACAGCCCTGGGAATTAGGTGCTGTTATTGCTCCCATTTGACAGATAAGGAAACTGAGGTAAACAGAGGTGAGGTGACTCGCCCACAATTAGGAACTCAGTCCAGTCCTTCATGTGGATTGACCCCACCAGTCAATGGGGCACTAAGCCCCCTTGGGCATGGTGGAAACAAGAGTACTTACTTACCTTCTTAGGGTTGTTCTTTTCCACCACTCCATCTCGGTCTGCATCCACATCCAGGGAGATCTCTGTGGAGAAGACACAGCATTGAGCTTCCTGCCCTGGGCCTGTCAGGGGCTGTCCTCGAGCTGACAGACTGGGTGACCTGAAAGTGTGTGGGGGGAGGCCCTCACTTCTCCACTGGGAGTAGGAGGGGAGGGAGCTACATTTCACCTGAATGGTCTTCGCCCCCTCTCTTCTCCTTGCCTCCTCTATTTCCCATACTAGGGCTAGGAAGAATTTTGGTGTCATCTATGCGAACCGTGATCTGATCTGACTATCCCTTGTGCTCCAAAACCTACAAAGTGCTTTCCTCACAACAACCCTGGGATACAAAGAGTACAAACATTTTTACTCCCATTTTACAGATAAGAAAACCAAGTCTTTGTATTCCCAGTGCCTGGTGTTTAATAAGTGCCTGTTGATTGACTGGATTGTGCAGAGATAGAAATCTATAAGAAGTATATTATAAAATGCAAAATGGATGATTTTGATTATATTAAATTAAAAAATTTTTGTACAAACAGAAGCAATGCATCCAAAATTGGAAGGGAGGCAGAAAGCTGGGAAACAATTTTTGAGGCCAGTTCTTCTGATAAAGGCCTCATCTCTAAAATATATAGGGAATTAAATCAAATTTATAAGAATCCAAGTCATTCCCCAATTGAGAAATGGTCAAAGGATATGAACAGGCAGTTTTCTGATGAAGAAACCAAAGCTATCTATTCCCATATGAAAAAATGCTCTAAATCTCTAATGATTAGAGAGATGCAAATTAAAACAACTCTGAGGTACCACCTGACACCTATCAGATTGGCTAAAATGACAAAAAAGGAAGATAATAAATGTTGGAGAGGCTGTGGGAAAATTGGAACACCAATGCATTGTTGGTGGAGCTGTGAGCTGATCCAACCATTCTGGAGAGCAATTTGGAATTATGCCCAAAGGGCGATAAAGCTGTGCATACCCTTTGACCCAGAAATCCCACTTTTAGGTCTTTTGCCCAAAGAAATCATGGAAGGGGGAAAGGGACCCACATGTACAAAAATATTTATAGCTGCTCTTTACGTGGTAGCAAGGAATTGGAAGTTGAAGGGGTGCCCATCAATTGGGGAATGGCTGGACAAGTTGTGGTATATGAATACAATGGAATACTATTGTGCTGTAAGAAATGATGAGCAGGAAGAGTTCAGAGAAACCTGGAGGGTCTTACGTGAGCTGATGATGAGTGAGATGAGCAGAACCAGAAGAACATTGTACACAGTATCATCAACATTGAGTGTTGACCTACTGTGATGGACTATATTCTTCTCACCAATGCAATGGTACAGAAGAGTTCCAGGGAACTCATGATAGAAGAGGATCTCCAAATCCAAGAAAAAAAAAGAAAGAAAGAACTGTGGAATATAGATGCTGATTGAACCATATTATTTCTTTTGTTTTGGGTGCTGTTGGTTTTTTTTTTTCTTTCTATTTTGAGGTTTTGCATCACTGCTCTGACTCTTTCTCTTGTAACAGGATTAATGCAGAAATAGGATTAATGTTATTATGTGTATATATATGTGTGTGTATATATATATCTATATGTATATGTATAGAGATATATAGATATAACCTATATCAGATTACCTGCTGTCTAGGGGAGGGGGGAGGGAGGGGTGGGAGGGAGAAAAATCTGAAATTGTAAAGCATGTATAAACAAAAGTTGAGAACTAAAAAAATAAATAAATAAAATAACTGTAGACAATAAAAAAATAAAAAAAAAAAGAAATCTATAAGAACGGGAATGCCCCTTAAGGCTCCAGAGAAAACTGAGTAATTAATATTCTTGACTCCTCTAAGATCATCCAGCTTCTGTCAGAATAATAGCTTGAACTGGGATTTTAGGACTTTGAATCCAGTGGTCTCTTCACCTGACTTCACCACCTCTCCACCCAGACTGAAAGCTGTCCCCTTAAGCTGTTCTGCTGCTATCCTAATATCTGCTGTGGCTGCTGCTCTCCCTCCTCCAGTTAGCTGGCATTCACATAGAGCCTGAGGTTTGCAAAGCATTTTATGCGCGCTTTTTCATTGGATGGGAGAAAGGACTGGGGACCTTAGCCTAGAGAAAAGTCAGGGCAGAGCTGGGGGAGGGGCATGCTCATGGTCTTCAAATATTTGAAAGGCTGTCATGTGAAAGGGGAGAATAACCCTGTTCTGTTTGGCCCTAATGAACAGAACTAAGGAGCAGTGGGTAGAAGCTGATGAGGGAAATCTTGGCTTGATAAAGAAAAACTCTCTGCATTTATAGATGTGGAAAAGGGAAATGAACCACCTTGGAGGAGGTTGTTGGGTTGAATCTGACTCCTTGTGACATCATTTGGGGTTTTCATGGTGAAGATACTGGAGTGGTTTGCCATTTCCTTCTTCAGTTCATTTTACAGACAAGGAAACTGAGGCTTCAGTGACTTGCCCAGGGTCACACAGCTAGGTGTCTGGGGATGGATTTAAACTAACAAAGATGAGCCTTCCTGATCCTAGGCTGGGTGCTCTATCCACTGCACCACCTAGCTACCCTGCCTTGTAAGGTAGTGAGCTCTTTATCCGTGGAGAATCTACTAGCATTTTTTTTTTTTTAGTGAGGCAATTGGGGTTAAGTGACTTGCTCAGGGTCACACAGCTAGTAAGTGTTAAGTGTCTGAGGCCAGATTTGAACTCAGGTATTCCTGACTCCAGGGCCAGTGCTCTATCCACTGAGCCACCTAGCTGCCCCTGATCAACTAGCATTTACGAAACACCTACTATGTGTCAGGCATTGTGCTCAGACTGGATGACTCTGACAACATTCCTGACAACTGGTTCCCTGTTCAGTTGTAAGTTGAACTGGATGTTTCCTGAGGTGATACTCTGCCTACTTCAGGGGTACCTTAGATATTATCTAGCCCAATCCACGCCTGCCTGTCACCTAGATCTGAACTTAATAATAGCAACAACAACTAACATTTCTGTAGCACTTTATGTAGGCACTGATGTAGGCAGCCCCATTTAACAGATAAGAAAACTGAGGACCAGAGAGTTTAATGGAAATCTTTGCAGCTATGCAGACACCAAGGAAGAGATTCTGCTTAGGTATGAAACAGACTACAGAGCATGGGAGTTCCCTTCTGATTCTGATTGTCAATGATTCTCAGAAGGAACTACAGAGGAAAAGAAGCTGGTTATCAGCTCTTGCCCAAGGACCCTCCCAGGAGACTTGCCCTTCAGCTGGGCATGACAAGGAGCTTCGGACATATGGTGGGGATGGGAGCATTTCTGGGTCAGTCCTGTTGGCAGGGGCTCCCATCTCCCTGGGTGAGGGAGAAGAGGGTGGTCCTGGCACAGGAGGGGAACGAGGTGACTGCCAGCTGAGGAGGGCTCTCTCAAAGAGATGGATCTCTCCCATAAATAATTCAGAATCTGTGTCTATCCCACGGAGCACTGTGCCCTTCGGAGTGGTTTCTGAGGGACCTTCAGAGACAAGCACATCAGCCACATAGGAGAGATTCTCTTGTTTGTGGTATATTAGGAACATTGGGTTAGGAGCCAGAGGGCATGGATTTGAACCTCAGCTTCGCCACTTGGTAGGTATGTGACCTTGGGCCTCTATTTTCCATTTCTGGAAAATGGGAGAGTCAGCACATTCGATGATACCTTTACATTCACGATTGGCTTTTGTCTTAAAATGGTGCTCCCCAGTCTGCTTGACAGCCACCTGTCATTGATAGGAATGCCATCCCTCCTCACCTCTGCCTCTTAGACACCCTAGTTTTTCTCAAGACTCAAAATGAGTACCACCTTCTACAAGAAAACCTTTCTTCATCACCCCGTCCCTAGGCAACTGCTAGTGCCTTCCTCACCAAATATTTTCTGTCAATTTTGTATCTCATCTCTATGTGTTCAGGCTGTCTCCTCCAGCTAGATTGTAAGCTCCTTGAAGGCAGGCATTCTTTCACTTTTGTCTTTCTCTCCTTAGAACCTTAACCTCGAGCCAGGCATATAGTAGGTGCTTAATAAATGCTTTTTCTGATAAATTAACTGAAGTGACTTACCTAAGATCAAATAGTTAGGATGTGGCTGGGTCAAGATTCAAACCCAGGCCTGCTGAGTCCCAAGCCCCTGGTCTGGCCTCTAGGCCCCACCATGCAGTTTCCCAACTGTCTTTGCATTAAGAGAAACCTGGTGTCCAGACCTCCAGTCCTCATGGCTAGCTGTTTTCAAGGTTTTCCAGGGGTGTCATATGTGAGCAGGGAATTAGTTTTATTTTGCTTGGCTCCGGAGAGCAGAACTAGGAGCAACAGTGGGGCAGGCGACGATAGGGCTGCAGAAAGGGTGATTTAGCCTTAGCTTAAGGAAAAACTTCCTCACTTGTTATTAGATCTATCCAAGTGCAGGATGAGCCAGGCCAAGTGCTAGGAGTTCCTTTTCCTGGAGCCTGTTAAGGAAAGCCTAGATGACTGCAATTGATTGGGATATGATGTTGAGAAGATTCGAATTCAGGGATAGTTTTGGCTGTGAAATCCCCTCCCCCATCCCTCCCCTCCCTACATCCCTTCCCACCCTGAGGTGGGCGAAGCCTGATTATGGAGTAATGAAATGAGTACTACATTTGAAGGCAGAGATTTCAGTTGAAATCTTGATTTAGTAGTGTGACCTTGGCCAAGTCATTTCCCCCTTCTCTTTTTTAAAAAAACACTTAATTTTTTTATTTTTGGGGTGGGTTTTTTTTTTTTTGGTGGGGCAGTGGGGGTTAAGTGACTTGCCCAGGGTCACACAGCTAGTTAATGTCAAGAGTCTGAGGCTGGATTTGAATTCAGGTCCTCCTGAATCCAGGGCTGGTGCTTTATCCACTGTGCCAACTAGCTGCCCCCTCCCTCTTCTCTTTCAGTTTCCTAATTGGTAAAATGGGGATAATGATTCTTTGCAAACCACCCCAGACTATGGGTCTGCTTGGGAGCAAATCACTGTAGAAATACAAGCTGTTCTGGGGCGGCTAGGTGGCGCAGTGGATAAAGCACCGGCCTTGGATTCAGGAGGACCTGAGTTACAATCCAGCCTCAGACACTTGACCCTTACTAGCTGTGTGACCTTGGGCAAGTCACTTAACCCTCATTGCCCTACAAAAAAAAACAACAACCCCAAAACAAAACCAAAAAAAAGAAATACAAGTTGTTCTTATGTTTGTTTTGTATGGTTCACTAACAGTCATATCAGTTTATGTACTCTCCTTCCCAACCCATTTCAGTCATCCCATTACAACTCCTTCCCCTAATGGTCTTGGTGGACCACCCTCTCAGTGCCAAAGATTTAAAGTCGGAAGGGATCTTAGAGGCCATGGAATTCACCACACTCATTTTACAGATGAAGAAACAAGGCTCAGAGGAGTGAAGCAACTTTCCCAATGTCACACAACTAATAAGTGTCTGAGGTAGGATTTAAACCCACATCTTTTTGACTCTGAGCCCAGCACTCACATAGCCCCAAATAATATTTTGGTGACTTCTTTCACCCTCCTTGTCAGGGAATGACTGTAAAATGCTGAGGAGGTCTAAATACTGGGGGAGGGAGGGGTAAGGCACACCAGTCCCCTCTCCCTAGAAGTTCCCACCATTTTTTGCTTCTACACTGTGTGTGTGTGTGTGTGTGTGTGTGTGTGTGTGTGTGTGTGTGTTGGAGGTGGTGGTAGGACAAGGCTGGGGCAATCTGGCTTTGGGGCCTCCCAGCCCAGGGAGAGATTTTCCAAGGGCTCGAGCTCCTAGATCAGCTTCCCAAAATAGTCCCAAGGTGTCAGGTGGTACACCTCCCAGGGGTGGGCAGATTAAGGGGAAATGTCAAGGGGATTGGGTTCAGGGTAATGTGGGGGGTAGGGATGGCTCAGGAGGCTGCTGCCTGCCTTCGTTGGTTCCCTCTCTTCTGTCCTCGGCCTCAGAACTGTAGGCGCTAATGCCCTACCATGGCCGGCCTCCCCTCCTCCCCTCCACGACCAGGTGCCCATCTTTCTAGCTTCCCGGGATAGAAAGAAGGCCTGCTGACCATGTTATGTGAGGGGACAGTTCTCCATTCTCAGCACTCACCCTGGGGCTGGCAAATTAGGGGGATTATCCTGGGCTGGACCCTGGGCTTTGGGGGCAGAGGGTATAGGTATACTGGGAACCCAGAAGTCCCCCTCCATGACCAAGGCAAAGCTCCCATGGGGCATGTTGAAAAAAGCCTTGGCTTTGGAGGCAGGAGACTTGGACTCCAAGCCCAGTTTTGCCGCTTATTAATTAATTGTGTTATCTTCACTGAGCCACAAACACTCGGGCCCTGGAGTCAGGAGGAACTGAGTTCAAATCGGACCTCAGACACTTAACACTTACTAGCTGTGTGACCCTGGGCAAGTCACTTAACCCCAATTGCCTCACTAAAACAAACAAAAAAAACAAACAAAAAAACCCAAACCCCTCCACGGACACATGCTGGCTGCAGGCTTGGGGCAGGTTACTCAGTGTCCCGGACAATTCGTTGAGAAAAGCTGGTCCTGACCATAACTGGTTTGGATAAGTTTGTTCATTATTTCCTCGGTTAGACTGTAAGCTCCCTTAGGGCAGAAACTGACTTTTGTCACTTTTTGTACCTCAGTGTCGGGCACATAGTATTTGCTCATTAAATGTTTATTGACTGTGCCTCAGAGTATATATAATTCTCTGCTCCCATAGTTCTCCACCTCTGCAATAAGGGAGTGCGATTCTAAACATACTTATATTATGGTAGCATACAGAGGTGCTTAATGATTTACAAAGTGTTCGTTTCACAACAACCCTGGAAGCGAGGGAGTACAAATGTTATTATCTTTTTTTATTTCCCTTTTCAAACCAAATGTGTGATTTCATAAGTGAAGGGAATTTCCAAGTGAGGAAGGAGCTTCTTTTACCAGAGCAGACCCACAGCTAGGCTATAACTGATAGAGGGGGGCAACTGCACAGTCAATAAACATTTAATGAGCAAATACTATGTGCCTGACACTGAGGTACAAAAAGTGACAAAAGTCAGTTTCTGCCCTAAGGGAGCTTACAGTCTAACCGAGGAAATAATGAACAAACTTATCCAATGGTTTTTTTTGTTTGAGGCAATTGGGGTTAAGTGACTTGCTCAAGGTCACACAGCTAATAAATGTCAAGTGTCTGAGGCTGGATTTGAACTCAGTGACTTGCCGAGGGTCACACAGCTACTAAGTGTCTCAGAGGAAGTTGGTACAAATTCAGCCTTTATCACTTACTACCTGTGTGACCTTGGGCAAGACATTTAGTCTTCCTGGGCCTGTTTCCCTAAATGTAAAAATGACAGGAATGAACTAGATGACCTCTGAGGTCCTTTCCAATTTCAGATCCATGACCCCGGTGACTTCTCTGAATCTCAGTCTCTACATCTGTAGAGTGGGCATACTAATCTGTGAGTGACCTATGCTGTGGGGCTATTCGAGGAAAGTGCTTTCCTAGACTTACAATTTCAAAGAACTTCATAATAGAAAATGTTCTCAACATCCAGAAAAAAAAGAATTTCCCTTGTGCTCTGACTCTTTTGTCACAATATGACTAATGCAGAAATATGTTTAATGTGATTGCACATATATAACCTATATTAGATTGCTTTCTGTCCTGGGGAGGAGGGAGGGGAGGGAGGGTGGGAAAAAAATTTGGAACTGAAAATCCTATGAAAACAAATGTTGAAAACTATCCTTATATGTAGCTGGAAAATAATAAAATACTGAACAAAAAACGTGTTCTAGAAATGTGAGCTGTTATTAATATCACTTCAGGGCATGACCCATGCCATGACAGTGCTGTTTTTCTGGTATGAAGCTGAAATTTGTGTCCCTGTGACTCCTTCCCCAATTTGTGCTGTCCAGCTATAGTCTTTCTCCATAGGCCACACAGCCCAAGTGCATTCCCTGTGCCCCAGGACAGACAGACTTCTTCCCAGCCCTGTTCAGAACAGGGTCACAGGGAGATTCTGTTTCTGAAGGGTGAGTTAGGGATGTTACCTGAGACAGCTCAGTCCTATGCTCATTGAGTTGGTCTGATGGCTTACCATCCTGGGAGCTCTGGTTACACTCCCGCGGACCCCTGTTCTGGCTGCCTCTCTTCCCATCCTGCCCCAACTGCCTCTTTTCTTTCTGTCTCCGCACACTGACCAACATGAGCAACTTGAAATATGGGGTGGTTAGTTCCAGGGAGCCACTGGTGGAGCCCTGGCAGAATGCCCTGGGCACTACAGCCCAGAGCCAAAGAGCACTGGGCACTACATACATCCCTTGGTGAGTCTTCATTATTCATGAGAAGCCTGTAGAATTGGAAAACTGCCTGAGCCAAATCTAATTCGAAATGGTGTTAGGTGTCATTCACTCATTGAGTGACCTTGAATAATCTTAGGGCTTCAGTTTCCTCATATATAAAACGAGGGGGTTGGAATAGATGGTCCCACCTCATTGTGTCATTTTACATTCAAATAGTTCAAGTTCTGAGGGTCTTCCCAGATCTGACTGACGTTCTCTGTTCTAGGGTTCCTTTTCAATGATCTCGTTCCGTGTTCTAATGTCCCTTTTCAGTTCTCTGTTCTGTGTTCGCAGGGTCCTGCCAGCTCTGACATTCTATGTTCTAGGGTCCTTTTCCAGTTCTGACATTCTGTATTCCAAGGGCTTTCCTAGCTCTGATGTTCTCTGTTTTAGAACCCTTTCCCTCTTGAACATTCTATGCCCTAAGATCTCTTCCAGGTGATATTCTGTTTTTTCTCACAGACTTGAAATTCTATGTTCTAGGGTGCTCCTCGCTTTGACATTCTCTGTTCTAAGGTCCCTTTCCAGTTCTGACATTCTCTGTTCTAAGGTCCCTTTCCGGCTCTGACATTCTGTGTTCTAATGTCCTTTCCAGTTCTGACATGCTGTGTTCTAAGGGTTCTCCTAGATCTGACTTTGTTTTAGCACCCTTTCCCTCTTGAACATTCTATGCCCTAAGATCTCTTCCAGGTGATATTCTGTGTTCTCTCACAGACTTGACATTCTCTGTTCTAGGGTCCCTTTCCAGCTTTGCCACGTTATGTTCTAAGGTTTATACTCGAAGGCTGCTGCCAGCTCTAACAGTCTATGCTCCGATGTTGTGTGTTTTAAGGCCCCTCCTAGCACTGAATGTCGAGGATTCTGTGATGCTAAATGGGCAGCCTCAACCCTTAGAAGAGACAGGGTCTTTGCAGTATTGGTTGTCACTTACCAACAGCTGTGAGGAAAAGGCCAGCTTGGTCAATAGGTGTGTTGCTTTCCTCTGAGTAATAGTTGACGGTGATCTAGGGATCCACAGTGGGAGGAGAAAGGACAAAGGCAGCTGATGACATTCCAGAAAACTGTGCAAACCTCCCACCTCCCACCTTGCAGCCCACCAAGCCAGTTCTCTCCCATCATGCATTTCCTTCTTCTGTGGAACTCTGTATGTTAACCTCAGGACAGATGCTTTTCCTATTTTTAGGCTCTTAGTAAAGGCCTTTGCTCAAGGTAGAGATGCTGACAGAGTCCCTTCCAACCTTAAGATTCCCCTTCCTACCACTGACCTAGTGGGTCCCTTTTCTGTCTCTCTGCCCCAAACCCAACCCTCCAGGTCCCTGTACCTTGTCGCTGCTGATTTCTGTGCTGGGCTGGCTCATGCTGAGATGGAGGATGGTGCTGGGGGAGAGGGCCCATCGCTGCTTGCCATTGGCTGTGGCCTCCTCGGCCTGCCCGTCAATCACCGCCTCTACCTGTACACCATCTGTGTGTTTCAGGCTGAAGGTCTTGGCATCAGCGGGGGCTGCACTGCAAAAGGGAGAAGGGTGGGGTCATAGAGGACTTCTACGTGGCTATAGGGGGTGAAATCTCAGCCTATTTAAAAAATCTAGAATCTTAGAACTAGAATGAGCCAAGCTTGCACTATGTAAGTTTAAAGGTGGGATGGCCTTGAGAACAGAGAAGGTCAGAGCTGGGAGGGTCCTTGGAACACAGAGTTTCTGGGGGGACCTTTAGAACACAGAATGTCAGAGCTGGGAGGGCCCTTGGAACACAGGATGTCAGATGTGGGAAGGCCCTCAGAACACAGAATGTCAGAGCTGGGAGGGGCCTTGGAACACAGAATTTCAGGGCTGAGAGGGTCCTTAGAAATCATTGAGTCAAATAAGCTCATTTTATAGATGAAGAACCAATAAGCTTGCTTGAGGCCGTTAAGAAGAATATGTGCCGATAGCAAGGAGGCACCCGAGTCAAATTGTCTCCACAGGGGCCTGTCTCCCTTGTCTTAAATTTTACCATTTACAAAGCATTTCCTCTAGGCTGTTTTTGATCTAGTGAGTACTTGGATACCAGGGAGGGGAAGTCCCGCTGAACCATTATTAGTTACTAACACCTTGGTGTGAATTGGCTCATCATATCCTTCCCAAATGACAGCTGGCTGAGAGATCAGAAAGAACAACACTTGGAGAGAGTTATCGGAGGAGGGAGGGCCCTGCAAGGGAGGGAGGAAGGAAAGAAGGTGGGCAGCAGCTCCTCAAGACAAACTCTTTACAGGCCTGCAGAAGGCCAGGCCCTGGGACCATGACTTGGTTTTTTGTGTGCCTTGTGAGGCTAAATTTGGACAAGAGATCACAGGGGATTATGTGGGCTTCACTTGGGGTTTGTTAGCAAAACACTGACATGCCATCCTGGGTCTATGGAAAGAGCACTGATCCACTGGCTTTAAAGGTTGAGGTAAGGATGAGCATCAAACAAAGGGGAAATCTGCTAATTTACTGGGTGACCTTGGGTGGGTCACATTCCCTCTTAGGGGCTCAGTTTCTTCCTTTGTAATATAAGGACTGGACTAGGTTATCTCTGAAACATCTCCCAGCTCTGCTGCTCTATGTTCTAAGACTCTTTCCAGCCATGACATTCTTTGTTCTAAGGTCCCTCCTAGCTCTGACATTCTGTGTCCTGAGGTCCCTCCCAGCTCTGACATTCTAGGGTTTTGTTATATTACTATAGTTGGCATATTACTAACAGGGGATGTTCCGAGAATTTAGAGAGGAGTTTAGAAAAGAATGATCCTCTGAAACTGGGTAAGATCAGCCATCTATACCCTGACTGTCCCCAGAGATTCCTGAATGAGTTGTCAGGGAGACCAGCCTAACTTTGAAATTCAATTCCTGGAGGCCAGGCTATTTACCAGGGACCAGAGGTTTTCCTAAAAGCCCTTTTAAAAAGATCTCAATTTCAAGTGTATCTATTCTAAAGAAAGTTTCTTAGTTGTATTATCACAGGAAGACTGTAGTATTCACGAAAAGGAGAGGGAATTGGAGTGTCCGCAGGGAGTCTAGTCGGATGAACATTTATTAAGAGCCAATTATCCCCCCCCCCCCAAAAAAAAAGAAGTAAAAAAAAAAGAGCCTATTATTTGGGGGACAAGGGGTTAAGGAAAAGTTTGGGAAAAGAAAATCCAGAAAAGAATGAGGCCGTGTTTATCTGGTGCTCAGTGGGGAGAGAAACACTATATGTGATAGATTCCAGCATCCTTGTTACTGAAAAGTTATGGCTCCCATTGCAAATGAATAAATTGGCAATCGTACTCATGAATACATCACGTGGAATCCTGCATTGTCAGAGCTGGGAGGGGACTTTATATCAGAGAATGCCTGAGCTTCGAAGGATCTTAGAACAGAGAATGTCAGAGGTGGAAGGAGCCTCTAAGATCACTTACTCCAGTCTCCTCATTTTTACCAATAAAGAAACTGAGGTCCAATCAGTGATAGATTCCAAAGTAAAACTCAGATTTTCTGATTGCTGCCTCAGGTTTCTTTCCTGTGAGTTTGGATAGCATAATACTGATTTTTCAAAGCCAATAATACTCTTTGGGCAAATACAATAAAATCCAAGTTTCTGAATATGTAAGGATAAGGACCAGATACTGGACTGGAGGTGATTCCCCAAAGTACAAACACTCTGGGAGAAGCCAACTAGGTCCCTGTTCATTTTCTCCCTCTTTCCTCTCTTTCCCCATCCCCCACCTAGTCTAGTAGATGGAACAAAGAACTTGGAATCAGGGAGACTTGGGTGTCAATCATTTCTCTGACATTTGCCCCGAGTCTCAGTTTCCCTATCTGTAAAATGGGGATAATAATGCTCATAATCCCTACCTCACAGGGTCATTCCAAGGTTAAGCAATTCAAGTACTTTGTAAACTTTAAAGTGTTATGGAAATGTCAGTTATCAGCATTATTATTAATAAACAAGAACATTATCCTCATCATTAATCCTGTTTTCCCTCTGCCCAGCTAGGGCTTTGAGGGTTAATGTCTCAGTCCCACAACAGAGGCCCTCCGCCCACATCTCCCAGGGCACCAAGCTTGAGCAAACAGCTATTCTAGGAACAGGCTCCAAATCTGAACAACAAAGGAACCCATTCTTCCTAGTCTCAGGGGTTCCCAGTTGGTGCCATCTGTGCCAAGGACAGATGCCCTTCCTGAGGGGCTGTCCTTAGGGGTGACAGTCTAAAAGTCTAGTCATGTTTGCAAAATTTTTCTTCCAAAGCAGGTATGGAAGGACCAGAGAATGCCACTGGTGGCTTGGGGGTGGGGATGGGGGGTGAAGGCATGACTTTAAAAATAGAGTATAAAATAATGAAGAGTGAAATGAGCAGAACCCGGAAGAACATTGTATACAGTAAAAGCAATATTGTTTTAAGAATGACTTTGAATGAATAAGTTATTTTGATTATTATAAATTCCCAAATTAATTATAAAGGACATACAAAGTCACTATTGGCATCTAGAGAAAGAACTGATAAATAGATATATAGGATAATTTTACATATATATTTGTGTGTATATATATTTATGTGTATATTTGTTTATTCATTCATTTATTAGTCCATTTATTTATCTATTAATTTATTCATTCATTTGTGTTTGTTGGTTCATTCATTTGTTTGTTTCTTTTTCTTTCTTTTTTTTTTTTTTAGGCAATGGGGGTTAAGTGACTTGCCCATGGTCACACAGCTAGTAAGTGTCAAGTGTCTGAGGCCGGATTTGAACTCAGGTACTCCTAAATCCAGGGCCGGTGCTTTAACCACTGCGCCATCTAGCTGCCCTATTTGTTTGTTTCTAATGGAAGCCATCTCCAGGGCCAAGGGGGGAAGGGAAGAAAATAAGAAATTTACATAATAATTTTGTTTTATTTTTGAAAGGAATAGCAAGTTGTGCATAATAGATCTGCAGTTTCATATGCAGTCATTGTTTTTGTTGTACTCTGTTAAAGAAATGCTTGTTTTATTCCATAAATTAGCAGTAAATAAAAATAAATTAGAGCATAAAGACACGACTTTGTAACCTCCAACCCACTTTTGTAACATGGTGACATTCTCATCATTCTCTCTCTCTCTCTCTTTTTTTTTGGCGAGGCAATTGGGGTTAAGTGACTTGCCCAGGGTCACACAGCATGTGTCTGAGGCAGGATTTGAACTCAGGTCCTCCTGATTCCAGGGCCAGTGCTTTATCCACTGTGCCACCTAGCTGCCCCCATTCTCATATTTTTAAAGGCATCAAATAAAATACAGAAGATTACAAAGGAATCCAATGATATTAAAATATAATTGTTGAAATATTGAAACACACACAGGTTAACAGACTCCTGGTATAAGAGAACAGAGGAAGACTAGATGATCTATAAGGTCTTGAAGTTGAATAGCATCCAGACTAGGCACTGTAGGGAGCGAGAGGGTAAGAAGGGGGCCCAGCCTCTGCCCTCATGGACCCCTCAATCCAATGGAGACAGAGTCCTTGCTCTCAGAGAACCTCTAGCCAGATGGATTATGGGAAGATGCAGTCCCTAACCACCAGGAGTCTCTAGCTTGTTTCTAAGTTAGGCAGTTGACATAATTTGATAAGTGCTCAGAGAATTCCTTGGATGACTTGAGTCTGGAGGGGTCAAAGAATAGGTTTTAGAAGGAAAAGATCTCCAGGGGAGAATGACACCCTGGTTCAGCTTGCTGAGCTATAGACTAAGGGTCTCTGGGGCTCCAGTTGGGCCATACTAGTGAGTGATGTAAAGTCCCCTACAATGTCTAGCAAGTCTTCTTAATCTCCTCACCTAAGAACAATAGCAAATATCCCAAAGCAACAGGATTTCAGGTGGCAGATTGGGGCACAAGGTACCAGCCCTGGTTGGCATGGAATTTACTTCAATCACACCATCTACCTTGGGCCTCATTAATGCCAATCTCTCCTGGCAGCTTGGAGGTGGGGGAGGGAAGGAAAGGTGGAGGATAGTTCTCAGGGCTCCCTGATTATCCACCTAGTGTGAGGGCAAGGGCAAGTGGCCCCACTGGCATGCTTGGAGGGGGCAGGAGCTGCTGGTGTTTACAAGATGACAGCCTTTGCTTCCCACTTGTCTGCAGCCTGTGGGTAAGAGCCCAGCCAGGGTCACAGTAACCCCAGAGAGCTTCAGTGGGCAGGGCACTGTGCCACTCATCAAATGAAACAGACACTTCTTTCTATACTGTAGAACAGAAAAAAGATATTTGTACATGGTACTGTAGGTCTCTTTGATGTATATGCTTATTTTTCTCCTGAAGTCTATAGTTCAACCCGTAACTTTCTTTTCTTTTCTTTTTTTTTGGTGAGGCAATTGGGGTTAAGTGACTTGCCCAGGGTCACACAGCTAGTAAGTGTCAAGTGTCTGAGGCTAGATTTGGACTCAGGTCCATCTGAATCCAGGGCCGGTGCTCTATCTACTGCACCACCTAGCTGCCCCCAACCTGTAACTTTCTGGGTTTTTTTTTTTTTTTTTTTTGGTGAGGCAATTGGGGTTAAGTGACTTGCCCAGGGTCACACACCTAGTAAGTGTCAAGTGTCTGAGGCCGGATTTGAACTCAGGTCCTTCTGAATTCAGGGCTGGTGCATTAACCACTGCACCATCTAGCTGCCCCCCAACCTGTAACTTTCAAAGCTATCCTGTTAGTCTGTGCTGCTTTCTCAGCTCCCTTCTATTCTCTTATCTATGATAAAAAATGATGCCTCCACCATCTTTTTGCTACCTCATCCCTATTCCCTTCCCACCCTTCCCTCTGGTGGATTTCATGACAACCCAGGGCTGGTATCTTGTGCCCCACCATCCTTTCATTCCCCCCACTGGAGAAAGAAGAGAAAAGACAAACCTTTTGTAACAAATAAGCAGAGTCAAGTAAAACAAATTTCCACATTGGCCACATCCAAACATACGTGCCTTATTCTGAATCCCAAGTGTATCACCTCTTAGTAACCCTGCTTCCTTTGGAATTCATTCAGATCATCGTGGGTTCCTCTGTAATTATTAACCAACTTGTTTTGTAAAGCACTTTAGCAGAAGTCCAGAGAGGGAAAGTAACTTGTCCAAGGTCACAAAGATTGTAAGGAGGAGCCTTGACACTTAGCCAGGCTCCTTCCAGCTTATTAGTGTCTTTACTAAAATATTTGCCCGGCATATTAAATGGGAGAATCAGGATCAGAGGGTCAGAGATTTTTAGAGATCATAGGAATCTTAGAGGGTGAGTCCAACTGCCTCATTTTAACAAATGGAGAAATTGAGGCACATACAGGTCAGGTGACTTACAGAGCTAGGATGTGTCCGAGGCAGGATTTGAATGCTAGTTTTCCTGACTCCAGGCTCTGTATTGTATCTACTGTGTCATGTAGCTGCCTTTGGGGTCAGGGGATAGTATACATACAACAGCTTCGGAGAGGCAGAAAATGCAAATGTTATAGTGTACATTTTAAAGGTGAGGGAACTAAGACAAAAGAGAGAGAGAATGACTTGGCCAAGGTCACAACTCAGATTTGTACCCTTCCCTTCTCTCAAGCCATAGCAGAGGCTCTTTCCAGTGTGTTACATCAGCCTCTGAGGAGCTGTCATTGAGAAGACAGCATGGTTTAGTGGAGAGAACACTGGATTTGCAGTCTGAGGATCTGGCTTCGAATCCTGACCCTTTGGCTTTGTACCTGCTTGACCTGGGGCAAATCACTGGCCCCCAAGGTCCTTTGCAGCTTTACGTTTTTATTCCTATTATCCTCATCTTGGTCTTAGAGAAAAATGATGGACCTCTTCTACCTCAATGTGCTCTAGAGTTTTCTCATCTGTATAATGGACCTTGTCATTCTTGCCCCTCCCTTATTCCGGGGGGGGGGGGAGATATAGGGTGTGAAGTAGACATGGTTAAACACCAAGAGCCTTGGCCCAGGGGACAGAATGCTTGGGTTCTAATCCAAATTTTGTCCCTTAGTTCTCTGTATTCCTTGGGCAAGATCCCTCTTGTCTCTGGCCCTGGGGTTTCTCATCAGACCAGGGGCCTCTCTCCTAAACAAAACTGCCTCTTTTCTGGCCGCCTTGTCCCTTCCCTCCCCACCAGCCGCTGCTGCCAGTGGGTAGGGAGCCTAATCTCCTGTCTTTCAGAGGTAGCCTCTTCCCTTGGGGTCTTGGCATTGCTGCTGGACACCTGTCCCCAGAGCTACTCCTGGCAGAAGCCAGCCTTTTTAGGGCTAGACATGCAGGGGTGTTACTCTGATTTATGGGGGCCATCTGATCACGCCTTGGGACCGAGCTGCCCATGAGCTCTGACAGGCTCTGGGAACGGTGGGGTGGCTGGGCTTTGCTCCAGTTCAGAACAATCCTCTCTGTGCCCCTGCAGTAGCTGGGCTGTATGTGTGCCCTGCTTAGTGGGGTGGGGGTGGAGATGGGGGGAAGATGGACAACTCCAAATACAGTCATTTCTCAGTTCATGGCACCAACCACATACTGTGGGGCAAAGACAGCAGAGATAATCCCAAACTGATGAATAATCCTAAAATAGCCACTCAAATGGGCAACTAGAGATGCTGTTTGTTGGGAAGAGCACTGAATACGAAGACCTGGATTTGAATCCTAGCTCAGAAATTTATTAGCGGCATAACCTTGGGCAAGTGATTAAGCCTCTTTACACCTCAATCTTCACATTTGTAAAGCAGAGATCATAATACCGATGCTCCCTACCTTACAGGGAAGATCAAATGTAATACCCCTGAAAAGCATTTTGTGTACTATCAATCAGCAAGTATTTAAGGGGCCTACTGTGTGGTAGATAACTGTACTAGACATTGCGGACCCAAAGACAGAGACCAGAATAATCCCTACCTTCAAGGAGTTTACCGTCCATATAGGCAGACAACATATACATAAACAAATATATGCACACAATATGCAAAATCAAGTCCAGGTAATTTTGGATGGGAGGCCCTAGCAGTTGGCAAGGATAGGACTGGGAAATCTAGACAGGGCTTCATCTTGGCCCAGTGTTTTCCCTGCATTCCTTCTAGTCCCAGTTGAAATCCCACCTTCTACTACCAGAAACCTTTTCCAGTCAACCTGTTAATTCTGGTGCCGTCCCTCTGGCGATTGGCTGCCATCCATCCTGTCTATAGCTTGTCTGTATGTGACTGTCTCCCCCAGGAGACTCTGAGCTCCTGGAGGGTCTGTCTTTTGTCTTTCTTTGTAGCCCTAGTGCTTGGCGCAGATGGCACTTAATGAATGGCTTTTGCCTGACTGACTTGTGTAGGAGATCAAATCTGAGCTGAACTTGAAGGAATTGAGGGGATCCAAGAAGGGCATGGGGACCAGTCTGGGCAAAGGCATGGAGATGGGATTGTAGGCATCTCTAAGGTCCCTTCCGGATCTAAATTCTATGACCTCTTGGAACTAAGTTTCCTCATCTATAGATGGGGGCAACTAGGGGGCAGGGTGCAGTGGATAAAGCACTGGCCATGGATTCAGGAGGACCTGAGTTCAAATCCAGCCTCAGACCCTTGACACTTACTAGCTGTGTGACCCTGGGCAAGTCACTTAACCCCAATTGCCACACACACACACACACACACACACACACACACACACACACACACACACACACACACACAAGAATTAAATGCTTGAACCTAAACCATCTCTGAGTTTTAGATACTAAAAAAGAGAAGGGGGAAGCTGGTTAAGAATTTAGGGTTGGGGGCAGCTAGATGGTGCAGTGGATAGAGCACTGGCCCTGGAGTCAGGAGGACTCGGGTTCAAATCAGGCCTCAGACACTTGACACTTACTAGCTGTGTGACCCTGAGCAAGTCACTTAACCCTCATTGCCTCACACACACACATACATACACACACACACACACACACACACACAAATAAATAAAAAAGAATTTAGGGTCAACTGCTGGGAAAATTTTAAGGCAAAGGTGAAACACCACCAAACTGGACAGCGTTAGCCCAGTCAGGAATGAAGATAAGGGCTGGGGTCATTCATTTCCCAGAGGATTATGTTTCCAGGGCTAAAGATCACCCTGAAGCTGCTGCAAGGCTGAAGGTCTGCTGTAGAGAAGTGTCAGGCCAGGCTGTCAGCCCCTAGCCCATGCAGGAGAGCTCTGGTGGGGATGCCACCACATAGGCTACTATGAGGGAGCCTGTCCACAGTGCAGAGGGGTCATTAGTATCTAAGACTCATCGACAGGAAGGTGGGCCTATGGCCACTCACCCTTCCCATTGTGAAGTACCCAGGTGACTCTAGGAATGTTCAGCAATCTGAGGCCCTATAGGAGGTCATCTGTGCTTCTCAAAAGGAGCCACGTGGTCTGGAGTTTTGAAAGAAATGAACGAAACTCATCTTAAGATGACTCTGAAAGACCTCTGCCAGGTGTAAGGTCTCTATCCATAGGCCACCCCAGCTCTGACAGCCTGTGTTCTAATGTTCTCTGTTCTAAGACTTTTCTAGTTTGGAGGTCCTCTGTTATCCTAGCTCTAAGGGTCTCCTTATACCAATCTGTCTAAAATCCCTTCTGGCTCCAAGGGTATTCTGAAACTTCATTTATCTCTGACATTCTATATTCTAACATTCTCTGTTCTGAGGTACCTTCCATTTCTAAGGATCTTCTAACATCTTCTGTTCTAATGCCCCTTCTAGCTCTGCCATCCTAAGTTCGTTCTTTCTTCTTCTTCTTCTTCTTCTTCTTCTTCTCCTCCTCCTCCTCCTCCTCCTCCTCCTCCTCCTCCTCCTCCTCCTCCTCCTCCTCCTCCTCCTCCTCCTCCTCCTTCTTCTTCTTCTTCTTCTTCTTCTTCTTCTTCTTCTTCTTCTTCTTCTTCTTCTTCTTCTTTTTCTTCTTCTTTTTGGTGAGGCAATTGGGGTTAAGTGACTTGCCCGGGGTCACACAGCTAGTAATGTCAAGTGTCTGAGGCCGGATTTGAACTCAGATACTCCTGACTCTAGGGCTGGTGCTCTATCCACTGTGCCACCTAGCTGCTCCACCCCCATGTTCTAATACTCTCTATTCTATGGCCCTTCCAGTTTTGAGGGTCCCTGTTCTAAAGTTCCTTCAGTTCTAAGCACCTTGGTTGTCCCATTCTCTATTATAGGTAATAAGGTTCTATGACTATGTTCTCTCTAACACCTAGAGAACAGCAGAGTTTCTTCCCTTAAGCAAGTGAAGGGATGATGACCTTGGAGGACTTTTGCCTTGTTGGCTCTTTGGGGGACATGGAGAGGGAAGGGTCAGGGGGAGCTGCATCCTCAGTCACTATTAAATGACTAGAGTTTTCCCAACCACCAAAACCCAACTTTCTTCTTCCTCTTCCCACTTGATCATATCTCCTCTAGACCTCCCTCCCTTCACTGTCTTGTCTCATCCCTATGAGCATAGAGGGTGAAAGGAGAGCACCCAATGGGGCTTTGCTTTCTCACCCCTTCCTCCTCAATGGTCCTTTTCCTGGCCCCTCTTCACCCTCCTTGCCTCCAGCTGAAAGCTTGGCATGGCTGTACCAAGAATGCCCAACTGTAAATAAACAGGAGTGCACAGTGACAGCCCTGGCTTAGGGGATTAGGAGGCTTGGTGACAGACAGCCCACCCCAAATGCAACCTCAGTTTAGGGGGTGACAGAGTCTGATAATTAAGAGAAGCTTGCTGACAAGGAGGCAGTGTGGTCCAGTGGAAAAGCCATAGGTGGTCTCTGAAGTCTGAAGATGTAGGTTCACATCTCAACTCTATCACCTGCTGATCACATAACTTTGGGGAAGGAGCTTTACCTCCCAGGGCTTTCCCTCTCTATATAATAAGGGGTTTGGACTAGATGCCCCGAATCTATTCCTATTCACATCTGACATTTTATGACATCGGCAACCACTCTCTCCACCTTAACTATGGAAGCTCCTTCGGCGTCCACAACTCTTGGTTCTTCTACTCCTCAGACAATTTCTTCTCAAACTCCTTCCATAGATGATTATATTCCTCCCATCCATGAAGTGTTGAGTCTTTTAAGGGCTCTCTCCTTATTCTCTTTGCTTCTCACTTTGTCTCATTTTCTTTCTCTCTGTCTCTTTCTCCATCTCAGTATCTCTCAACTTTCCTCCCTTTCTCACTCTCTCTCTCTCCCTCTCACTATCTCTCTCCAACTTCACTATCCCTTTCAACTTTTCTCTTTCTCTCTTTGTCTATCTCTCTTTCTCAACCTCACTATCTCTCAATCTCTCTCTCTTCAGCTCCCATTGGTTCAATTATTATCTCTGTGCTTCTAATCTTCCATGTTTACAAACTCAGGGTCATTATTCTTGCTCTGTTACTCTCCCTCACACCCAGCAAATCAGCCCAACACTGTCATTAACACCATTCCTGCCATCCTCCACCATGGTGAGATTCAAGTGAGATAATGGATGGGAAGCACTTTGCAAATCTTAAAGTACTATATAAATGCCAGTTATTATTATTATTATTATTTTTAGCCTCCAATCACCAGGCCTCCCAGACTTCTCAACTCTACCTTCCCAACATCTCTCACATCTGCTCTGTTTCTTTTTTCTCCCATCAAAGCACCCTTTTTCAGGGGCTCGTTTACCTCTCCTTTAAGTCATGGCTGGAGCCTCCTCATTGGTCTCCCTGCTTCTAGTCATTATCATCTCCAGTCCATCTTCCAGATGAGTATCCTCAGATATATGTCTGATCAAGTCACTCCCCTGCTCAACCCTCCCCCTCCCTTTTTGATAGCTCCTTGTTTCTTCCAGGTTAAAATTCAGACTCATGTTCGGATTTAAAGCCCTCCATCCTTTGGCTTCCACCCATCTTTCTAGTCTCATTTTATATTCTCTGACATCCACTCTCTGTCCCAATCAGACTGGTCTGCAAGGTGCTCCCCATAGACAGCATTCCCTTTTCCAGTGTCAGTGCCTTTGTCAGGTTGTCCTCCATGACTCAAGTGCACTCTCTGCTCATCTCCTCTTCAGAGAGTCCCTACCTTCCTTTTATTAAAAATTATTTTATTTTTGATTCATGCAACAAAACAAGCATTTCCATAATACAGTATAATAAAAAGGTGATTACACATGAAATTACAAATCTACCATGTATAACTTGATATTCCCTCCAATATACAACAGTTTTGTAAATTTCCCCACCTTTTTTCTTCTCTCAACCAGTCTTTTTTTAGGTCCTCTCAAATTGTCTTAGGGAGACAACTGCTTCACCCCTTTATTTTTGCTGCTCTGTGTTTATTTTGTGGCATTTTCCTGTCTATTTGTGAAGGAAATCTGGAGAGCCTGGAAATTTCTGATCTACTCTGCCATCTTCCCAAAATTCCCTCTACCTTCCTTTCAGGCATAACTCAGTTACCACTTTCTACACGAGACTTTTCCTTATTCCCCCAGTTATTAGCACTCTCTTCCTCTACTAATGATTTTGCAAATACTTATTGCATTTATTTTTCTGTGTCAATGTTATGATCTCCAATAGAATGTAAACTCCTTGAGGGCAGGTACTATCTTCTTTTGTCTTTATATCTCTAGTGCCTGGTACAATGCCTTTCACATTTTAATACGTGCTTAATGTGTAAATACCTGAATCGACGTCAGCAAAGGGGCTCTCCCTAAAACTCAAGGACCCCAGTTGGAGGAACCTCACCCTGGGGTCCTCTCCTGCGTGTGGGAAGGAACAATAGAGGCCCCAGTGCCCAGATACTCTTCCTCATGGCCTGGCCTCATGGGGAGGCCAGTTTTTCTGGAGCAGATTCCTATTCAGATACAGGTTGGATTAGATATGCTCTGGGCTCCCTTCCAAATTTAGGCTTCTGCCATATTAGTTTGGCCAGTTAATCAGTCAACAAGCATTTAGTAAGTACTTTGTGCCAGACGCTGTGCTAAGCACTGGGTATATGGTTCAAGAGTGTATTTCTGGGACCTTCATCATTTACCCCTGAGAAGGCGCCTGGTGAGTTTCTCCTCTGGCTGGTATATATTTGTATGCATGTCATGGGCAATACCGCCTTTCTTCCATCTAATATTTAGCAGGAGACAAGAAAAGTCATGGGACAGAGCAGGGGGACACCTCTCGATATCTTTAGGAGTCCTACTTTAGTTCCTGTCATCTCTAGCCTGGCCCCTATAGGCTGGGTTCCTTTTCTGCCTTTCATACATCTTCACACCCAAAGAAGAAAGGGGAAATGCATCAGTAGGGAGTGTCTAAACAACAAACCTGGGGGTGTACCACAGATTCTTCCAGGGCTCATAGAGGCTGAAGTCTAGGGAAGGATTCTGGGATAGGGGCCCTTGGTCAGAGTTCAGGAAAGATCACTAACATTATCCTTGTGGGGCTTTGAAATATTAGCTGCAGGGCAGCCTCAGGGGGCCAAGGTTCCCAGAATCACCTCTGTCTCCTATCCTCTCTAAGGGGTAAACCCTGGGTTTAAGCTGACCCTTTCCAGAGAAGTCACTTGGGATGCAGGGAAAAGAGAAGCTAGACTGAGGACAGGGAGAGAAGGATTGGGAGCAGAGGGAGTCAGGGAAGGCTAAGCTGGGGCCAAGGAGGACACAAGGAGGAACTGAAAGGAGAGGGGGTGAGTTGGAAAGCTGGGGTGAATGGCATAAGGGAAAGAGATGAAATTGGGGCAGCAGTGAGGGAAGTTGTTTGCAGGAAAGGGACAGAAAAAAGGAGGGAAGAGATGGGAAAAGTGGCGAAAGGAGGGAGGAGGGAAGAG
This sequence comes from Dromiciops gliroides, assembly GCF_019393635.1. Taxonomy (NCBI): domain Eukaryota; kingdom Metazoa; phylum Chordata; class Mammalia; order Microbiotheria; family Microbiotheriidae; genus Dromiciops; species Dromiciops gliroides. The sequence continues at coordinate 617,829,106 of NC_057863.1, read as the reverse complement.
AGGAATAGTGTGGGAACAGGAGATGCCCAAAAGGGAGAAAAAAGCAGAGAAAAAACTAGGGAAAGACAGAGGAAGGAGGGAGAAGTAGGAGGGGGGTTGGTACAGAGGTAAGAACTATATATAGGGTAAGAAGCTTGGGGCTATGGAGAAGTAAGGGGGGAAAAGGAAATGGGCTAGGGCAGAAAGAGGAAGAGGAGTTTGGTAGCGCAGACTGAAGTCTGTATTAGGGCAGATAAAGAATTGTACTGGGGCAGAGAGGAGCAGAGGAGAGAGTGAGGAGGGGTGAGATGGGAGCCGAAAGGGTGGGAACAACGCAGGGGGCTGGGGTGGGGGAGAGACCGGGGTTGGGACAGAGAAAACTGTGAAGACAGAGAGGGGAGGAGACTGGGATGGGGAAAGACGATGGGTGGGATCGGGATGGGGTCAGTCAGTAAATATTTCTTACGCACCTACTATGTCCCAGGCACTGTGCTAAACGCTGAGGATAAAGGGAACGCAAAGGAGAGTTCCTGATCGACCGACATATGTTGGGACCAACGATAAGCAGAAGAGGGGTGCGGGAAATTGGGATGGAGACAGAGAAGAGGTATTTGAGGATTTGCGGTGGTGGAGACGGGAGCGAGAGCAAAAAGGAGCCGGGACAATAGAAGAGGCAGGGGTGGGGAGAGGGGGCTCATTGGCCCAGGCAGAGGCCGGACGGGAGGGAGCTTCCAGAGCTGAGGCGAGGGTACCGGAGAGGGTCTCCATGGGGAAGGAAGAGGGTGGACAGGGGCAGAGAGCGGGGCTCCGCCAGAGCCGGTGCTGGGAGAGGCCGTGACTAGGCAGCCGCAGGGAGGCGGGAGGCTGACTGTGCGCGTGCCCGGAGCCCTCCCGGTGCGGATGCGGGTGCGGGTGTCTGGGCAGCCCGCTCTCACCTGTAGACATCGACCCAGAGCCGAGTGCCCAGCACACACACCGCCTCGATGCGGTTCCCATATTGTAGGCGCACGGTCCGCTCCTGAGGCATCCTCCAAGCTCTCGCTCCTGGGAGTCGGGTCCGGGGTCCTGCGTGCTGCGTCCGCCACCTGCTTCAGGTGAACCAGCGCCAGCAGATGTCCACAGGGCCACAGCGCGTAGCCTTATCCAAAGACAGGCTGGGGGCGGGGCCCCCACCACATCTCCCGCCTCATTGGTGGTCAGACTTGGTTCCAGCCCCTGGGGGGAGGGGGTGAGCCCGAAGAGTCCCACTGGTCTCCGCAGCTCAGTTGCTCTGGCTACCTTCCATCAGCCCATCCTCGGCTTCGGGTGTAGGGCAGCTTCTCTAGGGGGAGCTTGGCTTGGGGGTTGGAGCGGGGCTATGCGTGTGCTCACACACTATCCACGGGGCCCCAACATTTTCATCTCCAGCGCTCTCTCCATTTCTGCCACCAACACTCAAACCACACAACATCAACCCATTCATACCGGCACCCACATCCTTCCTTCCTTTCTCCTGTTATTGTTTCCTCCCCTCCCTCAATAATTGTTCTGCAACAACAAATTTAAAAGAACTTTTTGCTGACCCAGCAATACTACATTATTAGGTCTGTTTCCCAAGGTGATCAAGGAAAAAGGAAAAGAATTTATATATTCTAAAATATTTATAACAGCTCTTTATGGTGGCAAAGAATTTGAAATTGAGGTGATGCCCATCAATTGGAGAATGGTTGAATAAGCTGTGATATATGATTGTGATGAAATACCACCGTGCTGTAAGAAATGATGAGCAAGTTGATTTTAGAAAAAACATGAAAAGATTTGCATGAAATAATGCGGAGTAAGCCAAGAGAACGTTGTATATGGTAACAGCAATACGGTTTGAAGAGTAACTGTTAATGTCTAAGCTATTCTGAGTCATTCGAACTGAGTCATATCAACTACAAAGGACCTATGAAAGAAAATGTGTGTCGAATGTTGGTCTTTTGTTGTTGTTGTTGTTTTGTTTTACAGGGCAATGAGGGTTAAGTGATTTGCCCAGGGTCACAGAGCTTGTAAGTGTCAAGTGTCTGAGGGCAGATTTGAACTAAGGTCCTCCTGAATCCAGGGCCAGTGCTTTATCCACTGTGCCACCTAGCTGCCCCCAAATGTTGGTCTTTAATGTAGGGTTGGGAGGAAGGGAGGGAGGAAGACAACTCAGAACTCACAGTGAAACAAAAATTAAAGAAATAAAAGAACGTTGGCTACTCTCTCATCTGCTGGTTTATAAAGGGCTAATGGAAGGACTAGAATTAGTAATCTGTTAAGATTGGAATAAAAGAAAATAGAATGTCAGATCTGGGAGGGACCTTAGAGCATAGACTGTCAGAGCTGGAAGAGATCTTAGAAGAGAGGATGGCAGAGTAGGAAGGGACCTTAGAACATAGAATGTCAGAGCTGGAACAGAGTTTATGTTCATACACTGTCAGAGTTGGATGGGATCTTATGAGAGAGAATGTCAGAGCAGGAAAAGGTCTTAGAACAGACAATGCCAGAGAGGTGAGGGATCTTAGAACATAGTAGATCAGAGCTGGGAGGAATTTTAGAACACAGAATGTCAGTCCAATTTCTCTATTTTATTCTTAATGATGGCTAGCATCTATAGAGCATTTTACATTTGTTAGCTCATTTTAGTCTCATAACTCTGTGGGAAGGTGTTATTTATTATCTCCATTTTACAGCTAATGAAATCGAGGCACAAAGTTATGTGCCTAGAGTCACATAACTAGTAAATGTCTGAGGCAGGATGTGAACTCGAGCCAGCCTGACTTTAAGGCCACCCAGTTGCCCCTAATAAGGAACGTGAAACCCGATTGTGTGTGTGTGTGTGTGTGTGTGTGTGTGAAGGTGACTTGCTTAAAGTGACCTGGTTAACTAGTGACAAAGCAGGACCTAAAATCCCAGGATTCCTAAACTCCTATTGCAGTTCCCTTTTCCCTACTAGACTCATAGGTTAGAGCTGGAAGGGACCTTGGAGATTATATAATTCAACTCCCATATTTTACAGATGAAGAAACTGAGGCCAAGAAAAGTTAAATTCCTTGCCTAAGGTCCCACAGGTAGTGAACCTCAGGGTAGGGATTCTAACCTACACCCACTAACTCCAAATCCAAATTCATTTTCCACTCTACCACGCTGCCTTCACTAAAGAGTTAACTCTATAGACTAATGAAGGCTTAACAATCCCTGTCTTCTGATAAACTATACTTGGTATATTTCTTTTTCTTTTTCAAGGGATGTGTAGATTCCTGGATTTGTTCAACTGGAAACTATTCTTGTGACATCCTTCCTGCCGGCAACCCCTTCCCCCTTTAGGGTTAAAAACGCCATTTATTGATTGTTTTTCATGCCACAGTGTTTTCATGATATACCTTCTGCACTCTGAATGTTCTCTTGTATCCCAAAACCAAACCAAACCAAACCAAAAACCAATTGGGCAAAACCAGCCTACAGAGCATCCACACCAGATGGTGTGCACACCATTTCCTACTTACTTTCCTCTCACCCTTCTACTAAGAGGAGGGGAGCCAATTTCATCAGCCGTGGTCTGAGAACAAGATTGCTCATTTATACTTAAAATTCTTCAAACTGCTATCTCCCACATCCTGCTTCCTGGAAAGAGGGACTGAGTCTCCAAGTCTCCTGAATCAGATTTTCTGGCAGGCTAAGCTCCATCATTACCTTCCAGGAAGGCTGATCCCACCAGGACTCTGGTAGCCAATAAAGACCAGTGACCAGGCTGGGGAGGGCAGGAGACAGGGCATAATATGAGCCGTGGATGGATTTCTCAGGTCTTCCTTGAGCTCCAGGCTAGTACTCTGCATACCTTAGTCCAGACTCCCATCCCACATTCCCCAGAGTTGGAAGGGATGGCACAAACCATCTACACCTACTGGTAGCTGAAAAAGAATACCATTTCCAGAGGCTCAAAGGTTGCTGGCAGAGCCCCCAGCTAGAACCAGAACCAGATTAAAATGCTATTAGGAAATGTTTAATAAAATGAATAAACATGCATAGATAATGTTATATGATCTTCCAAGTCAATATGCAGCATTCAGGGACACCCTTACTCTACAACGTCCGAGTCAAGTGGGCATCCACACTCTATTTGAAGACCTCTAGTGAAGTCCTCTGGTGATGGGGAGCTCACTACCCCCTGAGGCAGCCCATTTCACTTTTGGCCAGTTCTGATTATTGGGAAGTTTTTCCTTACATCGAACCTAAATTGACCTCTCTGAAACTTTACCTATTGCTAGTTCTGTGCTCTGACTGATAACCACACTTAGAAACATGGAATCTTAGAGGTGGACAGATCAGCTACCTTAGCCACCCACCCAACCCAGGAATTTTCTTTAATGGATCTCTGACAGGTGGTCAACTTGTTGATTGGTCTGTACTAAGTAGCATTGAAAGGAGATTAAAATATCACTTGTCCTGGGAATGAGGGCAAAATGCCAAGATTGGAACTCAGTGCGGAGGAGAAGCTCAGTCAGGGAGACGAGGGCTCATTGAGGGAAAGGGGGCTCAGGGTGAGCAACTGGGTTCAGTGAGGACATGGGCTTCAGTGAGGGCACTGGCCTTAAAAAAAAAAAAAGATGCTCAGTCAGAAGATAGGAGATGGAAGCTCAATGAGGTGAATAGGGGCTCAGTGGGAGATGTGGGTTCACAGTGAAAGGATGGGAGCTCAGCATGGAGGTAGAGCGTTCATCATAGGGAGCTCAATGAGGGGATCAGAGCTCGTCAAGGGAGTTGGGAAGTCCAGTGTGGGGATAAGGATCCATTAAAGAAATGGGATGCTCAGGCAGAGGGACAGGGGCATAGGGAAGGGATGGGAGCTCACTGAAAATAGTGGGATTCAGTAAGGAGATGGGGAGGGTCAGAGAAGAGAAGGGGGGTGGGGTGGGGATCAGTATCAGGGGTGGAGCTCTGGAATAGAGTTCTATCCCAGATTAGTCTTCTTAAGGCCAGCTCTGTGATATCCTGACGGCAAACTTGTTGTTGAAAAGGAGTGTGACAGGTGGGGACTCTGGACACTGCTGGGTGGGGAGACAGACAGGAATGTGGGAAGAAGAATGACCCTGATGAGAGCTGCACTCCAGCCAAGGCATCCCAGAAACTCAGTTCTGGTCTCATGATCCTCAAGGGCATGAATTCTAAAGACTTTAGTAATGGAGCAGTAATAGTGGGAGGACTGCCTGCTGATTGGTTCTAAAGTGCTTGTCTTTTCCCCAATTAGGAGAAAGCAGAGCCCTCTGGGGCTAGGAAGCTTACCGAGTTCCTCTCACCTTAGTACCTTACCCCCAAGCGGCAGAATGTTACAGCTAGAAGTGACCTCATAGAATCAATGCCTGGAACATAGTAGGTGCTTAATGAATGTTTAGTTGTTGATTCATTTATCTAGCCTAATTCTCTCATTTTACAGTAGAGGAAACTGAGGCTCAGGGGAAGGGAAGTCACTTACTGTAGGTGCCACAGGCTAGTAAGTGCAGAAATCTGAAGGACAATTGGGCAAGAAAAGATACATAATTTTTCTTTCAGAGGCTCTCAGATGCCACAAAGGGCACGGGTGCCCATTTATCTTGCTTATTGTCCCTACCCAGAAAATATAGAACACTGTCCTGTGTATTGTCACTAACTTGAATCCCTTTCAACTACGTAGTCCACGAAATGCAAAGAAGAGAAACTTTGTTCACAGGTCATTGAAAAAAAATAGGACTCTCACCAACAGTCGCAAAGAAAAAAATGATGACTGTGCGTATCCCTTCCCCAGGGATCTTTATAGCCTCAATCACATATTCATTTACTAGGGCTCTGCTCCTAGGAGACCATTGCTTCTGGTGAGCCCCAGTGTAGATCAGCTATCTCTCCTCCTACACAACGTCGGGGCTACTGACTCAACCTGTGCAGTTCTTCTAACCTTTCTAAGCAAGCAGTGGCTTTGCCCGAAATTTACCCAAACTCTCAGCAGGTGACACTGCTAACCCTTTTTTCAGAGTGGATGATGGTGGTGGTGGTGGTGGGGTTGGGCTACTTTTTATGGTCTCTGTCTCAGTACTTTGGGGCTGGAGTATTTCAGAATTTTTCTGTCATAGAGATTCAGTACCTCCTTGCACAACAATTAATGATGCTAATGCTGATGCTGGCTACCCTGGACAAATCCTTAACTTCTGTTTGCCTCAGTTTCCTATTCTGTAAAAAGGGCATAATAAGACCTCCTCTATTCCAGGATTGTTGTGAGGATCACATGAGATTATTGTATAGTGCTTAGCACAATGCTGGAGAAGGAAATCTCAAACCACTATAGTATCTTTGCTAAGAAAACTCCAAATGGGGTCATGAAGAGGTGGATGCAACTGAAATGACTGAACAACAACAAGAAATAGCACAGTGCCAGGCCTATAGCAAGAGTTATATAAAGGTGTGTATATTATATATGTGTAGATAACATATATCTATACACATACTTATATATGCATATGCAAATGTTATATATGTAACATCTATATAGTCAGTGCTATATATGTTAGCTGTTGTTGTCCGGGTCAGATAAGAGGTCTTCTACTCTGGAACCTACTTATCCTTTGTGCTAGAAGAGAGGAGGGAAGAAAAAAAGAGAACTGTCTCTGCTAGAGATAGCACTGGGGGTCATGGGAGGTAATGTGATGTAACATATAGAGGGCTGTGCCTGGAGTCAAAGAACCTGGGAATTCATCCCAGTTCTGCTACTAATCAGCAGGGCCACCTTGGGGAAGTCACTTGGGAAAGCCTCAGTTTCCTCATCTGTAAAATTCTGTGATTCTCTGAGGGAGTCTGATGAGATGATCTCTGAGGTCTCTTTCAGCCTGAAATCTAGTGATTCTAAGAATTGGCTTCTTACCTTAGTCCCAGGTCCTGACTAGCAAGGCATGCTCTTGTCCATTCATTGGACAAATATTTACTAAGCTCTAACATGCAAGGCCTTGTGGGTGATAGAAAACAGAGTAAAACAGGTAGAGCTAATAGTTTAGCAGGGGAAAGGAGAGATAAAAATACAGGCAATTATGTCTAAGTGAATCCTGGCATTAAAGGTCCCTCCAGACCTTAGGGATCAGGGGATCCAGCCTCCTCATTCGAAAGAGAAAGAAACTGATGCTGGTAGACATTGAATGACTCCTGGTCAGACGGTCAGTTAGTCAGAGAAATGGATTCAAACCATATTCTCTCTCTCTTTTGGTGAGGCAATCGGGGTTAAGTGACTTGCCCAGGGTCACACAGCTAGTAAGTGTCAAGTGTCTGAGGCCAGATTTGAACTCAGGTCCTCCTGAATCCAGGGCCAGTGCTAAACCATATTATCTTAAGATTCCAGGTTCACGGCTGGACCTTTCTGAGTTCCATTGTCTCCTGGGCAATCTCTTCATCACTACTTTGGGTTCCCAGAACCTATGGTGATTTCATTTCCTTTTTGGATGAAGACAAAAGGAATAAAGAAGGCGAATCTGCTAAAGAAAAGACAAAATTCGAAGACATCCAAACAGGAGATCGAAGTGATTTTTGTATTATCTGGAATTTCATGTCATCTGGGGTATGGTTTTCTTTGTAGAGAGAATCAGAGTCGATACTAAGTTGTTTAAAATGATTTCTTTACTGCGAATGACTTCACTATTCTCAGCAAGACAATGATCGAAGACAATCCCAAAGGACTAATGATGAAACATACTATCCACCTCCAGAGAAAGAACTGATGTTGATGGAACACAGACTGAAGCAGGCTATTTTTCACTTTCTTTCATTTTTTATTTTCTTTCAGTTTTCTTATACAACATGACTAATGTGGCAATGTTTTACAGAATTGCACATGTATAACCTATATCTGATTGCTTACCGCCTCAGGGAGGAAGGGAGGGATAAAATGTGGAACTCAATACTTTAAATAAAAATGTTTATTATAAAAAATAAAATAACATTATTTCTTTGACTCTTTACATATTTCTCTCCCGGGTTGCAGAGCAGTGCCAACCTGCATTGGTAGAGGGAATTTCCTTACCAGGAAGTGCTGGAGAGAGCACCCATTGTTAAATTTCCATTGTGAGAATTTACACTTCAGAATTAGGCAATAAACTATAAACCAGGGCTGAATGAATTGTTTTGTTGGTTGTCTAGGCTTAAGAAAGTGTTAATAATGCAGGCTAAACTTAAAAGCATGTGATTTATTATTTTTTTTGGTAGAGAGCCTGGTTGTTAAATATTTACCATCACACCCCTGGAATTGCTCTATAAACATTGTTTGAGCTCAGAGAGAGTGCAGTAGAAGGCTAAGGGAATGAGGTTATTACCAGATTGGAGATCTAGTGATTGCATACTAACAACAACAATAGTTGGCATTTAGATAGTGGCTCTTTAAGGTCTGCAAAGTGCTTTATATTCATTCTCTCATTCTAGCCTCACAACACACCTGCCTCTACTGATGAAATCATAAAGTCTCTGTATTCTATGTATTTATTTAAAAAAATTTGTATTGTTACAGTGTTTCCTCAGCAGGAGTTCCCTTCACCAATGAAATCGCAGGTTTAATCTCCCCACCCCTCCTCCTCCCAATACATATGAACCAATCAGTCACTAAGCATATATTAAGCAAATCCAAAATCCTTGTCTCGGAAGAATACGGGATGTGTGTGGGGGAGTAGCAGGGAATAAAACATTTTCAAAGAGAAGTGAATGCAAGATCTATACAAAATGATCTTGTGGGAGTGGAGGAGGACTAATTACTAGGGGAATCAGCAAAGGTCTTGGAGGGAACTAGGAACTGGAAGAGCTGGAGGTGAGGAGGAGGGAGAGTAAGTACAAGATGTTGTATTGATTAGGAAAAAGAATTGGACTCAGGAGACCAAACCATAGGCTTAAAGTCTCTCTTCCAACAAGGTGTCGCTCATACATAGGTAGAGTTATATGTGCTTGGGCTGTGTAATAAAGAGATATGCCCCAGCTCACAAGTTGTGTAGGTAAATGTAATCTAGGATCTGGTCCGACTTGTCTCCTGCCTTTGTGAAAAGAAAGAGGAGGGCAGCTAGGTGGCGCAGTGGATAAAACACTGGCCTTGGATTCAGAAGGACCTGAGTTCAAATCCAGCCTCAGACACTTGACACTAGCTGTGTGACCCTGGGCAAGTCACTTAACCCTCATTGCCCAGCAAAAAACCCCCAAAACAAACCAAAAAAAAAAAAAAAGAAAAGAAAAGAAAGAGGAGTTCATTCCACCAATGGTGTGGTTTGGGAGGGGCAGCCAGGATTCAGGACTTCCAGGCTAGGTGGTCTCTCCTTGCTACATTCTATTATTTCTAAGTGTGTGTGGGGGGGCCCGGGGAGAGGGAGATTAAATTAGAATCATATCTTACTGTCACACTTCAAAAATCTAGAGATATAATAAGAATAAATACCAGTTTTCCTGATTGCTCTTAAGGGCCAAGTAACACTATACAATAGTCAGCTTAGCTCCCTCCCACCCAACATTGGTTACCCAAAAGATAATCATGAATAGCTAGTAAAAATCTTTATCAAAATAAGCAATAAATTAAATTGTAGATGAAGACAGATTGGGGTAGGCAATAGAGTTTAGAAGAACAAGTAGAACTTTTGATTTGAGAGTAAGATAAAAATTTCTGCTTAACTGAAGAGAAAAATGATCTTATCATTCAGGGTGTGGCAGGGTTTTACAATTACCTGGCAGCCCTCTAGGGTGATTAGCATTGGAAGTCAGGCTTATAAGGGAGGGTAGCTTCCCTGTATGTCTAGTTCTTCAGACTGCCATTAAAAAGTCTGCACTCTTAAAAAAAAAAGTCTGCACTTGATACTGTGTACAATGTTCTCCTGGTTCTGCTCATCTCACTCATCATCAGTTCATGCAAGTCCTTCCAGGTTTCTCTGAAATCTGCCTGCTCATCATTTCTTACAGCACAATAGTATTCCATTACATTCATATACCACAACTTGTTCAGTCAATTCCCCAATTGATGGGCAACCCCTCAATTTCCAATTCCTTGCCACCACAAAAAGAGCAGCTATAAATATTTTTGTACATGTGGGTCCTTTTCCCTTTTTTATGATCCCTTTGGGAAAAAGACCTAATAGTGGTATTGCTGGGTCAAAGGGTATTCATAGCTTTATAGCCCTTTCGGTATAATTTCAAATTGCTCTCCAGAATGGTTGGATCAGTTCACAGCTCCACCAACAATGCATTAGTGTTCTAATTTTTCCACAGCTTCTCCAACATTTATTATTTTCCCTTTTTTGTCATATTAGCCAATCTGATAGGTGTCAGGTGGCACCTCAGAGTTGTTTTAATTTGCCATTTCTCTAATCAATAGTGATTTAGAGCATTTTTTTCATATGGCAATAGATAGCTTTGATTTCTTCATCAGGAAACTGCCTGTTCATATCCTCTGTATCAACAACATGTGTTGATCAACTGTGATAGACTTGATTCTTCTCAGCAATATAACAGTACAAGATAATTCCAAAGGACTCATGATGGAAAATGCTCTCCAAATCTAGAAAAAAAAGAACTGTGGAATCTGGATGTACATCGAACCCTACTGTTCTCTTGTTTGGATGCTGTTTTTCTTTTTTTAGGGTTTTTCCCTTTTGCTTTAATTCTTCTTTCACAGCACGACTAATGCAGAAATATGTTTAGTGTGATTGTACATATATAACCTCTATCAGATTACTTGCTGTCTGGAGAGGGGAGAGGGAGGGAGAAAAATTTGAAACCAGAAATCTTATAAAAACAAATGTTGAAAACTATCTCTACATGTAGCTGGAAAAATACTAAAATACTTTTATTAAAAAAAGTCTGCACTTGCCTAATGACCCTCTCTCCTGAAAACTCTTCTAACCATCAAAGTCACTTGGTCCTCATATACTCAGAGGTCTCTCCAAGCCTGATCAGAAGTCATATCACCTTACACGTGCACGGTCCTTAAGGGAAACTGTCCCAGGCTTAGGTAGAAAGTGGCTACACATATATCACACACATGTATGCATATGTATGCATATGTATGTGTATGTACATATGTATGTATATATATATATGTGTGTGTGTGTGTATACACACACATATATTGAGCAAGTGCTTAAAGAACTTTTTTGAGCTGAGTTCAGTTGAACCAGAGATAACCTAACTATTTGGCTATCAATAAAGGCATAAAGAAAGGAAAGGCATATGGTGGACCAAAGTTGTTTATCACTATTGTGGAGGATGCTTTTTTTTTTTCGGTGAGGCAATTGGGGTTAAATGACTTGCCCAGGGTCACACAGCTAGTAAATGTCAAGTGTCTGAGGCCACATTTGAACTCAGCTCCTCCTGACTCCAGGGCCGGTGCTCTATCCACTGTGCCACCTAGCTGCCCCGCGGAGGATGCTTTGTACAACGTCCAAATGCGAGTCACTGGGATTCTTTTGTTTGTAGATGACTGGACCAAGTCTTAGAAACACTACCAGACCTTCTCAGTGAGATCTATGGGATGCTCAAAAGAGAATGCCCTAACACTCCAGACAGACTCTCCTCTTGGCTGCTCCATCTCTTAGCTCGTGCCCCCTTTCCTGGATTGCTCTCCCTTCTCTTCACCTCCTACTGGCTTCCCTTTAACTAAAGGAAACTAAAATCTCATCTTCTAACCAAAAGTCTTTCCCAACCTTTCTTATTTCTAGTGCCTTCTCTCTTTTACTGATTTCTTAGCTATCTTGTCTATAGCTTATGTGTGTCTATATAGTATTGTATAGTATATATTTTTATCTATTTGTTTGCTGTTGTCACCTCCATTAGATTGTGACTTCCTTGAGGGCGGGACTGTCTTTTGTCTCTTTTTTGTATCCTCAGCACTTGGCATAGTGCTTAGCACATAGTAAGGTGCTTAATGAATATTTTTTGACTGACAGATAGTTGATGACATGCATTTGATGGATGGCCCATTGCCCTAGTCCCTTAGTGGTTGGATGGCCGTGGCAGACAACAGGCTGGGTCAGAAATGAATAGGAGGGGCTAGGATTAGGTCATTTTGGGGAAGTTTCCACAATATCTTTAGTAACCTCCAAGTTGCTTCTTGACATGGAAGGTTATCTTTTGAACACCTGTATTCTGAAGAGGATGACTCTGAATCATGGAATAACCAGGATCTAAGGAGATTCAAAACTACAGATGACCCAGAAGGATAATGATAAGATGGGCATGAATAAACTATAGTAGGTGACCCAGGATGACATGCCTTAGGGGTAAGTGCCATCTTCTTTTTTTTTTTTTTTTTTTAGTGAGGCAATTGGGGTTAAGTGACTTGCCCAGGGTCACACAGCTAGTAAGTATTAAGTGTCTGAGGCCGGATTTGAACTCAGTACTCCTGACTCCAGGGCCGGGTGCTCTATCCACTGTGCCATCTAGCTGCCCCAAGTGCCATCTTCTTAAGGATGTAATGGACTGGAGAAGGAAGTAGACCAGTCTCGTAGTGAAAGTCATGGCTAACAACAGAATACCCAAACTCTGCCTCCGTGGCCCGATGCGTGACCCTCCTAGTAGAAGGAATTGAGCCTATTAATGGCCCCAAGGCTCCACACCCATATCACAGAATCCCAGAAAACTCAGATTGGAAGAGACTTTTAGAAGCTATTAAGGTCCATCTCCTACAAGAGTCCCTGTACAGGGTAGTGGACAACCAGATGATTTATGTTGCTAGATAACATTTTTCAGAACAAAAGGAAAGCATTGATGTGAGGGCAGTCTACTGCTGTGGTGTAAGAGTACTAGAACTGTATACAGAAGATCTGGTTCAATCTTGGTTCTGTCACCAACTAACTGTGTAATGTAGGGCAAGTCATTTCAGCCCACACAGCCTCTCTTTCCTCACCTGTAAAATAGAGACAATCACCCTTGTGTTGCCCATCTCAAAGGGTTGTTGGGAGAAGTAAAAGAGATGATGGCTATCAAGTGCTATTATTAGGGAGAAAAAGATGCTTTTGAAATCCATGTTCTGTTGTTACTGGCTTTGTAACTATATCTTTCATTAGGGGCCGTGATGAAATTTGTTGGAGAGAAAAAAAAATATGGTAACAAGCTTTTAAAGTTTTAAAAATTTCCTTCCTTCATTTCACCCTCACAGGACTTCTGTGATTCTTATCTGAGGCCCCAAAAGAGGAAATGACTTGTTCACAATGACACAGCCAAGATACTCAGATGTTCTGCCAGTAGAGTCCTTGACTGCATAGAATTGTAATTTTGCAGAGAAGGAAACTGAGACTCAGAAAAGTGAAATGGAATGTAGTATAGAAGTCAGTGAAGGGGGAGTGATGAGATCTAGTCCCAGTTACTACCAGACTGATCTTGGGCAGGCCCTGCCCCTCTCTGGGCCTCGGTTGTCCTATTTGTAAAATGAGGGGGTTGGACTAGCCCTCTGAGAGATAAATCCTAGGATCTTGTGTTTACTACTCCTGACCACAGAGTGAAGAAGGCTCCAAAGTTCTGAGAATGTTGGAAAAGTCTTTCAGTAGCTGAAGTAGCTGAACCTGATGTGATATTTGGGTGTGGAAAAGGGACTGGAGGTCTAATCACAATCTCTTTCCAAAGACTTTGAGGGAAATACCAGGGGACAAGTTTTCTTGTCATTTTTTGTTGGGGGAGGGGGAATCAGGGTTAAGTGACTTGCCCAGGGTGATACAGCTAGGAAATGCCAAGTGTCTGATGCTAGATTTGAACTCTGGTTCCTTGTCCTTGTCCTTTTCTTTTCTTTTTCTTTTCTTTTTTTTTTGTGCAGGACAATGGAGGGCTAAGTGACTTGTACAGGGTCACACAGCTAGTGTCAAGTGGACTGAGGCCGGATTTGACTCAGCTTTATCCCTCTGTACCACCTAGCTGCCCTCTCCTTGTCCTTTTCAAGGAAGCCCAGTTCTGGCCCAGAGTCATTCTTCTCTAAACCCTACCTCACCCCCCCAAGAATCCTACTCCTTCTTCGTTAATCTTTCCTACTGCTACCAGATGATATCCATTATCTTCCATCATTACTTCTCCCAACAACCCTGTGAGGGGGGCAATGCAAGTATGATTATCCCCATTTCACAGGTGAGCAAAGAGAGATTGGATGGGCTTGAAATGATTTGCCCTACATCACACAGCTAGAGCCAAGATGTGAGCCCAGATTCTATATGTATAAGTCTAGTACTCTCATGTCACAGCAGTAGACTGCCCTCACATCACCTCTTTCCTTTTGTTCTGACAAATTTTTATCATAGCAGCACAAATAAAGGTTAAGTGTCATGCCTCGGGTCAACCAGCATGGCCCCATCTGGGATGGTTTCTTCTCAATGGTTTTCACTCATCCATTCTGCACTCACCAATCACCTTCTGTCTACAAGGTCCTTAGTGCTGTGTGGAGGAGGACAGAATCACAAAACCAATAGATTTAGTGCTGGAAGGACCATGGAGGCTATGAAAGGAGGGAGTCAAATCCCTTATTTTACAGAGGTGAAAACTGAGGCACGGGGGGCGGGGTTTGCCCATGTCGCACAGGTGGTATTTAACCTGGGTCCTCTGACTTGAGAGCAGGGGTTCTTTCTATTGGAGAAAAAGGGCACAGACTCAAGAATCCTAGAATCACATAGAAACATAGGCTCTCAGAGCTGGAAGGAATCTTAGAAGTACCTCTCTAGGACCCAAAGTGCAGATCCCTCCCAAACACCCACTGTGAGGTATTGGGTAGTGTCCGTGTGAAGAGCTCCAGGGATCACAGGATAAGTGCATCAGGGATTAAAAGCTGGAAGAGGACTCAAGAGCCATTTAATCCTTCCATTTACAGATTGACTAAACTGAGGCCAGAGAAGTGAAAGGACTTGGGTTTATATTCCAGGGTTTGGCACATAGTAAGCCCTTAATAAATCTTGGTTGACTTGACTTGTCCAAGGTCACATAGATCATAAGTATATTCCACTCTGAGGTAGTTGTTGTGGTTAGTAATGTCCTTTCTTTTTCTTTTTTTTTTTTTTGCGGGCAATGGGGGTTAAGTGACTTGCCCAGGGTCACACAGCTAGTAAGTGTCAAGTTGTTCGAGGCCGGATTTGAACTCAGGTCCTCCTGACTCCAGGGCCGGTGCTTTATCCACTGTGCTATTTAGCCGCCCCTTAGTAAGTCCTTTCTTATAGGATATAAAGCCGAAGCCTGCCACGCAGCAACTTCCCCCAAAGGTTTCTGGAGGGGAATGTCTTGTAGGTGTTCTGGGTCTGGAGTCAGGAAGTCTTGAGTTCAAATTCAGCCTCAGACACTTCTAACTGTGTGACTCTGGGCAAGTCACCTAATTGTATCCAGGAGACTGGCTTGAGAAACCTTACAAATTGAGGAAAGGGCTCATTATTGAGCAAATGTCCATGGGAAAATTGGTTGTGGGGGAAGATGGTGTCTTTCACTTCAACTAATGGAAGAGATGACTGGGGACAAGTTAGATCTATTTGGGCCTTAATTAAAAACAACTTCTCTTGGGGGCAGCTAGGTGGCTCAGTGGATAAAACACTGACCCTGGATTCAGGAGGACCTGAGTTCAAATTCGGCCTCTTGACACTTGACACTTGACACTTACTAGCTGTGTGACCCTGGGAAAGTCACTTAACCCTCATTGCCCCCCCCAAAGGACAATAGTGTCGATTACAAAGACATTTGGAAAGACCTTTAAGGGGGTAAAGGAAAGTGGAGAAAACCTCCTCACAGAACCAGAAGAATGGAATCCCATATAGTGAAAAGTGAAGGAGATTAAATGAACAGAGAATCTTGATGGGAATTTAGAGGAAAAATGTGAAAAAACCACAATTATACTTTACACATTGGAATCAATTACCTTAAATGTAAATAGTCGTTAACCAATTAGAATTGTTTTTCTTGATGTTCAATGTTAAAGCTAATAAAACATTTAATTTAGAAATGTGACCCCACCCTGGACCAGAAGACTTGGCTATGAAAGTAGAGAATGGAGTGATGTAGCCAGACAGAAGCTCATTCCTTGCACAGGGAATCTCCAAGAAAAACTATGTCCATTCATTACTTCCATTTCCTCACCTTCCATTCACTTTTCAGTCCTTGTCATCTGGCTCAACCTTGCTGAAATTGCTCTTTTTACAGTTACCAGAGATCTCTTGGCTGTCAAATCCAGTGAGCTTTTCTTAGCTCAGTGTCAGGGGATGTTGGCAAAGCCATTGTTGTTGAGGTGTCAGTTGGCTTAGATGGCTAGTGAGCTCTTGTCCAATTAGGGGATTCTGGGATTCTCTGGTTCTAACAATCTCTGAGCTCCTAATTTAAAATCAAGAGTAGTAAACTCCCTTCAGGATTAGGTTGTTCTAAGGCGATAACCACAAGGTGGCGGCACATCCTTATATTGCAGGCAAAGGATGTTCTGTTAGCCCCCAAATGCTTACTTCTGCCGTCCTCATTAGCAGGACTGTGGGCTCTTTGTACTGGGGCTCTGTTTTGGCCTCACCCATGGCTCCAGCATCCCCTAGTCCTTGGAGACCCGGGTCCCACCTCCCTCACTACCTGCATCATGGGCAGGGTCCAGGGGGAAGCATGTTGGGCTCTCATGTTTATCATTGAATCTCATTGTTTATCATTGAATCACACAGACCTTTCCCAAGGGGCTCCCAATGATGAGGGTCCTTTTGGGGTATCCTTTTGCTTGTGTATCCTGCCTCCCCCTGAAACGAGATGCTTCTTGAGGGTAGGAACCAATTTCTGAATCAGACCAGAGATTTTCTGAGGGCAGGGACTATGTCTCCTACCTTGGATTGAGGGATACCCAAGGGTGAGAAATGTTCATTCTGGTGATGCTGAAAAGATGAAATAGACGGGTCTTTGCAACAGAATTAAAGCAGTTGGGAGAGAGAGCTGGACTGTACTGCTTCCCTTGCTGGTCCTCTGGCTACTGTGTCTTACCACTGTGGGCCAGTGGAAGGCCCTTGGATCAGGCATCAGGGGACCTGAGTTCAAATGCTGCTATTGGTATTTCATGTGTGACCTAGGGAAGGGCAGGTAATTTCCCTGGGCCTCAGTTTCCATATCTGTAAAAAAAAAAAGGAGTTGAACTAGACATCCTAACTTTGGGGACTCTCCGAGGGCAAGGATTATGCTTCCCCTCTCAGACTTGGAGCTCCTTAAGGACAGGGAAGGATAAGCATTATCCTTCCAAACAGGAACTAAGGTGTCCCTCTAAGAAGTTTATAGAGATTGCCCAGCCTCTGGAAGTTGTCACTTCCCCAGCCTCCAGCAGGTGGCAGTAATGACCCAGAGAAAGCTCTTAGGAAGTCTAAGCAAAAGGAAGACAGGTTGGTCCTTGGGCTAAGCAAACTTGATGTCCATCTTCCCTCCCCATTCCTTGTCACCAACTCCATGTACCTCCAAGGTGGGAAGAATTCACATTATCCCTTAAAATTTTTTTTTTTTAAATTAAAAAAAATTTTTTTTGGTGGGGCAATGAGGGTTAAGTGACTTTCCCAGGGTCACACAGCTAACAAGTGTCAAGTGTCTGAGGCTAGATTTGAACTCAGGTCCTCCTGAATGCAGGGCTGGTGCTTTATCCACTCTATCACCTAGATGCCCCTTCACATTATCCCTTACAGAAAGTTTCCTACCTCTAGCCATGGCCTGATATTCAGGCTATGGAAGATTAATTACTTGGCTGATTGGGTAGAGATAGGGTAGGGGGTGGAGGGAGCATGAAGTGGGGCAGTTGAGCAGAGAAGCCAAGAGTCAAATCCACAGTCACATCATCACAGACCCTCTGAGCTGGAAAGGACTTTAGAGGTCATCTGGTTCAATCTACAGCTGGACAGGAATCCTCTGCATGACAAAGGCGATCCAAACTTTGCCTGAGACCTCCAGTGGCGGGGAGCCCCCCCCCCCAAGGCAGCCCATTCAGCACTGGAGAGAGACCTTGAATTTTGAGAAAAGTCTTTTTTTTTTTTGGTGAGGCAATTGGGGTTAAGTGACTTGCCCAGGGTCATACAGCTAGTAAGTGTTAAGTGTCTGAGGCCGGATTTGAACTCAAGTCCTCCTGAATCCAGAGCGGATGCTCTATCCACTGTGCCACCTAGCTGCCTCGAGGAAAGTCTTAATCTGCCTTTAGGACCTTCTTTCCCTTGTTTCTAGTTGTGCCATCTGGGGTCATGGAAAAAAATGGAATTTTTCTTCCACGTGACAGCCCTTAGGGTAGCTATTGGGTCCTCCCCCCCCCCCAGCCTTTTTTCCTCTAGAATAAACAGCCCCAGTTCATTCAACTGATGGTCATGCTGTTGACCATTGATCACTGAAGTGATGCTTAAAGGACAACATGGCAGCCTGCGATTGTGGTCTGGCCACAATTCTCACAGAGCTTAAGGCTCCATTTGCCCCAGTGGAACTTAGAATTTACCCAGAAGGCAGACATTGTAATGTGTGTCCATATCCCACTCTTTAGAATTGTGGTAGAGAGAGTCTAGGGATGGGGTATAGGAGGCCAGGATTCCAGGGTCTTCTCAGGTACTTTCTGGCTATGGGATCTTGGGTAAATGGTTTTCCTTTTTGGGTCTCTGTTCTCTCCTCTGAAAAAATGAACTGTTTGGACTAGGATAATATAACATTCTCTGTCCTAAGGTCCCATTGCTGTTCTGAATTTGAAATTCTAAGGTCCCTTCCAGGGCAGTGGATAGAGTGTTTGGCTAAGAGTCAGGAAAATCTAAGTTCGATGCTATCTCAGACACTTATTAGCCATGTGATCCTGGGTAAGTCACTTTACCTCTGTTTGCCTCAGTTTCATCAAATGTAGAATAGGGGTAATAATAGCATCCACCTTGGAGGGTTGTTGTAAGGATCAGATGAGACAATAATCATAAAAGTATTAAGTATGGTGCCTGGTACACAGTTGGTGTGATATAAATGCTATTATTGTTATTATTTTATGTTCTAAGGCCCCTCCCAAATCTGACTATGTCAACAACAACGATCATAATAGCTAGCATTACTCTCAGCAAGACAATGATCCAAGACAATCCCAAAGGACTCATGATGAAGCACACTCTCCACCTCCAGAGAAGGAACTGATATTGATGGAACACAGACTGAAGCAGGCAATTTGTCACTTTCTTTCTTTCATTTTTTAAATTTGACTCCTCTTGTACAAAACGACTCACATGGGGATGTTTTACATAATTGCATATGTATAACCTGTATCTGATAGCTTACCACCTCGGGGAGGAGGGAGGGGAGAGAGGGATAGAACTGGGAATTCCAAACTTTAAACAAAAATGTTTAAATAGAAAAAAAATAGCTAGCATTGTGAGGTTCACAAGGCACTTTACAAATAGCGTCTTCTTTTATTCTCAAGACAGCACTGCAAGGTGGGTACTATGATCATACCCATTTTGTAGATTAGGAAACTGAGGTATACAGCGATTAAGGGAGTTGTCCAGGGTCACATGGCTAGTATCTGAGAGCAGATTTCTATGATCTCTTCCAGCTCGGACTCTGTATGTTATAATATTCTGCTCACTTAAGACATTTTTTTTTTGGTGAGGCAATTGGGGTTAAGTGACTTGCCCACGGTCACACAGCTAGCAAGTGTTAAGTGTCTGAGGTCAGATTTGAACTCAGGTCCTCCTGAATCCAGGGCTGGTGCTCTATCCACTGTGCCACCTAGCTGCCCCTCACTTAAGACATTTTGAGCTGATCTACTAGACGGAGTTTATTTCAGTGGCCAAATGGAGTCTTGTACATCTGGGCGACCACTGTGGAGAGGGAAGTTACACGTGTTATCCAGGTCAGAAATGACCTTTGGGAGTAGGGTGCCATTGTGGACAGAGTACTGGTGTTATGCAGCTTGGGTTTAAATCTAGCCCCAGAACCTTACTAGTTGGTGAGAGCTGGGTCATAACCTCTTATGGTGTCTGTTTCCTAATCTGTAAAAGGGATAAATCATGCTCATGATACCTACCTCATAAGGTTGTTGTGAGGAAAGTGCTTTGTAATCCATAAAGTACTAAGGAAATGTGAGCTACTAGCATTATTATTAGGGGCAGCAAAGTGGCAGTGGCTGAGTGCAAGACCTGGAATCAGGAAGACTCATCTTCCTGAGTTCAAATCCGGCCTCTGACACTTTCTAGCTGTGTGACCTTGGGCAAGTCACTTCATCCTGCTTGCCTCAGTTTCTTCATCTGTAAAATGAACTGGAGAAGGAAATGGCAAACCACTTTGGTATCTTTGCCAAGAAAACCCCAAATGGGGCCATGAAGAGTCAGACATGACTGAAAAAGACTGAACAGCAACAACAGTATTACTATCACTCATTATCTCCTCTGGTGGAAAAGAAAGATCGCTTCAGAAGATTTGCGTTCGAGATTCCAGCTGTGCTCCTTCCTGGTGACTTTAACTCTCATGGTCCCAGTTTCCTCATCTATAAAATAATAATTGGACTAAGCGACTTCTAAGGTCCTTCCAGCTCGAAATCTGTGAACCTAATGTGTGATGAGATACAAGGGACAGGGATTCACTGTATGTCAGTGACACGCAATGGACTGCACATTTATTCTTCCATATGTGGGACCGACGCTCCTGATCCAGCATCTCTTGTGTCTCCGAGTTGTTTTCTCACCCACTGGGATGGACTGCACTGAGTATTCTCACTCTCCATGGGTTTCCCTTGTGATCAGAGGCACACATTTGTGACTCAGCTGTCAGGGGATGATTCTATTATTTGTGGCCAGGGAACAGAGTATCTTTTTGGGCAGTTTACCAACCCTGCGGAACCGAAACCCGCAGTCTTAGTTTCATCAACACTGAGGTCTAACCACTGACTTAACCAGCCCGGATGGTGTAAATAGTGTAAATATGCACACAGTACACATACACCCATTCCTACACATGCTCATCCGCTCATACAAAGTCACAGAGACACTCACATAATCCTACACTCACAAACTTAGATTACAATTATCCACATATGTGTAGGTATCTACCCATGTGTAGTATCATAGGATTCAGAACTGGAAGTGACTTTAGAGATGATCTCATTTAACCCTCTCATTTAAGAAGTGAGGAGGGCAGCTAGGTGGTGCAGTGGATAGAGCACCGGCCCTGGATTCAGGAGTACCTGAGTTCAAATCCGGCTTCAGACACTTGACATTTACTAGCTATGTGACCTTGGGCAAGTCACTTAACCCTCATTGCTCTGCCCCCCCAAAAGGGAGGAAACTTGGGCCCACAGAGGTGCAGGGAGTTGTATTATGATGCCTGAGTTCAAATCCTGTCTCTGGCTAGAGAAAGCTAGGTGGCTCAGTGAATGGAGTGTTGGGCCTAAGTTAGGATGACCTGAGTTTAAATATAGCCTAAGGGATTGCCAAGAAACTGTGTTTGTCCCTGGGCAAGTCATTTAACCTGCCTCAGTTTCCTCAGTTGTAAAATGGGGATAATAACAGCACCTCCCTCTTGAAGATCAAATGAGATAATATTTATAAAGTGCTTGACACAGTGCCTGGCACATAGTAGGTCTTTCTTTCCTGGCAAATCATTTAACTTCTCAGTACCCCTATCCATTCTATAAGGCTATAAGTTGCAATGACGGTATCAACCTTCACTGGTCAGAGGCCTGAGTTCAAATCCTGGATGTGTTATTCATTGCCCATGTGACCTTGGGCAGGTCCATTAACCTCACTGGTCTCAGTTTTCTCATGTGTAAAGTGAAAGGGTCGGGCTCAACCTTTATCTATCCTCATATCTCTTGGTTTTCAGTAACCCTTCCCATTGCCCCTATTTAATAGAAAAGGAAATAAATTCTGGAGTTTACCATGAATGAGCACATAAGCATAAAATGAGTTTCATGAGGGAAACTTTATTTAGGAGATAAATTTTAGTATCATAAAATTATAGAAATTTATCAGAACACAGTCAAATAAATTAGTGAGACCCTGATTTGGTTTCTTGTCAACCAACATTTTTTTTTTTCTTGGCTTAGTTTTGAAAGAGATCCCCACAGATCACA
Source organism: Dromiciops gliroides (assembly GCF_019393635.1). Taxonomy (NCBI): domain Eukaryota; kingdom Metazoa; phylum Chordata; class Mammalia; order Microbiotheria; family Microbiotheriidae; genus Dromiciops; species Dromiciops gliroides. The sequence goes on along the minus strand of NC_057863.1, from coordinate 617,807,112 downwards.
TCCAGCCTAAAGATTGTTTCTTGCTCTGGATTTGATTGAGAGCAGGAATGAGACTCTGGATTCACAGAGATAGATTATTATAAACAAGATTAAAGCCTGAGAAGAAGGCTTATATCCCTCCTGCCCTCCTTATCTCTTTCTCCCCCTCCCCCTCTCTCTTCTCTCTCTCCTCTCTCTTCTTTCTCTCTCTCTGTCTCTCTCTTCTCTCTTTCTGCCTGTCTTTGTCTCTGCTCTCTCTGCCTGTTTCTCTTTCCTCTCGCTCTCTTCTTCTTTCCCTCTCTCTCACCTCTCTCTTCATTCTCTCTCTCCTCTTTCTCTTTCTTTCTCTCTCCCTCCTCCATCTCTCCCTCCTCTCTATCTTTCTATCTCTATTCTCCCCACCACACACAGTGCATAAATATATAGAGGATATATACACACAAATACACACATGTATATGTGCATGCATGTATGTATGTATATATACATACACAACACAGAGGCAGCTATATGGGTCAGTGGGTAGACCACTGGACCTGACCAACCTGAATCACTGCCTTGTTGATGTGGAAGGACTTGAGTAGCTCAAAGAACCTCTGAGCTATGTGGTGTAGGGTTACCCAAGTACTAAAATGATAAAAGAGATGATATTGGAAGGTCAGCCACTCAGGTTGGAAGATGTCCAATATGCTACTGGGGAAGAGCAAAGGACAACCACAAGTAGCCCCAGTAATAATGACTTCATTATGATTTTATTTATTTATTTATTATAGTAGTTATTTATTCATTATTTGGCTGGGCCAAAGCCAAAAGGAAGTTAAGCTGTGGATGTATCTGGTGATGAAAGGAAAGCCCAATGATATAAAGATCAATACTGCATAAGAACTTAGAATGTAAGATCTATGAATCAAGGTAAGTTGGACACGGTTAAACAGCAGATGGAAAGATTAAACATAGACATCTTGGGTGTCAAAGAACTTAAATGGATGGAAATGGGTGAGTTTCATTCAGATGATCACTACATACAGTAGCATGGGAAAGAATCCCTTAGAAGAAATGGAGTAACCTTCATAGTCAATAATAGGGTGAGAAAAGCAGTACTGGGGTGAGAGAAAAGTTGTTATGACAGAAACTGTTCACACCCATTGTAACATATATATGTACACATACATACATATAACACACATGTATATACATATCACACACACACACACATATATATATATATATGAGGCAATTGGGGTTAACTGACTTGCCCAGGGTCACACAGCTAGTAAATGTCAAGTGTCTGAGGCCAGATTTGAACTCAGGTCCTTCTGAATCCAGGGCTGATGCTCTATCCACTGTGGCACCTAGCTGCCCGCCCCCCCCCATTCTTTTTTTTTTTTTTTAAGTGAGGCAATTGGGGTTAAATGACTTGCCCAGAGTCACACAGCTAGTAAGTGTTAAGTGTCTGAGGCTGGATTTGAACTCAGGTACTCCTGACTCCAGGGCTGGTGCTCCATCCACTGCACCACCTAGCTGCTCCCCCCCCCCATTCTTTTTACATGATCCTAGTAACTTCAAAATTTCAGTAATGTCCTTGCATTCCTACTATTAAGTTATTTATTTATTCCCAATTAGGTTGAGCTGAACCACACCCTGCGTCCCCCCACCCAGGGATGGTGCCTTGTAGAGGAACCTAGCTTGAGTTGGATCTCAGCTTCTAATGTCCTTGTCCCCTTCATTGGGATTCAGGGCATGAAGGGCAAAACAGTCAGAATGAAGTGGTTTTCCTTGCTCGGATTTCCGAGGATGGCTGGTATCGAATGCCTGGGCTTTCTACCTAATGTGACTCCTCCCTTTTCTCCTAAAAGTATAGGGACTTTTTCCTGTGAATCTGCTAGTGGGACATGCCCCAGTGTGGTGGACTTGCTACCCTGTTGTCTCGATTAAAGACACTTTATGGGGGTAGCTAGGTGGCACAGTGGATAAAGCACTGGCCCTGGATTCAGGGGGACCTGAGTTCAAATTCAGCCTCAGACACTTGACACTTACTAGCTGTGTGACTCTGGGCAAGTCACTTAACCCTCATTGCTGCCCCCCCCCAATAAAAAAGATGATTTATTCCTTCACTCATGAGTTGGATTTATTTCAGGACTTGACGGGGTATAATTTCAAAAATGACTAGGTGAAATCTGTTTGAATCCAAGACAAACTGTTCAACATCACAGTAATACAAGTCTGTGCTCTGATCAGTGATGCCCAAGAGGCCAAAGTTGATAAAGAAAGCTGAGCTCGGCAGAATGGATGCTTTTGAATTGTGGGGGAGACCACAGTGGTCTAATGGTGATGGGGAGAAATCTTGAGGAAGGCAAGAAAGAGCCCCAATTCCCCCAGAGTAAGGGAAGAGTGAGAGTTGGGACCAGGGAAATGGGCATGGCTGCCCCTTCTTTTCCTTAGTCTGTGAAAACAAAAGCAGGCAGAAACATCCCCTGTTACACACCCCAGGGAACTCCTGGCTTCCAGGCCATCTCCACAGGAGTTCTTCACATGACCCTTAGAGGAAATGCCATCAGACTCAGGCTCCTCCTTTTGGGTGTAAAAGCCGCTTAAAGTCCTGACTTACCTCTCCTTCTCCTCCAGCCTGGCTCAGCCTCTGTTTGCTTGGAACAACTGACTCACTCCCCATTGCATAGGGCAGGTTCCCCAAGCAACTGTCATTCGAACGATTCCTCAAAGAACAAACCCCAACTTGCCTCTTCCAGGAAGCTTTCCTGGACTAAATGGACAGGAGAGAATGTGTGCTCCAGAGGCCTGCCCTGTCTAAATGTGTGACCTTGGCCCAGGAGTCACTCAGTCCCTCTCTTCTTCCTGTGGATAGGATAAACAGGTGATGGAACTATAGCACATCAGAGCTGGGAAGGATTTTAGAACCTAGGATATCAAAACTGAGAGGGGATCCTAGAACACAGAATGTCAAAGCTGGGAGGGTCCTTAGAACATAGTATGTTAGAGCTGGGAGGGTCCTTGGAACACAGAATGTAAGAGCTGGGAGGGCCCTTAGAATATAGATGTCTGAGGTGAAGAGAATCCTAATGTCCAACCACCTCATCTCATATTTGAGGAAATAGGCTCAGATGGAGAAATGTTCTAATCGACACTTTGAATTAGTGAAAGAGCTAGTATTAGAACCTGGTTTTTCTGATTTTCTGCACTATTCTTTCTTTTATTTTTTTATTTTTTAGTGAGGCAATTGGGGTTAAGTGACTTGCCCAGGGTCACACAGCTAGTAAATGTTAAGTGTCTGAGGCCAGATTTGAACTCAGGTACTCCTGAATCCAGGGCCGGTGCTCTATCCACTGCGCCACCTAGCTGCCCCCTGCACTATTCTTTCTTATGGAGCTGAGTGGCTAGAGACAAAGTGACTGTGATCAAAGATGTGGAGGCAGTCTATTCCTTAGGTCTAGTTCATTGTCTCACTGGCCTCTTCATATGCAGTTGAGCTGTTCAAACCTCAGACTCTTTCTAAGGTCTGTGGAACACTTCTTTTAAGCCCTGAAGGGCTCCCCTTTATAGTTCCTTGTCTCTGTTTTTAATCCCTTGAGACCTTCAGCCTGGCTTTTTTTTTTTTAATTTTTTTTTTTTGTGGGGCAGTGAGGGTTAAGTGACTTGCCCAGGGTCACACACCTAGTAAGTGTCAAGTGTCTGCAGCCTGGCTTCAATATGACTGGGGCACACTATTACATTAGTCTATACTGTGACCTGCCCTGGAGGTACAATAGCTTCTCTCTGAGGTTCCCTCCAGTTTACCCCATATATGTCTTGCATTTGCACAGTTGTTTGTATGTTGTCTCCCCCATTAGACTGTAAGGTTCTTGAGGGCAGGGACTACATGTTGCCTCTCTTTGTATCTGCAGGCTTAGTTCCTGGCGCATCCAGCAAATTGCTTAATAAATAAATGCTTTCTGACTAGAGTTTCACAATCTATTTGGTTCTGTAGACTTTACCTTTTTTTCCTCAGTAAATACTCCTTCCTCTGGTTGTCTAGTGATGATACAATTAAGGTTGGCCCTGGGATAGGCAATCACCTATAGGGACCTAGCAGCTGGAGACAACTAATCTTTTTTTCTTTTCACTTAATAGTATTTTATTTTTTCCCCAATTACATGCAAAGGCAGTTTTTACCATTCATTTTAATTTAATTTAATTTTATTTTTTGGTGAGGTAATGGGGGTTAAGTGACTTGCCTAGGGTCACACAGCTAGTAAGTGTCAAGTGTCCAAGGCCAGATTTGAACTCAGGTCCTCCTGAATCCAGGGCTGGTGCTTTATCCGCTGTGCCATCTAGCTGCCCCTTTACCATTCATTTTTGTAAGATTTTGGGTTTGAAGGTTTTTTTCCTCCCTCTCCCACCCCAAGCCAGCAAGCAATCCAATCTAGGTTATATAGTACAATCATATTAAATATATTTCCACATTAGTCATTGTTGTGAAAGAAGAATTAGAACAAAAGAGAAAAAAAACATGAGAAAGAAAACAACAACAAAAAAACCCCAACAACAACAAAAGAAGTGAGAATTGTATGCTTCGATCTGCATTCACACTCCATAGTTCTTTCTCTGGATGTGGATACCATTTTCCATCGTGAGTCATTTGGAATTGTGTTGGATCATTGTATTGCTGAGAAAAGCTAAGTCAATCATAGTTGATCATCACACAATATTGCTGTTACTGTGTATAATGTTCTCCTGGTGCTGCTCACTTCATTTAGCATCAGTTCATGTAAGTCTTTCAAGGTTTTTCTGAAAATTGCCTGCTTATCATTTCTTATAACACAATAGTATTCCATTACATTCATATATTACAACTTGTTTAGCCATTCCCCAATTGATGGGCATCCCCTCGATTTCCAATTATTTGCCACCACAAAAAGAGCTGCTATAATTATTTTTGTATATGTGGAAGACAATTAATCTTAGTCTGTTGGAACTCTGGCAACTGGGGGCTGGTTCCTTTCCCTGGGGTCTCTCCTGCCATTCCCCAACTTCAAGGTTCTAAGACTATGTTGTTCTTCAAGAAAGGGGTCAGGGCATGTGTCCTATAGGGAAGTTCTAAAACCCTCATGATCTCCATTCATTTAGAATTGGAAGAGACTGTAGAGGTCATCTAGCCTACCCACCCCCATTTTACAGGTGAGGCTCAGAGGGGTTAAGCAACTTTCCCAAGGTCACACAGGAAATGTATTGTAAGCAGGTATCCTCCATCTTTTCCTCCTCTTTTGCAATGGTTGTCTCCCATGCTTGGAATACTCAACCACTGATGTCTCCACCTTTCAGTTTCCCAGACATCCTCTAAGACTCAGCTCAAATGCCACCTTTTGAAAGAATCCTTTTCAGTCCCCCAGCAGCTGGTGCCTGCCCCCTGGAGGATACCTCATCTACTTACCTTATCTACTCTATATATTCTGTATATGTCATACATGTACATAGTTATTGGCATGTTGTCTTTCCCATTAGAATGTAAGCTCCTTGAGGGCAGGAGCTGTTTTTGCATTTCTTTTTATCTCCAGTGTTTAGCACAGAGTAAGTGTTTAATAAATGATTGTTGACTGACTGATGGGCTCCTCCTTTCTTTGTGACACCTGGGGAAGATGGGATCATGATCACCATTATCAGTTTTATCATAGATTGTAAGCAGCTCTGGAGTCAGAGGCAGGAGATTCATAGATTTAGATCCCATATCTGATACTGATTAGCTTGGAGGCCTTGGAGGAGTCACTGAACCTCTTGAAGTCTTGGCTTCCCTGTCTGTGAAATGGGGATGACTCTGCCTACTTCACAGGGTTGTGGTGACAAAAGCACTTTGATTACCTTAAAGTATTATTATTGTTGACATCAGTGCTGTCATGGTCTTCACTGTCATAATTGCTGTCACCTTAATTACTGTCATTCCCCAAAAGCATTAACCTAATTGCACCAGGCTTTATACTAGGCATGGTGGAAAGAACATTGAACTAGGAAACACTGTCAGAGTTGGGTCTTAAATTCAAGACTTGTGATTCAAGTGGCTTCCTTTCTTTGGGTTTTAGTCACCTTTAAAAAAGGGTATATGGGGGGCAGCTAGGTGGTACAGTAGATAGAGCACTGGCCCTGGAGTCAGGAGGACCTGAGTTCAAATCCAACCTCAGACACTTAACACTTACTAGCTGTGTGACCCTGGGCAAGTCACTTAACCCCAATTGCCTCACTTAAAAAAAAAAGGGTATATGGGATATTGAAGGAAGACTAGTACCTCTGGTATGAGGGATTGTCAAGCTTTTTTCAGGACTGCTCATCTACCTTTGGTGTCCGCCTGACACTCAACTCTCACCTGTGGTTCCAAGAAGCTGTAGCTTCACAGTGGCCACACCTCAGTAAACGTCTTGGCAGACGGGCTAAACCAGGTTGAGGGTAACCGACAGGTCACAAACCCTTTGGTGAGTTAGGGGGGTGTCCACCTCAGGCATGTGAAGACTTCCAGAGGAATGAGTAGATGAGAACAATTTGTTCCAATGACCATGAAGGTGGTGGAAGCAGGTACCATGAAGCACTTAAAGCTTGGTCAGACATCAAAGACACCAGGGTCCTCTTGAGTTTTTGTTCAGCCACTGGATTTTGATGACTAAGGAAGAGAGTGAGGCTGATGACTTTGTGCAACTCAGCTTCACTTAAATCCAATTCACACACACGAGTCAAGACATCACCTGTGATGTCATCAGTCCTCTTCGACAATGGACAGACAACAATGATAACAACAGACAACAGTCACCTTTTATGTAACTGGAGAGATTGGGCTAGGTGATCTCAAGCACCCTCCAGTCCTGAAAACTGACATTCTGTATCCTAAGGCCCCTTCTGGCTAGGACGTTCTATGTCCTAAGGCCCTTTCTTGCTCCTGTATTCTATGTTCTAAGGTAGGGACAACTCCGACATTCTATGTTCTGTGATTCCTTCTAGTTGTAACATTCTATGTTCTAAGGCCCTTTCTAACTCTAATATTCTATGTTCATCCTAAGGCCCCTTCTGGCTAGGATGTTCTATGTCCTAAGGCCCTTTCTTGCTCCTGTATTCTATGTTCTAAGGTAGGGACAACTCTGACATTCTATGTTCTGTGATTTCTTCTAGTTGTAACATTATATCTTCTAAGGCCCTTTCTAACTCTAATATTCTATGTTCTAAGATTTCTTCCAGCTCTAATATTGTTTTATGGCTTCTTCCAGCTCTAACATGCTGTGTTCTAAAGTTCCTCTAGCTCTGATGTTCTTTGTTCTAAAGTCCCTTCAAGATTTAACATACTCTGTTCTAAGGCCCCTTCCAGCTCTGATGTTATTTGCTGAAGAAGCATTGGTGGTAAACTAGTTAGCATAGCTGCCTTCTAAGCAACTGACCCAGGGTTTGATTTCCAACCCATACATATTATGTTTTGAGAAGCAGCAGTGGTGTCTTTGAATAGTGGATAGATTGTTGAACTAATACTTAGGAAGATCTGGGTTCAAATCCTGCCTTAGACCCTTATTAGCTGTGTGACCTCTGAAAGGCACCCAACCTTTTGTGCCTTGGTTTTGTAATCTATAAAATGGGAGGGTTGGATTAAACGGCCTCTGAGGTGAGGTCTAACTCAAAACCTATGAGCCTGTGACTCCTCTTGCTTTGGCATTTTGTATTCTAGTGTTCCTTCCAGCTCCAACATTCTCTGTTCTAGGGTCCCTCCCAACTCTGTTGTTCTGCATTATAAGGTCTTTCTGGCACTGACATTCAGTGACTCAGTTGACCTATTCTTTTTTGTTTTGTTTTTAAATTTTATTTTTTCAATTATATGTAAAGATATTTTTTGAGTTTCAAATTTTCCACCCACCCTCCCTTTCCTCCCCGCTCCAGAGGCCAGCAAGCAATTTAATATAGGTTATACATTACAATCATGTTAAACATATTTTCACATTAATCAGAACAAAAGGAAAAAACACAAGAAAGAATAAACAAGAACAATAACAAAAAAGCAACAATAAAAGTGAAAATAGTGTGCTTCACTCTGCATTCTGACTCCATAGTTCTTTTTCTGAACGTGGAGAGCATTTTCCACCATAAGTCTCTTGGCATTGTCAGTTGACCTATTCTCTTCTATTCTGGTATATTCTGACTATCTAACAAAGAGGACAATGAAGACCTTGTCATTCATAAATATTTATTAAATTATTGTTACGTGCAAAACACTATATTATGCTCAGGAGGTACAACATTTGTACCCCTTCCCTTCCCTTCCCCGTCTCCTTCCCTTCCCTTCCCCGTCTCCTTCCCTTCCCTTCCCTTCCCTTCCCTTCCCTTCCCTTCCCTTCCCTTCCCTTCCCTTCCCTTCCCTTCCCTTCCCTTCCCTTCCCTTCCCTTCCCTTCCCTTCCCTTCCCTTCCCTTCCCTTCCCTTCCCTTCCCTTCCCCGTCTCCTTCCCTTCCCTTCCCTTCCCTTCCCTTCCCTTCCCTTCCCTTCCCTTCCCTTCCCTTCCCTTCCCTTCCCTTCCCTTCCCTTCCCTTCCCTTCCCTTCCCTTCCCTTCCCTTCCCTTCCCTTCCCTTCCCTTCCCTTCCCTTCCCTTCCCTTCCCTTCCCTTCCCTTCCCTTCCCTTCCCTTCCCTTCCCTTCCCTTCCCTTCCCTTCCCTTCCCCTTCCCCTTCCCTGTTTTCTTCTCCTTCCCTATCTCCTTCTCCTTCCCCTTCCTTTCCCCCTTCCCTTTTCCATAATAATGCCAGTAGATTACTGTCCATAGAAGAAGATGCTGCTGCTGTCAGTAGGCATGTGCTCTGAGATGGAATTCCGGGGTGGATGAGCTACCATCTGTCAACTGTATCTTTTTGTAGACCTTGGTGAGCGCCATGCTGGAAACATTGACCTGATTTGCTAATGGACAATTGGGGAGAGTGTGGCAACATCACATATAGGTCAAAGGGAGTGATTTGGAGTCTTCCATCTTCCCTTAGTCAATGGATTCTCCATTGGCTGGAGATAGAGATGGATAGATATATTGATGATGGATGGATAAAGCATTGGTTAAGTGCTTATTATGTGCCACACAATGTGCTAAGTACTGGGGATACAAGCACAAGCAAAACATTTGGAGATGCAGGACTTGACTCCTTTCTGTGGTTTTGCTTCTAGCATGAGTAGCACATCTTGGGCAAATTTCTTCTGCCTCTATTGACTCGCCTGTAATCGGGGATCATTGTCCAAGTCATTGGCCTGCCCATTTTGCTGTTTGTGGAGTTTATTAAAAACATGAACTCACAGAGGCATCTTGGTATAGTGGGTAGAGAGCTGGCTTTGGAATCAGGAAGACCTACATTAACTTCCTGCCTCTGCAATGCACTGGCTGGATGCTCTTGCCAAACTGTTCCTAGCTTTCCTCCAAAAAGCGACCATTCTGAGCTTTCCAATCTATGTGTCTTTGCTCAAGGCTCTTGTCCTTGCCCGGAATGTTCCCCATCACACTATTCACCTGGTGACCTCCTTGCCATCCTTTAAAGCCCCCTCAAAATGCCACATCCTGTAGGAATCTTCCCTTGACTCCTTGGGAGGCACTAATGAACTTTCTCATCAGACCACATACAGAATTTAATGAATACACGTTAGTTGACTGACCGACAACAATTTGCTTATACCTCTCCAATGCAGTATCCTGCACCAGTTTGTATCTGTTCATGTGTCTTCTCCCTCTACTAAACTGTGAGAAGGGAAGTGATTTTTCCAAGGTCATAGACATATGTTAAAGTCAGATCTCGAGCTACAACCAGATCTCCTGTGCACCAGTCCCAGGTATCAGGGTCTTACTCCAACTGCCTCTCCAATGCACCATGGTCTATCCATCGATGCTACCCATTGGAGGAATTTGAGCAAAGGCTGTCAGACTGTAGGATCATAGAGCCATAGGGTCATAGATCTAGAGTTAGAAATGTCTTCAGAAGCCATCCTTCATAATCCCTTCATTTACATATGGGGAAACTGAGGGCAGGGAGGTGTAGTGACTTGTCCAGTCTCCCACATGCTTTAGTATATATTAGAGGGGTGTCAGGGGTAACATGGGCTCTGGGGTCCCTTTTCTCTTTGAGGTTCTGTGGCCCATCTGTGGTCCCTGGGACATGGACCCTAGCTAGCACCCTCCCAGTGAGCTCCTCTCCTCAGGCATGGCAGTGTCATCCTCTCTTGCTAATTCAGTTTCCCAGGAAGAGCTGCTGATACTACTCCAGGCAGAGAGCTGGCCAGGCCTAGCCCTGTCCTTCCCTGCCCTAGAACAGGCCTCAGCCCCAGGAATAATCCCAGAGTAGCTGAAGTTTTAAGGTATTATTAGTGCCAGCAGTCTGAGGTTAGGGGCTGGTGTGGTTCATGTATTGGTGACTAATCAGCAGTCTTTCAATTCATGATATTGCATGTAGACACAGTCTCAAAGGGAAGGGCCTGGACAACCAATGCAGGGCTCTGTCTCATTGGGCCTCCTGAAATCCTTAATCTTATTGGTTGACGGAACACCTGGCTGGGACTAGGTAGTGGCAACAGGGTCTTTGACCAGCATCTATAAAGACCATAAGCTAACAGGGAAACAGCAGAACCTCATCATTATCATCTTAACTCATTTACATAATGTTCTAAGTTTTATAAGTTTCCTAAAGATCTTGAGCTGGAATTCAGCCTCAGATCACGGATAAGTGACTGAGCAAGTTAATTAACCTCTCAGCCTTAGTTTTCTCATCTGTAAGATGGCAATAAAAATAGCACCTATGTTATTGGGTTGTTTCGAGGATCAAATAAGATAAACCTTAATGTACACTATGAATCCTTGCTATTATTATTTTGTTTTTCACCTCTGTCTCCCCCATTGCTAGGCTAAGGGTGCTAGACTTGTTAGATATTGAATAAATGCTTCAATAAGTGATTATTGAGATGAAGCATGGTACAGAGGAAGGAGTGCTGGATTTGAAGTCAAAGGTGCTTTGTTCAAATCCTGATGCGACCACTCACTATTCTTGTGACCTTGGGTAAATAATTTCTGTTTCTTCATCTATATAATGAGAAGGATAGGCTCCATGACCCTATGGTACCTTCCAGACCTAAGTCTATGAATCTATGAATTTGTTGATTCTTGTGAGGCTGATAGTACATGTGCAATTGGCCCTGTTTTACCAATGAGTAAAACTCAAAAGTGAGATGATCACCTGGGATTTGAACTTAGGTCTTCTGACTTGAAATCTAATGTTCTTCTAAGACTTCTTCAAATGGGAATGGCAGGCCCCCAATAGCAGAGTTTGATTCCCTGTTAGTGCTTTTTTAAATTTACACTCTTGGAATTGTAGCAAGATCTACACCATCTGGGTTGACCATACTCACTTGTAGTTCTCCCTGCAGTTTGCTGTTTACACATCCCCAAATTTAACCTCATCCCAAACTCTAGAATAACTCAGTAATATGTCTGGCTATTTTATTTATAATTAGTAAAATTACAGCCTCTCATTAATTAGTTAGCTTGAACCCCAACTATTCTTAAGTATTATCTATTGAATAAGCTGGAGAAACATGCTTTTCCAATAGTATTTGCTTATATCTCTTTATACTGAATCTCTTCTGATTAAATAAATTACACCTATAATTTGTGGAAAATGTTGCAACTAATAACACAAAGATATTGGTAATTACTCACAGTATTTTGGCTATGAGAAAGGTAATAGCCAGAGTCACTTTAAACACGCATTGTAACATCAGGTGACTTCATTTCCAGTGATAACATTTCACTATTCAGGTCACTTTGGATACTGAGTACAGTTTCTCAAGTATTCGCTTCATATTTTTACTCAAGAAAAGGGGTTAATTCAGTTTTTCTGGAGATGTTATGTTAGTCCTTCCCCTCTGTCTTTTCTTCAGCCATTTGGGAGATAGTTTTCCCAGAATATACTGCTAATCCCTCACAGATTCTTCGTAAAATTCTCCTTAGAAAAATGTGTCCACATTTCAGAAAAAACTTGTCAAGAACTGATGTAAAATAAAGTGAGAAGAGCTGGGAAATCACTGTACATTATAATTGCAATGTTGTAATGATGATCAGCTGTGAAAGACTTGGCTACTCTGATCAATACAACCATCTAAGGGGCAGCTAGGTGGCGCAGTGGATAGAGCACCAGCCCTGGAGTCAGGAGTATCTGAGTTCAAATCCGGCCTCAGACACTTAACACTTACTAGCTGTGTGACCCTGGGCAAGTCACTTAACCCCAATTGCCTCACTTAAAAAAAAAATACAACCATCCAAGACAATTCCAAATGACTCATGATGAAAAAATGTTTTTCACCTCCAGAGAAGTATAATTTTCTCTCCCTCCCCCTTTTTTTGCAATATGGCTAATATGCAAATGTTTTACATGATTTCACATGTATAACTAATTGATATAATTTTGCTTGCTTTCTCAGTGGGTGGGAGAGGGGTAGGAGAGAGGGAGAGAATTTGGAACCCCAAATTTGAAAATAAACTTAAAAACAAATAAATGATTTTTTTAAAAAGAAAAGAAAAAATACAAAATATATATTTAACTTGATTGGACATATATAACCTATGTCAGATTGCTTGCCATCTTGGGGAGAGGGGTGGTGAGAAAGGGAGAAAAATCTGGAATTCAAAATCTTATAAAAATGAATGAATGTTGAATACTGTCTTTACATGTAATTAGAAAAACGAAAATACTATTTACAAAAATAAAAAAAATGTGACATACCACAAAATAACAGTTGACAGACCTTGTTAGAAAGATGTTTCTCTTTACCTTCTTTCTTTCTGTCTTCATCAAAGTTTATCACATAGATCCTCAAAAGGAAAATTAACATTTATTATCTTAGATTTCACCTCATAGAAAGACAGTTACATCTGTAACTCTTGGCTTTTATGTCTTTAAAGATACAGTAACAATTTCTATAGTTTGGAGGATAAGATTTTGACACAAGGGTTTCTTGGTTTTTGTGTGTGTTGTCTTTTTGGTTCTGTTTATTTCATTTTGTCCTCCTCCCATTTTCCCCAAACTATTATTGTTGTTGTTTGTCCTTCATTCTCAAAGAGGACCATGGCATAGGGCTGATGTCATGACTTTCAGTGAATTGGATTTAAATGAGGGAGGGCTGTGCAAGGTCACCAACCTCACTCTCTCCTCCAGAGCCATCTGAGTCCAATGGCATGATATATATCAGGACAACTGGAGATGACTCTGGATGCTTAAGGCAATTGGGGTTAAGTGACTTGCCCAGGGTTACACAGCTAGCATCAAGTGTCAGAGTTGAGATTTGAACTCAAGTCCTCTTGACTCCAAGGCCAGTGCTCTAGCCACTGTGCCCCCTAGCTACTCCCCAAACCATTAACATCTGTGGGAAAGAGAATCTTGGAAAGGCTGGGGGCAGGATAGGGACTGGAGTATGGTACACAGACTAGAGATAATAACTATAACTCATATTTTAATGACACTTTACAATTTATAAAATGTTTTTCTTCATGACAATCTTGTGATATAGGTAGGGTAAAAATAGAAAAAATAGGGTATTCCTATTTTTCTGTGCTTTGGGGCCAAGAGAGGTCAAATGATTTATTTCCCTACAGTCACCCAGCTAGAAAGTGTTAGAACTGGGGTTTGAACTCAGGTATCCTGGCTCTAAGCCCAGCAAAAGTTGTCACAAGGAATTCCAGGTCTAGGATGCTTGTCCCTTATTTTCCCCAAAGACTTTGGGGGAGCAATGACCCCCAGCTTGGCTCTTCATGCATGCCACAGTCAAGATCTTTGGGCCTCCCCCCATTTCTAAACATCTGAGTTTTGATTCCTTTTCTCTTCTTTTTGATTGACCTCAGCCCTTACTTCATTCCCCTCTAAGCATTGCTGCTGTCCCCACCAAAGTCTTTGTGCCCTACTCTCTGCCCCCCCCCCCCAAATCTTACCAGTTTCTTTCCTTTCTCTTACTGGCTGAAATACCTTCCTGCTGGCCACTAGACTGCTCTAGGCTTCAGAGTTCTTATCTGTAAAATGGTAGAAAGCCCTATCAGCTCATAGTTTAGCTGGAACCTTGGAGACCATCTAGTTCAACTTTAATTTTTACAGAGGAGGAAACTGAGACCTAGATGGGGGGAATGACTTGCCCACAGTCATGCAGGTAGCAAATGACAAAACCCAGGTTAAAACCTAGATCTTCTGACTCCAAATCTGGTGGTCTTCCTTCTAAACACTCCCTGCATTCAAGGATCAAAGAAAGTAGAGGGGGGCGGGCAACTAGGTGGTGCAGTGGATAGAGCACTGGCCTTGGATTCAGGAGGACCTGAGTTCAAATCCGGTCTCAGACACTTGACACTTACTAGCTGTGTGACCCTGGGCAAGTCACTTAACCCTCATTGCCCCACAAAAAACAAAACAAAACAAGAAAACAACCAACCCAAAAAACAAGAAAGTAAAAAAAAAAAGTAGAGGAAGAAATGTCCAGGACTGGTAATCATTGTAATCATAGTGGATGGTTGCCCCTTTATCCTTCTCTCTGGAGCTTGCGAAAGGAACAATGTTGAGCCAAAGTGAGAGAATTATTTCTGGGGGCTCTTTTAATTTCCCATTTGCCACATGGAAAAACTGAGGCCAAGAGATAACTAATTGGCTTTCCCAAAGTCACTTGACAGGGAAGCTAAGGGTGTCTGACTCTGAAAAATGGGTGCAGGAACCAAGTGCATGGTATTGGTTTTCTCTCTTGCAAGCAATTCAGTTGATTCTGCCCCCCTGGCTTTGCCAGGAGAATAGGAATTCCTCCTCCCCAAGGCCATCAGATCAACCTAGAATCATAGAACAGAGAGCCAGAAGGGATTGTAGAGACCATCTGATTCAACTCTACATTTTCCGGATGGACAAACTGAGGCCCAAAGAGCTGGCAGAGCTCGTATAAGGTCATGTAGTGATTAAGCACCAGATAGGATTCAATTCCAGGAACTCTGGCTCTAAATATGGTCCTTTTGCTTTTCTAATTTTGGGGATGCTTTTTTATTGGAATATCATGGTGGTTTTAGAGGAAGGGATGTCCATCTCCCTTTATATCGAACTTCCCAGCCTTATGCAACAGAAAAACAATTAAACAAACAAAAGCATTCAATACAGTGACCACATCTGACAATTCATGCAATATTTTGTCCCAGTGGTCCTCATCCTCTTTGATGGGAAGAGAAAGGTCTGTTTTATTATCTCTTCTCTAAGCCTTTCACTGTTTTTTGATTTCTCAGAGTTAGACTTTTCAGTGACCTTTTCATTGATATTCTTATAGTCATTGGGCATATTGTTCTCTTGATTCTGTTTATTTCAGTCTGCATCAGTTCACACAACTCTTCCCATGTCTCTCTCAAACATTTTTTTTTTGTCTCACTATAATGTTGCATTGAATTTATACGCTGTAGTCTTTTTTCAGCT
Organism: Dromiciops gliroides; assembly: GCF_019393635.1. Lineage (NCBI taxonomy): Eukaryota > Metazoa > Chordata > Mammalia > Microbiotheria > Microbiotheriidae > Dromiciops > Dromiciops gliroides. Next base: position 617,791,679 of record NC_057863.1, on the reverse strand, counting down.
ATTTGCTAATCAATGGCCACCCATTTGATGCTTTGCCCCCAGAAAGAATGCCATGATTAATATTTTGGGATAGACTGGGCCTTAAGTTTGTTAAGTGACTTGCCTAGGGTCACATAGCTAGTAAATGTCAAGTGTCTGAGGCTGGATTTGAACTTGGGTTCTCCTGAATCCAGGACTGCACCACCTAGCTGCCCCACTTTTCAGTCATCTTCCACCATATATATGTTACCATCCAGTGACAATGGCCTCCTTGCTCTTCCTTGAACAGGAAGATCCGTCCCCCAACTCTGTCTTCTTTCATTGGTTATTTGTCATGCTTGGATTTCTCTCCCTTTCTATCTCTATCTCCTGGCTTCATTCAAGTCCCAGCTAAAATCCTACCTACTATAAGAAATATTTCCAGATATCCCTGGATGTTAATGCTTTCCCTCTAAGATTATATCCAATTTATCTTGTACATATCTTGTTTGTACATAATTATTTGAATGTTGTCTCCCCCAGAGCAGGGGCTATTTTTTGACTCTTGTGTATCCCCAGAGCTTAACACAGTTTCAGGCACATAATAAGTACTTAATAAATGTTGGTTAATTGACTATATATAACTAATAAAATTGTTTTGATTTAATCTTGCTTCCATCTCATTACATATTTATTTCCTATTATTCATTTAAAACATTTAATAAACTTATTGAAATATTATTTATTATAGCTTTTATTTTAAATTGCTTTTATTTATGTTAAATTGCTTTTATTTTAAAACTTAAATTTTTATTTATTTAAGATTTATTTCCCCAACATTGTCATTATTATTTTTTTTTTTAGTGAGGCAATTGGGGTTAAGTGACTTGCCCAGGGTCACACAGCTAGTGTCATTATTTGTTAATAGACCTTTTTCTTGTAACAAAGGAACACAGTTTATTGGAAGAAATGGACATATTGGTCATGTGTCATAGGGTGTACCTCATTCTACATCTGGAGTCTACTACCTCTATCCCAACAGGAAAGAGATATACTTCATTGACAGTCCTCTTGGAGTCAAGATTGGCCCCATTCATTGATCTGAGTTCTGATGCCTGATAATGTTGTTTACACAAGGTCTCTTTCCCTACCCCCCAGTTTTTTCTCTAAGTCTGTCTCCAGAGAGGAATTCTGCTGACAGTCCAGAATAAATGAAGCTCTGACATCAAAGGCATCCAAAGCCTGACTTAGCCAATATTCTTCTGGAACAAGGAAGAACAGGGCAGGGCTCCTATCCAAGCTGGCTGTGGTTGGAGCTTTGGGGTTTGGGCACCACGGTGCTGACAAGGTCACCTTTTTCTCTGTCTTATCAGCTGATTATTATTTTATAAGATCAGAGGTCTAGGCAGGGACTTTAGAGATAATCTAACTCTAAGGATCAAAGGACCTTCTCATTTTTAAATGGGGGAAACTGAGACCCAGAGAGAGATGAGTTGTGTAAGGTCACACAGATATTAAAGAGCAAATCTGGGATTTTGGAGCACTTTTTTACGTGTAAATTTTATTTTTAGCCTTTTTTGGTGGGGAGGGATAGACAAAGGTAATCATCTATACCAATCAATCAATATTTATTAAGTCCCAACTATGTGCTAGGCACTGTGTTAAGACAAAAGACAATCCCTGACCTCAAATAATTTATAACCCAATGGGGGAGGGGGCATGCAAACAAATATATACAGAACAAGCTGTATCCAGGATAAATAAGAGATAATTAACAGAGGAAAGGCACTAGAATTAAGAGGGGTTGGGGAAGACCTCGTGTAAAAGACAGTATTCGAGTTGGGACTTAAAGGAAACCACTGAGTCAGTAAGACAAACAAGAACAAAAGAAAAGATGAGCTTACAGATTGAAATGTTTAAAACCCAAGAGCTTATAAAAGATCGCACCTGTTTGGAGCTGCTGATTGTAAACCCCGCCCCTAGAGGTGTGGATGTTAACCTTAATGTAAGGACAACCACCCACCTTCTCCAGGTTTTCATAATCCTTTTAGATTGCTTGTTATTTTAGCTGCCTGTAACAAAGTGGGTGGTCACCGTGTACACTGAGCTTTTGGGTTGACTTTCTTCACCATAAAAATGCCCCATGCTTGTGATCCCATTTGGGGTTTTCTTGGCAAAGCTCCTGGAGTGGTTTTGCTATTTCCTTCTCTAGCTCATTTTACAGATGTGGAAACTGAGGCAAACAGGATGAAGTGACTTGCCCAGGATCACACAGCTAGAAAGTGTCTGAAGTCAGATTTGAACTCTAAAAGATGAGCATTGCTAACTTCAGGTGCACCACTCTATCCACTGCACTACCAAGCTGCCCATCATTATCTAATGCTGCAGCTATACTCCCCTTTTCTTTCCTTCTACCTGTTAGATTCCCTAGCTTAAAGCAATCTTGGGTGTGACCTCATAGGGGAAGCATTTCTGAGCTCTCCCACTCCCAGTTATTAGTACATCCTACCTAACAAAATTACTGTGTATTGCTTTGTAGATACTTTTAATTGACTTATTTATTTGTGTTAACTTATTTGTATATATTGTTGGCCTCCCTCCTTCCCCTGGTAGGATATAAGCTCTTTAAAAAAATTTCACATTAGTCATGTTGTGAAAGAAAAAGCAGAACAAAAGGAAAAAAACTACAAGAAACAAAAAATTAAAAAAGTGAAAATAGTGTGCTTTGACCTCCATTTAGACTCCATCAATTTTTTTTCTCTGGATGTGGAGAGCATTTTTCAGTACAAATCCATTGGAATTGTCTTGGATCATTGTATTGCTGAGAAGAGCTAAGTTATTCATAGTTGATCATCCAACAATGTTGCCATTACTGTGTACAATGTTGTCTTGGTTCTGCTCACTTCACTCAGCATCAGTTCATGTAACTCTTCCCAGGTTTTTCTGAAATCTGCCTGTTCTTCGTTTTTTATAGCACAATAGTATCCCATTACAGAACATAAGCTCTTTGAGAACAAGAATGGTTTGATTATTTTTCTTTTTATTTTCAAAGCCTGGTACAATAACCTGAATGTACTAGGTGTTTGAAAAATGTTTGTGGAGTTGAATATACCACAATTTGTTCAATCATTTTTTAGCTTGTGGATCTGTGTCTCAAATAAAATAATATAAACAAAGTACCTTGCAAACCTTAAAGCATTATGTAAAGTTTAATCATCATCATCATCATTATTATTATTAATTTTTTTTTAGTGAGGCAATTGGGGTTAAGTGACTTGCCCAGGGTCACACAGCTAGTAAGTGTTAAGTGTTTGAGGCCGGATTTGAACTCAGGTACTCCTGACTCCAGGGCTGGTGCTTTATCCACTGTGCCACCTAGCCGCCCCCATTATTATTATTATTAATATGAGTATTATTAGCATCTAGTTTGTTTTGATTGTGATTTTTTGGTTGTTATTCTAAGTAGTGCTGTTAGGAATATTTTGAACAGATAGGTCTTTTCCCTCCCTCTTAGTAACCTCCTTTAGATGTAGTTCCAGGAGTGGGATCCTTGGTATGGGCATTTTTGAAATTCTTAATGTTTGGTTCAATAATAATAATAGCTATTATTAGGACAATAATAATAGCTATTATTTCTATTGTGCTTACTATGTACACTCACTTGTGCACTTTACAGTTATTATAACATTTGACCCTCATCACAATCCTGCATGGAGGGTACTGTTATTATCATCCCCATGTTACAAATGAGGAAACTGAGGTAAACAGAGGTTAAGTGACTTGCCCAAGGTCACACAGGTAGTAAGTGTCTGAGGCTAGATATGAACTCAGGTCTTCTTGACTCCAGGCTCAAAACCAAATTCACTGAGTCACCTAGCTGCCCTCTATATTGACAGTATCTCAGAGTCAGAAGGACTCTTGGAGGTCATGTAGTTCAAGCCATACCTAAATGAAAAGCCCACCTCTGACATACCTAAGAAATGGTCATATAACATTTGCTTAAAGATGTCTAGTGTTGGGGACTCACTACTTCTTGAAGTAAACTTTCCAATTCCACTTTTGTTTAAAAGGTTGTCCTGGCACCCAACCTAAATCTGCCCTTTTGCACCTTCTACCCATTACTCCTGGTTCTGTCCTCTGGGACCAAGCAGAGTAAGACTAAGTTTCTTCCACATGTGATTCTTTCAAATACTTATGTTCACTCCTGCTCCTTATCCCCACCCCATGAGTTGGTGGGGGTCAAACCCCCTCCTCCCCCTCCCCCGGTCAAACATTCCCAGTTCCTTCAATTGATCTTCCAATGGTGTGGTCTTTGAGCACTTTGACCATCTTGTAGGCCCACCAATGGATTGTATACCAAAGCTCTTGCTAAAATGTGGTGCCCAGAATGGAGAGTAATGATCCTGATTTAGTCTGAGCAGAGTACTATGGGATTATAAACTTCGTAATACTTGACATTTGGCTATGCAGCCATAGGTAACTAACACAGGATTATATAGGGTTCTTCCTCAAGACAGTGATATCTCGGGATGTCAGCCTACCTCCAACTGCATTTGTCTCGGGCATGCTTACAATTCTATATCTTTTTAAATGTAGCCTAAGATTAAATTAGGCTTTTGGTAGCTAGGTCACACTGTTGACTCATGATGAGCTTGTCATTCACTTACACCCTTAGAGCCTTTTAAGGAGAAGCATTGTTTAGCCAAGTCAAAATTTGGAACACAAATGTAAGCCTTTTTATTTAATGCCATTACATTTAATCTTATTAAATTTGGCCTCAGTGTTCTAGCATTTTGAATTCTGACACTCTCAGTTGATGTATTAATGATCCCTCCCAAATTCCTGACATCTGACAATTTGAAAAATATACTACTGAGGGCAGCTAGGTGGCACAGTGGATAGAGCACCAGCCCTGGATTCAGGAGGACCTGAGTTCAAATCTGACCTCAGACACTTGACACTTACTAGGTGTGTGACCTTGGGCAAGTCACTTAACCCTCATTGCTCCTCTCTCTCTCTCTCTCTCTCTCTCTCTCTCTCTCTCTCTCTCTCTCTCTCTCTCTCTCTCTCTCTATATATATATATATATATATATATATATATATATTACCTATAACTTTGTTGTTATTGTTGTTCCGTTGTTTCATTTGTGTCTGACTCTTTTTGTGACCCCATTTGGGGTTCTCTTGGCAAAGATATTGGAGTGGTTTGCCATTTCCTTCTCCAGCTAGCCATACCTTTATGGGGTAGCTAGGTGGTGCAGTGGATAGAGTACTGGGTCTTGAGTTCATATCTCACCTCAGACACCTACTAGCTGTGTGACCCCGGGCAAGTCACTTAACCCCAATGACCTTAAACATCTGGGGCCATCTCCAGTCATCCTGATGCATATCTTGCCACTGGACCCAGATAGCTCTGGAGGAGAGAGTGAGGTTGGTGACCTGCACAGCCCTCCCTCACTTAAATCAAATTGACTGCAAGTCATGACATCTGTCATGGTCTTCTTTGAGAACAAAGAACAAACAGCTATATCTTTAGCTCTCATTATATGTAGACTAAAAATCACAGTGTCAGATAGTGTTCAGAGTATTACATCTAGAATCAAGAAGACCTGGGTCGGATCTGGCCTCTGACTCCAACTAAACCTCATGCTTTGGGCTTGTCAGTTAATGAACATTTAGTAAGTACCTACTATGTGCTAGGCACTGTGCTAAGCATTGGGGATACAAAAAGAGGCAAAAGAGTGCCCCTGCCTTGAGAAGCTCACCTTCTAATGTGGAAAGATAACAAAACAAACAAGTATGAATAAGCAAGCTATATACAGGATAAATGGAAGTAATCAAGAGAGGGAAAGCACTAGAATTAAGAGGGTTTGGGAAAGGCTTCATGTGAGATCACAACTTCCCTGGGCCTCAGTTTCCTCATCTGTAAAATGGGATAGATCAGCTGGCCTCTAAGGTCACTCCCAGCTCTACATCTATGGTTCTCTTACCCTTCTATTTTTTTTGGGGGTGGGGTGAGGCAATTGGGGTTAAGTGACTTGCCTAAGGTTACACAACTGGTAAATGTTAAGTGTCTAAGGCTGGATTTGAACTCACGTCCTCCCGACTCCAGGGCCGGTGCTCTATCCACTGTGCCACCTAGCTGCCCTTTACCCTTCTATTTTTAAAAATCATTCTTTGTGGGGAATTTCCCACGTTTGTTTCTTTCTCTCTCTCTCTCTCTCTCTCTCTCTCTCTCTCTCTCTCTCTCTCTCTCTCTCTCTCTCTCTCTCTCTCTCTCTTTCTTTCTTTTTTGATCCCAGCAACTGGCTCCTCCTTTTTGGTGACAATCAGGTCTTAAATGGATGTTCCCTTCATTGGCTCCTCTACCAAAATTTTGCAGGATGAAATTGTCATTAAGGAAAGTCAATTACTGTAGTGTAATTTCTACCTGTTAGCTAATCTGTTTTTGGCAGATTGATTTTCTAGTAGATATTTGGTTAATTGAAGTCACTCACCGCAATTGGAATTATTGGGAAGTTCTTCAGTCTTCATCTCTCTTACATGTATTTTATACTGTGCCTCAATTTCAATTTTGTGTTTTCACCATGACATTTCTTCTTCTTCTTCTCCTTTTTTTTTTTTTGCAGGGCAATGAGGGTTAAGTGACTTGCCCAGGGTCACACAGCTAGTAAGTGTCAAGTGTCTGAGGTCAGATTTGAACTCAGGTCCTCCTGAATCCAGGGCTAGTGCTTTATCCACTGTGCCACCTAGCTGCCCCATGCGCCACCTAGCTGCCCCTTCCCATGACATTTCTTATCTATTTCCTCTTTCTGTTTAGGTGCTTGGTGGTATATTATGAAGACAATATTGCCTCCATTTGTTTCTTTATTGAGTTATACTTACATGTTCTCCACCATTTTTTCTTTGCAAATAAGGTTTATTTATAAAATGCTAGCTATTTAACTAAAATTAATTAAAACAATAATTAATAACTTCAGTAAAGTAGCAGGATATAAAATAAATCCAAAAATCATTAGCCTTTCTGTATCTTAAATAGTAGTGGTGACAATGGAAATTCTTGTTTTACCTCTATTCTAACTGGAATACATACTTTTAAAAAAATAATAAGCATTTCTATTTAAAATTTTGAGTCCCAAATTCTATCTCTCCTTTCCTCCCTCTCCTCCCCCCTAAGCCAGCAAGCAGTCAGATATAGGTTATATATGCACAATTATGTAAAACTTTATCACATTAGTAATTTTGTATAAGGAAATTTGAATAGAAGAAAGCAATAAAACATGTTTCAGTCTCCGTTTAGTAAACATCAGTTCTTTCTTTGGAGATGGATAGTTTGCTTTATCATTAGTCCTTTGGAATTGTCTTGGATCATTGTTTTGCTGAGAATAGTTATGTCATTCACAGGTCTTCAATATTGCTGTCACTGTGCACAATGTTCTCCTGGTTCTGCTCACTTTCCTATACATCAATTCATATAAGTTTTCCCAGGCCTCTCTGAAATCATCCTGCTTGTCATTTCTTATAGCACAATAATATTCCATCACAATCATATACCACAGCTTGTTTAGCCATTCCCCAATTTGTGGGTATTCCTTTGATTTTCAATTCTTAGGCACCACAAAAAGAGCTGCTATGAATATTTTTGTACAAATATGTCTTTTCTCTTTTTGTTGGACATCTTTGGGATATAAACCTAGCAGTGATATTTCTAGATCAAAAGGTATGCACAGTTTTATAGAACTTTGGGCATAGTTCCAAATTGCTCTCCAGAACGGTTGGATTTTTTCACAACTCCTCCAACAGTGGATTAGCCTTCACATCCCCTCCAACATCCAACATTTTCTTTTTTGTTATATTTGCCATGCTGATAGGTGTGAGGTGATACCTCAGAGTTGTTTTAGTTTGCATTTTTCTGATCAATAGTGATCTAGAGCATTTTTATGTGATTATAGATAGCATTGATTTCTTTGTCTGAAAACTGCCTGTTCCTATCCTTTGACCATTTATCAATTGGGGAATGATTTGTATTTTTATAAATTTGATTCAGTTCTCTATATATTTAAGAAATGAGGCCTTTATTACAGATACTTGTTTCAAAAATCCTTTCCCAGTTTTCTGCTTTCCTTATAGTTTTGCTTGCATTGGTTTTGTTTGTATAAAAGCTTTTAAATTTCATAGAATCAAAACTATTTTCCATTTTGTATGGCTCTCTATATCTTCTTTGGTCCTAAATTCATCCCCTGTTCATAAATCTGATAGATAAACTATTCCATGTTCTTTTAATTTGCTTATGGTATTGCCCTTTATGTGTAAATCATGTACCCATTTTGACCTTATTTTAGTATATGGTGTGAGATGTTGGTCTACACCTAGTTTTTGTCATAATCTTTTCCAATTTTCCCAGCAGTTTTTGTGAAATAATGAGTTTTTGTTCCAAAAGCTTGGATCTTTGGGTTTTGATTACTATAGTCATTTACTGAAGTGTAATTTCTACCTATTCTATTCCACTGATCTACCTCTCAAATTCTTAGGCAGTACTAGATTGTTTTCATAATTACTGTTTTCACAGTATCTTTTCAATAAACGATGATACTGTGCTTCCTTTTTACCTTTGTTCCTTTTTTTTTTTTTGGGAGGGGCAATGAGGGTTAAGTGACTTGCCCAGGGTCACACAGCTGGTTAAGTGTCAAGTATCTGAAGCTGGATTTGAACTCAGGTCCTCCTGAATCCAGGGCCGGTGCTTTATCCACTGCGCCATCTAGCTGCCCCCTACCTTTGTTCCTTTTAAATAAAGTACACCCATATGGAGCCATATTCCAGCCATGACTCCATCCTTTGAAGTGTCAGTAATGCCTATGAGGACTAATATGTGTCTTTGTGTTAAGATCTCAGGTTCACTCTTTTTTTTTTTTTTTGACAATGGAGGGTTAAGTGACTTGTCCAGGGTCACACAGCTAGTAAGTGTCAAGTGTCTGAGGTTGGATTTGAACTCAGGTCCTCCTGAATCCAGGGCCAGTGCTTTATCCACTGCTCCACCTAGCTGCCCCCAGGTTCACTCTTTTTTTTAAAAAAAATCTTTTTCTTTTTCTTTCTCCTCCTCCTATTCCTCTTCCTCTTCTTCTCTTTCCTCCTTCTCTTCCTTCTCTCCTTCTTCCTTGTGTTTTATTGCTGTTTTGTTTTTACATTACATGATACATATTTATAGATTGCTCCCACTCCATAAGAAGTCTCTGGTAATGGAGTCAAACATTAAGCACAACTAACTGTGCAGTGATTTCAGCCAAAAGTACACGCGACTTTTTACAACTATAAGACCATCCCCATCTTCCCATCTTTCAATTTTTTTTTAGGCGAGGCAATTGGGGTTAAGTTACTTGCCCAGGGTCACACAGCTAGTAAGTGTTAAGTGTCTGAGGCCGAATTTGAACTCAGGTACTCCAGACTCCAGGGCCGGTGCTCTATCCACTGTGCCACCTAGCTGCCCCATCTTTCAATTTTTTTAATGAACAGAAATCTATTTTTTTCCCTTTTTCTTTCCCCTTCTATTGACAAGAAGAAAATTCTTTGTAACAAATATGCATCATTCTTACTGTATGGGTTCTTTCTATGGTATCTGGGTGTGAAGGTAATTTTCTTCCTCTGTACTACCTTTTCAAAGGTGCTTTCAACACTACATATTGCTTCCTCCAAATTTGAAACAATTCAGAGCTGCATCAACTTCACAATAGGCAACTTGTTTTACCATAGCCTTGCCAGCATCAAATTTGTCATAGTCTATTATCTTTGCCAATTTGATGGCTCATAGGTAGAATCTCTGAGTTGTTTCAATTCTTATTTTTCTGACTTAGATATTTTGAACATTTTTTATGTACTTGTGGATAATTTATGCTTCTCCTTTTGAGATCTTTATGGATCCTTTGACCACTTATTAACTGGAGAATGGATCAAAAGCACTTTCTACCATGCCGTTCTATTGCTTAGAATGTTTTCCTGTTCTTTCTACATTTGCAACTTTCTTTGCCTCTCCATTCTCTTCTCTATTTACTACTTACCTAGGGTTGTTGGTTCTGGTGTGTGTGTGTGTGTGTGTGTGTGTGTGTAAACTGCCATGTACATTTTTAAAATTATGTAAACCATTATCATATCACTCATTTTGTATAAGAAAACTTAAATAAAAGAAAAAAATGAAAGAAATAAAGTGAAAAACAGCATTCTCCAGTCTGTGTTCAATCAACATCAGTTCTTTCTTTGAAGGTGGATAGTTTGCTTCATCATTAGTCCTTTGGGATTGTTGGGATTGACCATTGCATTGCTGAGAATAGTTAAGTCATTCACAGGTCTTTGTCAAACAATATTGCTGTCACTGTACACACTGTTCTTCCTGGTTCTGCTCACTTCACTATACATCAGTTCATATAAATCTTTCCAGGCCTTTCTGAAATCATCTTGCTTGTCATTCCCCAATTGATGGGCGCTCCTTTGATTTCCAATTCTTAGACACCACAGAAAGAGTTGCTATAAATATTTTGTACATTTTTAAAAGGAGAGACTAGCAGTGATCTAAATCTTTATGTGGTCTGCCTCTTTCTTCCTGTATCCAACGTTTTCTGCTAATATAGGAAGTATCCTCCAATGTGATTGGACCTTGCCTTCTCCATTAGACCAGACCTCCCTGAGGGGGAAATACTGGCTGGGTATTCTTCTAAGAAAGGGATGGTGTCAGATTAGAGATTAACTTCCCTATTACTGTGCCGTCATCCAGGTTCACAATGTAGGTGTTATCTTTGATTGACTTCGCTATGTCTGATTAGAGACTTCCTGAGGACAAGGACTAAGTTTGCTCCATCAGACTTGGGGATCCTTGAGAACAAGGACAGTTAGTCAGTCAACAAACATTTATTAAGCACTTTCCGTGTACAAGGCACTGTGCTAATTGCTGGGAATCCAAAGCAAGGTAAAAGACAGTCAAGGAGCTCACAGTCTAATGGAGAAGACAACATGTAAATGACTGCATATAAACAAGATATATACAGGATAAATTAGAGGTAGTTAACAGAAGGAAGGCACTAGCTTTAAGAGAGATTTGGAAAGTCTTCCTGCAGAAGGTGGGATTTGAGATATTAAAGAACCTGATGAAGCCAAGAGGCAGAAGTGAGGAAGGAGCATGATGTAAGCAAGGTTATAATAAGGCTTGGGGTTAGAGGCTGTCAAGCAGCAGGTGTTAGCAGTAAGTGAAAATGCTTAGACTCAGGAAATGAATGGAGTGTCTAGTGGGAGTAGCAAGGAGGCCAGTGTCACTATATTGCATAGTAGGTTGTGTGTGTGTGTGTGTGTGTGTGTGTGTGTGTGTGTGTGTGTGTGTGTGTGTGATGGAGGGGCTTAAAAGTCAAAGAGATGATTTTATTTTTGATCCTTGAGGCAATAGGAAGCCACTGGGGTTGATTATTCAATCGGGTCAAATTTGTACTTTAGGAGGATCAGTATGAAAACTGAGTAGAGAATGGACTGAAGCAGGGAGAGTCTTGAGGCAGGGAAACCAAACAGAAGGCAATTGTAATAGTTCAGGCATGAGGTAATGAGATCTGAAGTGTCAGAGGAGAGAAAGGGGCACAGACGAGAGGCATTATGAAGCTAGGATAAATAGGTGTTGGCAACTGATTGGATATGGGAGGGAACAGAGAGCGAAGTCAATCAAGGACGACACCTAGATTGTGATCCCTGTTGACTAGGAGGATTATGGCACAGTAATAGGGAAGTTATCAAGAGGGGAGGGTTTGTGGGAAAGGCAATGACTTCAGTTTGGGACTCATTGAGTTTTAGATATTTACAAGACATTCAGTTCAAAATGTCTAACAGACAATTAGAGATTTGAGATCAGAAATCAGGAGAAAAAGTTAGGGATAAACAACAACAACAAACAACAACAATCTGAGAATCGTCTGCATAGAGATGACCCACTACTGCATATTTCCATTGGTCTGGAATCAATGTCCATGTTATACATAACCATAACTTCAAATAGGGAGAAAGCTAGTATGTCTAATAGGGACCCAGGTGTAGCTGAAACCACAGGAGCTGTTAATATCACAAATGAAATGAGGGGCACCCACAATTAATAGGCATAATCTGGATGATCCAGTAAAGGAGTCTGGGAAGAAATGGTCAGACAGGTAGAAAAAGAACCAGGTGAGAGTAGAATCATGAAAACCCATTGAGAGAACAGAGTATCAAGGAGAAGAGGGTTATGGACAATGTCTAAGGCCAAGAAGGATGAAGATTGAGAAAAGGTCAATAGATTTGACAATTAAGAGATAATCGGGGTGGGGGGGGCAGCTAGATGGCGCAGTGGATAGAGCACCGGCCCTGGAGTCAGGAGTACCTGAGTTCAAATCCGGCCTCAGACACTTAACACTTACTAGCTGTGTGACCTTGGGCAAGTCACTTAACCCCAATTGCCTCACTAAAAAAAAAAAAAAAGATAATCGAGGGGGCAGCTAGGTGGTACAGTGGATAAAGCACCAGCCCTGGATTCAGGAGGACCTGAGTTCAAATCCAACCTCAGACACTGGACACTTACTAGCTGTGTGACCCTGGGCAAGTCACTTAACACTCATTGCCCCACCAAAAAAAAGAAAAGAAAAGAAAGGAAAAACAAGAGTTAATCGATGACTTTGTAGAAAATAGTTTCAGTTGAGTGATGACATCAGAATTCAGATTGTAGAGAATTAAGAAGGGTGTGAGAAGGAAAGAATTGGAGACATCAATGTAGGAGATGATAAGCGTTCTTCTGGGGAAGGGGGTGGAGTGCTGAATGTGATCCTCATTGGCCATGACTCAACTCCCAAAGATAAGAGGTGCAGAGGAGCTTGGAATTAGTGTTTGGTGCCTTTGTTTACTAATGGGTAATATGACTTACTGACTGTGTGACTTTGGGCAAGTCACTTCATTCTCTGTGCTTCATTTTCCCAAGTGTAAAAGGAATAGGTTGGACTAAATAATCTATGAGGTCCCTTCTGATTCAGTGCAGAAAGTACCCTACCATAATGGGTTTGGTTTCAGGAGACCTGGGTTAGAATCCTAATTCTGCTATTTAATATCTATATAACCTTAGGGAAGTGTCTTAGTTCCTCTGGGCCTCTGTTTCCCCGTCTGTAAAATGAATGTGTGGAATAGATGTTGTCATCTCTAGGGTCTTCCCAAGAGCAGACAGTCTATGTTCTAAGGATGCTTTTCATCTCTCAGCCCTATGATCCTACCTCACAGGGTCATTGTGTTTTGTGAATACTTTGCAACCTTTCAAATGCCATAGAAATGACAAACGGAGGTGTTGGTGTTGGGAGAGATGATGCTGATGGAAGAACTCTACTTCCTAGACTCAAAATGGCCAGAGGGTGGACAATGGAACAATTTCTATCTAACAATAACTTCCATAAGAGCTTAAAGAAGTTCCTGTTCCCTTGCCCATTCATGAATCTTTTTCATCCTTCAAGGCTCAACTCAGGTTCTAACTACCTCTGCGCTTGACACCATTTCTATTCATTTTCATCCACAGTGAAATCCTACAGGACTTATTGTGTGTATGTGTGTGTTTTACCACCCCAGGTATTGCTGTTGTTCAGTCATTTTTCAGTCATGTATAATTTTTTGGGGAGGATTAAGTGACTTGCCCAGAGTCACACAGCTAGTAAGTGTCAAGTGTCTGAGGCCAAATTTGAACTCAGGTCCTCCTGAATCCAGGGCCAGTGCTCTATCCACTTTGCCACCTAGCTGCCCCCACCCCCTGTCTTCATGTATGATTTTAATTACCTCATTTTGGGGTTTTCTTGGCAAAGATACTGGAATGCTTTGCTATTTCCTTCTTCAGTTCATTTTACAGATGGGGAAACTGAGACAAAAAGGGTTAAGTGACTTGCCCAGGGTCATACAGCTAGTAAATGTCTGAGACCAGATTTGAACTCAGGAAGATGAGCCTTCCTGATTCCATGCCAGGTGCTCTATTCACTGTTCATGGGTTGTGTTTAATTATATACTGTTTTGCATTATTCATTTTTATGTGCTGTCTCTGAATGTAAACTATAGCCTCCTTCAGGGCATGGAATAAGTCTTACATTTCCATACATAATAATATAAATGACACCTCACATTTCTGCAACATGTTAACATTTGTGAAGTATTTAAATAATAATAACTAGCATCTTTATAGCACCTGCTATATGCTGGGTATGTACTAAGAACTTTATAAATATTATCTCATTTATTCCTCACAACAACTCTGGGAGGTAGGTGTGATTATTATCCCCATTTTATAGTTGAGGAAACTGAGGCAGACAGAGACTAAGTGACTTATCCAGAGTCACACAACTAGGAAGTATCTGAGGCCTGATTCAAACTCAGCTCTTCCAGCCTCAGAACTCTATCCATTATGTTACCTAGCTGCCTCAATGATTTTTGTATTAAAATGCTTTATGCAATTTCATTCATTGGATCCTTATGACAATAGGTACTATTATAATCTCTCTTTTCCACATGAGGAAACTGAGGCAGACAGAAGTTAAACAACTTGATCAGGGTTACATAGCTATTTAATAAGTATGCAGGGTAAGATTTGAACTCAGGCCTTCTTGATTCCAAGTCGAGCATTCTACACATTGTGCCACCTAGATCTATTTCTTTTGTTTCTCAAGAGTTCCCAAGGTCTTTTGGTGAAACCCTACATGGCCAGGAGAGATTGTAATGGTAAGATGTGAGAGCTGGAAAGGACCTCAGAACATGTAATGTCAGAGTTCAGGGGGACCTCAGGACATAGAATATCAGAACTGAAAGGGATCTTGGGGCATAGGACCTTAGAGATAGAAGGATCAAAGGATTAGAATTTGAGAACTGAGCCCACATCCCATTTAACCTATACACCAAAGGAACTCCTACCATTACCATAGATAGTGTAATGTAATGGGGACAAGAAGACCTGAATTACAAATCTTGTCTCTATTACTTACTCACTGTGTGGTCCTGGTTGAGTCACTCCACCTCTGTTTGACTCAGTTTCCTCATCCATCAAATGGGAACAATAGTAGCAACTACCTCTCTATCCACTGCCTTATTTAGCTGCTTTAAGACATATAGGAGATAGACTGGTTATAATCTCAGAGAGAAGGAATGAGCATTGGGGTTTGGCAGAATGGACAAGAAAGGCTTTTTTTTGGTGAAGCAATCGGGGTTAAGTGACTTGCCCAGGGTCACACAGCTAGTTAAATGTCAAGTGTCTGAGGTCGGATTTGAACTCAGGTCCTCTGGAGTCCAGGGCCAGTGCTCTATCCACTGTGCCACCTAGCTGCCCCAAGAAAGGCCTTTTTACAGAAAGCAGGGTTTGAGCTGTGTTTTGAAATTTAGAACAAATATAAAATAGCAAACACAATGCCTCTTCCACCTAATATCCTTTCAAGTACTTGAAGAAAGATATCTTAGAGATCACCTCTTCCAACTTCCCCATTTAACTGAGGTGGAAACTGAGGCGTGGAGAAGGTAAGTGACTTTTCCAAGGCCATCCAGTGAGTCATTTCCAGGACTGGGACTAGTATTCAGGTCTCCTCACTTCTAATCCGTGGATTTTTGAGTGCACAGGGTGCCTCAAGTCATGGGCGTTTCCAGTGCCGGCTCCCTGCCTGGCATTCCTCCCTCCTACCTTTAGCTTCTCCAAATAGCTCTCCAGGTAATTGGGCGAAAATCCCAGCTTGAGTATACAGGAGCCAAAGGGAAGCCAGCCGAGCCTTTGAAGTGGCCCTTTTGGCATCCTTTGAGCCCACAAGCTTTGCTGAAATTGCTTCAGGTAATTGTGGCTGGGAATTAATTAAATCCTTGTTGTTAAACTTTCCCTGCCATCCCAGGCCATTAGGGAGGTGGTAGAAATTAATACTCAAACCAGGAAGGGAGAGACTTAAGTCATAAGCTTCTGCTCCTTGAAATGAAGTCTTAACATGAGGAGATTATCCTAGGCTTGTGTGTGGTATGTGATGTTTATGGAAAATATGGAGAGAGGTGAGATAGAACAATGTTGTCACACACCAAAAGAAAACAAATGGAAAACTAATCCTTATATAAAAATGTAATGTTATCTGTGTTTTATTTTATTGTTATTTTAAGTGTTTTCTAATTACATTTTTCCTTCTTTATTTTATTCTGAACTTGACATATATATAACAGTAGAATAAAACATGATTGTACATGAAACTGCAAATCTATTATATACAACTTGCTATTACTTTTAAGTATATAATAAAGTTATCATGTAACTTTTTTCTTCCTCCCCCCTACCCTATAGATGGCTACCATTAGACAAGAATACACCTACACCTACATATACATACATATGTAAATGTGTGTGTTTGTATATGAATATGTATTGTATATATAAATAAATATAAATATATATATAAAACACCCTAGAGATGTGTGGCAGCCATTGATGGCTACCATTAGAAACAAACACACACACATAAATTTGTGTATATATGTGTATACTATATATGTATATATATATAGTATACACATATATGTGGGGATATATGTATATATTGTGCATATATGTATAATATATAACGCACATATGTTTATGTATAAATGCTTTATATAGTGTATATGTGGATACATGTATATGTGTGTATGCATATATATATGTAAAACCATTCTATACATTTAATTATCATTTCTTTGAATGGAAGCATCATCTTCCTCCATATGGCCTTTGTACTTAATTTATAATAGTCAGAATGACTTGGGCCCTCAGAGTTGTTCTTAAAACAATATTGCTATTACCGTATACAGTATTTTCCTGGTTCTGCTCATTTCATTCTGCAGTATTTCATGTAACTCTAATCCATTTTTTTAAAGATCATTGAGCTCATCACTTTAATATTCCACCACAACCATATACCATGACTTGTTCAGCCATTCCCCAATTGACAGACATCCTCACAATTTCCAATTCTTTGCCACCACAAAGAGAGTTGCTATAAATATTTGAGAATATACAGGTTCTTTTTGTCTTGGGAAACTGACCTAGTAGTGGTATTGCTGGGTCAAAGGGTATAGGCAGTTTAATAACTCTTTGGGTATAATTCCAGATTGTTTTCCAAAATGGTTGGATTAGTTCACAATTTCACTAAATCCAATTACATTTTAGTGTGGTTCAGGCTGCATTTGGTAGTGTTGCTGAATGGGGCCCATGGGCACCTTTTGGTTAGACAAGAGTACAGTTAGAGGGATTCATAACTGGTCCAGACCAAAGAGTAGTCATTAATGATTCTACATCAACTTGGCAGAAGATCTTCAATGGAATACCCTAGGGAATCAATTGTGTGCATATTAAATTTTTAGGTGACACTAAGCTGGGAGGGGTTGTTAACATGTCTCCAAAGTCAACAAGAAGAAACCAGTGATGACTTATTAAGCTCTTACCATGAGCCAAGCACTTTGCTAAGTAGTAGGAATGAAAATGCAAACAAAAAGAGAGCCTGCCCTCAGAGGGCTTACATTATAACGGTAATACATAAAAGGGAGATGCAAAAGGGGGAAGGAGATGGATTGTATGGAGGGATTGGTGAAACAAGGAACTGGAGGGAGAGTCAGGAGCAGAGCCTAGAAAGGAATAAAGGAGTGAGCATGACTGACCTGGGCACTTTCCTTGAAATGAAGTCTCTGGGAGGAATTGACCGATCAGAGGAAGGAGTATCAGGGCAGAGTGATCTTCTAGGTTGAATTCTAGGTCATTGGATCAT
Source organism: Dromiciops gliroides (assembly GCF_019393635.1). NCBI lineage: Eukaryota > Metazoa > Chordata > Mammalia > Microbiotheria > Microbiotheriidae > Dromiciops > Dromiciops gliroides. The sequence goes on along the minus strand of NC_057863.1, from coordinate 617,773,945 downwards.
GATAGAAGAAGTACAGAGAGTCAGGAGTGGAGTCCAGAGATATGGTTTGAAGATAGTAAGAGGCTAGAGCAATGGGCTGAGTTGAATAGGATTACATTTTCTAGGTGTGATGTTTAGAATTGTGCTTGGGTTCAAGAAATTGAATTCATGAATGCAAGAGGTGTAAGACAAGTAGTAGGTTGTCTGAAGAAGATCTGGGGAGCATTATGGAATTTCATAGCTCAAAGTCCAACCATTCCAGAGAGCAATTTGGAACTGTGCCCAAAGGGCTATAAAACTGTGCATACCCTTTGATCCTGCAATACCACTGCTAGGTTTATATCCCATCCAAAAAGGGGGAAAAGGACCTATGCGTACAAAAATATTTATAGCAGCTCTTTTTGTGGTGGCTAAGAATTGGAAATTGATGTCCATCAATTGAGGAATGGCTAGACAAGCTGTGGTATATCATTGTGATGGAATATTATTTTTTATCTTAATAGTATTTTTTTTTCCAGTTACATGTAAAGATAGTTTTCAGTGATGGAATATTATTGTTTTTTATCTTAATAGTATTTTATTTTTCCAGTTACATGTAAAGATAGTTTTCAGTGATGGAATATTATTGTTTTTTATCTTAATAGTATTTTATTTTTTCCAGTTACATGTAAAGATAGTTTTCAACATTTATTTTTATAAGATTTTTGAGTTCCAAAAATTTCTCTCTCCCTCCCTTCTCTCTCCCCTCTCTAAGACAGCAAGCAATCTGATATTGGTTATATGTGTACAATCACATTAAACATATTTCTGCATTCGTCATGCTGTGAGAGAAGAATCAGAACAAAAGGGACAAACCTCGAGAAAGAAAAAAAAGTAAAAATAGTATGGTTCACTCTGCATTCAGATTCTACAGTTCTTTTTTGGAATGTGAAGAGCATTTTCCATCATGAGTCCTTTGGAATTGTCTTGGATTATTGTATTGCTGAGAAGGGCTAAGTATATCACAGTTGATCACCACACAATGTTGCTGTTACTGTGTACAATGTTCTCCAGGTTCTTCTCACTTCATTCAGCATCAGTCCACTTAAGTCTTTCCAGGTTTTTCTGAAATCTGCCTACTCATCATTTCTTATAGCACAATAGTATTCCATCACCATCATATACCATAACTTGTTCAGCCATTCCCCTATTGATGGGCTTCCCCTCAATTTCCAATTCTTTGCCACCAAAAAGAGAGCTGCTATAAATATTTTTATACATGTGGGTCCTTTCCCCCTTTTAAATGATCTTTTTGGGATGCAGACCTAGTAATGGTATTACTGGGTCAAAGGGAGTATTGTATGCAGTTTGGGGCATTATGGTTTATTTAGGTGCTGATAAGCTAGAAAAAAAATTGGAGGAGCACTATTAGGGTGATAAAGGTCTCAGGTTTGTACCTGTGAGAACCAGCTAAACAATACATCTTTAAAAAATTTCTTTTTCTTTTGGTATCTTCTATTCTATCAATCTTGTGGGTAGAACCTGAATTGTTGGATACTTGAAGATATCTGGAAAATTGTTTGTATCTTGCCATTTCTTTTTTTTTAAATAATAAACATTTTTATTTATAGTTTTGAGTTTCAAATTTCATCCCTCCTTCCCTCCCTCTCCTACCCCCTCACTGAGTTGGTAAGCAATCAGATGTGGGTTATACATGTACAATTATGTAAAACATTACCATATTAGTCATTTTGTATAAGAAAACTTGAATAAAAGAAAAATGAGTGAAAAATAGCGTGCTTCAGTCTGTGTTCCATCAATATCAGTTCTTTCTTTGGACGTGGATAGTATGCTTCATCATTAGTTCTTTGGGATTGTTTTGGATCATTGTATTATTGAGAATAGTTAAGTCACTCACAGTTCTTCATCAAACAATATTGCTGTCCCTGTGCACAACATTCTCTTGGTTCTGCTCACTTCACTATTCATCAGTTCATACAAGTCTTTCCAGGCCTTTCTAAGCAGTACATCTTAATCTATTTTTGTGTCCCAGACCCCTTTGGCAATCTACCAGAGTCTAGAAACCTACTCAAAAGAATGTAAATAGATAAAAAAAATCTTAAAATTTATTTTAAACAGATAAAATAGATGAAAAAGTTTTAAAATAAGCTAAAATACATGGGATTACGAAGGAAACCACTTCTACTGAAATGTAGCAACCAAGATTTTAAAAAAAGTTTACAAACCCCAATATGAAAATGTTTAGCTGGAGAAGAGAAGACTCAAGGGGAGGTGGTCACTGTTTGTAAGTACTTGAAAGGCTGTAATGTGAGGACAGCTAGGTGGCTCGATGGATAAAGTCTTGGAATCAGGAAAACCTGAGTTTAAATCCAGCCTCAGACGTTTACTGCTGTGTGACTCTGGGCAAGTCACTTAACCCTGTTTGCCTCAGTTTCCTCACCTGTAAAATGACCTGAAGAAGGAAATGGCAAACCACTTTGGTATCTTTGCCAAGAAAACCCCAAATGGGGTCACAAAGAGTTGGATACAACTGAACATCAATGTGAAAGAGGAATTAAGTTTATGTTGTTAGGCCTTAGAGAGCTTTATTTATGTCAGCTCTCATGACAATTCTTAGGTATTAATACTCTCATTTTACAGATGGACAAATCAAATAAAATAGATTTTTTCCTATTCAAATAGAATTTCAAATTCAAATTTCTAATCAAATATTCTAATCTAAAATAGAATTTAAGTGACTTGACCAAGGTCATACAGCAAATTTCACGGGAGGGATTTGAACCCAAGTCTTCTTGGCTTCTTTCCTAGAAGGTTTACAAAGCACAGCTTCCCCCAACTGCAAATCTGTGAGATAAATAGTATAAGAATTTTAGTAAAATTAAATAGTATAATTAAAATGTTTATTTTTTTCAGTAAAAATAAATAGTATAATACTTTCTCCCCATTTTATAGGTAAGAAAATGAGGCCTCAGAGCAGTTAAAGAGTTTACTCATGGTCATACAGAAAGTAAATGTGAGAAGAGAGATATAAAGCCATATCTCTCTAACTCCAAGTTTAGCACGGACTTCACCAGGTGGAATCTCTTGTATAAGGTCACATAGCTAGTAAAGGGCAGAGTTTGGACTACAAGCCAAGTACTCTGACACAAGATTAGGGTCCATCTCACTTCGGAACATTGCCTAACCTCTCAGGGAGCTCCCAGACTGAGGAAGGAGATACTCACTTGCCCTCCATGCCCTCAGGGAGCTCCCAGTCAGGTATGGGCAACAGAGTTCCTTGGTTTCTTTTTTTGAGTCATTTCACTCATGTCTGACTTTTTGCAACCCCATTTGGGGTTTTCTTGGCAAATATATCAAAGTGGTTTGCCATTTCCTTCTCCAGCTCATTTTACAGAAGAGGAAACTGAGGCAAACAGGCTTAAGTGACTTGGCCAAGGTCACACAGCTAGTATGTGTCTGAGGCAGGAAGATGAGTCTTCCTGATTCCAGGTCCTGCACTCTATCCACTGCTCCACACTGATCTTTTGGGGGAGCTTGAAGGTGATCCATCCCCCTCCTTCCCATTGCCAGGTTCCCAAGAGAGTCAGTTGTCACAGTGGGGACCCAAGAGAAGGGAGAGCCCTGTATTTGGGATGACCACACCCACCGTTCATAAGAAGGTCATTAACTTGTCATGATGAGCAACAGCTGATCAGTCATAAGAACATGACTTGGTATCATTAGGGAAGTTCTCTGTGCACTCCTACTCCCTCCCCCAATGGGGAACAAGCCTCTGACGCTGCTTAGTGCTTTGCTCTCTAAGATCCCTGCAGGAGCGGGGAAGAAGGGAGCTGGCTGGTGCCACCTGCCAAGCCTGGTGTAGCAAGTACATGATGGCTCTGGATTTAGAAAATCTGGGTTTCTCTCTGGCCTCTGATCTTTGCCACCTGTGTGACCTCGGGGAAATGATGTCATCTCCCTGGGCCTCAGTTCCTTCATCTGTAAAATGATGTGCTTGGACTAGATAGGCTCCAAGGTCCCTTCTAGCTCTGTATTTATGATCCTAAGAAGTGCCAAGGGTGGTCAGTGACTCAGGGCAGCTCTTAGGGGCATCTGGCAGAGCCAACTGTACCTTTCAATTCAATTGAACAGTACCTGTCATGTACAGGGCACTGTGCTCATGGAGGTAGACATACAGTATAATTTTTAAAAAAATTTTTGCAGGGCAATGAGGGTTAAGTGACTTGCCCAGGGTCACACAGCTAGTTAAGTGTCAAGTGTCTGAGGCTGGATTTGAACTCCGGTACTCCTGAATCCAAGGACAGTGCTTTATCCATTGTGCCACCTAGCTGCCCCTGACATACAGTTTAGATAAAACATGAGATATGATCCTTGGCCTCATAAAACTCCCATCCCATCTGAGAATCAGTAGAAGGAACTAGGAAAGTTTAGCTTGGAAAAGAGAAGGCTCAAAAGGAAAATAACTGTCTTTAAGTATAGGAATAGACTAGCTTGGTTTGGCCCCAGAGGTTGGAACCAAGAACAATAGGTGGATGTTTGCCATGCCATGAAGCAAAAGTAGGATTGAGGCCAGGAAAAAAAAATCTTGCTGACGTTTAGAGCCATCCAAAGTGGCATGGGATACATCCAGAGGTACAGAACTCCTCCCCAATGGAGGTCTTCAGGAAGAGAGGAGATACCCACTTGTCAGGTAGAGGAGATCGCTTTATAGGTATTGGTTGGGTGGGGTGGCCAATGAGTTCCCTTTGTACTCTAAAAATCTGTGATTTTGTGAGAGAGAGAAAGCAAAGTGCTAGGTAGGATCTGACAGTTGTTAGAGACTTCGAGAAAGATAAGAGAAGGCTTCCGGCAGGAGGAGGCATTGGAGTTGGGCTTTAAAAAGATGAGTAGCTTTGACCCAGCAATACCACTACTAGGTCTGTATCCCAAAGAAATCATAAAAAAGGGAAAAGGACCCACATGTACAAAAATATTTATAGCAGCTCTCTTTGTGGTGGCAAAGAATTGGAAATTGAGGGAATGCCCATCAATTGGGGAGAACCTGGAAAGACTTAAGTGGACTGATGCTGAATGAAGTGAGCAGAACCAGGAGAACATTGTACACTGTAACAGCAACATTGTGGGATCAACTGTGATAGACTTCTTCTCAGCTATACAATGATCCAAGACAATTCCAAAGGGCATGAAAATGCCCTTCACATTCAGAAAAAAAGAACTGTGGATTCTCAATGCAGATTGAACCATACTGTTTTTACTTTGTTTTTTGTGTTTTGTGTTTTTTTGTGAGGCAATTGGGGATTAAGTGACTTGCCTAGGGTCACACAGCTAGTAATTGTTGAGTGTATGAGTTCTGGTCCTCCTGAGCTGGTGCTCTACCCACTGCGCCACCTAGCTGCCCCCTTTACTTTTTTTTTTTTTTTTTTGGAGATTTTCCCTTTTGTTCTGATTCTTTCACAACATGACTAATGAAGAAATATGTTTAATGTGATTGTAATAACCTGTGTCAGATTGCTTTCCATCTTGGGGAGGGGGGAGGAAAGGGAGGGGAGGAGGGAGAAAAATTCGGAACTAAAAATCTTATGAAAACAAATGTTGAAAACAATCTTTACATGTAATCGGGAAATAATAAAATACTTTTATGATAAAAATAAATTTTAAAAAGATGGGTAAACATTCTGCAGAATAAAGAGGGGGTGGAGAGGGTGAGGGCAGAATGTCTTTGGGTTTGGCTGGAGGGTAGAGAGGGTTGTTGTGGTTGTTCAATCATATTCAACTCTTTGTGACCCCATGTGGGGTTTCCTTGGCAAAGATGCTTGGATAGTTTGCCATTTCCTTCTCCAGCTCATTTTACAGGTGAGGAAACTGAGGCTAACAGGATCAAGTGACTTACCCAGGGTCACGCAGCTAGTAAGTATCTGAGGTCAGATTTGAACTTGGGTTTTCCCGACTCCAAGTCCAGAATTCTATCCATTATATCCTAACACCCCTAATAAGAGGGTTAGAGGAATATTATAAGAGAAAATTGGAAAAGATTAGTGTCATATTATAGAGGGCTTTGAATGCCAAGCAAAGGAGCTTATAAGATGAAAGGGTTAGACACAGGGACCTCTTAAGCTTCCTTCTAAATCTTTGTTTCCCTGAGCATAGAACTTGATGATCTCTAAGGTTACTTTCAGCTCTAAGTCTATGATACAAAATCACTTCCCTTTGGGGAGCCCAAGTTTCTTTATCTATAAAATGACAGGTCTCTAAGGTCCCTTCCAACTCTAAATTTATGATCCTATGATTTTTTGAGTCTATGAAATAGCAAAGAAGAAAATGTAAGTTTGAGATCAGGAGAAACTGCTAGCAAGGTTCCAAAGTGGAATGGGCTGCCTTTCAGGTGTTGGGTTGCTCATCACTCAAGGTCTTCAGTTAGAAACTGGGGTATCAGGGACAGCTAGGTGGTACAGTGGAGCCAGGAGGACCTGAGTTTAAATCTGGCCTCAGACACTTGACACTAGCTGTGTGACCCTGGGCAAGTCATTTAACCCCAATTGCCTCACAAAAAAGAAACTGGGGTATCCATTTGTTGGAGATGTTGTGGTAGGGATTCTTTTTCAATATGGGTTAGATTAATTCTAAAATTCCATCTTCCCACCCTTTGATCCTCCATTCTTTTCCCCATCTCAGTTCATTCTGTCTTCAACTGTCACTTCTGTGCCAATGACGTCTAAATCCAAATCTCCAGTTCCCATCCCTCACTTGAGCTCTGGTCTCTTATGTCCAATTGCCCTCTGGGAATTCACTCCTGGATGTTGTCATGCTCAAATTATATCAAGTAAAATTCATTATCTTCCTTAAAAGTCTACTGTCCCTCCTGACTTCCCTTTCTCTGGCCATGGCACCATCATTGTCCCAGGGACCCAGGCTCCCAAACTGGGAGACTCCTTTGTCTCACTCTTCCCCCAAATCTACTTAGTCACCAAAGTCCTATGGACTTTTGCTATGCTGTTCCTTCTTCACCATTTGTACTTCCTCAACCCAAGTCTAAACACCCTTGAGAATGGATTATGGGACACTCTGATCGCTGTTCTCCCTGACTTCTGGCTCTTCTCTCTCCAAACAATTAATATTTATCAATGAATCAATTAATTAATTGGTAAATTTTATTTAAATAATACATCAACATTTATTAAGTGCCTACTATGTTCCAGGCACACTATGCTAAGCACTGAGGATAACAAAAAGAGGCAAAAGACAGTTCTTGCCCTCAAGGAGCTTACAATCTAACAGGGGAAACATGCAAACAAATATATACAAAGCAAGCTATATACACTAACACAAAATCAGTCCAATCTGTACAAGAATCTTCTCAAATGGCCACTCAACCTTTGCTGGAAAATCCCCTTTAATGGAGCTTTGTTTGCTGAGGTGTTTTATTCCACTTTTGGACAACTCCAAGTAAAAGTACATCAGCCCCTCCTGGTAACTCAGTATTTCCCCTAGTCCTGCCCTCTGGGGCCAAAGAGAATGAGTGTTATCTCTCTTTATGTGAGAGCTTTTCTCCCTAATTGTGCATTGTCTTCTCTTCTTCAGAGTAAACATTCCTAGTTCTTTAGGACTCACCTCAAATGAAACTTGCCGGCTCCATGAAGCCATGGTGTCATGCACAGAACCAACCCACCCTCCCAGCAGCAGCCAGTCTAAGCCTCCTTAAGCTGTTCTCTCATCATGCCACTTCACTCTTCGAAATCCTTCAAAGCTTTGCTGTTTCTCAGCATATCAAATCTAAACTCCTTCCTGGATTTAAAAGCCATCATTATCTGACTCCACCCTACCTGCTTGTTCTTATTTTTCTCTTCTCCCTCCCACAGGGCTTCTGATCCAGCCAGGTGGCTCTTATCTGTAGCCCCTCTCCTGTGACTACCTCTGTCTTTCACTTTGACCAATTCTACTGGTCCTTCAAGACCCAAGGTTTGCTTTCTCAAGGAAGCCTTCCCTGACCATTCTAGTTCACATTGTCCCTTCTCTGGACATTTTGATCCTGAAATGCTGGAAGACAGTGTTTAATGCTACACATTAAAGAGGGTCATTTAAGAACATCCACCAATTGGATGTATCTGAAGAAAGGGGACCAATATGGGGAAGAGATTGGAGACCATACTATAGTAGATTGACTAAAGGCATTGGGGGTGTTTGACATGGTTGAGAAGGGGGTGGCAGTGATAGCATAATAGTTGCCTGAGTCTTTGAAGGGCTGATTTGAGGAAGAGAGATCATATAAGCCTCAGACAAGGGTCACACAGCTAGTAAGTGTTAAGTGTCTGAGGCTGGATTTGAACTCAGGTCCTCCTGAATCCAGGGCCGGTGCTTTATCCACTGTGCCACCTAGCTGCCCCCCACTTTTTTCTTTTTTTTTTTTTTGTTTCATAAGATTTTTAGTTCCAAATTTTTCTCCATCTCTCCCTTTCCTCCTTCCTCCAAGACATTCCCCTGTGAATGGTCATGCTCCCCCAGTCTCCCCCACCCACCCAGTCCTTTGTTATTACTAAAAGTATTGCTATGAATATTTCAGTAGAGATGGTACCTTTCTGTTTTTTACCTCCTTGGGTCTCTCTCTCTCTCTCTCTGAACTGAACCACCTCAAGAGACACTATCTCCAAACCTGGCTGGCCACCTCACAGGTTGCTCACCTCATACCTCACACTGCATTTGATCTGATCCTAATGTCCGGCATGTAAATCTAAGCCCAGTAAGGCCCCTGGGAAGACAGATGTCTCTGTTGGTTATATTGCATCAACAATATCAGCTTTTTTACTCTTCAGTGGGGAGTCACTACCCTTAACCACTCACTTCTTCTGACCATTATTGGATGATTGATCTCTCCTCTGACATCATCTATGGATCTCTCCCATCATTCTTTGGAACTAAAAAACTAAACAGGTTCTGTTTCCTTCTCTATCAGAAGAACTTCATACTTAGCCCAGGTTAGAATATGTCACTCCTTCTCAGGCAGCATCAGTAACTCTATATTACCTTTGATTTTGTTTGTTTTGTTTGTTTTTATTTTTGTGAGGCAATTGGGGTTAAGTGACTTGCCCAGGGTCACACAGCTAGTAAGTATCAAGTGTCTGAGGCCAGATTTGAACTCCACCTAGCTGCCCCCATATTACCTTTAAGATAAAATACCGGGGCAGCTAGGTGGCGCAGTGGATAAAGCACCGGCCCTGGATTCAGGAGTTCCTGAGTTCAAATCCGGCCTTGGACCCTTGACACTTACTGGCTGTATGATCCTGGGCAAGTCACTTAACCCCATTGCCCCGTAAAAAAAAGAAAAAAAAAAGATAAAATACCAACTCTTCCCTTTGGTATTGAAGCCTTTCACAATCTGTCTCTAGCCTCTCTTTCCAGGCTGAATACACATCATTCCCCCTCAAGCAATCTGCATTACAGCCAACTGGACTACTTCTCTATCCTTGGCATCTTATCCCCTGCCTCTGGGTCTATACATAGGCCACCCCCCCATGCCTACAGTATTCTCCCTCTTTTCTTCTGCTTTTTGGAAATCCTTGCTCCCTTTAAGTCTTAGCTCGTGTGCTATCTCTTACAAGATGTTTTTGCTGGGGCAAACAGACCTGAGAAAGCCCTTAATTTGAAAGGCCAAAGTCAGGGGCAGCTAGGTGGCACAGTGGATAGAGCACGGGCCCTGGATTCAGGAGGACCTGAGTTCAAATCCGGCCTCAGACATTTGACACTTACTAGCTGTGTGACCCTGGGCAAATCACAACCCCAGTTGCCTCACCAAAAAACCAAAACAACCCCAAGATGTTTTGTAATAGCCTGCTGGTTGGTTTCCTTGCCTTAAGTCTCCTTCCCTGCCAGCCCATTCTCCATTCAGCTGTCAAATTAATCTTAAAGAGAAAGCCACCCTGCCCAGTTTATCCTGTATATATCTTATTTGCATGTTGTTTCCCTCATTCTACTGTGAGTTCCTTGAGAACACGGACTATTTTTTTTTGGCCTTTCTTTGTATCTCTAGCACTTAGTCCAGAACCTGGCACATAGTAGGTGCTTAATAATGTTAATTAACTGACTGACCCTACTCAGTAAACTTCAATGGCTCCCTATTACTTCTTTTTTCCCTATTACTTCTAAGATCAAATGTAAACCCCTCAGTTCAGCTTTTAAAGCCCTTCATAATCAGACACTTTCCTACCTTTCCAGTTTTCTGACCTTTTACTATCCCTGATTTCCAGTGACAGTGACTCAATAACACTGGCATCATTGTTGTATCCGGAATAGGATACTCTTATCGCCTGACTATGCATTTTTTGTTGACTATCCCCCATGCCTAGAATTCTCTCTCTCTCCTCACCTCCAGCTCCTGGATTCTGTGCTATTCTCTAAGTCTTAGCTAAAATCCTACCCTCTGAAAGCAGCCTTTCCTAAGTCCCCCTCAATGCTAGCGCCTTCCCAATAAGATTACATCCAATTTACCTTGTATGTGCCTTTTATATACAGAGTTATTTGAATGTTGTCAAGGAATGTGAGTTCCAAGAGGGTAGGGACTGGTTTTCCTTTCTTTGTATCCTTGGTGCTTAGCAATGCCTGGAACATAGTAAGTATTTAACAAATGCTTGTTGACTAACTATTAAATTGAATTAAATTGTTAGCTTCATATATTCAAGGGTCTTTCTTCTTCCTCTTCTCCTCTATGACACATTCTTCTACCATCCAACTTCCTGATGCAGACCTGGCTTCCTTTCATGAGTAGGCGGACTGGGATGTAGGTTGTTTGGTTGCTAAGAGGATGGTTTCTTTCTCTCTCCATGCCCCCCCCTTCAAAAACCACGACAACCATGTACCTGGGTTTTGAAACAGTCCTAGTTAGAAATGTGCAGCATTGATCATCGAAAGAGAGCTAAAAAGGACCTCCTCAAATACCCCTCCTCTGCCCCCACCAGAAGACCACATCCTCTAGAAAGGAACGGAACTCTACAGCTCCAATGGTGGGCATAGACCTCAGGCCTCACTATCAGGTGCAGGTTTCATTGTGATAGCTAATGTGGTTACAAGTGGGTTATGCTAGGACTATTATCAACTATTGGGAAAGATTCAGAACTCCAAAGGCATTTAGAATAGAGAATGTCGGGGCAGCTAGGTGGCGCAGTGGATAAAGCACTGGCCTTGGATTCAGGAGGACCTAAGTTCAAATCCAGCCTCAGACACTTGACACTAGCTGTGTGACCCTGGGCAAGTCACTTAACCCTCATTGCCCACATAACAAAAAAACAAACCAAACCAAACCAAAACAAAACAAAACAGAATAGAGAATGTCAGAGCTGAGGGAAATCTGAGAATACAGAGTGTCAGAACTGGGAGAGTCCTTAGAACACAGACTGTCAGAGCTGGGAGGGCCCTTTCAACAGAGAATGGTGGAGTTAGAATGGATATTAGAACAGGACAATGTCAGAGGGGCTGTAACGATTGGAATGACGCCACCTGCTGGAGACTTACTGTAGAAGAGTTCCACCCATGAAGCAAAGGTCTTTGAGGGCAAGACCAGGAGTCTTTTTTTGGCATCAGGAAGTGATGCGGGCTAGTGGGAGGAGGAAGGAAGAGACTGGAGCTCGGTCTCAGGCTCCTTCCTTTGGACTCTGGTGGAGAGTGGAGCTAGAAATGTGCTCTCCCTTTAATAGATAGGAATCTAGGCCTTTCTCTCTCTCTTTACCAAATTCTTATTCTCCTTAGTAAATGCTTAAAAGTCTAACTCTTGCTAAAGCTTATAATTTATTGGCGACCACTCATTAGATATTTTAGACAGACTAGCTAGAATTTTAGCCCTTAACAGGGCCTTAGAATGTAGAGTGCCAGAGCTGAAAGGGACCTTAGAACTCAGGATGTCAGAGATGGAAGACTTAGAATAAAGAATATTAGAACTGGGAGGGTCCTTAGAACCTAGAAAGTTAGGGCTGGAAGGGGACTTCGAACAGAGAATGCTGAAGCCTGGAGGGGTCCTTATATTATTTTAGAGCTCAGAATGCCTTAGAGAACATTTAGTACAACTCCATCATTTTATAGAAGAAGGAGACTCAGAATATTCAAATGGTTTACCTGGAGTCACCAGGAGATAACAGCAGAGTTGGGACTAAATCTGAGGTCTCCTTATTTCCAGGTAAATGCCCTCTTGGGAAGCTGAGCTGGGGATGCTGATCATCTCTCTATGAGAATGACTCAACGAGTTACCAGCTCTGATGCTTTCAGAGCAAGTGTCCATTGAGGGATGAATGTGAGTGAAGAGTCAAGGATGACCCCTAGTGACTGTGAGGATGCTGGTGCCCTTGGTAGTAATAGGACAGTTCAGAATAATAAAAGGTAGTATTTTGGAAGAGGCAATCAGGGTTAAGTGACTTGTCCAGGGTCACACAGGTATGCTTTAAAATTGGCAAAGCTCTACATACATTAACTCATTTGCTCCTTACAATAGCCTATGAAGTAGGTGCTATTATTATCCTCATTTTACAGATAAGGAAACTGAGTCTGACAGAGGTTAAGTGACTTTCCCAAAGTCACACAGCTTGTAAGCTAGTGTCAAATTTAAAGTCAGGTCTTCCTGACCCCAAGAACAGCATTCTATCCACTGTGCCACCTAGCTGCCTAGGAGAGGGGATGGCTTTGGGGGAAAGTTAAAGAGTTATGTTTGGACATGTTAACTTTGAGATGTCTGCAGGACATCCAAAATGAGATGTCCAAGAGGAAGATAGATGGTGACACGAAACTGGAAGAGGGATGACTAATGTTGAATATATTATTTGCATTGAGTTGATAATTGAACCCATGTAAGTTAATGAGATAACCAAGTGAGATAGCATAGAGAGGAAATAGGGTCTGGGATAAGAGCCTTGGGGGACACCCACAGTTATCAGGCAGAACCTACAGAAATAACCAGCAAAGGTGACTGAGAAAGAGTAGCCAAACAGGAAGAGAACTAGGAGAGAGCAGTGTCACAAAAAGCTCGAGAGAAAAGGTTACCCAGAAAAGAACATGGACAATATCAAAGGCTGCTGCTTCTATTATTGTTCTTTGTCCTTTGTTCTAGGAGAAGACCGTGACATTGGGAGGTGATGTCATGACTTGCAGTGAATTGTTTTGAAGTGAGGCAGGGCTGTGCAAAGTCACCAACCTTATTCTCTCCTCTAGAGCCATCTGGGTCAAGTGGCAAGATATATATCAGGGCAATTGGAGATGGCCCTAGATGCTTACAACAATTGGGGTTGACTTGCCCAGGGTCATGCTGCTAGTGTCTGAGGTGAGATTTGAACTCAGGTCTTCCCAACTTCAGGGCCAGTGCTCTATCCACTGCACCAGTTAGCTTCCCCATCAAAGGCTGCAGAGAGGTCAAGGAGGATGAAAATTGAAGAAAGGCCATTAGATTAGGCAATTCTGAAGACACTGGTAACTTTGGAGAGAGCATTTTCAGTTGAATGGTGAAGTCTGAAGCCAGATGACAGAGGATGTAGAAGGGAGTGGAAGTGGAGATATTTGGGCTAGATAGTGAAGAGAGGGGAAGTGGAGTTGCTTGGGCTAGATAGTGAAGGGAGGGGAAGTGGAGTTGCTTGGGCTAGATAGTGAAGAGAGGGGAAGTGGAGTTGCTTGGGCTAGATAGTGAAGAGAGGGGAAGTGGAATTGCTTGGGCTAGATAGTGAAGGGAGGGGAAGTGGAGATACTTGGGCTAGATAGTTTTCTCAAGGAGTTTAGTCAGGAAGGGAAGGAGAGATACAGGATCATAGCAGGAATAGATGGATGAAGACGGGTTCTTTTTTAGGTTGGGGAGACATAGGTGTGTTTGGAGGCAACAGGAGATCAGCCCAGTAGATAGGAAGATATTAAAGACTAGTGAGAGAGTGGGTATGATAGGGAGAGTATGAGGTAAAAGGAGTTTGAGAGACATGGCTTTGGGGTAACTAATTTTATTAACCATACTCCCAGATAATTAATCAAAGGGGTCAATGGAACTCTAATGCCAAAGATCTCTCATGGAACCTACTCAAGGCTTATATGCTTTTAGAAGAGTGGGTGTTCCTGAGGGTGGCAATCAGATCTGATTGGTGAATAATCAATGAGACAAATGAATATTATAATGAGGGATGGGTTTATTCCAATGAGGAGATGGGGGAGGGACTCTGATCACTGAGGTTTGAACAAAGAGATTTATCTCTAATCCAGACTACCCTAATTTAAGGCAATCTAGATGAAAGTGAGCCCATCTCTACTCAGACCTGGCTGAGTGGAACACAATGGGCTGGAATTCACCCCAGATTAAAATTCCTTGTAAGGTTTTCTAATTGGGTGAGGTCTCCCACCCAGGGCCAAAAAACCCATGTATACCTGGGATTTGAGCAATTTCATTCATCAATAATGTCCTTCATAAACTATCTACAACCTACAGACTTCTGATAAAAATTCTGGTCCTAATTCAATAATTGATTATTAATATAAGAGAGAAATAATCATTTCTCTCAGGAGCAATCTGTTGGAGGAGAAAGGATGAAATGGGATTAAGGGGGAGATGTAGACAGGTTGGAGCCATAGGTTCATATGAAATGGGAGTGAAGGAGAAGAGCCATAGGTTCATATGAAATGGGAGTGAAGGAAGAGATAGTAGAGGAAGACATCTGAATGATGTGAGCTGAGAAGAGGAAAAGAGGTAGTTCTCAACGAATGACCTCAACTTTGTGTCCCCTATTAGAATGTAAGCTACTGGTGGACAAGGATCAAGTTTTTGTCTTTCTTTATGTCTCTAGTCTCTAGCCTGCTACACACATGGTAAGTGCTTAGTGACTGGTTGGCCATGTAAATGCTATTATTATTGTTGTTGTTATTCTTATTACCCCTAGATGTGAACCATCACTAAGGTTTAAATAATTTGTCATTGGGAGTGCCAGGGTGGAGTGTGAGAACAGGGAGCTTAGCATCTCTTGTTAGAGGTCAGGGTCCCCTAAACTGCATGTGTGCCTGGGTACCCAACTGAGAGTGGGTTAATCTCAAGATTAGCTATAGCTAGATGAAGCATTTATTAAGTGCTTAATAGATTCTAGGTACTGCACTAAAGGATACAAATACAAGCAAATAAGACAGTCCCTACCCTCAAGAAACATATTCTTTCTTTTCCTTGTTAGTCATGATGTATAAGAAGAAACTAAACAAAAGGAAAAAAAACTAAGAAAAATAAAGTGCAAATAATTTGCTTTGATTTGCATTCAGACTCCATTAGTTTTTCCTCTGGACGTGGAGAACATTTTTCATCGTAAGTCTTTTGGGTTTGTCTTGGATCATTGTATTGCTATGAAGAGCTAAGTCTATCACAGTTGATCATCCCACAATGCTTCTGTTACTATGTACAATGTTCTTTTGGTTCTGCTCACTTCATTCAGCATCATTCCACTTTAGTCTTTCCAGGTTTATCTGAAATCTGCCTACTCATCATTTCTTATAGCATAATAGTATTCCATCACCATCATATACTACAACTTGTTCAGCCATTCCCCTATTGATGGACATCCCCTCAATTTCCAATTCTTTGCCACCACAAAAAAGCTGTAATAAATATTTTTCTACATGTAGGTCCTTTTCCCTTTTTTGTGACCTCTGGGATACAGAACTAGTAGTGGTATTGCTGGAACAAAGGCCATGAGTAGTTTTCTAGCCCTTTGGGCATAGTTTCAAGTTGTTCTCCAGAATGATTGGATCAGTTCCCAACTTTACCAACAGTGCATTAGTGTCCCAATTTTCTCACATCTTCAAGGAGCTTATATTCTAATAAGAGAAGACAGCACATAAGGGGGAGTTATAATTGGGGAGAAGAGAAAGGGGAGGAAGGAAAGGGGATCTACTTAGGGGTGAGGTGATTGTTGAAGAGTCGAAGTCCAGAGAATCATTTGAAGTGAAGTGAGGAGAAGCATAGACAGAGCAGAGAGCAAGGCTTCAGGGTGGGGGTTTCTCCAGGGTGAAGAGGAAAAGAAGACAGTGACTTGAGCTATAGATCATCTCTGGTGTGATATGGGGCAAGAAAAGGGGAAGGTGAATCATGAAAGACTTCCTGGAGGAAGCATTTAGAGCTAGAGACTTTTAGATAACCTCAAAAATGAACTGAGATTTGGAAAGTGTTGAGGAACATGAAGAAGGGGTGGAGCTGAGATTCAAGGGACATGAAGAGGCTTGACATCTTAGTCTCCAGGAAGTCACTTCTTGGTACTCTTTCCAGTCTAGAGCTATGTCTAGGAAGCAAAGGAATTGGTCCCCTCGACACTAAGAACCACAGAACCTCAGAGCTGGAAAGAAATTTAGACAAGCCCATCTGGTACAACTCACTCATTTTTCAGATAGGGAAACTGGGTTCTGGACAGGTGAAGTGAATTTCTCAAAGTCACACAGCTAGTAACTCCAACATTCTGGACTTCTGACTCCAAATGCAGGACTTTTCCCCCTTCACAATAACATGGGAGGGAATTTTAACCCTGGACCCCATTTGGGCACCAACTCTGGCTCATCAAGTTGGGTCATCCTCAAACCACTATACGTCCAGTACTACTAATTAAAAAAAAAAAAAACCAACCTTTTTCTGAATCACCTACTAGGTGTGTGATTCTGTTCCAGCCTCAGGGTGGCTTCAAAGATAGCTATTACTCAATTTCTTTTTTCAAGTACTTTACACTTTAATGGAGGTGGGGTTTGGACAAGTAAGATAATAGGTTTTTACAGCCAGAAGGAACCTCAGAGACCACCTGGTCTAAACGTTTTACTCACATCTACTCACATTACTCAACTTGAATTGGAAGAAAGGAGTGGAAGCTGGAGAAAGTCACATTTAAGCTCAATGGAAATGAAAACATCCCAATAGTCTGGACGACTCATTAAAAATGTTATTGTTCTGGGGGCAGCTAGGTGGCACAGTGGATAGAGCACCAGCCCTGGATTCAGGAGGGAGGACCTGAGTTCAAATCCGGCCTTAGACCCTTGACACTTACTAGCTGTGTGACCCTGGGCAAGTCACTTAACCCCAATTGCCTCACCAAAAACAAAGCAAAACAAACAAAACAATGTTATTGTCCTATTTTGTTTCTACGTGAGCTACATTTCTCAATGCATCTCTCTGTCCCCAAAAGAGAGCCATCCCTTTTCACAATGAATAAAAAACTAAGCAATAAATCAGAGAAGTCTGACAATATTACACAACTATCCACAGTCTCTATCTCTGCAAAGAATCAGGGAGAGGTGTCTTCTCCTAGTTCTTTCTTGGGACCAAGCATGGCTATGATCATGTCACAGCATTTGGTTTCAACTGTTTTGGTTTCTTTTTTATTTACATTTTTTTTTTTAGTGAGGCAATTGGGGTTAAGTGACTTGCCCAGGGTCACACAGCTAGTAAGTGTGTTAAGTGTCTGAGGCTGGATTTGAACTCAGGTACTCCTGACTCCAAGGCCAGTACTCTATCCACTGTGCCATCTAGCTGCCCCCTATTTACATTTTCGTAGTCACTCTGTATGACTTTCTTGATTGAACTGCTAATCAATTTATGAAATCATGAAATGGGGCAGGCATTCCTGGTTCTTTAGGTACTCATTAGGAGAGACCATGATGACAGGGGGGAAGGAGGCTGTAATCACACTTTAATAAGTCACAGAAGATGCAGGGGTAACATAGAAAGTACTGAGACAAGAGGCAGAAAAGGGGAGCACAGGGGCAGACAGCATGATGACAGGGATGGGATGGTGGAGGAAGGCAGGCAGTGATGAGGAAGAGGGGAAGAGGCACAGAGAATCATTTACATAACCATAGATGACAGTTGGGAGCATTTGGCAGCATGGACCCAGTGGAGATGGAAGATTGCTGGGGGGTGGGGAGGCGGGGGCAGAAGTCTAGGATCGGGGGCAGCTAGATGGCACAGTGGTTAAAGCACCAGCCCTGGATTCAGGAGGACCTGAGTTCAAATCTGGCCTCAGACACTTGACACTTACTAGCTGTGTGACCCTGGGCAAGTCACTTAACCCCATTGCCCCACAAAAAAAAAAGTCTAGGATCTCATTTTTATGGAGTTTTAGTGGAGAACAGACTAACTCTCATCTGTGCCACCATGAGGTTAGTTCCTTTTTTCCTCAGGGCAATAAGGGTTAAGTGACTTGCCCAGGGTCACACAGCTAGTAAGTGTCAAGTGTCTGAGGTCAGATTTGAACTCAGGTCCTCCTGAATCCAGGGCTGGTGCTTTATCCACTGTGCCACTTAGCTGCCCCGAGGTTAGTTCCTTAACACATCTAAATCATCTCAAAGTTGTCAGTAAAACTTGAAAGGTAAACATGTCCGCATCCTATCAAAATCATCAATACCATTTGGTACTCTGTCAATCTTACTATGGACGTTTGGAACTTATCTGAGATTTACATATTATAGAACCAAAAGGTCCTGGCAGCATGACCTAGATGACTTCCCCTGACTTAGCACATATTTTCAGGGTGTGATTTTTGGTTAATAATTTTGTAAATTATGTTGCTTTGATCTTTGGGATTGTTTGAACATAACTTCTAGCTTCCCCCTTGCAACTTTACTTCTTCCTATTGTTCCTTTAGACTAGCTACTTACAAATTTACTCTATTAATAAGAAGGGGAGCAGGCACCAGACCAAGAGACAATGTTAACACACTGATTCTACTTACTTCACTTTGCATCAGTTCACACAAGTTCTTCCATATTTCTCTATTTTCCTATAGTGTGGTAAAATTCCATCAAATCCATGTGCTGCAACTTGTTAAGCCATTACTCAAGCAATGGGCATCTACTTTATTCCTAGCTCTTCGCTACTACGAAATGTGCTACTATAAATAATTTGATATATATATCTTTTTGTTATTGGCCTCCTTGGGGGTATATGCCTCACAGTGGGGTCTCTGAATTAAAGGATAGGAACATTTTAATCACTTTTGTCACATAATTTCAAATTGCTTTTCACAATGGCTGGACAAATTCACAGCTCTACCAATAATGCATTAGTGTGCCTTACTTTCCATAACACCTGTAACTATTCAAAAGTGAAATGGGCTGTTCTGAGAGGCCCTCACTTTAGGTCATCAAGCGAAGGCTGTATTAACACTTATTTGAGACATTTTGAGGGGGGATTCCTGTTCAGGTACCAATTAGACTAGATGCATCTGAGGTCCCTTCCAAATTGGATATTCTGATATAAATGAATTAGAGGTTAATTGACTTGCCACAGTCACAAAGTTGGTAAGTGGCTCAACCAGGATTGGAACTCACATCTTTTGACTCCAAATATAGAGGTCCCTCAAGTACTCCAGGATGCATCAATAATTAATATGCAAAGGTTAGTGTGATAAGAGCAAGGGAGAGACCCAGGAAGGAAAGATCCCTTTCACCTGGGGTGGTGGGAGGGGTCTAGGAGGGCCCCATGGAGGAGGTGACCTATGCAAGGCAGTATCCTTAAAAACCTAACCATCCCTACAAAGGCCAAGGATCCTGAAACACGGGACTCTCAGTACCATGAGAGGGCTTTTTATGGATGGGTAATTGCTCTTGTTAACTCATCCCACTTCCCTAGTGCTAATTACCTCTCAGGCTCCCCGGCCCACCCTGGCCAAGGGCAATGGGCAGGGTTCTTGTAGGCAGTAGTGAGGCTGAATCATATGGGGATAGGCCTCCCTGCTGTGGTGAGGGCTGGGTGAGCTAGGCCTCCTGCCCTGTGTTCATTACAGTTTTATACCTTCCTAATTATAGCCATTAGTGAGATTGTGAAAAAATAAATGGGATTTGGGCCAGGGAAACACACGAAGATGGGGCTGGGCTCCATCAGCTACCCAAGAATTAATTCTTTGTGGTTTAGTAGCAAGAACACTAGATTTAGAATCCAAAGACCTAGGTTTTAACCTGGTCTCTGCTTCTCAATAGCTGTGGGACTTTAAACAGGTATCTTCTCCTCTCTGAGTTTCCTTCTCCATACTATGAAGGCTTTGGATCATATTGTCTCTAAGGTCCTTTCCAACTCAAAATTCTATGTTCCTTGGGTACAAGGTATGCAGCTATGCTACAGACAGACCTTGGACAGGGCACTTGTATATCCTAGGCAGTGTGAAAATTCACTTTTCTTCTTCCTCTCCCACTAAAGACTTTTAGCATTCACTGTTACATATGCAACACAAAAGAAATCTCTGCTGGATACAGAGAGCAGATTTCTGGCATGAAAAATCTATACAGTTTTTCCCTTCCTTCTTTTCAGAAGCGGGGAGCTGTGATTATGAAATGTTACAATACATAGTAACCCTTGATTGATATGCTGGAAATTCTTATTGAATGATCTTTCCCTTCTTTCTTTGTTACAAAGCATGGTTTCCTGGGAAGAGTACTGCAGAAGTAGAGGAAAATATATTTGTAGACACACACATACACTATAAATATATGTTGTATATTAATATTAAATATGTTAAATTGGGAAAAGGTGATATAAAAACAAAAGCTATCAATCAAATTAAAAATCCATGTATCCATATCAAAAAAATCCTCATATTAAAATGTGTTCCTTGTAACCCTTGACCCCATCTCATGTGTTGTGTCTTAGGAAGCTGCTGCCCTTGCTTACCTCTAACCCAGCTCTGTCCACAACATGTTTTTTCATTTGTCTTTTCCTTAGCCCCCCAAACTGAGGTTGGATGAACACTGAAGATGGGGGCTCTGACTCCTCTGTATAATGCATAGTTTAGAATTCTTTTTTCCAAACCTTTGAAGATTGTTTTTCTCTTTTTTTCTCCTTTTCTCTTCTCCAACTACATATCCTCTCTCCTTCCCTCTTTCCCTCCTTCCCTCCTTCCTTCCTTCCTTCCTTCCTTCCTTCCTTCCTTCCTTCCTTCCTTCCTTCCTTCCTTCCTTCCTTCCTTCCTTCCTTCCTTCCTTCCTCCTCTCACTCCTCTCTCTCCTTCCTTCCTTCTCCTCTCAAACTTTGTCATTTAACCAGCAGCCATTGTTATGGAAACTATTGTTATAGCTTCGATTTTTCTACTTTTTACAAAACACACAATTCTCCCAATAACCCTGTGAGACTGGTGGGTCAAGTCTTAGTTTTCTGACTTTCCAGCTGAGGAAAATGAGACTCGTAATTGTGAAATGGCTTGCTCAGGATCATGTAGCCAATAAGTACTGGAAGCTGGACTTAAACCAAAGTCTTCTGATTCCAAGTGTGGTGCTATTTCTGCCACACCACAAGGAGGAACCTGTGCCCTTGGGAAGCTCATAGTCCTGTGACCAAGGAGAGCAGGTTACTAGGCAGACCAACTCCCAAGAGATCTGCCTCACTTGGCCTTGCAGCCCAGGGTCTGTCCCCTAACCAGAGTCCCTCTGGTCTCACACGAGGGAAGGGCCCCAGACATAGGATTCACACAATGTCTGGACCTGCCAGCTCTTTTCTCTCTCTTTAAAAATAATAAATAAAATTCACTTTAAAGAATTATAATGTAATGCTCACCAGCATTGCACAGAGGACAAAAAGAGGATGGTAGAGTGAAACTTTGAATTCAATTAGGTCCATTTGTTTTTTCAAAATGCATATATACACTCATATATAAATATGTATGTATAAAATGTACACATGTATGTATGAAATATATATATACATATATAAAAATCATGTTGCTACCTTGTTCAATTTCATATATAAGTAATATATAATATATAAAAATTCTCATATATATGTGAAATTGAACAAGGTAGCAACAAATTGCTCTATATGTTTCTGTTTCCTTTTTTTGTTTGTTTTTCCTTCCCTCCCTCCCTATCATGCCTTCCTACTAAGTCCTTACCATCCCTCTCTTGTTATCTCTTTTCCAAGGACTCCACCCTACTGCCCCCTCCTTCCATGGTGGTTTGGAGGGTGTGCTTCCCAGGGGTGCTCAGTGGAGGTAGGCTCAGTAGGCTCATGGCTGGTTGGGGTTCTCTGGCAGCAAGCCAGGGTAAGTGGGGCTCTCAGAGCTTAGGGTGGTGGCAGGCACGTAGATAATAGGGATATGATGGATGCTGTCATCATTCCTATTAGGCATGTAGGTAGTTGGTAAGAGCTCTACTAATGGTTTTTCTGCCTATGGCCATTAGGAAAGCTGACTGGAAGAGATCACATAAGGTCAGGCTGTACCATGCTGGGCCACGAGCACAGAAGGGATCAAAGGTTCATGACTTTTAGAGTTGGAAAGGCTCTTACAAGTTATCTAATCCAATTCCCTGATTTTATGGATCAGACTAGAGGCTCTCTGAGAGCAAGAGCTATGCCTTACACATTAGTCTGGAAGCCCCCCAATGCCAGGGAAGATCTCCCTCAAACTGTGGGTTTACTGAAGACAGGGACTGTGTTTCTCCCTTCTCAGATTGGGGGCTCCCTGATGACAAGAGCTATGTCTTACATATTAGACTGGAAGTTCTCTGAGGGCAGGGAAGATGTCAGACCATGGGCTGTGTATGGACTGTGACCATGAGGACAGAGGCTATGTTTCTCCCCTGTCAGAAGGCAAGGGCTAGGTCTCCCCCATCAACTTGGGGGCACCATAGAGGGGAAGACCACACCTATCTCTCCTCTCCCCTTCCTCACTACCTTCTACAGGGCAAATATCAGGAAACTTCGTTTTATTTGACTGATCACTGTAGCAGCTTTCTTATAATGTGCTGACAACACTCCATTAGCCGGCTGGTCAGGGCCATGTTCCTGGTGACTCTCTTTTCATGCCTGCCCCTACCCCCATCCCCAAGGGTACATGTTACATATACTCAGAATGGCCAGACACCTGCTCTGAGCCTTGGCTATGTCTCGAGTCAGGGGCTGCTGGTTCTCAGAGTCTAAGGAATCTATGAATGCTTCCCTCGATCAGTCCAATGCAAGCCAAACCAACGTTTATTTAAGTATTTGTTTTTCCTTAAGAAAATGGTTTGTGTGGTTTAGTCCCTTAGCTTTAAAACTGTATTTTATTGTTTAAATTTTTTCCTTATCAATGCCTTTCGTTTTTACATCATATTCATTTTCAGTTATCACTCTTCCCACTTTTACCTTGTCTTCCCTTCAAATAAACATTACAAAAGAAAAGAAAAAAGAAACTTCACACATTTATGTTTGACAGCGTGTGAAATATTCCACACCCACAACTATGCCATGCGACTTCTGTAATAAAGGGAGAAAAGTGCATTTTCTCAACTTCCCTCTGGGACCAAGCTCCAATAAGGATTTAATAAGTGTCAATGAAATGACTAAGCAAGCAAAGGTTCAAGCTTGTGAGCATTTCGATTTATTAAGCAATACATGCCAATTGCCCAACAAATTAGGACCAGGGCCCTTCCTCAGCTGGACCCTGAATACAGGGGAGACACACATTGCACTAAAAACAATCAAATAAAGCCAATTAATGAAAGGGAAATAATACGACCTTGGGTAATCTGATTTCTAATTGGAGGAAAGATTAAGGACTTTCTAAATTGGAAGGGGGAGAGTAAACAGATGCAATTCCTCGAATTCAGGAAAAAAGATGTCCTGTTCCTTCCAAGTGTCTGTAAACAACCAAAGGAACATGGGAACAATAACTGAGTGACCAGCATGGGGCTAGTTTGCAGATAAGACACATGGGTTGCTTAACATGTACAATTGTGAGAAAACTCCTTATATCCGTCTTTGCCTCTGACTGGGTTTCTGGTCAGCATAACCCAGGTCCTTGGTTAATGATCTCTAAACAACAGGTAGAGTTTGTTGCAGCTTTCCCACCATGGAGGACTAGGTTCAAACAATGCAATGAAGTTTTCTCTCAGTTCCCACAATTGAATAAAGTTTTCTTCCAGGACAGAAACTGGACTAGACCCATAATTGAATAGAAAGGCAACCGAGTTAGAACCAGACTTGAGGCACAATTAACCACTTGGTGTCCTGATCCCTTCAATTCTCTCATTTCTCCCTTTTCATTTATGGGGGAGTGGGCAGCCCACTCCAACCATGGATAATATGCCTATAAGCTAAATCTATAAGGTTTTTCATATATTCATAATCAGAATTACATAAGTGCCATCTATATAAGACAATGTGCAATATAAAGACAAAATAAAAAACTGTTCTGCCTTCAAGGATATATTTTTAGGGTGGGGGAGAAGTGAGGTGTGGATAAAGCATGTTAACTAAGAAGTAAATACATGATTATTTAGAGGAGGAAAGAGCTAACTGGGAAGGGCAGTACATCTTGATGCACACTATTGTGGTCAATCCTGTTCTAAGCCCTAGTTGGGGAGGAGGGGTTACTTTAACAGTAACCCTTATAGGAAGACACAAAGAAATATAATCTGTGGTCCCTGTCCTGGAGGAAATTAGAGTCTAGAAGGGACAATAAGATATACTTACTCATAAATAGGTAGCTAACAATACAAGGCAGTTTATCATGTATATCAAATTATCCTAAGGTTCTTTTCTGGGTCCTCTTTCTGGAGGAGCTCACCAGTTTTTGTGATTGACTCCCAGATCTACATATCCAGCCCCAGTATCTCTCCTGAGCTGCAGTCTTGCAACACCAAAACCCTATTGGACATTTTAAACTGGATGTCTTATAGACATTTTGAACTCGACATATCCAAAACTGAGCTCTTTATTTTTCTCCCCAAACCCAACCTTTTTACAAACTTCCCTATTTCTGTCAAATCCTGCTCCTGCCATCTTTCCTGTTGCCTGGGTTCATTACCTTGGTATCTTCCTGAACTCCTCACTCTTACCTACCCCATATCTCTGATCAGTAGCCAAATGTCACTTCTACCTTTATAGCATCTCTACTAGCTGACCTCTTCTTTCTACTCACACAGCTACTTACTTAGTTCAGGCACTAATCAAATCTTACCCACTCTGCTACAATAGCCTCCTAATTGGTCTCCTGACCACAAGCCTCCCCACTTCAGTCCAATTTCCATATTGTTGCCAAAGTGGTTTTTCTTAAATGCAGAACTGACCATGGTATCCCCCACTCAATAAATAACATTGGTTTTCTAGTGCCTCTAGAATAAAATACAAACACTTCTGTTTAGATTTTAAAGCCCTTTACAACTTTGCCCCAATATATTCTTCCAGCTTCATTGGGCATATTCCTTCTCTTGTACTCTATGTACTTGTGATCTTTCCCATTAGAATAGGAGATCCTTTGGAGCACAGATTGCTTTTAATATTGTTTCTATATCTCCAGTGACTAGTGCAATGCCTGGCACATAGTAGGTGCTTAGCAACCACATGATTGAGTGATTGAAATGACTAATAACTATTGTTCATGTTTATTTAGGATCATAAGATATAGAGGTGGTGTGTGGGACAATTATGGATTTGAGTCAGATTAAACTCTGAGGATGGAGTCTGAAAGATACCTAGCCCCCCCCAGGATAGCTAGACTCTCACTTTGCCTAAAAGTTAATTGCTTGTCAAATTCTCACTGTCTCCTTTAAGTTTTATTGTTGAGATAATGGACTTGGGACAGTTCTGTAAACTTTGGGGATGGGGTCTGGGAGATATCCAGTCCCCCAGTAAGTTTTATTACTTGTCACAGTTCTACCAATTAGCACTATTTACTTTACTTCTGCTTAGTTCCCACATGCCAGCTACACCTTAGTTTATGGCCTGTTACAAAAAACTCCCCTCTCACATGTCAGAATCCCAGTCCCTGTCATGATAAATTACAGTCAGATAAGGGAGTGATTTCTGCCTCCCTCTTTCTTTGACATTCCTCAGACTTGTACCCCTTCCCCTTCTCCCCTTTGTTCTTGGACATGTCTCCATACATGGATCACGAGCTGGGTACGCACCTTGGGTGAGACAGGATTGGATGTTAGATTGTGAGCTCATCCACCCTAGGTGTACGTGGGGACAGTCCTTTTCAAGATTACTATAAAAACCTAGAGGATTGGGCATATCTTTGCAAAACTTCAATGTGTAATTGGGTTTTGCCCGTCCTCATGAGGATGTAATAAATCTGTCTCTGCTTGACTTGGTGGTCTCCTCGAGTTATTTGGATAAACTGAGGCAGTTTGTCCCAAACAGCTGAAAAGAGCCTTAGAACAGAATGGTGGTGATTGAAGGGACCTTAAAGAAAATCTAATTTCCCTTACTTGACAGATCGAAAAATTGAAGCCCCAAAGGGGAAGGAACTTTTCTAGGGTCATATGTACTATAAATGGAAGAGCTAAGACTTGTATCCAAGTCCTCTAATTCTAAATCCAATACTCTCTCTCTGTCTCTCTTTCTCATTTGTTGGTCCATCAGTCTGTCTAATTATTTCTCCACCCACCCATCCATCCATCCATCTGTTGGTCCATCTGTCTGTCTTTAAATCTTTTTTTGTCTGTACCTTTTTCTTTGGTGTAGGGTACTTTTCTTCAACATGACAACTCTGGGCCTCAGTTTTCTCATCTGTAAAATCAGAGTGAATTAGATGTCATGATTTCTAGGGTCACTTCCAACTCTAGATCCCATGATCCTCTGGGCTCAGCCCTGTGTTTGCTAGGCAGGGTGTGGGGTGTTAGTACCATTTGCTACATTGGAGGACTTATAATCTATTAGAAGAGATATACACATATATAACATGAAGAAATGCAAAGCAGTCACAGAAGGTGTGGAATGCACCGGGGCCTCGTGTTCCCCCTGCCCCCACCCCGACCCCCTGGGAGGAGAGAAGATGCATATGATTACTAAGGAAAGCAATTGCATTGAAATACAATTACCAGTTGTTTGTTTGTTTGTTTGTTTTGTCTAAAGTTCACAGACCTTATATTCAGGACCTCTGCTATTGTCTGACTTTCTTGTTTTCTCATTTTAGATAAGAAAGCCCCAGAGAGGGGAAGTGACCTTGCTATGCTCCCACAGAAAACTGTGGGCAAAATAAGGGCTAGAACCCAGATTCCCTGACTCTGAGCCAGAACTCTCACTGTGTTTGCTTGCCCCCAGCCCCTTGCTTGCAAGAGTCATTGTTTGAGAAAGGGGTTGGGGCCAGGGCAAAGAGGGTGGATGCCTTCCCATCAGAGAAGGAATATATCCTGAAGGTCTACTCCAGTCTCTTTTTTGTTAGTGCAGGGCCAACCATCCCCTGGGGATCACAGGGCCTGCACCCTAGGACAACCTGGGGGTTTGGGGTGAGGCCAGAAACTTTCCATGAGCTGTGACAGCTCAGCCCTAATTAATTTGCTTGATGGGGTCCCCCCCCCAGGGCAAGGGAATAACATCTGAGCTTTTGGATACTTCTTTACTTTGCTTGGCCTTTTGGCAAAAAACTAGCCCCCCCCCCCTACCCCCTACCAACAACATCAATCAAAAGACCCAACCTCAGGTAACATTTACTTTCCTTCTAGACTGGGAATTCTAGAGAAACCAAATGACCCCACCCATCCTGGGACTCTTCTTATTTCTTGGGAACCCTGCTTTGGCGCCATGATCCACATTGACTCAGAGTTAATACAGACTTAGGACTGGAACAATTTAAGACATCCTTAGTCCAACTGCTTCATTTTACAGATAAGGACACTGGGGTCCAGAATGGTTAAGTGACATACAAGGGCATGCAGGATGTAAGTAGCAGAGCTGCATGAGTCAAGATATCACCCCACGATACCATTGGTCCTCGTTGAAAATGAAGGACAAGGGGGCAGCTAGGTGGCGCAGTGGATAGAGCACCGGCCCTGGATTCAGGAGGACCTGAGTTCAAATTTGGCCTCAGACACTTAACACTTACTAGCTGTGTGACCCTGGGCAAGTCACTTAACCCTCATTGCTCTGCCAAAAAAAAAAAAAGAAAGAAAGAAAGAAAGAAAGAAAGAAAGAAAGAAAGAAAGAAAGAAAGAAAGAAAGAAAGAAAGAAAGAAAGAAAGAAAGGAAAATGAAGGACAAACAACAGCCAAGCTGGGATTTGAACCTAGGTTCTCTGGCTCCAAGTTCAGAGCTACTTCTGCTCTCCAGAGATTGGTGGGTTCTTTTTCCTGGTATTTCCCCTGATCTCTTGGCCATTTTCATGTTTAGTCTGGTCTCAGCACCTTTGCTCACACTGGTGCACACCCTTCTCCTCTAGACTCTTCCCACTTGTCCCTACTCCTCATTCCCATTTGAAGTCTCATTCCCCTTTTGGTCTCACCAGACCAACCTCATTTCTTTCTTTTTTAAAAAATTAATAGATTAATCAGTTGGAGCTGTAGATGTAGTTTACCTTAGAGTTTTGTGACACAGTTGACATAGCCTCTCCCATTTTTATGGAAAAGATAAAGACAAGTGGGCTAGATGAGAGGACATCTGCACGAATGCCCAGACACAGAAAGTCATAAACTATGATTTGAAATAATTTGGTTGGAAGTCTCTAGGGGAGACCCTCAGGCATCTGCACTGGACACTACAATTTTTTATCAGTGGATTGGATACAGGCCTAAATGTTGTTGTTTTCAGTCTTGTCCAACTCTTTGTGATCCCATTTGGGGTTTTCCTGGCAAAGATACTGAAGTAGTTTGCCATTTTCTTTTCCAGCTCATTTTGTAGATGAGGAAACTAAGACAAACAAGGTTAAGTGACTTGCCTGAGGTCACACAGCTAGTAAGTGTCTGAAGTTGGATTTGAACTCAGGTCTTTCTGATTCCAGGCTTGGCATTCTATATACTGTGCCACATAGCTGAGTCATAGGTGGCATAGAGACTCATCAAATGTGCAAATGGAAAAAGTCTGGGAGAGAAGATTAGCACTTTGGAAGAGAGTTGGAATCCAAAAACATCTCAAAAGGCTAGAATATAGGACTGAATTTAGTCCAGTGGAATCTAACAAGGAAGAAGGAAAAGTCTTCTGCTTGGAATTTTAAAAATCAATTTTATGAGTATAAGTTGGAGAAAGTGAGGCTGGACAGCAGTTTGTCTGAAAAAGACATGGAGGTCTTAGTGGACCACAAGGAAAATAATGACACTCTAAATAACCAGTGTGATCTTGGGCTGCATAAAGAGGGGCATCATGAATGTGAAATTCAGGGCATGGACTGTTTCATTTTTGTCTTTGTATCTATTTTTAGTGCTTAGCATGGGGGGCAGCTAGGTGGCACAGTGGATAAAGCACACACCCTGGATTCAGGAGGACCTGAGTTCAAATCCAGCCTCAGACACTTGACACTTACTAGCTGTGTGACCCTGGGCAAGTCACTTAACCCTCATCCCCCCCCCCAAAAAAAAAAGAAAAGAAAAAAAGTGCTTAGCATGAAACCCATTTAATAAATGTTTGTTGATTTAAAGGAAGAGGTAATAATACTATTGTACTTTGCTCTGGTCAGTCCACATATGATGTATTATGAGCTCATCAAGGATAGGGACTGTCTTTTGCCTTTCTTTCATATCCCTAGCCCTTAGTACAATGTCTGCTAGGTGACTCAGTGGATATAGTCAGGAAGACCTGAGTTCAAACCCAACCTCAGATGCTCACTAGCTGTGTGATCCTGGGCAAGTCACTTAACTTCTGTTTACCTTAGTCTACTGGAGAAGGAAATGGCAAACCACACCAGTGTCTTTGCCAAGACAACCCCATGTGGGGTCACAAAGAGTCGGGCACGATTGAAAAAGAACAACAATAAATGTTTATTGACTTGCTGTATTGTGTTTTAGTCTTGGGCTCCATGTTTGAGGAGGACTTTGGTAAAATGAAAGGCATCTAGGGGGCTGGTAATGTCTAGGACAGGCCATCTGAGGATGGATTGTGAAGGGGTTGGCAATGTTTAGCCAGGAGAAGAATTAGGGGAACACAATAGCTGTCTTTAAGTGTTTACATGGAAGAGGGAATGGATTTATTCTCCTCAGCCCCAGAGGGCAGAAGCAGGTACAAAATGGAGAAATCACAAAGGAGCAAATTAGTTTTTGTAAGAAAAACCTTCCTAACAGTTTTTGTTGTTTTCAATTCTGTCCAACTCTTCATGACCCCAGATGGGGTTTTCCTTGCAAAGATACTGGACTGGTTTGCCATTTCCTCCTCCAGCTCATTTTACAGATGAGGCAACTGAGGCAAGCAGGGTGAAGTGACTTGCTAGGAAGTGTTTGAGGCTGGATTTGAACTTAGGAACATGAGTTTTCTTGATTCTAAACCCAGCGCTCTTTACACTGAGCCATCTGCCCTATAACTACCTTTCTATTGATAAAGAAAATTAGCTAAAAACAAAACAAAAACAATTAAAAATTTTTTAAAAATTTATTTAAATTTATTTATTTTTTTGTGGGGCAATGAGGGTTAAGTGACTTGCCCAGGGTCACATAGCTAATAAGTGTCAAGTGTCTGAGGCCAGATTTGAACTCAGGTCCTCCTGAATCCAGGGCTGGTGCTTTATTCACTGCACCACCTAGCTGCCCCCCAAAACAAAAACAAAAAAAAAGAAGAAAAAGGAAAAAAAGGAAAAAAAGAAAATTAGCTGATGGTCCAAAGCTTAGAGGGAGAGCTAGTATACTGGATGATGTAATTGGTATAAAAAAAAATCTCAACAGGCTAGAATATTGGATTGAATCGAATTCAATGCAATTTCATAGGGAAAAGTGTAAAATCTGCTTGAGGTTTTAAAAATAAGCTTTCCTTCCTTTTAGGCTATAGTAATCAACAGCTCACATTTTTTTTTTAATTGATTTTTTTTTTTTTTTTTTTTTTTTTTTTGCGGAGCAATGGGGATTAAGTGACTTGCCCAGGGTCATACAGCTAGTAAGTATTAAGTGTCTGAGGCTGGATTTGAACTCAGGTACTCCTGACTCCAGGGCCAGTGCTTTATCCACTGCGCCACCTAGCTGCCCCAACAGCTCACATTTTAACAGCATTTTTTCTTTATTTAGAAAAAAATAATGTTGGTTTGGAATGGATCTGAGATTTTTTTGATATAAGGAGTCCCTGATAAGAAAATTTGCTAGACCTGCATAGATTGGTATATTTTCTTCAAGTCTTAGACATTGCCCAGGATACTGAGAATTTAAATGATTTGCCCCAGAGTCACATGAATAGGTTTTTCTAACTCCTAACCTGGCTCTCTATCCACTATACCACATTGCCTCTCCCCCTCCCCCCATATCGTACTGATTTTTAAAATATGCCCCTCCTGCCTCTCTACTCAGCCAGCTGTGCCCTTGCAACACAGAATTTTTAAAAAAGGAAAAGAAAAAACAAAAACTAACAGTTCATTTAAAACGATCAATACATCAACTGAGTCTGGTATGTGCTATATCCTCCCACCTCCACAAAGAAGGGAGGGAGGAATATTTTCTCAACTCTTCTCTGGAGTTAAGCTTGGTTGTTCTCATTATGCAGCATTTAGTTTTATTTTATTGTTCTGTCTGTTGACCACAGCTGTAGCCATTTTCCCTATTGTATTCCTGGTTCTTCCTTTGCTCTGCATCTGTTCTTATAACTCTTTTCTGATCTCTTCACACTCCTCATTTTTTCAGCATGGGAATATCCCCATTACCTTTATATGCCCACAGCTTCTTCAGTCATTCTCCAATTGATGGGCATTCTTTTTGCTTCCTTGTTTCTGCTGCTATTTCTATAGCACTTTGAAGGTCAACTACAAATATCGATTAAGCTAGAGCCTTTGCTAAGTGCTGGGGATCCAAATATAAGCAAAAAGAATGATAGACAAATTACAATGTTCTCTCCTCAGAACAATTCTTTGATACATGAAGCTTGTTTATAGTTCATAGTCTTCAACTCTGAAGGCACCTTAAAGGTCGCCTAGTTCAACCTACTCTTTTTCACAGATGAGGAAACTGAGGCTCAGAGTAGTGAGGTGAAGTGTTTATGGTCACACAGTGAATACGTGACGGGGTGAGATGCGAGTTTTAAAGCCAGAATTCTTTCTGCTGACCACTTGCTGTGTCCATTTTACAGATGAGCAATTTACAGATGAGCAAACAGGTTCAGAAAAGTGAAGTGACTTGCCCAGGGATTACAAGGTAAGTGTCAGAGCTGGTTCCATGACCCAGTCATACTTTACAATGCACAAGCACTGCCTCTCTTATGGGGAGTCTAACCTGCCCCGAACTCCTCAGTCTGGAGGGACAAATTATCTCCCAGAGTCTCCCATGAGCCCTTCTCTATCACCTTGAATATTCTTTGGTCTTTAGAATTTATCACTCTTCTTGGGCAATTGAGAAGGGACTGAGACACAGAGAGGACAAATCACTTACTTGAATTCACACAGCAATCATGGTAGCTAGAGGGGGTGGGGAGAAAAGGGAATTCAAATGCTGTCCTTCAGGCTGATTTTTTTCTTCTATCCTGCAGGATAATGATACTCCTGAGATGTGAACAGAGAGAACAGCCCTAACCTTGAAGCCCTGCCTCCACTTCTGGTTTTGTTTATTCTATTTTTCCAAATCTTCTTATATCCAGAGTGAAGAAATCACAAGATGTCCATTTCCCAAAGCCATCAATCGGCAGGCATGCTGATTGGATAATTCAAAACCTGGGGTGGACAGTAACAGACAGGGAGCGAGGTGTCCCCTTTCTACCCAGGGCACAATTAATTCCCTTTTCCAGCATTGCTTGGAAGGGACCAACCTCAAACTCAATGCAGGAAGCCCCAGAGTAATCCCTCTGACAGATGATGTAATATGTATTTGCTAGGTTGATTTTTTTTTACCTAGGCAGAGGCTCATAAGATTTTTATTTTGATCTAGAAGGGAGCTTAAAAATTATCTAGTCCAATCCTCTATTGTTACAGATAAGGAAACTGAGGCCCAGAGAGGCTGACTGACTTGGCTAAGGTTAGACAATTGATAAGGGACAGCTTAGCAGCACAGTGGATAGAGTGCCCCACCTGGAGTCAGAAAGACTCATCTTCATGGGTTCAAATCTGGCTTCAGACACTTACTTGTTCGACCCTGGATAAGTCACTTAACCTTGTATGCCTCAGTTTCCTCAACTGTAAAATGAGCTGGATAAGAAAATGGCAAACCACTCTAATATCTCTGCCAAGAAAGCCCCAAAAGGTTTTCTGAAATGACCAAATTGAAATGACTCAACAACAGACAATCAGTGTCAGAGGTGAGATTTGAACTGATTTTTTAACTCTAAATTCGCCCCTCTTTCCACTACACCAAAGTGGAAAAGGTTGGAGTTCTAGTTGCAACACTCCCTTCTGGGGCTACTACCCCAACTTACACTTGCACTCATAGTTTGGAGTCCCCAGACGTACCCACAGACGGTGAGTGATGCTATCCTCAGAGATCTAAGGATAACTCTGAGGCTACTCTTTCCAACATTGTTTCCAGTCTGAGCCACTAAGGCTTTCCCCTTGAACAATTACCCGGTACTCTTAATTAGCTTTTAGAAAATATATTTGCTTAGAAAGAATTGCAGTAGGAGTCTGCTGGGACCAGCTCAAACTATCGGCAAGGGCAGTTAGGTGGCACAGTAGATAAAGCACCAGCCCTGGATTCAGGAGGACTTGAGTTCAAATCCAGCCTCAGACACTTGACACTAGCTGTGTGACTCTGGGCAAGTCACTTAACCCTTATTGCCCTGCCAAAAAAAAAACCCAACACACCAATCACCCCCCCCAAATACCCCCAAAACACCAAATCAAACTACTAGCAAGAGCTGAGTGTTAAATTTTCTGTGTGAGAATTTACACCTTGGAAATAAATACGCAAACATTATAAATCAGTGGTCGAGTTATTTTGTTGATTGTCTAGACTTAAGGAAGTGATGGAGAAAATGTTAATAATTCAGGTTAAACTTAACAGTGTGTGGTTTGTATAATTTTAAAATCAGGGATCTAATGATTAAACATTTGATTAGACATTAAACCAGCATATTCTTTTTTTTTTTTTTGGGCGGGGCAATGAGGGTTAAGTGACTTGCCCAGGGTCACACAGCTAGTAAGTGTCAAGTGTCTGAGGCTAGATTTGAACTCAGGCCCTCCTGAATACAGGGCTGGTGCTGCTTTGTCCACTGCGCCACCTAGCTGCCCCAGCATATTCTTATATAATAAAAATAGTTATACCCAAACCTGAACTCTCAAAAAAACCCATACAATGTCCATGGAAAGAGTGGGTTCAACAATGGTAGTAAGGCACATGTGCAGTAAAGGGGCATATCTCAGTTCCTGGCTCTGGAAATCCTTTCTTTCCCTCCCCAGAGTACTTATGAAGTTCCCCTTGACTCTTTGTTGGCATCTGAAGGGTTGTGCTTCCCTAGGCTTCATAGCTGGCATTCTTGTCTGACAAGAGGAATTATACTTTCTGAAGCTCCTTTTCCTTGGGTGACTTACATCTGTGTGTCTGTGCTCAGTGAGTCTTTTTAGTTTCATGAAAGATGCTATTTCTGCCATTAGCTATGCCAACCAGTCAACATTTATTAAGCACCTACTGTGTGTCAAGCTGGGGAGACAAACATGAGAAAGAAAGTCCCTGACCTCAAGGAGCTTACAATCTAGCAGAAGAAGACAACACACAAACAGAAGATGAAAAGGTAGAGGTGTTGGGTGGGGGAAGAAGAAGGTACCCAACTTTGGGGCATTCTAGTGGTCAATGATACTGTTATCATCTCTGATCATTGATGGGACTTCTGAAGAGACTTATTGATTTGACTTCACTGAAGCTGCTAGCTCTGTCTCCCCCACCCCAAACCATTTTTTGGCCTGGGGGCACCAAAGACAAGGGGCCCCACCCCAGTCCTAGTCCCATCATCCAACCTCTGCTTTAGGTAGGTGGGCATCCTCTGTCTTTGTCAGTGTGGTTCCCCTCCCTGAGATGGTCCCTTCATTCTCTCTCTCTCTCTCTCTCTCTCTCTCTCTCTCTCTCTCTCTCTCTCACACACACACACACACACACACACACAATCCTTCTCTGCTTCCCTAAACTCTACCCATCCTAAAAAACCTCAGCTAGCACCACCAAGGTTTTTCACGGCCTTATGGCATATACTGCATATAGAATCGGACAATTTTGAGATGGGAGAGCCAATAGATGCTATCTTGAATGATTCATTTTACAAGTATGGAAACTGAGGCTCAGAAGGGCGGGGCCCAAGTGCCTTGGGCTCATGCTCACAGAGGTAGTAAGTGACACGGGCCCTGGAGGACAGGGTCTGCATGTCCCCCTTGGACTCGGAGCTCTTTAGGGGCAGAAACAATGTTCTCCCTCAGAATGGAGCTCCCTGGGCTTAGAGGTGGCTGCATTTTCCCACCACAGTCTACCTCTGTCTTTGTCGTCTCTATCCAGTCCAGGCCTGGGCTCATCCATCTTTCTTTCTCCAAAGAATATTTTTAGCAATGGAAACCTTTCCCCTTCCAGACCGTTCTCAGTTCTTTTGATTCCCTGTCCTCAGTGACCTCCTGT
Source organism: Dromiciops gliroides (assembly GCF_019393635.1). NCBI lineage: Eukaryota > Metazoa > Chordata > Mammalia > Microbiotheria > Microbiotheriidae > Dromiciops > Dromiciops gliroides. Next base: position 617,738,614 of record NC_057863.1, on the reverse strand, counting down.
GTCCTTGTGGAAATCTCAGCGAGGGACTTCCCCTCCAGGTGTCACTCGTCCCCCCGGGGCTGCCCTCCACCCCAGCGTCTGTGCTGATGCTGCAGTGGGGGAGGGATGACATCAGCCAGCCCCACCAGAGAACAGGAAGGGAAACAAGCTGGGATGGGATGACATCACTCCTCTGAGCTGCCCTTTTCTACCTTCTCACCTTTGTCCTACATCCTACCTGCCAGACAGACTCCACTCTGGAAGCTTTCAAGCATCCAGAATCTTTTCTTGTAATTCTTTAGGCTACCAGTGATCTGTTTGCCCAGATCCTCCTCCTAGGAGTCCCAGAGACTTTAGAGACACTTCTGAGGTCGACACTGGTCTAAACAAGGTGCATTCAATCCCCAATCACTCTTACCTGGGAATTCTAATGAAATATTTCCATAGACTCAGGATAGTAGAAAGGCCCTTAGGATATCAGGGTTCAAAGGGCCCTTAGAGGGTCAGCTAGGTGGTGCAGTGGATAGAGCATCAGCCCTGGAGTCAGGAGGACCTGAGTTCAAATCTGGCCTCAGACACTTAACACTTATTAGCTGTGTGACCCTGGGCAAGTCACTTAACCCCAATTGCCTCACCAACCCCCCCCCAAACAAGAAAACCCCCAAAGGGTCCTTAGAACATAGGATGTCAACACTGGGAGGGCCCTTAGAACACAGAATGTCAGAGCCGGGAGGCCCTCTAGAATGCAGCAGATGTCACCACTGACCTTAGAATGAAGAATGTCAGAGTTGGGAGGGACCATAGAACATAGACTTTTTTTTTCTTTATTTTTAATATTCATTTTTTAAAAAATTGAGTTTCAAATTCTCTCCTTCCCTTCTGCCCCATCTCCACCCATTGAGGAGGTCAGTTATATATCTCAATTATACATGTGAAGTCATGCAAAACATATTTCCATATTAACCAGAACATAGACCCTTGAATCTGGGAATCACCTTAGAGCAGAGAAAGACAGAGCCTGCAAGGAACTTAAAACAAGGGATATGGGGGAAAAGCACGTGGGTCCCATACTAGAAAATCTGTCCGCCTATTATCAGGGTAGACAAAGTGAAAGCTTCATACTGTGATACTGAATCTATTAAATTAATACTAAAGCATTTGAATGACTATGACAAGCTATAAGTGGGAAAGATTACTGTTTTGATTTGAATTTATTGTTAGTCCACAACCTAAGCATAGTTAAATTAGTGCTTGAACTTGTCAAATATATAAAATACAATTCCTGAAGTATTTCATTCTTTCCAAATGATATAAGTATAATCAAACAAAGGTGAACAAGCTTTTGAAAGGAAGATATAAATCGATTAAGTTGTGAAGTTGAATCAAGGAACTTCTTGTATTTTTGTTTCAAGAAATAGGATTTTAATCCAGTCAGTTATATTAGTGAACAATAGTAATTTACAAGCTACTTTATGTCACCCTGATGGGAAATCTGATTTGACTTATGTTTGTTATTTAATCTGGAATTAGAACATGTAGAAACAGGGGGCAGCTAGGTGGCGCAGTGGATAGAGCACCAGCCCTGGATTCAGGAGGACCTGAGTTCAAATCCGGCCTCAGACACTTAACACTTACTAGTTGTGTGACCCTGGGCAAGTCACTTAACCCCAATTGCCTTACAAAAAAAAAAAAAGAACATGTAGAAACACATGCAAACTAGTTAAGAGTCACCTTAAAGATGTTCCTATTGTTTAAAAGGATTCTGAGAGAAGTAGCATATGTTTATATCCATTTGAACATGGTTAATAATTGAACATTATATGAATACTATTATATGAAACATTGTCTTATCTGTTCTCTGGATACATTTTAGATTATTATAGTGACACATCTCATCCCCAGTCTCTGTTGTTTCTTATTAAGCATATTTTCCATTATGAATCTCTTACTGTCACCAGTGTGGGATTATATTTAATGCTTGTTATCTGGGATATGTGGTTCTTGAGAACTGAGTCCACCTGGACTTCTGATTATTGGAATTTGCTACTTAAGACCTTATGGAACTGTTAATTGATATTATTCTGAGTCTGACTCAAGGTTTGATGATCAAGAAATGCTATTGAGCTAATGATCCATGATGTCAGCAACCTTCTGGGGTTTTACATGTATAAATTGTAAGTGGAGTTCTCATGGGAAAGGCTTGGAGAATGACTTTTGGCAAGGGCTGAGGTAGAATTCTCTTGACTTAATTTTCTCAGTATGACATTTATTGGAATAGAAAAATATCCCACCTGGTTGACTTTAAGTCTTTCTCAATGCAATTGCCTATCTCCATATCTTTTGCCTGGAATTGACATGAAGTTAGGGAAGCATTTTTCCCTTATTATGTAGCTTTGTCCCTCTTCTTTTATGGCAAATTTCTACAATCATGTCATGTAATCAGTATGAACACAATATTGGAGCTTTATCTTTTAGGTTAATGCTGAAATATATCTGAATTATTATAGTGAGATGCACGTATAAGATATAAGCTCTTTAGGTTAGAATTTTAGTGTTTTCTATATTCTAAACAGCTTAAGTGGATGAGCATCTGGTCTTGTCATCTGTCTGTTAGTAGTTATATATTTGTGTATAAAATAAAGTTCTTAAATGTTTTTTAAATGATGTAAGAATAATTGGGTATTGGAGCAGCTAGGTGATGCAGTGGATAGAGCACTGGCCCTGGAGTCAGGAGTACCTGAGTTCAAATCCAACCTCAGACACTTGACACTTACTAGCTGTGTGACCCTGGGCAAGTCACTTAACCCCAATTGCCTCAAGAAAAAAAAAAGAATAATTGGGTATTGATCCAATAGTTTATGGGACCAAACTGTTATTCTATTAATTAAGCTTCTTCAATTTTGTTTTGAAGAAAATCATTTTAATGCAATCAGTTTTCCTAGAGGAGGGTGCCTTATGGAATATTTTGTGTGTTATATCAATGGAAAAGTCCATTTTATTTTAATTTATTATGTAATATGGAAATAACACCTGTTTGTAGAACATGTTTTGTAGCACAAACATATTTTATTATAAACAACTTATTTGATATGCATTGTTTTAAAATTGATTACTTAAGTGTCATCCTAAGTCCTTTGCTACAATTGAAGTTAACTTGGTGACTATTATATAAACTCATTTGTGTACAAAGGTCATCTTCTTATAAAAAGTGTTCTAAAACCTGTGCTTTTACGTGATGATTAGATCCTTATCTGTCTCTGCTCCTCCTGTGGAGGGCATTGATTAATTGTATTAAACTGGAATTCATTTAAGTGGTATTGAGGTTTGGAGTTCTAAAATACTTAATGGTTAAGGTAAAAGTAAACGATTGAGTAAAATTTTGAGAAAACATTAAGATCGAATGAATATAGATATGTATATATATACATATGTATAGACATATGTATGTAATTTGGAAGGATTTAAGAATTCTGCTTTCTGTGGTATTTTGAAATATTTATCTTGTATTTGAATGTCTTACATGTATCAAGGCATCAGTAATTCTTTAGTTTCTTGCTAATGTTTATGTCAGGTACAGAGTTTAGACAAAGACTAAACAGCACAGGGCCAAAATTTTCTGCTGTTCCAGTGAACTATGGGCCCTTAATTTAATGACTCCTTTATAGCTCTATTATTATTAAGAACAGAATTATAAGGTTTGAACAGGTTTTTTCAAGAAAAGATATTTCCAAGGGCCAGACAACCTCATGGGACAACTGAGACTCAAAATGAACTTGCTTATTATTATTATTAATTTTTTTTGTGGGGCAATGAGGGTTAAGTGATTCGCCCAGGGTCACACAGCTAGTAAGTGTCAAGTATCTGAGGCCAGATTTGAACTCAGGTCCTCCTAAATCCAGGGCCGGTGCTTAATGAACTTGCTTATTGACTATACCTGGGTTACATTGTTATTTGATCATTATTGTATTACTTTGGTCTTTTGCTTAATGGCGTTTATTTATTGAGTTTTTTAATGACTTTTTTGTATATCTCCCCATTGCTTATTCTTGTATAGCCTGAGAACCACTCAACTTTTCATTGTGTCCTTTGCCTCTTTAGGATACTGACCTTTGGCAAACATGGTTTAGCTCTTATTGGCCTTCAGGGGTGCTGATGCCCCTCTTGGACCAAGAGCAGGGAATAATGTGAAAAAAAGGATACCTTAATTTACTTGAAGTCTCCCAGTTATCCAGGTAACCAGAGAACTGTATGAGGACTTGGTTGACATACCAACAATTCATTATGGTTACCAAGAGTTCAAACTCAAATCAGCTTATCTACAGAGACTCTCCCCCACTCATTTGGTGGTTTGTGGATCTTGCAGAAATATCCTTATCTGCAGAAACTCCCAGTTTGGCATACTTTTGTCTTATTGTTTATATTCAAGGATTGAACTATCAGATTTACTTGTGTTGTGCAAATGAAATGAGGAACTCAAGTGTTTTTAATTATCAGCACCATTGGCAGATTTCCTATTGTACAAACATCTTGTTTACAAAAAACAAAAACAAAAAAAACCTACAAAAAATCCCCCCAAAAACCCAAGGCCATAAATCTTAACTGTACTGACCCTGCTGTTTAGAAATTCCCTTTTGGGGCAGCTAGATGGCACAGTGGATAGAGCACCGACCCTAGAGTCAGGAGTACTTGAGTTCAAATGTGACCTCAGACACTTGACACTTACTAGCTGTGTGACCCTGGGCAAGTCACTTAACCCCAATTGCCTCACTAAAAATAAGTAAATAAATAAATTAATAGAAATTCCCCTTCCTCAAGTTAATGCTGAACTTCTCTCTTGAGACGTTCCTATGCATGCATGTTATCATTTACTGATCAGAATAAAATGGGTGCTTGTCTTGCTGGACCATACCTCACTCTGTTTTGTTTTCTGTGGGGGACAGGTTTCTGTTTTTGACACCTCTCTGTCTTATTTTTCTTATCTGTAAAGTGGGAGAAAAATAATACTACCTACCCCACCCCCCAGGGTGGTTGAGAGGATCAAATAATTTATTCATAAAGCCTTTCTTTGTCTTATTTTCTTCATCTGTAATATGGGGATAATAATACCACCTACCTCCTAGGGTTGTTGTGAGGGTCAAATGACATAAATATTTGTAAAGTGCTTTGTAAACCTTAAAGCTCTCTAGAAATGTTACCACCACCACCACCATGATCATTATCATTATTGTCAATCTCCTTGGCTGGCTCCAGGATATAATTCACACCTAGAAGGGAGGTCATGGAATTCTGTCCTCTACAGAGAAGAGTGTCTTCTTGCTAATCTAGTCCATCAGATGCCTTTCTGTTGACCAGGGGAAATGGACTAGAAAACTCCTTTCAGGTCCTGCTGATTTAGGGGCTCATGCCCACCTGTGGTCATAAGAATCATGATCTGGCCTTATTTGAACGCTTGCCCTTGGGCAATGCCAGGCCCCTGAGAGAGTCTTCTGAAGTCCTGAAGAAGGTGCCATAAAATGAAGTATTCCCTCCCTCTAGTCTTTGTTATCTCCAGTCTCCCCCACATAGCCTATCACCCATGTTTGGGGCAAACTGACTCAGTTTACCCAAATAACTCGAGGAGACCACCAAGTCAAGCAGAGACAGATTTATTACATTCCTGCAGGAATGGGCAAACTCAATGACTGAGTCGCAATAGCTAATACATGCCTTGAGCTTTTATAGGAACGTTGGTCTGCGGGGGAAGTCCCCATGCACACTAGGGTGAGCTCACAATCTAACGTCCAATCCTGTCTCACCCAGGGTGCGTGTTTAGCTTGTGATCAATGTATGGAGACATACGTGTTCCAGGAACAAGGGGGAAAAGGGGAGGGGGAACAAGGTCAAACTGAAGGAAGATGGAACGGGGGAGTGACAGTCAGATGTTTCAGATCTCACAGTTGCCACTGACTCCCCTCTCCCAGCCCCTATCTCTAAAGATATCCAACTTGAATAACAGGAAGAGTCACTCAGGTATTTCAGCATTGTTTTGTAGTTGTGTTAATTTTAGAAGGATGACAGGGTTAAAATTTATCTTCAGCTATGTTGGGAAATCAAAAAAATAGAATAAAGAATAAAAGAATAATCCATTGTTGGGAACCTAGGGTCAAGGGGATTCTGCTCTGAGAAAAAGGGAGATGCCACTTAACATCTGGTCTCAACTTAATTGCTGCATCCTGTGCTGAGCCTTGTCCTTTCTTCCTGAGTCCCAAATATTGAATTGGTGGGCAAACTCCCCGACCCACTCAACAGGGACTGGGGTTCTGACACATGATGGATTCCAGATAAAACTAATATGTAGCTAACAAGTGGGGAGACTGAGCAGAAGTAAAAATACTGTTAATTGGCAATAAAACTTAAAGGAGACAGTGAGAATTTGACAAGCAATAAACTTTTAAGCTAACTATACTGGGGCTGGGTATCTTCCAGACCCCATCCTCAGAGTTTAGTCTGACTCAAATCCATAATCATCTCATACATCCATTTAGTCAATGCTTTGTTGAAGTGAACTGAGTTGAAAGCAATGAGAGCTTCCATAGGATGGGTTGGGTTGGTTGAGTTGGGTAATCCCTGAGTCTCCCCCTATGGAAAGTCCTAACCAGTCTGAGTTAGGGGTTTGTGGGGGGAAAAGCCAAGAGATTAATTCCTCCCCCCTCCACTTCTTGGTCTGTATTGTAATGATTAAAAAGTTGAGGGACAGTTTCTGGGTAATTTAATCATCTTATTAATAAGGCCAGAAGGTTATTAATAAAAGGATGGTCATTTGGACATTTCTCTTAGACCAAAGATCCCTAATAGCAGTGGGGTCACAGCTTATCTGCCATTCACGGAGGAGGTATCCTTGAGGGATGCCTAATCACCTCTGATTGGTTAATCAAATGGGGGTTGGGCTATCTTGGGGTATGTGACTTAGGTAACTCAATTCTTGGTCAAAGAGACATCAATGTCCATATTACCTGTCTTTTTTTTTTTTTTTTTTAGTGAGGCAATTGGGGTTAAGTGACTTGCCCAGGGTCACACAGCTAGTTAAGTGTTAAGTGTCTGAGGCAGGATTTGAACTCAGGTACTCCTGACTCCAGGGCCGGTGCTCTATCCACTGCGCTATCTAGCCGCCCCACCTGTCTTGATAATACAGAGAATCAACCTTTTCCCAGGACCTGTCTGAGCAAACACAATGAGCAGGAATGCACCCATTAGCCTAAACTCAATTTTTTCCCCCTGTCTGATTAGATCTTGGCCTGGGTAAATCTCTAAAAGAAATTTCCCACATTGGTTGGTTTCTGGATGAGGAAGTAGAAAGAGGAAAAAAACCTTGGTCCTAATACAATAATTAGTTATTAAATATAAGAGAGAAATATTCATTTCTCACATTTAGATCAGGGTTTCTTAGCCTTTTTGGTGCCATGAATTCCTTTGTCAATGTCTAGTGATGCATAAGAACCCCTTCTTAGAAAAATATTTTTATATGTATAAAATAAAATACCAAGGATTATAAAAGAAACCAATTGAGTTGGAATATAAATTCAATAGACAGCTGAAATATAATTTCAGGAATAAGGATGTAGTTATTTTCCCCCAACCAAGTTCACAGACTCTTCCTGAATCTGTCTCTGAATGCCAGGTTAAGAACTCTTTATTTAGAGACTTGGCCTGTCCAGTCATTCAATCAATTTCTTAAGTGCCTGCTATGTGCCAGGCACTGTGTTAAGCTCTGAAAAAACTGAAAAAAAAAAAAAAAGCAAAACATAGTCCCTCTTCTTAAGGGGCTCATAGTCTGATGGAAGAGACAATACGTACTGTCCCCATCCCACCTCCGACAGAAAAACCAACCTGTGTATAAACAAGATACATACAGAATAAATTGGAAGAAATCTCAGAGGGAAGACACTGGCATTAAGGAGGATAAGAAAATACTTCTTGTAGAAGATGGGGATTTTAGCTGGGACTTTAAATAACCCAGGGAAGTGATGAGGAAGAGCATTCCAGGTATGGGGGAGAACCAGAGAAAATGTTTAGAGCCAAGAGATGGGGTGTCCTGTTTGAGAAATAACTGGTATGTAAAATGACAGTGAATTAGGGGCAGAAGACCTGAGGTTGAGCCCCAATTCAGCCTCTAACTTGTTTTTCTTTCTCCTTGAGTCTCATTTTCTTCTGTGAAATGAGAATAATGACCCTGACAGCATCTACCTACAAGGTGGCAGTGAGGTAGGCCTTCCTAATCTCCAAGTCTCCATTTCCTTATGTTAAGTGTGGCCAACAAAACAGACCCCAGAATCTCAGTACAAAAGGTCATCAGGGGCCACCAAGTCTACTGTGGACTTGACCAAGATTTGTCTCTGCCGGAAAAGGATTCCTTTTTATTAATTTTATTAATTAATATTTATTGTTAATCAATTAAGCATTTATTAAGTGCCTATTATTTGCCATCATGGGGGTACAAAGGCTACAACAAAAAAATCCCTCCAATTTAGGAAGGCCAACGTCATTCCCTGCATCCTGGGACATGGGCAGTCATCTTGACCTATGTCTTGACTGGACTTTGATGGCTCTGGAGGAAAGAGTGAGGCTGATAATTTTATTCAGCTCTGCCTCACTTAAATGCACTTCATGAGTATGTCAGGACATCAGCCTTATGATGTCTTTTGTCCTTTTTGAGAATGAAGGATGAACAACAATTTCTCTAGGAGCTTCTATTCGTAGGGATGTAGGATCATAGATTGGGAAGGGTGATGGTCTTAGGGGGTCATCTCATCCAAAACCTTCATTTTACAAATGAAGAAATTGTGGTGCAGAGAACTCAGGTGATTTCCCAAAGGTCACTGAAGCAGTGAGGGGTAGAGCTGAGATTTGAACTTAGGTATTGGGACGCTAAGGTCAGAGCACATACACGGTACAGTGTCCTCAGAACAAAAGTGCTAGTGGAACACCCTATATAAGCTCTGTCTCTGTTTCTGTCTCTCTGTCACTCTCCCTTCCCCGCCCCCCTACGCTCTTTTCTCTTCCTCTCCCTCCCTCCCTCTCTCCCTTTCTCTCTCCTCCCCCTTCTATATACACATACACAAACATCCATCTATCACAGATCATTATATAAATGTGAGATAGCCTTATTAGTCAGATTACTGTGAAAACTAATCTCTTGCCAGCTTTGGGTTGGGAGGAGGGAAAGGAGGAAAAAGGGAAGGAGTAAACTGAGTGACTGGAGGGAGGCAGGGACTTTTTGAATTGACTTAGAAATGGAGGGAGCTGAGGAGAGGTGCCAAAGCAAGGGGGCTAGCTGCTTTTGGGCTCTCCTTCAGCTTTCCGGACCTTGTGTCTCCTCAGCCCTGGTCCTGGCCTGGCATTCTTCAACAGATCCCCAGTGTACCCTGTCTTGACGTTGTCCCATGCCTGGGTGCGCGTGCCGAATGCTCTCGTTATTTCTCGTGGGCTGTCTCTGAAGAGGGTGAATCCCAGAGCTCCATCTGGGGGATGCGTGGGACAATGACCTGTGCCACCCTGGCCTGATGTTGACGTGGAAGGAGCACTGGGCTTGGAGGCAGAGGACCTGGATTCAAATCCCAGAGCTGAAACTCTCAGGCTGTACGAATTAGAGCAAGGTGGTCACCCTCTCCAGGGCCTCTTTCCTTATCCACAAAGTGGCTTAGAACAAGTGTCCTTATCTTGAGGTCCATAGACACCCAAGGAGTCTGTGCAGAGGCTAAGGGTCCGTGCTTTTGGATGGGATGGAGTATTTTCACTAACTTTCAACTGATGTAGGCAACAAACATTCTTCTGAAAAGCGGTTCGTGGGCTTCACCAGACTGCCAAGGGGGGGAGTGTCTAAGACCCCCAAAAGGTGAAGACCCTCTGGATTGGTTGGTTGCCTTTGGGTTCTAAATACTCTGATACTGTGTAGTGCCCTTTCAGAGGGGTGCTGAGGCTTCCTATCACCTTCAGACTTCAGCCTCTGATGGGAGCGATTGCTAGGCTAAGGGCTGGGTGGTACTAGGCGTTGGGCCTGCCTGAGCTAAGCAGTAACATTTGTTCTCTTTCTCCGGAATGCGCCCCGGGCAACTGTGCCTTAGACCAATAAACCTGCTCTGTAAAAGCCCAGGGAAGCATTGAGCCTCACCAAATAAAACGGATTGAGAAAGATCAGGCTTCGGGCCTCCCTGGAGGTCATGTTGTGGCTACAGGGTGAGGGCAAAAGGCAAAGCCCATGCTTAGTTTCTGCAGAAGCAGCAGCGTTATTGGCCCTGGGTAAAGCAATCAAGGAAATAGAAAGCCCGGCTTTGTGGATTATTCAGGATTTGCTGGCTTTCTCCTCCTACCCAGTGAACTTGTGAACTACCTTCCTTCTAGTCAATAAGTGTTCAGTCCCTTCTTCTTCTTTTTTTTTTTTTTTTGGAAAATGGAGAACCTGAGCTGGATCGTCTCTAGGTCTGGTCAAGTTGTGATATTCCATGTTCTAGGGTTTATTCTACCTCTCACAATCTATGTTCTAAGGGACCTCCTAGCTCTGACATCCTCTGTTCTAAGATCCTTATCAGCCTTGATATTCTATTATACCAAATTCTTTTTATTACACGAATATGGTTTTTTTTGTTGTTGTTGTTTTGTGGGGCAATGAGGGTTAAGTGATTTGCTCAGGGTCACACAGCTAGTAAGTGTCAAGTGTCTGAACTGGATTCGAACTCAGGTCCTCCTGAATCCAGGGCTGGTGCTTTATCCACTTCGATACCTAGCTGTCCCCGATATTTTATTGTTTTAAGGACTTTTTCCAGCCCTGACATTCTGTATTCTAAGGATCTTTTCAAAGTCAGACATTCTACATTCTAAGATCTCTTTCACCTCTAACATTCTGTGCTCTAAGATACTTCTCAGTTTTGCCTTTCTATGTTCTGAGGCTCTTCCTAGTCCTGAAATTCTATGTTCTAAGGCACTTCCTAGCCATGAACGCTATATTCTAAGGTGTTTCAGCTCTGAGCTTCTGGGTTCTAAGGCCCTCCCATCTCTACAAGTACAAGTCTGACCATGTGACCCTTCTATCTGTATGATATGATTATGGATTTGAGTCAGATTAAACTCTGAGGATGGGGTCTGGAAGGTACCCAGCCCTGACCCAATATAGTTTATTTAGAAGTTTATTGCTTGTCAAATTCTCACTGTCTCCTTTAAGTTTAATTGCCAATTATTTCTTTGACTTCCCAACATAGCCGAAGATAAATTTTAACCCTGCCATCCTTATCTTTAGAGACAGGGGCCTGGAGAGGGGAGTCAGTGGGAACTGTGAGATGTTAAACATCTGACTCTCACTTCCCTGTTTCCTTTTCCTTTGGTTTGACCTTGTTCCCCCTCCCCTTTTCCCCCTTGCTCCTGGAACACGTATGCATGTCTCCATACATTGATCACGAGCTGAACACGCACCTTGGATGAGACAGGATTGGATGTTAGATTGTGAGCTCATCCACCCTAGGTGTACGTGGGGACAGTCCTTTTCAAGATTACTATAAAAACCTAGAGGATTGGGCATATCTTTGCAAGACTTCAATGTGTAATTGGGTTTTGCCCGTCCTCATGAGGATGTAATAAATCTGTCTCTGCTTGACTTTGTGGTCTCCTCGAGTTATTTGGGTAAACTGAGGCAGTTTGCTCCATACATATCTAATAAACTTCTTTGCTGTTGTTCAGTTGTTTCCTAGTCATGTCCGACTCTTCATGACCCCATTTGGGGTTTTCTTGGCAGAGATCCTGGAGTGGTTTGTCATTTCCTTCTCCAGCTCATTTGAGAGATAAGGAAACCGAGGCAAACCGGGAGAAGTGACTTGCCCAGGGTCATACAGCTAGTAAGTATCTGAGGCCAGATTTGAACTCAGGAAGATGAGTCTTTCTCACTTCAGGTCCAGCACTCTCCCCGCTGCATCACTTAGCTGCCCCTTAATAAACTTCAGTGGTTCCCTGTTATGTCTAGGATCAAATGTGAAATTCTCTGGCTTTTAAAGCACATTATAACTTGGCCCTTTCCCTCCTTTACATTCTTCTTCTTTTTTAAAAGTTTTGATAAGTTTGATGTAGTCTCTGGCTGCACATCCTTTCCTCCTTCTTTTTAAAATAATAAACATTTTTATTTATAGTTATGAGTTCCAAATTTTATTCCTTCTCCCCTCCCTCCTCTCCCCCTTCCCTGAGGCAATAACCAACCAGATACGGTAATATATGTGCAATTATGTAAAACATTACCATATTAGTGATTTTGTGAAAGAAAACTTGAATGAAAGAAAAAAAGAATGCAAGAAAATGAAAAAATAGCAGGCTTCAGTCTGTTCAATCAATATCACTTCTTTCTTTGGAGGTGGATAGTATGTTTCATCATTAGTCCTTTGGGATTGTCTTCGATCATTGTATTGATGAGAATAGTTAAGTCATTCACAATTCTTCATCAAACATTATTGCTGTCTCTGTGCACAATGTTCTCTTGGTTCTGCTCATTTTACTATACATCATTTCATACGTGTCTTTCCAGCCTTTCTGAAATCATGCTGCTTGTCATTTCTTATATAGCACAATAATATTTCATCGCCATCATATACTGTATCTTGTTTAGCCATTCCCCAATTGATGGGCATTGCTTTGATTTCCAGTTCCTACCCACCACAAAAAGAGCTGCTATAAATATTTTTGTACAAATAGGTCTTTTTCTCTTTTTGGAGATGTCTTTGGGATATAAACCTAGCAATGGTATTGCTGGATCAAAGGGTATTCACAGTTCTATAGCCCTTTGGGCATAGTTCCAAATTGCTCTCCGGAATGGTTGGATCTTTTCATAACTCCACCAACCATGGATCAGCACCCCCAGCTTTCCCACATCCCTGCCAACGTCCGATATTTTCCATTTTTGTTATATTTGCCACTCTGATAGGTGCGAGGTGATATCTCAGAGTTGTTTTAATTTGCATTTCTCTGATCAATAGTGATCTAGAGCATTTTTTCATATGATAATAGATAGCTTTGATTTCTTTGTCTGAAAACTGCCTGTTCCTATCTTTTGATCATTTATCAATTGGGGAATAACTTGTATTTTTATAAATTTGACTTAGTTCTCTATATAATTAAGAAATGAGGCCTTTATCAGAGATACTTGTTTCAAAAAAGTCTTTCCCAGTTTTCTGCTTCCCTTGTAATCTTGGTTACATTAATTTTGTTTGTGCAAAAACTTTTTAATTTTATATAATCAAAATGATCTATTTTACATTTTGTATTGCTCTCTATATCTTTAGTCCTAAATTCTTCCCCTATCTATAAATCTGGCAGACAAACTATTCCATTCTCTCTCTCTCTCTCTCTCTCTCTGAAAGGCAATGAGGATTAAGTGACTTGCCCAGGGTCACACAGCTAGTGTCAAGTGTCTGAGGTGAGATTTGAACTCAGGTCCTCCTGAATCCAGGGCTGATGCTTTATCCACTGCACTACCTAGCTGCCCCCTCCATGCTCTCTCTTTTCTTTCTTTCTTTCTTTCTTTCTTTCTTTCTTTCTTTCTTTCTTTCTTTCTTTCTTTCTTTCTTTCTTTCTTTCTTTCTTTCTTTCTTTCTTTCTTTCTTTCTTTTTCTCCATGCTCTCTCTTTTTTAAAAATTTTTTTGTGGGGCGATGAGGGTTAAGTGATTTGCCCAGGGTCACACAGCTAATAAGTGTTAAGTGTCTGACTCCAGGGCCAGTGCTTTAATCCACTGCACCACCTTGCTGCCCCCTTTGTCTTTGTCTTTCTTCGTATGCTCAGGACTTAGTGCAATGCCTGACAAATGGTAATCGGGTGAATGCTTGTTGACTGGTTGACTGATCTGTTACATACAGAGAGGAAGATCTGAGGCTTGGGACTCATGTGCTGTCATGGAAGTCAGATGGCCAGCATTCAAATTCCCATTCTCTCCCTACCTTGCTCTGTGAATTTGTGTGAGTAACTTTTCTGGGGCTATTTCCTCCTTTATCCAATAGGGCAAAGATGCTGTGAGGATTGAATGAAAGAATGGATGTGGGAGTGAAAAAGAAAAAATTAGGGGGAGGGTCTCCAAAGACATTCATTGGCTCTCCTCTTTAGCCTGGGGGCTTCCTGAGGGCAGGATCTGTGTTCCCCCCACCCCCCAGACTGGGAACTCTCTGAAGGTTGATACTGCTATACCCCCATCAGATGAGAAGTTTCCCATTTCCTTCTAGGGGTCCTCACAGTAATTGATTTCTATTCACTCCCCCCCCCACCATACCAGAGACCTTGACATAGCAAAGGCAGTATGGTGCTATAGAAAGGACATCAGATCTGTCATTGAAAGACTTGGGTTGGGGGAAGCTAGGTGGTGCAGTGGCTAGAGTACTGGCCCTGGATTCAGGAGGACCTGAGTTCAAATCCAGCCTCAGACACTTATTAGCTGTGTCAACCTGGGCAAGTCACTTAAACCCTCATTGCCCCACAAAAAAAAAGAAAGACTTGGGTTCAAATCCTGGTTCAGCCAACCCACTGGTTGGGTGACTTAGCAAATCACTTTGCTCTGGGGCTCAGTATCCAGAGGTGGTTGGGCTCTATGATCTCCAGAATCCCTTATGGTCCTCAAAGGTATGACTTTATGATCGATGGCACCTGTTGCCCCTTAACCTGCTGTCCATTCTGTACCCTGCTCTGTTCCCTACTTTGTGAGGTGAAGTCCATTCTACCCCCCTACCCCTGCCTGCCTTAGTGCTTACCGAGTTAGTCATGGGAGGGAGTTGGTCAGGGCTAAGACCTAGAACTGTCCACACCTGGGTAGTGCACATGACCTTACCTGTCTTAATCCATGCTCTGATTCACCTTCTGTCCCTGAGAGGTCCTCAGTGTCGGGCTCTGGGCCTGGCTGGGCCGGGCACCCACATCTAAGCTACTTTTCTTCCTTAACCATCATTTCCTGCTCTGACTTCCCCTTTGGCTCACATCTGCCAAGTTTTAAGGGCAGGGATTTGGTTCATACTTGGCTCTGTGTTGCCAGTACTTAGTTTCGTTGTTGTTTGTCCTTCATTTCCCAAGAGGGCTGAATTCATCATGGGTGATGTCTTGACTCTGGAGTGAATTGGATTTAAGCAAGGCAGAAATGCCCAAAGTTGTCATTCTCACTCTTTTTTCCAGACTCATCCAAATCCAGTGCAAAGATAAAAGTCAGGATGACTGGCCATGGCCTGGGTGGCAGTGGATGACCTTGGTATCTTGGGTGCCTAACCAAGCTCTAAGCACTCCACAGCACCTGCTTCAGTCATCTTCATGTCCATTGGCACAATTTGTTCTCATCCACCCATTTCACTGGGGGAAGGCTTTACATGCTTAGGGTAGACACCCCCTAACTCACCAATGGGCTTGAAGCCTGCTGGTTACCCTTAACCTGGTTCAGCCTGTCTGCTAAGACAGTTTACTGGGGTGTGGCCTCTATGCATGCTACAGCTTCTTGGAGTCATAGGTGAGAGTTGGGTGACAGGTGGACACCAAAGATGGATAAACAGCCCTGAAAAGGGCTTGGCAAGCCCTCACACCAGAGGGGCTGGTCCTCCTGAATACCCCATTCAGCCCTTATACTTTATACTATACTTAAAACATATACTAAATATAATATATACAATAGGCACAGAGTAGGTATTTAAACAAGCACTTAAGAAGGCCTTAAGCACTCCTCTGACTTTACTGTTTCTTTTTGGGCATCACCACTTGTAGGTATCTCTCTCTCTCCCAAGTTCAGCTGCCAAATCTTCACATTTCTACTCCATAATAATATCTCTTGGGCAGCTAGGTGGCACAGTGGATAAAGCACTGGTCTTGGATTCAGGAGGACCTGAGCTCAAATCCAGCCTCATACACTTGACACTTAACCAGCTATGTGACCCTGGGCAAGTCACTTAACCCTCATTGCCCTGCAAAAACAAAAAACCAAAAACATAATAATATCTCTTATAGATGCAAGATGGGAAGATTCCTGCTTCTCTACTTACCCAGCTCCCACCCCAGGCCAGCCTTCTTTTTGCAGTAGCCCCCTCTATTTTCCCTGCCTCAAGTCCTTCCTCCTTTCCAATCTATCCTCCACAAGCTCCCAAAGTGACTTTCCCAAAGCATGGATTGGACTCTGTCACACCCCTGCTCATGATACACCAATAGCTTCTTATTGCCTTTAGGATTAAATGCAAACCCTTCTGTTTGACATTGAAAACCATTCATAATCTGGCTCAATCTTACCTTTTGGTCACTATTGATCACACCTCCTTTCATATACTCTACAATCTAGACAAACTAGCGAAGCCTTTCTGGGTCTCTCTAGCTGCTGGTGCCCTTCTCCTCTCAGTTACCTTGAATTTATTTTTATATACTTATATATGGACATGTCATCACCCCAGATAGAATGTAATCTCCTTTTGGGAAAAGTGTCTCATTTTTTTACTTTGGATCCTTATCAACTAGCACAGTGTCTGGCACATAGTATTTTGTTATTGTTGTTTTCAGTCATGTCCGACTCTTTGTGACCCCATTTAGGGTTTTCTTGGCAGAGATGTTGGAGTGCTTTTCCATTTTCTTCTCCAAATGAACTAAGGCAAACAGGGTAAAGTGACTTGCCTAGGGTCACACAGCTAGTAAGTGTCTGAAGTCAGGTTTGAGTTCATGGAAATGAGTCATTCTGGTTCCAAGACCAGTGCTCTATGCACTGTGTCACCTAGCTACCCATAGTAGCTGCTTATTGATTGATTCATTTCTGCAGATCCCATGCAACCTCTTTCTCTCTGCCCAGAATATTAATAATAATAGCTAACATTTATATAGTCAGTCAGGAGAGAAAGGAATCTTGGACCTCCATGTTCATACTGCACACACCCTAGTACAGGTCTTTATCAGCCCTCACCTGGACTCCTGTTTGAGTTCCCTGGCTCCAATGTCTCTCCACCCCAGTTCATCCTCTACACAGTTGCTGAAGTGATTTATCCTAAAGCACAAGTCTGACCATATCTCTCCACTGCCCATGACTCTGGTGGATTTCTATCACTTCTAGGATCAAATACAAACACTTCTGTTTTTGTTTTGTTTTGTTTTGTTTTGTTTTTTTTAGTGAGGCAATTGGGGTTAAGTGACTTGCCCAGGGTCACACAGCTAGTAAGTGTTAAGTGTCTGAGGCCGGATTTGAACTCAGGTACTCCTGACTCCAGGGCTGGTGCTCTATCCACTGCGTCATCTAGCTGCCCCTACAAACACTTCTTAAATTGTAAATCTTAAATCTTCACAGCCCAGCCCCTTAATATCTTCCACATTACTCCCCTCCATGACCCCTGAAATCTAGCCCTACTGATCTACTCACTTTTCTGAGCATATGACATCTCCCATCTCCAGGCCTTTGCAATGGCATGCCCTTCCTCCTCCCTTCCTCCCCTTGACATCCCCAGTTTCCTTTAAGACAGCTCAAGCCCTTTCTACTACATAATTTTTCCCCATCTCCAATTGCTTTTTTTTTTTTTTTTTTTTGCAGGGCAATGAGGGTTAAGTGACTTGCCCAGGGTCACACAGCTAGTAAGTGCCAAGTGTCTGAGACTGGATTTGAACTCAGGTACTCCTGAATCCAGGGCCGGTGCTTTATCCACTGCGCCCCCTAGCTGCCCATCCAATTGCTTCTTCAAAAAAAAAATCTATTTGTTTTGCATATGTTGTGGAAGCACAAGTTATCTCCTCTGTTGGAATCTAAGCTCCTTGGGGGCAGGGGCTGTTTGTTCTCTTTCTTTGTATCCCCAGGGTTTAGCACAATGCCTGATACTTAGTAAATGTATCAATAAGTGCTTTTTGATCAAAAGATCTGCCTCTGTTGTGCATGATAGGATCTGAAGCTGGAAGTGACCTTCGAGATCATCTACCAACCCTCTCCTTTTACATATGAGGAAACTGAGGCCCAGGAAGATGAAGTCATCTGCCAAGGTTATTTAGAACATGGCGGAACTGACCTTTGGACCACATTCTCTGACTCTGAATCTAATGCTCTTTCAGCTACAGCTACTCAAGGTACTTGGCCCCTGACATTGGGGCAGTTTGAGGAATGAGATGGGGGCCTCTTGGCTCTCAGCCTTAATGACTACTCCTCTTTCCACAGCCCTTTAAGAGTCATGAAGTTCTTTCCCCACAAGTGTCACCCAGCTAGGAATAAGATAATTGGATCATGATTTACAATTGGAAGCAGTGGCATCCCAGAGTTAGCTCGGGCTGGTTGTTAAATGTCCTGCGGGAGCATTTTGTGGTGGTTGTTCATCCTTCATTTTTTAAGAGGACCAGGGACATCATGGGTGATATCTTGACTTTTGCATGAATTGGATTTAAGTGAGGCAAAGTGGGAACATTTACACCTTAGACAAATGCTACAAATCAGGGCTTGGGGCAGTTAGGTAGTGCAGTGGATAGAGCACCGGCTCTAGAGTCAGGAGGACCTGAGTTCAAATCCGACCTCAGACACTTAACACTTACCAGCTGTGTGACCCTGGGCAAGTCACTTAACCCCAAATGCCTCACCAAAAAACCAAAACAAAACCAAAAAACAAATCAGGGCTTAATTTATTGTTTTGTGGGTTGTAGAGACTTAAGAAAGGGATGGAGAAAATGGTACCAACGCTACCAGCAGGGTAGAGGCTAGAATAGAACTTAGAGATCATTGAGTTTGAACCCTTCATTTTAATGTGAGGAAACAGGCACAAGGCGATTAAGGGACTTGCAGGGAAGCAATGGTAAATACTGGGATTCAAGGCAAGTTCTCCTGACCAGAAATCTGGGAAGTCTGGTGTTCTTCCCAGAATACCACACTGTCCTCTGTTTAGAGTAGAGCAATTCCCTTAACTGGATGCAGTCCCCCTCCCCCAGTCCCCTCCCCTCCCCTTGCTCTCCAGGGGCCAGACACACCAAGTTAGAGTTCCTCAAGTCTCTTTTGGAAGTAAGATTATTCTCCTCTCTTTGTTTACTCTGAAAGGTGAGTGGGATTGGACTAGCTGGCTTCCAAGGCCCCTTCTAGCTCTCCACCTAGAATTCTATGCGCCCTTATTTTGTCTTCAGAGAGGTACTGGACTTGAGTTACGGAATCTCCCTGGCATTGGATGGGTTGACTGGTCCAGCTTCAGGCTGAGTCCTTGCCTTGCTACTTCCTAATTCTGTTACCTTGGGCAAACCACTTCTCATCGTTAAGCCTTGGTTTCCTCAACTATAAAATGGGGACAGTAGTACTCATGGATGCTTACCTGTCATGGTTTTAATAGGGAAAGCCCTTTGTTATCTGTTATCTGTTATCTGTAAAGAGCTAAATAAGTAACATGACATAGAGAGGAGAGAGTTAGCTTCTGAGACAGATAGCTAGCTGGCAAGATAGACAGATATATAAGTAAATATAGATAAGTAGAGAGGTAGGCAAATAGATATACATATAGAAAGACAGACAGGTAGATAACATAGATAAGTAGATATACATATAGATAGATAAAAAGGTAGATAGACAGGTAGATAGACAGATGTAGACAGATAAGTAGATAGGGATACAGATAGATATACATATAGAAAGACAGGTAGATAAGAGAGAGAGGTAGATAGGTAGGTAGATAGGTAGATAAGAATCCCCCTTTTTGTGGGGCAATGAGGGTTAAGTGACTTGAAATGTTTGAGGCTGGATTTGAACTCAGGTCCTCCTGAATCCAGGACTGGTGCTTTATTCACAGATAGGTAGATAGATAGATTGATGATAGATAGGTAGGTAGATGATCGATCAATCTATAGACATAGATAATAGATGGATAGATTATGGATAGATAGGTAGGTAGGTAGATAGATGATAGATTGATAGATGGATAGAAGGATAAATAGATAATGTATGAATAGATGGATGGATGGATAGATAGACAGATAGATAATGGATGGATGGATGGATAGATAGGTAGATAATAGATAGATAGATAGATAGATAGATAGATAGATAGATAGATAGATAGATAGACAGATAGATAGAGTATAAAGTTTTAATCAAGCACTTACTATGCTGGGCACTGTGTTAAGCACCAAGGATACAAACACAAAGCAGCTGGGCCATCCCTGCACTCAGAGAGCTTACATTCTAAAGGTGGAAGAGCAGAAAAGAGAGAGCAAAGAGGATTCCTGGTTCTATATGGCCAGGAGTGGCTTTGGAGGGCTGCTTCTAATGAAAATTAGACTATAGCCCACCTTTCAGAGACTGGCTTCCTGGAGGATGGGGAAGGAGGGGAGGAGTCAGAGTCCAAGACTCTGGTGCCTCTGTCATCTCCTCCTGTCTGTGTAACCCGGGGCAAGTCCCTTACCTACCCACTGGCCCCGGGTGACTCTCCTAGGCAAAGGGCAAGTGCCGATCTGCATGGAGGGAGTTTCCTCTTTCAGAGCTCCCATCTGTAAATGAAAGGTCTGGTAAATACCCACACTCCCTTCCCCTTCCCCTTCCCCAAAGAAATTATGGTTTTATTTGTTTATTTCTTGTGGGAAGCAGGGTATAGGCTGCTAGAACAAGCAACTTGTCAGTGTTGCTTTTGGTTTTGAATTTCAGGGCCTCCAGTCTTGTGGAGTCACAAATAATCGGACATGGCTGAAATATATAATTCCATCCCATTGACTCATTGACCTCATCAGGTGATTCTCAAAACAGCTTGCACGTCTTAGTCAGCTACAAAGTTTTGAGAGGTCGAGAGTGTGAATAATTCACATTTCTATAGCTTTTTTCTAGCCTACAAAACACTTCCTTCTTTTTTTTTTTTTTTTTTTTTTTAGTGAGGCAATTGGGGTTAAGTGGCTTGCCCAGGGTCACACAGCTAGTAAGTGTTAAGTGTCCGAGGTCAGATTTGAACTCAGGTACTCCTGACTCCAGGGACAGTGCTCTATCTACTGCGCCACCTAGCTGCCCCAAAACACTTCCTTCTTAACAATCTCGGGAAATGGGGAATACAAGCATTATTTTCTCCATTTTACAGATGATGTGAGGCTCAGAGAAATTAAGGGCACACTGTCTGAGGTGGGATTTGAACCCTTGCCCTGACTCCAACTCTAGCTCTTCACATTCTACTGTGCTGTTAGTAGGTTTGGGAATTGTGACTATAATTGGCAGAGAAGAAGTAGCATTGGTAATATTGGAGTCAGAAGTCCTGGGTTCAAATCTCACTTCTGACTTTGTACCTGTGATCTTGGTCAATAAGATGTTTGACTCTGGTGGTAAGAGTGATTGATTTTATGGTGTCATTCAGAGTATTCTACTAGTCAATTTCATGCCAACTAGTCTATCATAGGACCTGAAACTCTCTTTTGGAATTAGCTTTTTGGGTACAGCATTGTTTATATAAACTTGAAATGCAATATAAATGGATGTATATGCAGCACTTTAGGGTTTACTAACATTTTACTTGTGTGGGAAACAATTATTAATAATTGTTATCTTGGGGGCAGTTAGGTGGCACAGTGGATTCAGGAGGACCTGAGTTCAAATCTGGATTCAGACACTTAACATTTACTAGCTGTGGGACCCTGGGCAAATTACTTAATCCCAATTGCCTCACCAAAAACAAACAAAAAAATTGATATCTTGGAGGACCCAGTGATTTCCCCTTCTTTCTAAGTCCTTTCTCCCTCCCCATCCCCCACTCAAAATCAAGTTCTCCTTGAGAGATTCCATCAGATCTCTTCATCTGGGTCAAACTTAAGCGAAGTTTACAAAGAAGTCTTGGGTGGAGACAGATCCTTTTGTCTAGATAGCTGAAGGACTTTGGCCTGCACAACCATACCTAGATGGAAACTAGTTTGGGTTAGGAGGTCTTATATTCTTTTTCTGATGTCATGTTGACTGACCTGAGTCACATATCCCTAGACTTCCTTTTACTATAACCCATCTCCAAATCATGTCAACCAATTAGATCTGATTGTTGTGAGATGGACTTCCTTCAGTAGGAAGGGTATATGATGTGTGACCCCACCACCATTGGGGGTCTTTGGTCTGAGAGAGATGGCCAATAGATCTCCTTTTATTAACAACCTGCTGGCCTATTAATAAAATGATTAAGTTACCCAGACACTACGTCTGTCATATTTTAAATCATCACATATACTTTACCTCATTTGATTTTGACAATAGCCTTGTGAGGTATTGTGCTATTATTCCCATTTTACATATTTGGAAATGGCAGCTGATAGAGATTTAAAATATATATGTATATGAATATGTATATTGTTTTCCAGTTGTGTCTGACTCTTCATGACACCATTTGGGTTTTATTGGCAAAGAATCTGGGCTGGTCTGCCATTTCCTTCTCCAGTGTGTGTATGTCATATATTTATATATGTAAGTCACATAGCTAAAGTATATACACATACACACATATAGGGAGAGAGAGAGAGAGAGAGAGAGTGAGAGAGAGAGGAGAAGGAGGAGGAGGAGAAGAAGAAAGAAGAAAGAAGAGAGGGAGAGAGATAAAAGAGAGGGTGGAGAGAGATGAAGAGGGAGGAGAGAGAGAAGGAGGAGGAGGAGGAGGAGGAGGAGAAGAAGAAGAAGAAGAAGAAGAAGAAGAGAGGGAGAGAGAGATGGAGAGGGGAAGAGGGGGAGAGAGATGGAGAGGGGGGAGAGAGAGAAGGAGGAGGAGGAGGAGGAGAAGAAGAAGAAGAAGACAAAGAGAGGGAGAGAGAGATGGAGAGGGGGAGAGAGGGAAAGAGGAGAGGGAGAGACAGAGAGAGAGAGCGAGTGAGCCATGGCTAAAGTGTAGAGGTGGGATCCAAATTCAGATCCCTCCTGGCTCCCAATACACTTTCTAATGTCACAAGTCACCCTTGGGAGTAGTGGCAAGACATTAGTGCATTAGTCCCTGGAACCCAATTGTTATAGGCCAGTTCATTGTATTAGCTGTCTGCTACACCAAGGAGCAGAAGGCTAGAATTTGAAAAGCCAGGATAATTTTTCTTGGGATTGAGGGGCTCAGCAAAATCTCTGAGTCTCTTGGGATCTTATCATCCTACAATTCATATTTGAGGTTAGCTAATTAAACCTCCCTCCTCTTTATGGTCTCCCTGACACATCTATTTAAGCATTCTTCACCACCTCACCAGGAAAAGCATTCCATTTTTGGAGAGACAGCCATAAATCTGGGATGCTCTCCCCTTTGGGCTTTTCTCCTTGCCTACCACAAACTACATAGACACACCTAAAAGGCAGATAGAAGATTCTGGGAATGATAACAAAGCCTATTGTCCAATCCCAATCGGAGGTGATGCTGGGACTGCACTGGGGCACCATACCCTATACTCGTATACTACAGAGTTTAGGAGAGACTTTAGCACGGTGAATGTCAGAACTGGCATGTTAGAGCTGGAAGTTTAGAACACGGCATGCCAGAGCTATCAGGGTTCCCAGAGATAATCTAGCCCAAACTTCCTTATTCAACAGAGGAGGGAAATTGGGACCCAGAGAGGGAAGCCACTTACCCAAAGCACCAAAGTTTGGGACAGAGTCAACACAACAACCTAGCTCTTTGGCATCCCAGCCCGACCTTCTTTGCACTATATCATAATGTGAGGGCACTAGCTTCTGGTGGGCACCTGAAATGGGGACAGGGTTGTGGGACCTTGAATAACAACTTTCCAGATTTCACAGTTAGTTAGAGGACGCTGGTGGCTCAGTGGATAGAGTGCTAGACCTGGAGTCAGGAAAACCTGAAGCCAGACACTTTATAGCTGTATGACCCTGGACAAGTCACTTCATCTCTGTTTGCCTCAGTTTCCTCAGCTGTAAAATAGTGATAATAATAGCACTTACCTCCCAGGGTTGTTGTGAGGATCAAATGGAATAATATTTGCAAATGTGTATGGTGCTGCACCTGGCACAGAATAGTTGCTATATTAATGGTTATTATCCTGTTACCTCCCAGTTAATTTTCTTTTTTTTTTTCAGGACAATGAGGGTTAAGTGACTTGTCCAGGGTCACACAGTAAGTGTCAAGTGTGAGGCTGGATTTGAACTCAGGTCCTCCTGAATCCAGAGCCAGTGCTTTATCCACTGCACTAGCTGTTCCCCATTCATTTTCTGTGTCTCCTTGTGTTTCAAGGATCAACCCAATAGAAGATGACTGTGATGGGGAAAGGGAAAAATCTCTGGGTTGGGAAAAGACGCCCAAGGAAGGGGCAAGTCGGGACTGGTTGCCGGGGCTGGCAAGGTTCCCAGTAACAGATGAAGGCTGGGGAGCTGGTGAGGGGAGTAATCGGGATCAAGTCGTGCATGCTTGTAGACTCCCTCCTATCTGATAAGATTTGCCTATTTTATAGGGGAAACATGTGGACTGGTTCTCTTTGTTTTGGGGTGAGCCAACAGGCATTTTTCCTTAGAAGAAATATAGTCAGTTACATGGAATCCTGTGATGACAGGTAAGAGGGGCCTTAGAGGATAGAATATCTAAGCCAGTGGGTAGGTAGGTCCCTTAGATCAGAGAATGTCAGAGCTGGGAGGAACCTTAGAACATAGAGTGTTTGAATTTTTTTTTGGGGGGGGGGTGAGGCAATTGGGGTTAAGTGACTTGCCCAGGGTCACACAGCTAGTAAGTGTTAAGTGTCTGAGGCTGGATTTGAACTGAGGTCCTCCTGAATCCAGGGCCGGTGCTCTATCCACTGTGCCACCTAGCTGCCCGAGTGTTTGAATTTTGAAGGAACTTACATATAGGATGTCAGAGGTAGATGGGTCTTTAAGACATGGAACATTGGAACTGTAGGAGACCTTATAACAGACTATCAGAACTCGAAAAGGGCTTAGCACAAAATGCCAGGCTTGGGAGGGACGTCAAAGATCTCTGAGGGCTAAAATCTTGTCTGTTCTTTAGTGTTTCCTTCCCCTCACCAGTCCTAGCCCCAAGCACCTGGGCCTGGCCTGAGTCCACTTGACACCTGGTCTTAGACATCAGCTAGGTGTTCAGGGCAGCTGTGGGGCCGAAGGGTGAGGAGTTAAGGGAATGATGACAACAGCTGCAGAATATGTGGCAGCTCCCAACAGGCAAGGACTAATTGCTGCCTGGATGATTTCAACAGCCTGAACAGTGTAGATCAGAGGATTACAAAGCTCTTTAATCCACCTGACACAAATCTAGTGAAGGCGCCATCCCTCCTCATTCTCCTAACCTCATTCTCCAGGTGACTGGACAGTTACACATTTCTGGGCACTGAGGTGGGAAGGGGTTGACTTCAGAGGATTTCGAGAAGGGAGAGATCTGAAAGCCCAGAATGGGCTGGAAGAGACTTAGAGATCATATAATTCAACTCCCTCATTTTAAAAAGAATCAGCTTTAGGGGCAGCTAGGCGGTGCAGTGGATAGAGCACTGAAGGACCTGAGTTCAAATCCGGCCTCAGACACTTAACACTTACTAGCTGTGTGACCCTGGGCAAGTCACTTAACCCCAATTGTCTCACTAAAAAAAAAATCAGCTTTATTTTATTTTCAGTTTCAAATTCTCTCCCTCCCTCCTCTCTCACCTGTTGAGAAAGAAAGAACTAAACCCATTACAAATATGTAGTCATGCAGACCAAATTTCCACGTTAGTCATGTAAAAAAAAAATCATGAAAAAGGAGGAAAGGAAGGGAAAAAGAACAGAAGGTTGTTTTTTATTTCTCGAAGAGGACCAAAATGACATCGCTGTGTTGTGGTTAATGTGCAATGCGTCCAACTGTGGCTAATCAGAGCAATATAAACTTGGAAAACTCTATCACAGGTGGGTACAAATTGTCCCTGTGAACATTTAGAGTAGAGATGTCTCCAAATCTGTGCATCTCACACCTCTTTGGAGCGACTGCAATTCTGTCTTGTTCATGGAGCATAGCATCTTCTTTGAAGAGGGCACGGCATGCTGGGTGGTCCTGTGCCAGTGTCTCCCATGTCTCATAATTGATTCCGAAGTTCTTCAGAGAGACCTTGAGAGTGTTGCTTCTTCTGATGTAACTTCTCTGTAAAATAGTATTTTAGGAGGGGCAGCTAGGTGGCGCAGTGGATAAAGCACTGGCCCTGGATTCAGGAGGATCTGAGTTCAAATCCGGCCTCAGACACTTGACACTTACTAGTTGTGTGACCCTGGGCAAGTCACTTAACCCTCAGTGCCCTGAAAACAAAACAAAATAGTATTTTAGGGAAACACATATTTGGCATTTGCAGAATGCAGCCAGCCCATCAGAGTAGTGCTCTCTGCAGTAGAATGAATGCTTGGCAGTTCAGCTCAAGAAAGGACCTCAGTATTTCCAGCTGATCTTCAGAATCTTTCTAAGACAATTCAAATGGCGGTGATTGTTTCCTAAGCATGTCGCTGGTGGACTGTCCAGGTTTCACAGGTGTACAACAAGGAAGTCAGCACCATGGCTCTATAGACCTTCAGTTGGGTAGTCAGTCTTCTTTCCCACACTTTCCTTTGGAGCCTCCTCACCACTGAGCTAGCTTTGGCCATGTGTACATCAACCTCATGATCTATGTGTACATCCCTGGAAAGTATACTGCCAAGGTAAGTGAACTTATCCACAGCTTACAAAATTTTTCCATTTGCTGTAACTGATGGTTTCACATATAGATGGTGTGGTGCTGGCTGATGGGGAACCTCTTTTTCTTGGTGTTGATTGTCAGGCCAAAATTAACATGAGCAGCAGAGAATTCATCCATCTTCTGTTGCATCTTAGCCTCAGAGGCTTCATTGGGTACACAATCATCTGTGAACAAAAAGCCATGCACCAACTCTCTTTCCACTTTAGTCTTGGCTTGTAGCCTTTTCAAGTTAAATAATTTACCATCAGTGAGGTAGCTGACTTTGATGTCATTTTCATTCTCATTGAAGGCGTTTGATAATATTGCTGAAAGAATCATACTAAAAAGTATGGCAGGGGCAGCTAGGTGGCACAGTGGATAGAGCACCTGCCCTGGAGTCAGGAGCACCTGAGTTCAAATCCGGCCTCAGACACTTAACACTTACTAGCTGTGTGACCCTGGGCAAGTCACTTAACCCCAATTGCCTCACTAAAAAAAAAAAAAAAGTATGGGAGCAAGCACACATCCTTGCTTTGCTCTACTGGTGACTGAGAAAGCACTAGAATATTGTCCATCATTCAGAATCTATGCAAGCATGCCATCATGGAAGGAAGGAAGGAAGGAAGGAAGGAAGGAAGGAAGGAAGGAAGGAAGGAAGGAAGGAAGGAAGGAAGGAGGGAGGGAGGGAAGGAGCGAAGGAAGGGAGGAAGGAAGAAAGGCAGGAAGGGAGGAAGGAAGAAAGGAAGGAAGGACACTAGAATTCAAGAAGTAGATGAATCCTTAAGACATGGAATGTCAGAGCTGGAAGAGACCATATAGCATAGGCTACCAGTACTGGAAAAGGGCTTAGAGCACAGAATGTCAGGTTTGGGAAGGACCCCAAAGATCTCTGAAGGCTAAAATATTATCGGTTCTTTTGTGTCTCCTTCCCCTCTTCAGTTCTACACCCCTCCCCCACCCCAACCTCAGCACTTGGGCCTACTCTCCATCTGGAGGTGGATAGCACATTTCATCACTGGAACTGTCAACCTCATTTTACAAATCAGGAAACTGAGACCCAGAAAAGAGAAGTGACTTTCTCAAGGTCACAGGTCCAGTTAAAAGGCACAGGCTAGGTCAGAACCCAATTCTTTGCCTGGTCCAATACTCTTTCCATAATACCACACTGCCTTCCCTGGGCTCCACCCCAGTTCCTTGCCCAGATCCAATTTGGGCTTTGCTCAAAGTCACACAGTTATTAAATCCCAGGGCCTGGATACTAATCCATGGTTCTGACTCCAAAATCCAACATTGCTTTGAAGTTACCAACTCTAACCCCAAAGCTCCCTTTCAACCCAAAGTCATGGGTTGGAACAAACTTCCCAGTTGTGGGTTTCCACCCCTTACCCCCTTTACCCCCCACCCCATGGCACACCCAGGATGCTCTAATTGCGGCCAAGGCTACCTTTGATCTTTCTTCTTTTCTGTTCCACCCCGCTTCCCCCATCAAGATCAAGTGAGCTCATGGTTGTGAATTACCTTTTCCAGGAAGCCATCTTCAGCCTCCCCCTCCCAGCCACTAGGAAGCTCTCCCTCTTCTGTATTTCCCGAGTACCTTGTTTAGGCTTTAACTTCATTCTTACTTCTACTTATTTTGTATTGGAAACTCTCATGTGCTTGCACGGGCTTGTGCCTTTTACCTCTTAGAGTGTGAGCTCACAAACACTGGAATTGAATGTGATCGTCCCTTCATCTCCCTGAGCCTCAGTGTCTTCACGTATAAAATTAAGAAGTTGTGCTCGATGACCTTTGAGGTCCTTTCCATCTCTAAATCTATTATGTTATGAACTTCTACTCTGATTGTGGAGACAAGTCTACATCTTGGGAAAAGTCCCTGATTAGAAGAAAAGTCTCTGATTATAGAGACACACTCCCTAACCTCAGTGTGGAATAATGTCTGCCTGTAGATCAGGACAACAAGCATTGGACCTAGTTCTGCCCATCTTTCTAACCAGGGCTTGAACTTTAGGCAATTTTCTCATTTGTAGAAAGAAGGGGTTGAATTAGATGGTTACTAAGGTCACACCCAGGTCTAGGATTCTAGGAAACTAGGATTGGGGAGAGGGCGGTCACTACCCTCAGGAATCTTCCAGATTGGTGGAGTGAGATGTAGTTCCTGGACTCATGGAACCTATTGGGAGGTTGTTGTTGTTCAGCAGTTTTTCAGTCATCTTCAACTCTTTTGTGTGTGTGTGTGTGTGTGTGTGTGTGTGTGTGTGTGTGTGTGTGGCGATTGGGCTTAAGTGACTTGCCCAGGGTCACATACCTAGTAAGTGTTAAGTGTCTGAGGCCGGATTTGAACTCAGGTCCTCCTGACTCAGGGCCGGTGCTCTATCCACTGTGCCACTTAGCTGCCCCCCATGTTCAACTCTTTTTTTTTTTTTGCAGGCAATGGGGTTTAAGTGACTTGCCCAGGGTCACACAGCTAGTAAGTTTCAAGTGTCTGAGCCCGGATTTGAACTCAGGCCCTCCTGAATCCAGGGCCGGTGCTTTAACCACTTCGCCATCTAGCTGCCCCCTACCATGTTCAACTCTTAATGACCCTATTTGGGGTTTTCTTGGCAAAGATCCTGGAGTGATTTGCCATTTCCTTCTCCAGCTCATTTTACAGATGAGGAAACCAAGGTAGAGTGAAGTGACTAACTCAGGGTCACACAGCTAATAAATGTCTAAGGACAGATTTGAACTGACGTCTTCCTGATTCCCCGGCTGGTGCTCTATCCATTGTACCACTGAGCTGCCCCAGATCTGAACCAAGGTTCTATTCTTTGTGAATCCTCACTTCTGTCACTCAGTATGTTAGCTGTACCCCACCCCCCAGCATTCTGTCACCTGCAAATCGGATAGCTGTGCCATCCATGCATCCATGTCTTTATCCAGGCTTAGTGGCTCCTGATTGTCTCTAGAGTCCAACATATGCCCCCCCCCCCATTTAGCTTTTAAAGTGCTTCACACTGGCTCTAGCCTATCTTTCCAGCTTCTTTGGATACGATTCCCTTGCCCATGCTCTAGTGATACAGCCTAACTGACATTCTCTCTTTCTCACGCACACAAAGCTCCATCTCCCACCTCCGTGTTTTTGTCCTGGCTCCTTGGTGTCTAGAATTCACTCCTTGCTCACCCACACACCAGAGAATCCCTCTCTTCTTTTGAGATGGAACTCAAGCATCACCTTCTAGAGGATATCTTTTCCTTTGCCCCCCAAAGCTGGAGCCCTCCAGCTATTGTGCATTCAGCTAAATTATTTTTAGTTATATTTATTCTCTTTATATTTATCTCTATATACTTATATGACCAGTCAACAAACACTTATTAATCTCCTATGATATGCCGGGCTTCATGCTAAGTGCTGGGAACCCAAAGGAAGGTCATAGACAGTCCCTGTCCTCAAGGGGCTCACAGTCTAATGGGGGAGACAACCTGAAAACCACAGTATATGAAGAAGCAATAGACAAGATAAATTGTCTCTGTTGTTAGAATGTAATCTCCTTGAGAATAAGAATTGTTGGGGTAGCTAGGTGGTGCAATGGATAAAACACCAGCCCTGGATTCTGGAGGACCTGAGTTCAAATCCAGCCTCAGACACATGACACTAACTAGCTGTGTGGCCCTGGGCAAGTCACTTAACCCTCATTTCCCCCCCCCCCAAAAAAAAGAAGAAGTAAAAGAGAATAAGAATTGGTCTCCTTCCTTTTATTTGTATCCTTAGCACCTAGCATGGTACAGAGTAAGTAAGGCTTGACAAATGCTTGTTGATTGACTGATAAAGATATTAAGCAGCCCAGGGCCAAGTAAGATCTTGGTGGCCCTCCACCAGGGACCACTTACTAAGGTCATGCTAAATTATTAATCAGTATTTATTGTTTGTTGTTTTTGTTGTTTAATCATTTTCAGTCATATCCTCTTATCTGTGACCCCTTTTGGGGTTTTCTTAGCAAAGATACTAGGGTGGTTGGCCATTTCCTTCTCCACCTTATTTGACAGATGAAGAAACTAAGGCAAACAGGGTTAAGTGACTTGCCCAGGGTCACACAGGTAGTCAGTGTCTGAGATTTGAACTCAGGTCTTCCTGACTCCTCTAATCACTATACCAACTAGGGGGCTTATGGTGCATAGTAAGCTAACAAATACTTGTTGATTGGTTGATAAAAATGTTAAGTAGTGGATAGAGTACAAGCCCTGGAGTCAGGAGGACCTGAGTTCAAATCTGGCCTCAGACACTTAACACTTACTAGCTATGTGACCCTGGGCAAGTCACTTAACCCCAATTGCCTAAAAAAAAAAAAGTTAAGTAGTGTAGGGCCAGGTAAGATCTTTGTGGCACTCCACTAGAGACCTCCTGCCAAGGAGACACTGGATTATTAAGCAACACTCTTTGGTCATTCAATTAGTTCCAAATGGCTCACACTGTTCTATTGCCTTGCTCACCTTTTTCCATCTTGTCCAGAAGGACCACATGAAAGACTGTCAAATGCTTTGGTAAAATCTACATAAATTCTTTTTGCAGAATTCTCCTGATCAACCAGTCGAGTAACCCTGTCAAAAACTGAAATAAGATTAATGTGGCATGACTTGTTTTTCCCTATGAAGCCATGTCGGGTCTTTGTGATCATCATTTCCTTTTCTAGATGGTTGTGAACGATCCCTTTAATAACATGTTTGGCATTTTTGCAAGGAATTGAAGTCAAGCTCACGGGTTTACGTGTTACATGCTCTGATCTTTCCTTTTTTTGTGAAGCCAACTATTATTTGTCTTCCTTCAGTCTTGTGGCACCTCTCCTGTTATGCATGAACTTTTTTTCTAAAAATAATTTTAAAAAATCAATATCCTTTTTTTTAATCACCTAAGTTTCCACCTGTATTTTTCCTCATCCCAGAGAGCCATCCTATATGGCAAAGATAATTTTTAAAAAATAGTATTTTTTTCCATGTACATGTAAAGATAGTTTTCAACATTTTTTGGTAAGATTTTGAGTTCCAATTTTTTCTCCCTCTTTCACTTCTCTTCCCCCTCCCCAAGACAGCAAACAATCAGATATAGGTTATACATTACAATCATATTAAACGTATTTCCACATCAGTCATGTTGTGAGAGAAGAATCAGAACAAAAGGGAAAAACCATAAGGAAGAAGAAACAAACAAACAAAAAACAAAACCAAAAACCAAAAAAAAAAAAAAAAAGGGAAAATAGTATGCTTTGATCTGCATTCAGGCCTCATAGTTCTTTTTCTAGATGTGGAGAATATTTTTCATCATGAATCTTTTGGAATTGTCATGGACCATTGCATTGCCGAGCAGAGCTAAGTCTGTTATAGGTGAACATTGCACAGTGTTGCTGTTATTGTGTACAATGTTCTCCTGGTTCTTCTCCTCACAGTCAGCATCAGTTCATGCAAGTCCTTCGAGGTTTCTCTGAACTCCTCCTGCTCATTGTTTCTTTTTTATTTTATTTATTTATTTATTTTTTTTAGCGAGGCAATTGGGGTTAAGTGACTTTCCCAGGGTCACACAGCTAGTAAGTGTTAAGTGTCTGAGGTCGGATTTGAACTCAGGTACTCTTGACTCCAGAGCCAGTGCTCTATCCACTGCGCCATCTCTGCTCATTGTTTCTTACAGCATAATCGTATTCCATTTATTACATCCATAGCTGCACCCCCAAGATCATTTTTTAAAAAGAAAATGAAGGGGGCAGTTAGGTGGTGCAGTGGAAAGAGCGCTGGCCCTGGATTCAGGATGACCTGAGTTCAAATCTGACCTCAGACACTTGACATTTACTAGCTGCATGACCCTGGGCAAGTCACTTAACCCTCATTGCCTCACACAAAACAAAAACAAAAGAAAATGAGGAAGAAGAGAAAAAAATCAGCAAAACTCATCAATATATTAAAAAAAACATGGAATATCCCATGCTAGTGTGATTCCACATGTGTTCCAAGAAAGGGGAAGTAGGCAGGTCCCTTCTCACATCTCTTCTTTAGGACCAAATATATTCTTTGTAATTTTGCAACATTTGTTTTGATTATTTTATGGTCATTGTTCTTGTAGTTACTGTGTATATTATTATTTCACATTAGTTCTGCTAAGTCTTTCCATAATTCTCTGTATTTATCATACTCATCATTTCTTATAGCATAACAATATTCCATTATATCCACGCGTGTGCTAGTAAGTATTTAACAACTGTCTTTCTGAAAAAGTAACCTAATAGACTTTTTTTTTTTTGGTGAGGCAATTGGGGTTAAGTGACTTGCCCAGGGTCACACAGCTAGTGTTAAATGTCTGAGGCCAGATTCAAACTCAGGTATTCCTGAATCCAGGGCCAGTGCTCTATCCACTGCGCCATCTAGTTGCCCCTGCCATCTAGCTGCCCCCCAATGGACTTTTAAGTTTAATCATGCTAACATTTCCTCTAACTCTTTCTGAAGTTTAGATAATCATGAAAGCAATAAAAAACAACAAATAATAAATAACAATAAATAAATATAATAAATAAATGCCTCATGTCTACAGCTAGCTGGCACAGTGGATAGTACAATAAGCCTGGAGTCAGGAAGACCTGTATTCAAATCCAGCCTCAGTCATTTACTAGCTGTGTGACCCTGGGAAAGTCACTTACCCTGTTTGCCTCTGTTTCTTCAACTATAAAATGGGGCTAACAGAAACTATATCCCAAGGCTATTGGGAGGGTTGAGATAAAATTTGGAAAGCCATTATCATAGTGTCTGATAGGGGCATAAAAGGTGCACTTCCTCCCCACCCCATATTTGCCAGTTTCTGATGTGTAAATGCCCATTTTCAGCCCATGCTGAAAATTCAACAATCAGCTGTAATTTTAGCTAGCTCCAATATATTTCCACTATATTTATGTACCAATTTGTTTAGCCATTTCCCAATTCATGGGTATCTATTTTGTTTCCAGTCCTTTGCTATCGCAAAAAGTGCTACCATAAATATTTTGGCATATATAGTGCTGTTTTTGTTTTTGTTTTTTTGATCAGTGATCTCTTTGGGTTATCTACCTATTAGTGGAATCCCTGAGTTGAAGGGCATGGATATTTGAACCACTTCTTTTGCATGATTCAAAATGCCTTTTCAGAATGGTTGTACTAATTCACTGATCCACCAACAATGCATGAGTGTATCTAACCTTCCACAATCCCTACAACATTGATTATTCCCTTCTCTTGTCATCTTCACCAACTCAAAGGATTTGAAGTGAAACCTTAAACTTGTTTAATTGATAATTCTCTTATTATGAGTGATTTGGAGGTTTCTTTCATATGATTGTTAATAATGTGTAATTCTTCTCTTAAATACTGTTTATTCCTGTCCTTGGATTGGCTTTTTGTCTTATACATTTCCATTCATTATCTATGAATTGTGGATATTCAATGAATTTTCAGAGGATTTAAAAGTGTATCAAAATCTACTGACTTGAAAGTAAGCATACCCATTGCTTTCTACTCTATAGGGTTCATTTCCTATTCTCTCCTTTATTAACAAGGAAGCTCCTTGAGGACAGGGACTGTTTTTGTGTTTTCTCCCTTTTTTGTACTCCCAGAGCTTAGTCTAGTATCCAGCATATAGTAAATGCTTAATAAATGTTTATTAATCGATTAGCTCATAGATGCTGGAGATTTAAAGTCCAAACAATCTCTGCCTTCACAATGAGTTTATATTCTTCTAAGCAGATACAACATGGACACAGATAAGTAAATACCAGATAATTGAGGAAAGAAGAGAGAACTACCAACTTGAAGATCTGGAAAGACTTTGAGAAAGAGGTGGTACCTCAGCTGAACCCAAAGGGTCTCAAAAAGGAGTAAGCAATGAAGGAGGGCATTCCAGGCATGGGGGACTGTCTGTGCAAAGGTAGAGAAGGGGAAGATGTCTAGTTCAGGGAAAGAGCTGGTTAGAACAGTTTGGTTGGAATGATATGGACCAATTCTCTTAGTTACCTGGGATTTATTTCATGTAGGCGATTTGAGCTGATCAATGGATGCTAGGTGCTCTCTTATTAATCCTGATTGGGTTCCAACTGTCAAATAGACAGTTTTGTTCTGCTTTTTCTAGTTCAAAGATCATTATCTTTGGCAAAGTAAACATTAGTGTTTTTTTTAAACATAGAACCATAATTCTTTCTTTTTTTTCTTGGCTGGGCAATGAGGGGTTAAGTGACTTGCCCAAAGTCACACAGCTAGTGTCAACTGTCTGTGGCTGGATTTGAACTCAGGTCTTCCTGACTCCAGGGCTGGTGCTTTATCTACTGAGCCACCTAGCTTCCCCCTAAACATTAGTTTAAAAAAAAAAAAGTTGGGGGGGGGCAGCTAGGTGGTGCAGTGGATAGAGCACCAGCCCTGGATTCAGGAAGACCTGAGTTCAAATCCAGCCTCAGACACTTAACACTTACTAGCTGTGTGACCCTGGGCAAGTCACTTAACCCCAATTGCCTCACCAAAAAAATCCCCCCCAAAACAACAACAACAAAACAAACAAACAAACAAAAAAGTTGAGTAATTTTGCTTCTTTGCCATCATTCCAGGCTATGAGGGGAGCCATAGTGTCTTCCCTCAGGGAGCTCCCAGTCTTACGGTGCAGATATAGTCTCTGCAGTCATATTTTAGAGCTGGAAGGAGAACTTAGACAATATGTAATCCAACCCCTTCATTTGACAGAAGGGGAAAGCTGAGGCCCAGAGAAGAGAAGGTACTTGTGCCCAACATCTAATAATAAGGTCTAGGGTAGAAACCAGGTCTCCTGACTCCTAGTCTAGTACTTTTCCCACCTCATCACTCTGCCCCCAGTAATATGCAGCCCCACCCTTATCCCTTGGTCAAAGTCAGCTGGTCTGACTGTCCTTGATGGCAAACCCTTAGAAGACAGAACACGTGCCCAGTGGGCTTGGTATAGAGCTCAGACCAACATCACTCACACCTGTAATTAAGTACTGCTGCTGACGACAGCAAGGTCTGGACATTCACAAGTCAAAGATAATGATAGTAGTAGTAGTAGTAAAAATAACAACTCACATTTCTATGGTACTTTAAGGTTTGTGAAATGCTTCACGGATTTATCTCATTTGATCCTTGCAACAACCCTATGAAGTAGGAGCTATTATTATTCCCATTTTATAGACTAGAAAACTGAGGTAATTGAGAGGCAGTGTAGGACAGTAATTGGGCATTGCATCTGGAATCAGGAAGATCTGAGTTCAGATCCCACTTTAGACACTCATCAGTAGTGTGATCCTGGGCATGCCATACCATTTATCTGTACCTTAATTTCCTTTTCTGTCCAATAAGCAGGCTGAATCCTTCCAACTTTAGACTTATGATCTTATTGATACTTCGAATATTTGGAAGATGCCAAAGCATCACTAGGATTGTCTATATGTTTTTCCTATCATTAACTGAATATCAAAATTCCTTAAAAGTTTGGTGTTCAAGACTTTTCATAACTTGTTCCTCCCCCACATTTCCAAAATTTTTATACCTTACAGCCCACCCATATGTAACAGACTTTTTTTTCAGTGCATTCTTCTTGTCATTGGATTTTTGTGCCTCTTTTCCTATTTGGTCTAGTCTGGTTTTTTTGTTTTGTTTTTTTGTGAGGCAATTGGGGTTAAGTGACTTGCCCAGGGTCACACAGCTGGTAAGTGTCAAGGGTCTGAGGCCGGATTTGAACTCAGGTCCTCCTGAATCCAGGGCCGGTGCTCTATCTACTGTGCCACCTAGCTGCCCCTAGTCTGTTTTTTAAGGTGTTATTTTCTTTAGTATTTTTTGTGCCTCCTTTACTAAGTTGTTGACTCTCTTCATGATTTTCTTGCATCATTCTCATTTCTCTTCCCAATTTTTCCTCTTCTTCTCCTTCCCAATTTTTAAAACCCTTTTTGAGCTCTTCCATGGCCTGAAACCAAGTAATATTTTTCTTGGAGGCTTTGGGTGTTAATACTTTTGACTTTGTTGTCTTCTTCTGAGTTTGTGTTTTGATCTTCTTTGTCACCACAGTAACTTTCTATACTCAGGATCTTTTTCTGCTATTTGCTAATTTTTTCAGCTTATTTCTTGATTTTTAATTCTATGATAAACTAGGGCTCTGCTTCTGGAGTGGAGGGGGCACCATACCAAGCTTCAGCTTTTTTTTTTTTTTTACTACTCTCTTGGCCTGTGCTCTGGTCTGTGAGAAACCACAAGCACTCTTTTCTGCTCTGAAACTGGGACCAGTGTCCCAGTTCCCCTGTGACCACAAGCTTTGGTGTATTAGTGCTCTTCCTTGCCTTGGGACTAAGACCTAGGACAGTGGACCAGATCCAAATATGGGCAATACAACAGAATCCTGCCCCTAATACCAGCAAAGGGACCCCTACAATCTCCTTCAGATCAGTTGTCTGTCCCCCTTTACCATCTGTGGGCTGAGAGGTCCAGAAACCACCACTGCCACTGACTGACTTGCCCTCAAGGCTGACTGATGGTTTGCTGGGACACAGCCTTCTCTAGACTGTGTTCTACTCTCACCATGGTGCAACAGACCTTTCCTGTTGACCTTCCAAGTTGTCTTCAGCTAGAAAATTGTTTCATCCCATCTTTTCTGGGTTCTGTTACTCCATAATTTGTTTTGAGGCATTATGTAAAGTTGTTTAGAGGGGTTTTAGGGAAGCTCAGACAAGTCCTTGCTTTTTCCCTGCCATCTTGGCTTTGCCCCCAATAGACATTTTAAAAATTCTTTATTTATTTTGTTAAATATTTCCCAATTACATGTAAAATATTTAACAATCATTTAAAAATTTTTTGATTTCCAAATTCTTTCCCTTCCTCCTTGTGAAGGCAGGAAATTTGATTTCAATTAAAAAACATATTTTCATAGTAGCCATGTTGCAAAAGAAAACACAAACAAAATAAAACAAAAAAAAGTATGCATCCATCTGCACTCACAGTTCATCGGTTCCTTCTTTGGAGAGCATCTTTCTTCATGGGACCTTTGGAATTATCTCGGATCATTGTCTTGATCAGAGTCACAGCTGGTCATCCGTACAATATTGCTGTTACACTCTTTAATCTAGTAACACCGAGATGATCCATCTTCTGGCTGTGGGCATTTTTACTGACTATCCGCCATGCTTGGGAGGCTCTTGTTCTTCATTTCTGTCTAATGCTTTCCATGTTTTTCTTTCAAGTCTGCCCTAAAATCCCATCTTTTACAAGAAGCCTTTTTCGACCTCCCCCAGTGCTATTGCCTTTGCTCCATTGCTTATCTCCAGTGGTTTTTTTTTTTTTTTTTGACGGGGCAGTGAGGGTTAAGTGACTTGCCCAGGGTCACACAGCTAGTAAGAGTTAAGTGTCTGAGGCTGGATTTGAACTCAGGTACTCCTGAATCCAGGGCCGGCGTGCCACCTAGCTGCCCACCTTCCCCCCCCCCGCCCCCCCGCCCAGTATATCTTACATGTAGCTTATTGTGTTTGCCTGTTTGCATGTTGTCTCCTTAATTAGATCAAGGGTTACTTGGGGGCAGGGATTGCCTCTTTGCTTTTCTTTGAGTCCCCTAGTGCTTAATCCAGAAGCTGATATGCAGTAGGCACTTGGATGATGCAAGGTGATGTAGGAAAATTTGAGGTGGGGGGGAGGGGACATCACTTGTGAGTGGAAATCAGGAAAGGCTTCCTGGAGGAAGGGGACAGGAACAGGCTCTCCTCCGCCCTTTCCCCCTGCCCCAGGTTTCTAATGTTCATCTGAAGACTAGGATATTTCCCATAATACTGTGAAAAGCTTTGGAGGTAGCCATTCTCCCGTTTGACTATCAGATCAAGTCCCACTCCCTTTATGAAGTAACTCCCCAAATGTTACCTGATATGAATGATATGATGGGGAGAGAACAGGAATTAGAAGACTCGGGTTCAAATATCACCTTGGATACTAGCTGTGTGATCCCAGAAAAGTCCCTTATCTAACTGAGGGACTTCTCGGTCCCTTCCAGCCCTCCCTTCATAATTCCATGAACTTGTCCAGGATCACATAGCTAGTAAATATCTGAGAGGGATTCTAATCCAGGTCTTCCTGACTCTAAGTCTGAGGCTCTAGCTGAGATACCCTAGCAGGCCTCTGGTTCAACCCCTCCCCCCATTTTAAAGAGGAGGAAAACCAAGGCCCAGACCAGTAGGCATTTGCTCAAAGTTATAGAGATAGGAAGTGGCAGGGGCAGGATTCAAACCCAGGTCTTTTGATTCCAAATCCAACATTCTTTCCATGGAACCATCTTGACTCCTATAGAAGGAAGACTAAGGGGCTCCCCAAGAAGTCAGAAGAGAGCCAGTAACCCTGGGCAGGGAGAGCTCTGCGGTGAGCCATGAGCACACTCTGTTCCTCTCCCCCTCCACCCATCATGCCCATGTCAGCCCCATTCCTTTGCTTTCTTTCCCCTGGGTAATTACTGCCACGGGCCAGTGGGGTCTGAGCTTGGTTTATCCTCTAACAATGAGTCACTGGAACACGTGGCTTCTTGTCATTAGGGACAAGGCTAACCTAGGGCAGGCTGGGCAGTCATTGCAACGAATCTTTCTCCCTCACTCAGTCTGAGTCAAAGGCCCTCTGTTTGCCTTCCTCATTAGCCCCTTCCCCACTTGTGTTCCTGCCTCCCTGAGGGGAAAGGGATGGAAGGCCCAGGTTTCTGTGGAAGTTATGGGAGGACTGAGTTGGAAGAGAGATGCTCCCTACTCCTTCCCAGACCCTGTGTAGAGCAGGAGGCCTACCTTAGATGCTGCCAGAACTGGACTGTTAGAAGACTCGGCCCTTATGTCTCCTTTACCAAGAACAGGCCTGTCTTCTGCTGCTGGTCCCTGACAGCTATGAGGTTCAGCCTAAGGTCAGGTGGAGAGATGAATGAGGTCAGGATGGATGTGGGTATTGTTGGGAATGGGAGGGATTCTCTCTCCTAGGAGATCTGAGCTACAGAAAACTAGGGACCATCACTACTGGAATAACCACATTCAGCATCCAATGTCTAGTTCACAGAATCCTGGGGTGCTAGAATTGGAAGGGAACTCAGAACACAGAACATTAGAACAGAGAATGCCAGAACTGGCAGGGACCCCCCCCCCACACACACCCTAGGCTAAAACTGAGATTTAATCAATATAGAGAGTTTCTATTGTTAAAACTCCCTTGAATATTGGAGCTGTAAGAGACCTGAGAACATAGAATGTTAGAATAGGGACTTACCTTGGAACGCATAACTCTAGAGATAGGAGGCTCCTTAGAACACAAAATGTCAGCGCTCGGACTGACCTTAGAACACAGAATTTCAAAAGTTGAGAAGGACTTTAAAATGCAGAGCATCAGAGCTGGGAGGGACCTGAAAATACAGAATGTGGGATCTGGAAAGAACCTTAGAGCACAAAAT
The DNA here is from genome assembly GCF_019393635.1 of Dromiciops gliroides. Classification (NCBI taxonomy): domain Eukaryota; kingdom Metazoa; phylum Chordata; class Mammalia; order Microbiotheria; family Microbiotheriidae; genus Dromiciops; species Dromiciops gliroides. The sequence continues at coordinate 617,698,636 of NC_057863.1, read as the reverse complement.
GTCAGAGCTGGAAGGGCCTTTAGAAGACAGGATATCAGAGGTAGGAGAGCCCTAAGAACACAAGATGTCAGAGCTGGGAGGGCCCTTAGAACACAGAAAGTCAGAGCATAGGAGAGTGCTTAGAATCCAAAATGTCAGAGCTGGGAGGGCCCTTAGAACACAGAATGTCAGAGCTGGGAGAGTCCTAAGAACACAGGATGTCAGAACTGGGAGGGTCATTAGAACATAGAATGTCAGAGTTTAGGAGAGTGCTTAGAACCCAGAATGTCTGAACTCCTGGAGGGTCTTTAGAACATACATAGACTGTGACACCTGGGGGTGGGGTGGGGAGAACCTTTGGAAGATAGAATGTCAGAGCTGAGAGGGATCTTAGAACACAGGCTGCCAGAGCAGGAAGGCCTTTAGAACATACTTGAATATGAGATCTGGAAAAAAACCTTAAAAGATACAATCTTAAAGGTGGAAGAGGCCTTAGAACTTGGAACGTTAGGGTGGAATAAGACCTTAGAGATTAGAATTTCCTCTCCTTTCCCATCCTGGCCATTTTATATGAGAGGAAACTGAAACTTAGAGGAAGTCAGTCAGTCAGTGAAAATGTACTAATCACCTGCTATGTGTTAGGCACGCTGCTAAGTGCTGGGGATACAAAAAAGACAAAAGACAGTTTTTGATCTCAATCAAATCAAAAAGGAATCTGGTCAAGACCATCCAGCAAATTAGTGCCAGGACTGGAGACTAGGCCAGGGTCTCTTGCCTCACAGTTCAGTGTGCCTTTCACCAGCCAAGGCTGTCTCTTAACTCTGGTTGGTTCAGGCCATTGGCACATCTGCTTTACCTGCCACTTCTATAGGGAGAGGTGGGCTGGATGTGACTCTTCATCCATCCCTCTCAGTCTTCCAGACTAGCCTCTCCCTTCTGTCAAAGACTAAGCCAGGGGCAGCTAGGTGGCGCAGTGGATAGAGCACTGGCCCTGGAGTCAGGAGTACCTGAGTTCAAATCCCCCCTCAGACACTTAACACACACTTACTAGCTGTGTGACCCTGGGCAAGTCACTTAACCCCAATTGCCTCACTAAAAAACAAAACAACAACAACAACAACAACAAAAGACTAAGCCAGCATGGCTTCAGACTCTAAATGTGAAACCAGGAATGCTTTGTACCACATTTTTTTTGGAGGGGTGGGGGAGGCAGTCTGTCCTTGTGTTAAAAGGACAATCATCTTTTTTATTGTACTGTGTTGTGGAAATGCTTGTTTCATTCCATAAATTAAAGGAAGTGCTATTAAGTCATTTTGAGGGGTTGTTCTTTCTCTCTTTTCTTTCTCCCTCTCCCCTCCCCACCACTAGGGGGTCCCAAGGGCAGAACTCTGACCCCCTACTCAGAGTAGGAACATCCTGAGGACAAGAACCCCGTGTTCTCTCACCATTAGAAGGCATTGTGTCAGACTGGGAAGGATGAAGCGCCCAGACATGTCTGTGGGCAAGTCACAACCTCTATAAACTTGGGCTTCCTTATTTGTAAAGTGGGCAGAACAACTGTTGTACTTACCTCCCACAGTTATTGCTGGGATAATAAAAATAGCAATCGTGTCACTTTGAGGTTTGCTAAGAGCTTTTATACCCACTCTCTCCCTTTATCCTCATGGCAACTCTGACAGGGTGCTACTATCATCATTCCCGTTTTACAGATGAGGAAACTGAGAACGCACTTAGCAAATCTCAAAACAACATATGGAGGCACAATGTTGGACCTGGAGTCAGGAAGATGTGCATTCAAATCTGACTTCAGACACTTATGAACTAAGTGACCCCTGGTCAAATCACTTTAACCTCTCTCTGCCTCAGTTTCCTCATCTGTAAAGTAGGGATGATAAAGTAGCGTCTATCTTCCAAGGCTATTGTGAATATTGAATGATATAATATTGCTAAAGTGCTTTTTAAACTTTAAAGCACCATATAAATGCTAATTGTTACTATTGTTGTTATTGTTATTATTAACAACATAACAGTTACTGTTATTAGACTGGGGGTTTCCTGAATGTAGTGACTCTGTTCTTCCCATCAATCCAACACATCCCAGAGGACAGAGTGGATGCTCCCTGAGGACAAAGACTGTCTCCGTTCCCTTCAGACTGGAAGCTATCTGCGGGCAAGGGCAGACAGAGTTTTTACAGAGCAGACCAAGACTCCCGGCAGGTCTGAAATTTTTCTGAGTATAAAGCTGCTCTTGCCTCTGGGTTTCCTTAAAGACTCAGCTCAAATCCCAACTTCTTCAGTAGGCTTTTCTTGTTCTTCCAGCCAACCTCCACCCCACCCCCCCTCCATCAATACACACATTGCTTTGATGTGGTCTTCCATCTACTCTCTGTATCCTGTATGTATATGGTTATTTGCATATTTTCCCCCATTGGATAGTTAGCCCATTTTTCCTTTCTTTATATCTCTAGCACTTAGTACAGTGCCTGACATGTGGTAAATGCTTAATAGTTTCTTAATAGTTGGCTGATTGGGGGGCCAGAGAATAACAAGAGAATTGTCTTTTTCTTATAATTTCCTCATCTCTTTTTCCCCACTTCTTTTGCCAGAGCCCTCTGTGATCCTTCGCAGGGATCATCAAAGGAAGATCCTAGACCCTCATCCCTGGCATTCACAAAGGAAGCATCAAGATTGCTGGTCTGCTTTTGTACAAAAATATTTCTAGCAGCTCTTTTTGTGGTGGCTAAGAATTGGAAATCAAAGGAATGCCCACGAAGTGGGGAATGGCTTAAACAAGCTGTGGTATACGATGGTGGTGCTATAAGAAATGACAAGCAGGATGACTTCAGAAAAACCTGGAAAGATATGTATGAAATGATGCATTGTGAAGTGAGCAGAACCAGGAGAACATTGTGCACAGAGACGGCAACATTGTTTGATGAAGAACTGTGAATCACTTGACTATTCTCAACAATACAATGATCCGGGAGCAGCTAGGTGGTGCAGTGGATAAAGCACTGGCCCTGGATTCAGGAGTACCTGAGTTCAAATCTGGCCTCAGACACTTACTAGCTGTGTGACCCTGGGCAAGTCACTTAACCCCAATTGCCTCACCAAAAAAAAAACACAAACCAAAAACAAAAAACAATACAATGATCCAAGACAATCCCAAAGAGCTATTGAAACATCCTATCCACCTCCAAAGAAAGAACTGATACTGATGGAATAGACTGAAGCATGCGATTTTTCACTTTCTTTAATTTTTTTCTTTTAATTGATTTTTCTTTTACAAAATGACAAATATGGTAATACTTTGCATGTATGACTACACATGTATAACCTATATCTGATTGCTTGCTGCCTCGGGGAGAGAAGAAAGGAGGGATAAAAATTGGGACCCAAAACTATAAATAAAAATGTTTATTACTTTTAAAAAAAAAAGAAAAAAATTGCTGGCCTGATGATTCCTGGCGTGCCCAGCTCCCAGTCCTAAGCTGGAGGGCCAGCCTGCTTGTATGTGAATGTGGGCTGTGTGAAGGGGGAGCTGTATGGAATAGTCCAAGCAGGAGCTGGTTATGCCATGAAACTTCCCATAGGCAGCAGGTGTAGTGGAAAGAGCCCTGTTTTTAGAGTTAGAGGAGCTGAGTTCAAATCTACTTATTAGTCATGTGAAGATAGGCCAGTCATTGATCCTTCCCCAGCCTCAGTTTCTCTATCTGTCAAATAAAGGAGTTGGACAAAATGAACTCTAAGGTCCCTTCCAGGTATTCCCCTTTCCTCATACCTGCAGTCTTCAGGGTGAGGAAGTCCCAAAGACCCGTCTGTAGGTTAAAGCATCCCATCTTTCTGCCTACCCTGGGTCCACTAATCCACCTAACCCCCCTATCCCCCCCAATGCCCTCAAATAGCTTCTCCACCTGATTGTCTCCTGGCCACTGGATTGACAGTATCTGAGCACGTTATGATGGAGCCCTGGGCACGGGGCCAGGGGGTGGGGACAAGGGCTCCAGCTAATCAGGTCACAGGGCGAAATTAAAAGGCAGGCGGAGGAGGGCAGCCCAACAGTCTTTGTTCCAGCTTTCCCATTCTTTCTCTGTTCAGTGTGCCCCACCTGCCGGAGCCTGGAGGACTGTGGGCTGGCTCCGGAGGGGGGAGGCACCCACTGCCTTTGGCGCTGAGGCTTGTCAGCATGGCCCAGCAGAGAGCAATCCGGCTGTCCCTGCAGAAGCCCACCCACTCGGTCTGTGTGGTGGGCACTGACACCCCCGTCGACGTTTATGGGTAAGAGCCTGTCTCTTTTCATCCAGCAGGGCTCTTTGCCCTCCAGGAATTGAGGGGGAAGAGGAGGACCCGCTCCAGGCTCTGGGGGACCTTGGGAAGCACCTTACAGGTTGCCGCCAGTCAGGTGAACCTGTCCCACTGGAAACGTTACCGCATTGCTGCCAACAACAAGAAATGTTTTGACCTGAGAAAAGGCGGAGCAGGTAGCAGCGCCAGAGAGGGAGTAATTTGGTCAGCTGTTTCAGATGGGAAAATAAACTGAAGAACATAGTCTGGAAGGGGGGAATCCAAAACTAGGAACCCCATTGATTGGACTGTGGGCAGGGAATGGGGCGCTTGGAAGGGAGGGACCATGCCTGGCCCTCTCATCAATTCCCACAGTTCTGGGGGCTTGGGACAAGAAGCTTGTGTCTGGCAGGTATAGTGAAATCAGGAGCTAAAGTGATCAGGAAGTCATAGGAGAGGAAGGACGATTTGAGTAGAGGAAGCCTTCAGAACCCTCCTTCTTTCAGTACTAGGATAAACCTGAACTCTCTTGATCACTCTAGTTTGGGTTCTGTCTTGAACTGGTTGGTAGATTGAGGTGTCTAGTTCTGCCCCTGAGCAGTTGTGCTCAGTTTTTGAAAGTTATTTCTCTTCTTTTGGAGTCTGTTTCCTCCTCTGTAAACCACTCCCCACAACAGCTCTGACATTCTGTGTTCCAATATCCTTTCTTGGTCTAACAGTCTGTGTTCTAAGGTCCCTCCTAGCTCTGACATTCTATGTTCTAAGGTCCCTTCTGTCTCTGACATTGTGTTCTAATGTCGTTTCTTGGTCTAACATCCTGTGTTCTAAGGTCCCTCCTTAGCTCTGACATTCTATGTTCTAAGGTCTTTTTTTGGTCTAGCATCCCATGTTCTAAGGGCCCTCCTAGCTCTGATATCTGTCTTCTAATGTCTCTTCTAGGTCTAACATCCCATGTTCTCTACCTCTGACATGTACTGAGGTTCTTCCAGTTCCGACATTCTGTGTTCTAAGGGTCATTTTCATCCCTGAAATTCTGTCTTCTGAGCACCTCTCCAGTTCTGATGATCTAGAACTCTCAGTTCTTTGCCACACCAGAACCTCAGAGGTGGTTGGTGGTCCTGGTGATAGGGAAATTGTTACTTTGTAGGATCCGGCAAGTCCAGAGTGAGGAATCAGTCTGAGAAGGGAACCTGGTCCATCTGCTTCTGGAGAACATTACCTGGCTCTGCCCTGTCTCAGTGTGGATAGAGACTTTGAATTCTGGGTGCGGGGGTGGGGGGGGGAAGGAGGAAGCACTTATTATCCAGTCACTCTTTTCCAAGCACTCCCATGACCCTGGTAGCGAGTCTAAGACCACCTGGTATGGACATTTTCTAGGTTCCTGCATAAATTCAGATGTAGATCTGGAGTGAAAGGACTTGAGTTCAAGTTCACAGCTGTGAAACTATGGGCAAACCCTCCGCCATTCAGCCTCAGTTTTCTCATCTGTGAAATGGGAAGAAATTTACTCACACTATCTACCACATTGGGTTATTGTGAGGACAGTATTTTGCAAATATGCAGGATGAGATCTCTTCATATGTCCTAGGTGACCCTTGCTAGGGATGCCATAGAGGGCATGCTGGATGTGCTGGGCCAAAGGTTGACTTAGAATACCTATGACGACTCTTCTGATTCTGAGACTCAATGAGTTTGTCATTGTTTCTGCCTTATTAGCTTTCTTTCTCTTTAGTATAATGAAAATGGTGTTGGATTTGGAAGCAGAGGACCTGGGTTCAAATCTTGGTCTTGCCATTTAGTACCTGTGTAACCTTTAGCTAGTCATTTAACTTTCTCTGTGCCTCAGTTTCCTCATTTGTACCAGGAAGGGGTTGAACTAGATGATCTCTAAGTTCCATTGACAAGGGTCAGTGTAGTCCAGTAGAAAGAGTGTTGTATTTGGAGTGAGAGTACTTGGGCTCAGATCCCAGCTCTGCCTCCTACTACCCGTGTGACCTTGGGCAAATTGAATAACCTCTCTGTGTCTCAGTTTCCTCCTCTGTAAAGTCAGGGGGTTGGACTAGATGATTTCTAAGGCACCTTCTAGCTCTGTGATCCTAAGGCAGCTCCAAGGTTGGAGGGTAACAAATGGAGAAGGTTTCTCATAAATTTCAGTCTTATGCCACCTGGCATCCCCATTGGGGTAGATATGGATGACAGATGAGGTAGAAAAAAGACAGCCCCTTTTTCTGCTTTGGGTGAAGTCCCAGGGTCCCCAAGGCAGTGGCCTCATAACTGGGGTGGTAGTTAGCATCCTGCAATTGAAGCCAGGAAGACCTGGGCTGGAATCCCACTCTTGGCACTGACACCCTAGGTCTCTTCATTTCTTAGGCTCTCAATGATCTCATCTATGAAATTTCCTGGTTGGCCTCAGTTTCCAAAGAAAAGTTCTTTGTCATTCTAACAGCCTTAGAGCAATGGGGGCCAGTCCTCTCATTGCCATCCATTTCCTACTCCTTATTTCCTTGCCAAAGGCTCGGGACCTTTGGAAGCCCCAAGGGACCCTCAGCGAGGCCCCCCTCCTATCCCCTGCCCCAGGAATGCTCACAGAGCTTGAACCAAAATCTCCAGAAGAATTAGAAGAAAGAACTTGACAGACATCTGAGCTTCACAACTCTCCTGTAAAGGAAGGGCTATGGTCCCTATTATACAGATAAAGAAGTTAAGGCATGAGACTTGCCCAGGGTCATACAGTTAGTGTCTAAGACAGCATGTGAAGCTGAGTCTTTCTGACTCCAGATCCATCACTCTTTCTCTCTGTTGCTTCATGTTGTTTCCTTCGTAGGATCCTGTGTCTGATGCTCCTGTGCCTCCTTTCTAGTACCTCTAAGAGAAATGGAGGAAATGTTGATGAGGGTTGCTACCCTGAAAGGGCATGTTCTTTGGGGATCTCCCAGTACTTTAGAGCAAAGCTTCCTAAACTGTGGGTCCCAACCCCATATGGGATGGTGTAACTGAATGTGGGGGTCATGAAAACGTTGGCAGTAAATATTTGACTTGCATACCTATTTTATATATCTATATACCTGGGGTTATATAAGAATTTCTTGGGCAAAAAGGAGAAAAAGTTGAAGAAGCCCTGCTTTAGAGCATCCTTCAGAAATGGAATTCAGGTGAAGAGGTGAGAAGAGAGGGCAGGGCTACCCTTGGCCTTGCTGGATATGGCTCTGTTGTTGGCTAGTTTGGCGGGGAGGAGATTCAGAGTGCTTTGTGGAAGGGCAGCTGGGATTTGAGCTAGAGGCACAGGTCCCAAGTCCTACCTGGCTGTAGATGGTCTCAAAAGGTCCTTCAAGTTCTCTTATGATTCTATGAATGAAAAAAAAATGATTCTAAGAATGTCTGGGTCCTGGTGATGACTCCTTTAACTGTACTGGTTGGGGAAGCCTGGGATGAGAAAAATCATCATAAGAAATGCCATGACAGCTGTTTCCTATATCTAATTGAGAGAAATCAAGATTAAACTTAAAGAAGAACTTCCTTGTAGGGAGGGCAGTGAACAGTGATCTGGGTGGTGGAAGGAGAGCATGGAATGACCTTCTGTGGAGGGAATCATCTGGTCTAGCCCCTTTATCTTACAAAGGAAGAAACTGAGGCCTAGAGATGTAAGGTGACTTATCCAAGGTGGTACAGTTGGTAGGTGGCAGAGTGGGGAATTCTACCTTATGTGCCCTGACAGTAAATCCAGTCCTTTTCCCAACTGGCCATACTGGTTGAGAGGCCATGCTAGCCAGAGGCAGAAGCTGGGCTTGTTTATCTAGCCAGAAGCTCTCCTTCTCCCCTCCTGGGAAGGTGTGTCTTAGAGGCAGAGACCTTGGCATCCCCCAGGCCTGGCAGGTGTTTCTCACCAGCCCTGGAGGCTAACTGCTGCTACTGTTGCTGACTGACCAGGTTCATGAGGGGTGGCATGGCCCCCAGGGACACTGCTTGCCAATCACCTGATTTTGTCAACCTCCCAGGCTCATGGAGAGAGTTAATGGGGTGTCATGTGGGTGACTTCACGGGAAGTGATTAATTACCCCCAAAGGAGCCAATGAGACTTGGTTTAGGGAAATATTTGCGTTTCAGTGGCTAATTGTCAGATGGCTCGAACTTGGAGTGTCTTCTTCTTAAAGGGACCAGCCTCCCAGTTTGACCCCCCCCCCAGACTTAGCATGAGGCAACCAAACTATCTCCCCTTTCCCTACATCTCCTTTAGCTCATGGTGTCTAAAAGGAGCCCTGGCAACTTTATGGAGCAGGCTCAGACGGGAGATGGGTCAAGGAAGCCACCTCATGACCCCTGATTCATTTAAGATGATTCCAGCCTGCCCAGTTCCCCCTCCCCCCAAGGCCTTCCTACTTCCCTACCCAAAAGCCTGCAGGGCTTGGACCTTGGCCAAGCTCACCAGTCCTGTCAAGCAATACTGAGAGAGCCTGAGACTGAGCAAAACCCCAAACAATGCAGTCCAGCTAATCTCGGTCTTAATTGGCAGCCCAAAGGCTCAGAGTAAGAACCCTGTGGGGTGGAGGAGTTTAATGAGTGTTTATTAACAAAACTGAAGAAGATTTCGAGGAGCTCTAAGCCTTCTTGACCGGCCTAGCCTCTTGAGTCCTTGTTCTTCCTTTCCTGGTTTCTCCTCCCGCACCCCCTCTTTGGTTGATGCTTTATTGGTAATCTTTGAAAAAAAAATCACTATCACTTCCCAATAACTCTCCCCAGACTCCCATTAGAACCCTCTGTTAGACAAATAAGTACAATAGAGTAAACACATTGACTGTGTCTGACCCTATGCCTTAATCTGCACTTGTCACTGGTCACCTCTTTCTGCTGGAAGGCTGGAAGCTCCACTCCCCTCATCTTTGATCAGACTTCCATAGCCTTCCCAGCTGTTTTCTTTTACATCTTTGTGGTCATCATATAAATGTTCCTTAAGTTCTGCTTCTTTCATTTTGTATCTCTTTCCTACAAGTCTTCCCAAGTTTCTCTAAATTCTTCATATTTATTCATTCATTGAATTAATATTCTATGACATTCAGGTACCACAATTTATTTAACCATTCCCAAATTAATGGATATTCTCTTTCTCTCTCTCTCTCTCTCTCTCTCTCTCTCTCTCTCTCTCTCTCTCTCTCTCTCTCTCTCTCTCTCTCTCTCTCTCCCCCCTATAAATAACATTCAGAGAACCTTAGAACATAGAATATCAGAGCTAGAATGAACCTTAGAGCATAAAATATTAGAGATGGAAGGGGCCTTAGAACATAGAATGTGAGAGTTAGGGGATCCTTACAATACAAAATCTTAGAACCAGGAAGGCCCTTAGAACAGAGAATGTCTTAGATCTAGGAAGTCCTTTGAAGGGGCCTTAGAACATTGAATGTCATAACTGGGAGGGACTTTGGAGATCATGTATAACAATCCTGTGGGAGGGGAATTGACTTCTCTTGCCACCTCCCAAATCCTCCACTTCCTAATTTTTGGAGGGGTGCTTCCTGAGCTCTTTCTCCTTTGTGTTGGCTTCTTTCTAACCTGTTCTGCTGACTGGCAATGACATTCCTTTTTCCTGAAGCTCTAAGTACCCTGGTCCTCAGATCTCCATCTTGGATGTTCCTTCCATATTCTAAGTTCACCCATCTTTACCTTTAACCTTTGCCCTCTGCCACCTTCTTGACTGAGCCACCTTCTTTGACTGTCCTTCCTTCTTAGCCTCTTTCCTCCTTGTTCCTCTTGTCCTTTTTCTCTTTCTCCCAAGTTCTCCTACTTCAGCACTACCATTTTCTTTCATCTCCCTTTTTCCTTAATGTCTTATAGGGTGCCTGAATTGCTCACAAGAGGGCAAGGATCCTGCTGTTCTTTCCCCACTTCACCCAGTTGGGGGAAAAAACAAACAAACTCAAAGACTGGTTTCCCTTTTCCTTGAGCACTGGCCTTATAGGTCTCTGGTACAGTCTGTACTTCTTGTTTCTTAAATAGTCCATCTTTTTCTGGCCTTCTGCAGTTGGGTCAGGAGAAAAGATGACCATCATTTAGTGTGGATCCCAACTGGCCACCCATTAGACATTCAAGGTACATCATCTCAGCTGGGCTCTGACTACTTCTCATCAATCCTTCTGCTTTGCCCTTATCAAATCATTATCTCATTCCTCATAGTGACTATTCCAAAACTTTTGAAGACACTATTTATAGGATCATAGATTTAAAGCTGGAAGGGACCACAGAGGACATCTAGCCTGTAACTCTATGGCGCTTACTACTTCTATGACCTTGGGTAAATCACTTCCTTGGGCCTCAGTTTCCTCATCTAATAAAATGAGGGGGTTAATCTAGATGACCCCAGGGGCGCCTTCCAGCTTTTGATGCATGATCCATGATCAATGTGTCCAAAACATAATTCATTTTCCTTCCCCTTAAATCATCCTCAGCTCCTAATTACCTATTACCATAGAGAACAACACCATCCTCTCAGTCTTGAAGGCTCTGCCACCTCTCTTGTCTTTTTCACCTCTGAAGCATCTCTTGTGTATTTCATCTCCACAGCATCTCTTGTGTATTTCACCTCTGAAGCATCTCTTGTCTATTTCACCTCTGAAGCAACTCTTGTGTATTTCACCTCTGCAACATCTCTTGTGTATTTCACCTCTGCAGCATCTCTTGTTTATTTAACCTCTGCAGCATCTCTTGTGTATTTCACCTCTGAAGCATCTCTTGTCTATTTCACCTCTGCTGCATCTCTTGTGTATTTCACCTCCTCAGTATCTCTTGTGTATTTCACCTCTGCAGCATCTCTTTTGTATTTCACCTCTACCCATCTCTTGTCCATTTCACAGTTGCAACCTCTCTCAAATACAACCTCTTCCCTCCTTTGACACTTCCACCACCACCTACCTCATCATCATCATCAGGTGTGAGCCTGGATTATTGTGATAGTTGCTGGGAGGTGTGCCTGCCTGCCTTTAGTCTCCCCCCACTCCAATTCATCAATTCAGCTATCAAAATGATTTTCCTAAAGCTCAGGTCTGATCATGTCATCCCCCTCTCTTTACCCCCTCATTCTAGGATCAGTAATTTATAGTATTTCCCTTTTGGCTCTAGGATCTAATATAAATTGCTCTATTTGGCATTCAAAGTCCTTCATAACCTAGCCCTCTTCTACCTTTTCAGTCTTTTTGAACCTTCCTCCAAGACACACATTCTTCACTCTTTGATCCAGTGACATTGACCTGTCTATTCCATGAATAAAACACTTCATCACCTGATTCTAGGGTTTTTCTCTGGCTGACCCCCATGCCTGGGACACTCTCCTTCATCTCTGCATCTGAAATTCCCTGACTTCCTTTAAAGCCCAACTGAAATCCCATCTTCTGCAGGAAGCCTTTCCCAACCTCTCCTAATTCTAGTTTCTTCCTTCTCTTAATTATTTCCTATTTATCCTATGTATAACTTATTTGTATTTGTTTGTATGTTATTTCCCTCATTAGATTATAAGCTCCTTGAGGGCAGGGACCATCTTTTGTATCTATTTGTATCCTTGGTGCTTACCTAGTACCTGACACATACTAAGTGCCTAATAAATATTTACTGTTTGACTAATACAGATGTTAAATACACCAGAACTTGAGGCCTCTGCCCAAGTTTCCTCTCCTCAAAGACAAATTATTCCTACTCCTATGTTGTTTTTAATAGGGACAGTTCGTTCATCTACCTTTCTGTGGCTTATAAATGGTCTCAGGAAAGTGGCGGAGCTTTGTTTATGTTGTTGTTTGCCCTTCATTCTCAGAGGACCATGACATAGGGGTGATGTCATGACTTGCGGTGAATTGGATTTAATTGAGGGATTGCTGCGCAAGGTCACCAACCTCATTCTTGCCATCTGGGTCCAGTGGCAAGATATATAACAGGATGACTGGAGATGGCCCTGGATGTTTAAGGAAAGTGGGGTTAAGTGGCTTGTCCAGAGTCATACAGCTAGTAAGTATCTGAAGTGAAATTTGAACTCAAGTCCTCATGACCCCAGGGCCAGTGCTACCTAGCTGCCCTTAGAGCTTTATTTAGATGCTAGAATCAAAGAGTAAGCAAATATCAGGTAAGAGGGTTTTAGAACACAGAATGCCAGAGCTGGGAGGGACTTTAGAACACAGAATGTGAGAACTGGGAATGAGGGCCCTTAGAACAGAAAATGTCAGAACTGGATAGCCCTCATTCCTCAGAAAAAAATAGCTTCTAAGCTCACACATACTGGTACCAGTCTTCGAAGGTTCCTCAATAATAGTTCAGCAATCACTCTTTCTTGGTTTCTCATAAAGTCACTAGCTTCCATTTGTTCAATCCTAATTCTTAGGCAATTATTTTCTTCAGAGAGCTTTTCCATTTGGCTTTTCAAGCTGTTGACTTTTTTCTCATGACTTTCCTGCATCACTTTCATTTCTCTTTCCATTTTTTTCCTCTACCTCTCTTATTTTATCTTCAAAGTCCTTTTTGAGTGCCTCTATGGCGTGAGACCAATTCATATTTTTCTTGGAAGCTTTGGATGTAGGAGCCCTGATATTGCCATCTTCTTCTGAGGGTGCACTTCGATCTTCCTTGTCACTAAAGAAACTTCCTATGGTCCACATCTTTCTCTGTCTGTGCATCTTGCCTACCTATTTCTTGACTTTTAACTCCATCTTAAAGGGGGCACTGCTTCTAGGCTGCACTGTCCCAAGCTTCAAGGTGTCCAAGATGGTACAATTTAAGGAGAGGCAGGTTCTCCACTTGCCTGGCCTGTGCTCAATTGCTCTTTCTCAAGAGGAAGTCTCTTCCCTTTGCTGCCTCTGAGTCTCTGCCTGACACTTGCCTTATTATATACGGTTCCCTGGCAGGGCCCTTTGAATGCATAGGTATGTAGTCTGAGTTTTGTGTAGTTCCTTGCCTTCCCTGGGTTTCTTCCTTTCCTTTCTTTTGGTATCCCCTGCATAGTGTATTCCCAGTGCTCTGGAAAATGGGGTCGTTTTTTGTTAGTGCCATATTTATTGGTGCCATTTTCTATGGCCCCCCTTTCACAAAAGGTTTGAGGAGAGGGCAGACAGAATGAAAGCTAGCCACCACCACTTATACCAGTCTGTTACAACTGGGATCCAAGTTTCCTCACTCCTAAACTATTTTTTTTTTTGCGTGGGGCAATGAGGGTTAAGTGACTTGCCCAGGGTCACACAGCTAGTAAGTGTCAAGTGTCTGAGGTCAGATTTGAACTCAAGTCCTCCTGAATCCAGGGTGTGTGCTTTATCCACTGCACCACCTAGCTGCCCCTGTAAACTCTTTACATTAGACCAGGATGGTTGTGTTGGGGATATCAAGGATTTTATCATTGCTTCCTCCTCTCCCCCATTCTGGATCTTTCTTTCCCTGGTTGGTGATCTTTCCACTGTACTATAGATTCCTGTAGCAGAAGGCCAATATCAAGTTCACGAGCAATTATTAAGTAATTACTATGTGCCCAGCCCTGTTCTAACAGATGAAAATACAAATACAAGTAGAAAGAAAGACAGTGCCTGCCCTCAAAGAGCTTATATTCTATTGGGGGAAAGAAAACATATAAATGGACGCTGAAAAGGTGGAGAGGGAAGAGAGATGAAGGAACTTGGCTTGGGTACAGTAGAGAAAGTCCAGAAAGTCAGGAGAACAATCTGGAGAGGAATGAAAACATTCTACTAGAAGGGTAGAAATTGGGCTGGATTCGAAGCCAGAAGACCTGTGACCTTGGGCAAGTCACTTCCTCTCTTGGAGCCTCAGTTTTTTCATCTGTAAAATGAGAGGCTAGGACTGGGTGATCTCAAAGGTCTGCTTCATACTGAAGGCTTGAGTAGACTTCCTTCCTTTTTTTTTTTTTTGACTTTTTAATTTAATTAAATTAATTAATTTTCATTACCCCATTTTACAGATGAAAGAGAGGTTGTGTATCCTGCCAGGTATCAGAGGCAATCTTTTTTTTTTTTTTAAATTTTCTTTTAAGTGAGGCAATTGGGGTTAAGTGACTTGCCCAGGGTCACACAGCTAGTAAGTGTTAAGTGTCTGAGGCCGGATTTGAACTCAGGTACTCCTGACTCCAGGGCCGGTGCTCTATCCACTGCGCCACCTAGCTGCCCCAGAGGCAATCTTTATTGCACTCTCTCCACGAAGACTTGATGTTTCTTGAATCACTTTCCCTTTCCTGGCCTCAATTTCCTCATCGGTAAAATGAGGTGGTTGGAGCAGAATGATCTCTGAAGTTCCTTTCAGCCCACCCCTCTGTCAAGCCCTCCTCTCCTTGACTCCTTTCCCTTTTGCATTCATGCCCCTCCTGCTCCCTTTTTCCCTCCCTGGCTTCCTAGACCTTCTTAGGGGAAAGAGCAAAGGGCTTTTTGGAAAGTGGGGCTGATATGCCTTGGCCCCTGAGGGTTCTTGACTTAAGTAGTAATTATGGTATATTTTGGGGATGAGGGGCTGTGGTTGGGCTGAGGAATGTCATCTTGTCCCTGCCCCAAGGATCTGCAGGTAGCTCTGGTGTCACATCTTCACCAGGCAGAGACATTTAGTACTTAATCCCACAAGTCTTTGCTGAGCAAAAGCTACGGTGTGCGCAGGTGAGTGCTGAAAACAAAAGATAGAAAAAAGGGTGAAATTTAGAGTTAGGAAACCGGGATTTGAATTCCAACTTTGCACCAATCACTTCTCTTTTCTGGGGCCCACTTAGATGATGGGTAAAATGAGCAATTTGGAAGAGATGGTCTCTAGATCCTGCTCTGGTATTCTGTGCTCTATAGGACAGGAGATAATTAAGTGCTATGAATAGAAGGGCTTCACTGGTGTGAGAGCGGGAAGAGGAGACTGGGAGAGCCTGAATTTTAGCAAAGCTTTGAAATGCCTGTCCCGAGAAGTCCAGCCCCAAAGCTGGCTCTCTGAACTAGCCTAGAGATGCTCCCCGTCTGTCCCCCTCCTCTTGAAGGTGGCCACTTTGCCTGAGGACTAGCCAAGGGAATATTTCCTGCTTCTTCCTTCCCCTACCTTTTCTGGTCCCCTGGAGAGTGGTCCCCTTAAGGGAGAGGATAACTGAACGGAGAAGCTGATGAAACGGTGTGGTCTTTCTCAGCCTCTCACTCCAGGGACGTTTCTCTTCTCTTCTCCCCTCCCCTCCCCTCTCCTCCCCTCCATGTCCCTCCACGCCCCTCCCTTTTTCTTTTCTCTCTGTCTCTGTCCCTCTCTCTCCAACCTTTCTCTCCCTTCCCCCCCATTTCCCCTCCCCCTTCTCTCCCTCCCTCCCTCCTCTTCCCATCCCCTTCCTCTCCTGTCTGATCTATCTCTGTCTCTCTCAAGTCTCTGTCTCGTCTCTCTAGTCCCATCCCTCCCAGGTTTCTGAGGAATTACAGGGCACAAAGCGTATGAGTTTGTTTCGTAGGAAGAGGAGAGTGAGGGGAGGAGGAGGAGGGGAGCCCTCCCTTTAATTCTAGTCTGAGGAGCACATTCCACAGAGTTGTGATGGCTCGGGCTCTTGGGCTTTATGGAACCTGCAGAGGAGCTATCCCCGCCCCCCCAATCTTTGATGTCCTGATAAGGGATTCCACCTAACCCGTGGCCAGGAAGGCTGCTTCTAAACACTGGCAGTGTACAACTGGGCGCAAGAACACACTCAGAGCTGGGAGGAATCCTATCGAGGGAGCTCTCAATGTAGAATGTCGGAAGTGGGCTTTCGCTGAAGGTCTGAGAGGGGGAAAGGACTTGATTAAGGCCATGTAGCAAATTCACAGAATCATAAAGTGAGTGGGGAGGGATCTTGGAGGCCATCTCGTCCAGCCTCTGCTTTAAAGTCCTCTAGTGACAGGGAACTCACCACCTCCTTTGGAGGCTGATGATTCCACCTTGGGTCAGCTCTAATGTTAATGGTTAAGAATTTATTCCTGGGGCAGCTAGGTGGCGCAGTGAATAGAGCACCGACCCTGGATTCAGGAGGACCTGAGTTCAAATTTAGTATCAGACACTTAACACTTACTAGCTGTGTGACCCTGGGCAAGTCACTTAACCCCAATTGCCTCACCAAAAAAAAAAAAAGAATTTATTCCCGATTAAACTCTTTAGAACTTCCACCCCATGCTCCTAGCTCTGCCCTCCGAGGCCAACTGGAACAAGTGTAATTCCTCCTCAGTGATATCCCTTAAGATACTTGAGGATGGCTGTTGTGTAGCCCTCCCCCCAACTCTCCCCACTCCAAGACTTCTCCAGGCTAACTGTCCCCAGTCTCATCCATCTCAGGAGGTCGGAGCCTCAAACCAAGACCAACAGCAGAGTCAAGAGTTCTAATTTAACCTGGGAGCTTAGAGGGAGATCTGTAACCAAGAAGGTGGTCCCTGACTCCCAGCCTTCATCACTTCAGTTGTAGTGCAGGGACCAAGTGCTTTGGGCTGTCTCAAGACCACCAGAGAAAGGGACCGCCTTGGGACCACATGACCTTGGTCCTTTCTTGTGGTTTTAGTAGAAAGAGAGCTTGGCTCTTGGAGAGGAGGCAGCTGGCAGCCTCTCCCTCAAGTCACCTGGTGCCGTGGAGTCCTGCCTGAGCTGCAGACGGATGTGACCGGTGGGGTAGTGAAGGGAACTAGATGGGGAGCTCCCAAATGCCCAGCACACCCCTGTGATGTCGTGTCTTCCTTAGTAAAGGAAGAGGGAGTTTCCAGTTATGACATTCTAGACGTTCTGAACATGTGCTCTGAGGGCCCCCCCAGCTCTGAAATCCTATATTCAAAAACCCTCCCACTTCTGACTCTCTGTGTTCTAAGGGCCCTCCCATCTCTGGCATTCTGTATTCTAAGGGCCCTCCCAGCTGTCACCTTCTGTGTTGTAAGGTCCTTTCTAACTCTTTATCTTGTGATCTGATGATTGCATCTACTCATGTCTCTTAACCCTGAGCTTATTTTTGTAATCCCACACAGGCTTCTGGCCATGCTATCTGGCTGGTGGGTGGCCACTGTTTTTAACAGATGTGTGGTCTGGGATTGAAAAATCAGGTTCACAGCTGCTGGAGTCACAGTCAGTTAGAGAGGAGGATCTGATTAAACACATACACATGTGTACATATACATACATGTAGAAACATGCAGATACATGCGATGAATGCACATACTACATACAATGCATACCTACATGTATATGTATAGACACATATACCTATACATACACGCAGAAACATATAGATACATACTATGAATGCACACGCTACATATAATACATACCTACAGATATACGTATAGACACATATACCTATACATACACGCAGAAACACACAGATACATATTATGAATGCACACACTACATACAATACATACCTACAGATATACGTATATATACACGTACATATACATACACACAGAAACACACAGATACACACTATGAATGCAAACACTACATACAATACATATAGATATACATATATACACACATGTACATATACATACACACAGAAACACAGAGATATATACTATGAATGCACACACTACATACAATACATACAGATACACATGTATACACATATGTGCATATACATATATGCAGAAACACAGATACATACTATTAATTCACACACTACATAAAATACATTCCTACAGACATACATAAACTTATGCACATATACATACACGCAGAAACATACAGATGCATAATATGAATACACACATACCACACACAATGCATACCTACAGATATATATACATACACACATAGACATACATATACTACAGACATATAGTATACACACTCATACATAGTATACATACATAAACACATGAACACACAAAAGATCTGTGTGTTTTTTTAATCCATTCTTGGGGCAGCTAGGTGGTGCAGTGGATAGAGCATCAGCCCTGGAGTTAGGAGGACCTGAATTCATAGCCGGCTTCAGACACTTGACACTAGCTGGGTGACCCTGGGCAAGTCACTTAACCCCAATTGCCTCGACAAAAAACCCCCAAACTCATTCACTGTTTGCCATTATTATCTGACTAAAAATCACCTGTAGTTTTGATTTTTGAAAATGATCTGTGGTTGGTTAGTTTTTTACTTAATTGAAAATGATCCGTGCAGGGGTCGTTTGTTCTTTCTTGTATCATACAGAGTCTGGGATGATTCTCTGCTTGGTATTTTCCTTCTCCTTCCCCTTGGAGCAGGTAAAATGAAGATTTGTGGGAATATGGTTTCTTCTGTTCCTTGGACTCAGCTTTGGCCCACCCCATGGGCCAGAAGTAGGGCTCTGCCAGGTGCGTGCTTCGTGAGGGCCTGTGGGCCACCTCCCTGTTCCTTAGGCCAGACCCTCTGCAGGGCACATGCCAGGTTTCATGGCATTCTAAGCTCACAGATGCGGAGTTGGGGAGGGACCCTAGAGGCTGCTTAGTCTAACTCCCTCAACTTAGAAAGGAAGAAACTAAGGCCTAAATGGGAAGTGACTTGCCTTATTCATGGAACTAGGGAGTGGCCCAGTTCAGGTTCCAACCTGGGTCTTCTGACTCCAAATGCAGTGGACATTCTAGAGTACCATGATACTTCATGAGTATTATTGCCTTATAATACTTTCAACTGGGGCAGCGAGGAGCCATTGTGGTGTACAGAGCACCAGGCCCAGAGTCAGGAAGATTCATCTTTCTGAGCTCAAATCTTGTCTGACACTTACTAGCTGTGTGACCCTGGGCAAGTCACTTCACCTTGTTTGCCTCAGTTTCCTCATCTGTAAAATATGATGGAGAAGGAAGTGTCAAACTACTCCAGGATCTCTCCCAAGGAATCCCCAAATGGGGTCATGAAGAGTTGGTCATGACTGGAATGACTGAATTGACCTTTAATTGAGTCCACAGCCGGTGAATTTGGTCCCCGATGCTCTTGCTGGAAGTAATGTAAGAATACCAGACATCAGAGCTGGGAAGGACCTTAGAACACAAAATGTCTGAGATGAAACAAATCTTTCTTGTTATTTTAAAATACCGTATGGAGGGGCAGCTAGGTGGTGTAGTGGATAAAGCACCGGCCCTGGATTCAGGAGGACCTGAGTTCAAATCCAGCCTCAGACACTTGACACTTAACTAGCTGTTTGACCCTGGGCAAGTCACTTAACCCTCATTGCCCTGCCAAAAAACCAAAAAAATAACAAAAACCAAAACAAAACCTTATGGACTAGAAATCATTTTGTCCAGCTCCCATCATCTTTTTGTAAATTTTAAAGCCCCAGTTTCTCAGTCTCCCCCAGGCAGGAGGTCCAGCTGTCATACATGGGCTTGATTCCCCTGCTTATTTTCCAGAATGGGTCAGTTCATCCCTCCTTAGGGTCTCAAGTAGCTCCCTACTCCAAGAGAGTCTGTATATTGGTGGCAGACTTAGTCTGACCCCCATTACTGTAGCTGAAAACTCCTAAATTCAAGTGATCCACCCAATAACAGGGATAATAGGCATGTACCACCATACCTGGCCAGCCTATCCCATTTTACAGATGAGAAAACTCAGGGCCAGAGAGGGCAAGGGTCTCAGAGTTATTATCAGTATGCTCGTTGCTGTTCAGTTATTCAGCATATCCAGCTTTTTATGAACCCAAGGTCTTGTCTATGGGGTTTTCTTGGCAAAGATAGTGGAGTGGTTTTCCATCTCCTTCTCCAATGTGTCCTCCTTTTACAGATGAAGAACAAAAGCAAATAGGGGTTAAGTGACTTGCCTAGGGTCACACAGTCAGTAAGTATCTGAGGCGGATTTTAACTCAGACCTTCCTGATTCCAGGCCTGGTACTCCATCCACTGTACCACCTAGCTGCTCCTACTAGTGTCATAGCCAAACCCAAATTCAGGGTCTTTAGAGTCCAAGTCCAGCCTACTTTCCACTCCACCAAACCTGGACCTTGATTCCTGGAGGCCAAATATGCTGGGTACCATCTGAGTGGTTTTATAATAGTTGGGGAATTCAGAGGAAGGAAAGAAAAATTCAGGCTGAGGGAATGAAGGAAGGCTTTGAAGAGGAGGAGACTCCTGAACGAGAACTTGAGGATGAGTAGAGATAGATGTAGGGAGGGATGATGGGGAGAACGTTCCCAGTCAGGGGATGGTGTGACCCAGTGATGCTTGGGCCAACAGGGAGAAGGCCTATTGGCTCTGTTAGGTTGCCTAAAATAAGGTCTGGGTTAGATACTGGAGGGTCTTGATCACCAAACCAAGGGTGTTGGTTGTAAATATCAGTTCTGTGGAAAGTGATCTCATGAGCCTCCTTCCCCATGAAGTGCTCTTTGTCCCCTTCAACCAAAATTTCCTTCTCTGTCCTATGAGTTCCCCCACCCACCTTGAGACTTCTCAAGTGATTCACCCTTCCTAAACATTAATTTCCTCATCTATAAAAGGAGGGGGAGGGTAGACTGGTTGACATGTAAGTTTTTTTCAAGGTCAAATGGTCCTTAGTTGTAAAATGAGGGGAATGGACTAGATGAGCCCTAAACTTATGCACCTCTGATCCATTGTGCTTCTGTGACTTCACTGTATGAGCAAAGAAGTGGCTGGGAAGATTACATTAACTGTATAGCTGGACAGCCATGCAGAGAAAAGGTTGGACAAAAGTGAGAGTGGAGATAGAAATATGAATTTAAAAGCTAGCGGGCAGCTAGGTGGCACAATGGATAAAGCACCGGCCCTGGATTCAAGAGGACCTGAGTTCAAATCCGACCTCAGACACTTGACACTAGCTGGATGACCCTGGGCAAGTCACTTAACCCCACTGCCCTGCAAAAAACCAACCAAACAAACAAACAAACAAACAAAAACTATCACACACACACCAAAAAAAAAACCAACAAATTTTTTTTAATAAGTTAAAAAAAAATTTTTTTTAAAGCCATCACAATAGTCTAGGTGAAGTCATCAAATCGAGGTTATCACTCTTGGTATTTCTTGGTTCCCATCTCCTTAGATCAGGAAACCCTGGTTCCTGGAGAAATAGAGATGAGAGGTCTGGGCCACAGGTTGGTGTGAGTGGCACAGGGATCTAGAGGAAAGTGATGGGCCCCTTCCATAGAGAGAACTGGGAAGAGGAGAAATACCCTGAGTATAAGTCACTTTGGCAGTGGTGGCCCATCTGGAAAGAGCATAGATTCCCTCCCTTCTCTGGCCCTCGGCCCAGTTACTCCTTAGTGTCTTAGAAACCTACACTAGGGGCAGCTAGATGGCATAGTGGATAGAGCACCGGCCCTGGAGTCAGGAGGACCTGAATTCAAATCTGGCCTCAGACACTTAACACTTACTAGCTGTGTGACCCTGGGTAAGTCACTTAACCCCAATTGCCTCACCAAAAAGAAAGAAAGAAAGAAAGAAAGAAAGAAAGAAAGAAAGAAAGAAAGAAAGAAAGAAAGAAACCTATACTAACATAACTGAGGAGGGTCTCGGGGGTACCTTGCTAGGTCAAGATCAGAAGGGGCACAGTGCTTTAGGGTGACCAGTCACCAACTATGTTAGGCATGGGAAGATGGCAACTGAATATCTGGGACGAGGCAAGACTTCTTCAAAGGGCACTTGAGAGAAGGAGGGAAGGCAACTGGGTAACCTGGCCTAACCCTGATAGTGCCATAATATTAGATACCATCAGATGCCTTACCACAATATCGCTCCACTCCCTGCTCTGACACCTTTGAGAGAGAGTTTTTCAATCAGCCCACTCGAGGGAGGGGATCTGATACAGGGAACAGAGGGCCGTGGTAAATGCTTCCTCTTTTTCTCTCTGACCCACAGCTGGTTGACTGAAGGGCCAACCATTGGGGTACAGGGTAGGCATCAGGAAGTTGGCATCTGGTGCCTGGCATGTTGAGTTTAATCCCAGCCCAGGGAGATGTATTTTTTGGCTAACTTTCCAAATCATCTGTAAGCATCTGGTTGACGTGACTTGCAAGATGTCGACTTTCAGTAGAAGGCTGGCAGAGAACTACTTTTGTCATCAGCTCAGGACACCTTGACTTTTCAGCCTTATCTCACATAACCCTTGCCATGTGCTGTATCTTGCAGCCAAACTGGACTACCCACTATTTTGTCCTACACACCCTGTATGTTACCACCTCTGCTGTTGCTCATACCTTTTCCTATAATTGGAAGGCATTTCCTCCCTCTTATTTGCTGAATTTCTTTCCATTCTTCAGTGCTCAACTCTCTTGCCACCTTCTCTTGACCCTCAATGAGCAAGGACTGTTCCCCCTGACATTAAATAACACTCAGTTTTGTCTGTCTCTGAAGCATTAAGTCCTAGGCTCAAGGAGTCCTTTAGCAGTGGCTGATAAAGCCTATGGAGTCCTCAGAAGAAGGTTTTAAAATGCAAAGCATAAAATGCATAGGACTACAAAGGAAACCAAAGGTTAATGGAAATAAACATGTAATGTTTTTACATCCAAGGTCACAGGCTCCCTGGAGGTACATGGACCCCAGGTTCCGAACCTCACCTTACAAAAGAACCTTAGAAGCCATCTAAATCAGTCTCCTCATTTGACAGAAGGGGAAACTGAGGCCCACAGAAATTAAAATGACCTAGCCAAGATCACCCACTCACAGAGAGACAAGTCTAAATAAACTCCTCTGATTCAAAATCCATTGTTCTTTCTACTGCATCTTGCTACCTCTCACATGGGAGAAGGGAGACAGATAAGATGACTTTTCAAGGTACCTCTTGTCCCTAATATTTAAGGATAAGGATTGGTGCTGCTGTCTTGTTGGCCCAGGAGAAGACTTAGCCTGTTTGTGAGATATACGTATATACACACATGTATGTTTATATATATATATATATGCATGTAGGTGTGTATGGAATTGTTGACTGTCCAGTCAATACCAGGTTGATACAATACTGTGTATTCCCGTGAGCTTCACTCGGGATCAAGGTCAAGAATGATCAGCAGAAAGAAATGTGCTTCTTAGGGGCAGGACATTAATTTTTATCTTTGTATTCCCAGGCATATAGATGCATAAAAATCATCTTCCTGAAGCATAGGCCTGACCTTGTCACTCCCCTACTCAATAAACTACAGTGACTCCCTATTATTCCCAGGAGCAAATTAAAAACCAAACTCCGGACAGCTTGTCTCCTTCCTACCTTTCAGTCTTTATATGCTTTATAAGATCCAGGCCACTGTCTTTCTTGTATATAATATTCTGTGTATTTTCCTGGCTTTCCTCCCATGCCTGTGATCCTCTTCCTCCTCACCTCTGCCTCCTGGTTTCCTTTAAGGCTGCGTTAGGGGGAAGCAAGGTGGTGCAGTGGATAGAGCATCTGCCCTAGAGTCAGAGAGACCTAAGGTCAAATCCAGCCTCAGACACTTAACCCTGATTGCCTCCCCCTGCTGAACCACCTCCCCAAAAAGACGGGACTGAAATCCCACCTTGTGCTAGTACTTTTTCCCTGAGATTGCCTTCCATTTACACTGGGTGCATCTTCTATGTACCTGGTTGTTTACAAATTGTCTTCTCTATGAGATTGCAAGCTCCTTGAAGGCAGGGTCTGTTTTTGCCCTTCTGTGTATCTCTGGCACTCAGCACTGTGCCCAGCATATAATAAGCATTTAACAAGGGCTTGCTGATTGACTGAGTAGATGTTTAATAAATAATCATTGTTTGCTCGATAACAGGGACAATTTTGTCTTTGTCATTGGCTCGTCAATGCCCAGCCTGTTACCCTATTAGCAGCTATCATGGTTTGTTGATTGAGTGTTGATGGCTTCTCCTGGACTAGGGATTGGAAACTTTTGAATACTTGCTATTGGTGACTGGGGAAATAGGAAAAGGGTGTGCATGGCTAGTATCATCCTGTCCCTGCCTCTGAAGAACCAACCAGTCTTGTGTCCTAGCGAGAGCGAGTGAGGGTTAGGCAAGAGGGATAGCACAACGTAGGGGAATGTTCTGCATTGACCCATATTTAGCAGTAAGCATAGATGACCACTGAGATGTCTTCCAGCTCAAAACCCTATGACCTTTCCAGGGGCTAGAGCCAAAGAAAATGGCTGCAAGTTGCAAAGGGGCAGCCAGGTGGTACAATGGATAGACCCCTGGTCTTAAAAACAGGAAGACCTGAGTTCAGATCCTGCCTCAGACACATTAGCTGGGTCACCCTAGTCATGTCACTCTCTCAATTTCATTTTCCTCATCTATAAAATGGGGTTGATAATAGCAACTACCTCAAAGGAGTGTTATGAGGATCAAATGAAATAACCTATGTAAAGTGCTTTGTAGATATTAGGGCGCCAGTCATACAAATACTAGCTGTTTTTTAAGCTTTGTGTCAGGAATGTTTTCCCAATAGTCAGTTATCCAAAGGTGGTATGGGATGCCATAGGAGGAAAGGGGTTCCCTCTCGTTGAAGGTCTTTGAGGAAAGATTGGATGACCACTTGCTGGCTGTGTGGCCTAGGGTGCATTGCTTAACCTATGCCAACCTTGATTTTCTCATCTGTAACATGGGCATAACAGTACCTTCCTCCCAGGGTTGTTGTGAGGCTTAAATTCAACAAGATTTGTAAGGCTCTTAGCACAGTGCCTGGCATGGAGGAAGTGTTTAATAAATAAATGCTTGTTAAAAATGTTTTACTGGGGATTCCTTTTCAACGATGGGTTGGACCAGATAACCACCGGAAGAGATCTCTCTATTCTAAAAGAAAGGGCTCCCTGTACACAAAATTCTAACACTTTGTGAGCTATTTTCTTACAGGGTGGGCAGCTCCATCAAAGTAGGGAGTTTCTGCATTATCGGATGTCTTCAGGCTGAGGTTGAATCACAGAGTTTAAAGTCAATCAAATATTTATTGATCACTTTCAGTCATTTTTTCAGTTGTGTTCTATTCTTCATGACCCCATTTGTGGTTTTCTTGGCAAACACTCCAGAGTGGTTGTTTTGCCACTTCGTTCTCCAGCTCATTTTACAGATGAGGAACCTGAGTCAAGTAGGGTGAAGTGACTTGCCCAGGGTCACACAGCTAATAAGTATCTGAGGCCAGATTTGAGCTCAGGAAGATGAGTCTTCCCAACTCCAAGCCCTGGGCTCTAGGCACTGTATCACCTAGCTTATTAATCACTTGCTCTATGCTGGAGATTGTACTAAGTGCTGGAGACACAAAGAAAGGCAAAAACAGCTCTTGCCTTCAAGGCGCTTACATTCTAATGGGAGGAGACATCATGTACATGACTTGGTATATGCCAGACATGGACAGGGGAACTGGAAGGTTATCGGAGAGGCCCTAGGAGTTGGAGGTGGAGGGAGACCTCTTGCCCAGGTGGGACTTGGGTGGAGTCTTGAGGGCAGCCAGGGAAAGCAAGAGGAGGTGAGAAGGGAGTGCATTCCTGGCATGGGGGACAACCAGGGGAGGTACCGAAAAGGCATGGAGGGGGGCAGCTAGGTGGCACAGTGGATAGAGCACTGGCCCTGGATTCAGGAGGACCTGAGTTCAAATCCGGCTTCAGACACTTGACACTTGCTAGCTGTGTGATCCTGGACAAGTCACTTAACCCTCATTGCCCCGCCCCCCCCCAAAGGCATGGAGAAGGAAGAAGGACGTCATCATTAAGGACACATTCCTTCCAAATACAGGCTCTCCTGCCATGTCTACAGACAGACAGACAGTCAATCAACAAGCATCCCTCGGCTTTGATGATTGGTCATCCTAAGCCACTCTATCCATCAAATATCATCCATCACAGCTGGTCCTCATGGCCTTGGGTTTGGGAGGCCCAAAGGAAGGCCCAGCCAGAGGGAGATGCCTGAGTGGATATAAGTGTTCTTCCCTCCCTGATCCCCAGTCCACTCTGAAGCCCTGAGACTCTGGGACGGCCTTCTGGCTTACCTCCTTCCTGTTCTTGCCTTCTCTCCCGTCCAGTTCAGTCCCTCCAGGAGCTGTGACTTTTAAGGTCACTGGAAGCTCAACGGTGGAGACCTACCTAGAATATGACCCCAAGAATGTGAGTGAGCCCCCAGCTGATGAACATTGGCCTTTGGATGCTGATGTGGATGTGATCATAAAAATGGAGACCTCCAGTAAGAATGTGGATGATGCCAAGGTGAGACGGAGGCTCCAAAGATCCCCCCCTCCCCCGCGACAGACACACACACACACACACACACACACACACACACACACACACACACACACACTTTGTGGGCACTCCCTCACATCCCTAGGACACCGAAACATAAACATGCCTTTTCCTACATACCCTGTCTTGGGCCTCCAGCTCTCCAGATTTTCCTACTGAGCCAATTCATTCCCACAATTTTCCCTTCTTTCTTTGATGAGTCGTCCAGAGAGCAATAGAATATCTGAACTGGGGGGGGAAACCTTTAAAACATTGCTTGTTAGATTTGGAAAGGACGGTAGGATGCAGAATAGTAGAGTTGGAAAAGATCTTAGGATATAGACTGTCAGAACTGGTAGAGTCTTTAGAACATGGAATGTCAGAGCTGGGAGGGCCCTTAGAACATGGGATGTCAGAACTGGGAGGGACTTTAGAACATGGCATATCACAGCTGGGAGGGGCCTTAGAACATGGGATGTCAGAGCTGGGAGGGCCCTTAGAACATGGGATGTCAGAACTGGGAGGGACTTTAGAACATGGCATATCACAGCTGGGAGGGGCCTTAGAACATGGGATGTCAGAGCTGGGAGGTCATGTTAGAGATCATCTTGTTTGGTTTCCTTATTTTACAGATGGGGAAAGTGAGGTTACTCAAGGTGCTTTCTACTAGACCTGCTGTCTCAGGGTTCTCACTGCTCACCACTCGAGTGACGAGCATTTGAATATAAGCAATGATTTGGGGTCTTTGCGGACTGGAAGGGTCACCCCGTGTGTCTCCAGGCAGGACTATCACAGCTAGGTTTCTGTGCTCCTCCCACTCCAAGCCTCCGGGAGCTTCCTGGGGGCACAGATGCCACATTTGGTCAGGCACCATGATGTTTCCACAGGTGCGGGTTTCTTATTATGGGAAGAATGGGAGCCAGAAGCTAGGCCAGGCCCTGCTGTATCTCACCGGCATTGGTAAGTAGCCCAGGGTCGCCTATCCTTTGCCTCTTTGTTTCTATACCTCCCTGATCATTCTGTTAGATCATCCAGCCCAAGGAAAATGGCTCATGAGGCAGAACTATACGAGGTTTCCAAAGCACAGACCCCATTGCCTTCTGGGAGAGACCTGTTCTAGCAACCCATAGCATGAATATGTGTTGAGGTGGGGAAGAAAATGTGGCTGCTTAGGATCCTGCTATACCAGGGGCTTCTGCTGGTTAATGGTCACTTTGCTGTGTGATTTTTCAGAAGTTTCTCTGGATGTTGACACGGGTCGTACTGGGACAATAAAGAGGAGCAAAGTTGACAAGGTAAGCTTCTCCAGGCATTGCCCTGACCTGGGAAAACACTAGCAAATTCTCAGGGGTTTTGATAGGGACTGTAAGTCTCTATCTAACAGGGTCTAGGGCACTGGAATTTCTGGAATCAGTTATTCTCACCCTCCCTAAGTCTGATCCCCAAGATCAAATGAGATAATATTGGTTAACTGCTTAGCATAGTTCCTGTACGTAGTAGAATGTTTCTTCCCTTCCCTTCCCTTCCCTTCCCTTCCCTTCCCTTCCCTTCCCTTCCCTTCCCTTCCCTTCCCTTCCCTTCCCTTCCCTTCCCTTCCCTTCCCTTCCCTTCCCTTCCCTTCCCTTCCCTTCCCTTCCCTTCCCTTCCCTTCCCTTCCCTTCCCTTCCCTTCCCTTCCCTTCCCTTCCCTTCCCTTCCCTTCCCTTCCCTTCCCTTCCCTTCCCTTCCCTTCCCTTCCCTTCCCTTCCCTTCCCTTCCCTTCCCTTCCCTTCCCTTCCCTTCCCTTCCCTTCCCTTCCCTTCCCTTCCCTTCCCTTCCCTTCCCTTCCCTTCCCTTCCCTTCCCTTCCCTTCAATTTGCTATGAGATGATGATATTGCTGGTACGGCTGAGATCTCCATTAAGGGAATTTTTTAAAAAATAGAACAGGGAAATATCACAGATAGAGCTTCCCTAGATTTTAGCAAAATCCTTAACAAAGTCTCCCATGCTATTCTTTTTTCGGGGGGCTGGGGGTGGGGCAATGAGGGTTAAGTGACTTGCTCAGGGTCACTCAGCTAGTGTGAAGTGTCTGAGGCCAGATTTGAACTCAGGTCCTCCTGAATCTAGGGCCACTGCTTTATTCACTTCGCCACCTAGCTGCCCCACCTCCTGTGCTATTCTTTTTTTTTTTTTTCCTGTGCTATTCTTAATGAATCAATGAACAAACTAACATTCATTAAGCACCTAAGCCAGACTCCATACTGGATGCTGGATACAAAGACTCGTCTATTCCCTCAAGAAGCTTGCATTCTAATGGGGAGAGGGGTGTCACACATGTATATTATGAATATTTACAGAATATGTACAAAAACAAATACAGAGTGGGGAAGGAGGGCTCTCAAAGTTGTGGGGGCAGGGAAGGGGAAAGGAAAGTCTTTATCTTGTGAACAAGATGGGGAGATATGGGATGGGCAATATTACAATTAGGTAGAGCCAAGTCTTATTGAATGAACAGAACTGGAAATTCATCTTTCACGAGTCTATGTTACCTTGGAAGTACCGCTCCTGTGGAGTGGGCCAGGAATTTGTGCTTAGTTTCATGCTATTTAAGAGTTTTATTGTGACTTGGATAAGGCATAGATGGTACACTCATCCAATTTACACAAATCTGGGAGTGTGTTGGAAAGATGGTCTCATGATACAAAGAGATTTTGACTGGCTAGGATGGTGGGTTGAATCCAGTAAGATAAAATTCAATAGAGATAACTACAAAGTCTTATACAGGCTCAAAAAATTAACTCTCACATGATGGGGAAGATATGGAAGGAAGGAAAGAAGCATTTATTAAGCACCTACTAGGTGCCAGGCACTGTGCCTTTAAGCACTTTACGATTATCTCATTTGAACCTCACGACAACCCCCTAGGAGGTAGGGGATATTATTATCCCCATTTTACAGGTGAGGAAACTGAGGCAGACAGAGGTGAAATGACTTGATCAGGGTCATACAGCTAGGAATTATCTGAGGCTGGATTTGAACTTAGGTCTTCCTGACTCCAGGTCCAGATCTCCATCCGCTGCACCACCTAGCTAGCTAGGTATAGTGTCCAGGACTAGGGGAAGGACTGTCTGCTTATACTCCAACCTCAAAAGATTCCCTCTGGAACACTGTGTACAGTTATGGGCACCACATGCTTCCACTCCTTAATTTTACAATTGGGATCTAGTATCTCATTCTCATCCATCTACATGGGTCCTGCTTTCTGCAAACCCAATATCAGAGAATTCCAGATTCAAAGGCAGGTAGTCATCACCACTGACCCTTGCCTGGGCCAGTGAGGAAATCATTCCCTGACCCCTCTCCCATTTATTCTGTCCCCATGAACTTCCGTATCCAATAAGTTGATGATTCTTATTGCGTCAGTGGAAAAACATTCATAATTATTCATAAATGATTTCATTAGTAATTATTATTAACTTAGAGCTTACTTGTTATTAATATTATTATTGATAATAACTTTAAAGACATAATTACACTGGTCAATGGAATGACCAACCATGATCCCAGAGGATTCTTTTTTTTTTTTTTTTGTGAGGCAATTGGGGTTAAGTGACTTTCCCAGGGTCACACAACTAGTAAGTGTTAAGTGTCTGAGGCCGGATTTGAACTCAGGTACTCCTGACTCCAGGGCCGGTACTCTTTCCACTGCGCCACCTAGATGCCCCTCAGAGGATTCTTGATAAAATATGCTCCCCATCTCCTACTAGCCATGGGGATGGTTGGACTCAGGGTACAGAGGGAGACTTAGCTAATATGGGAATTCATTTTGCCTGACTATGCATATTTGTCACAAGAGTGAGTGCTGTTTTTCTTTTTTTCAATAGTGGAGGGAGGTTGTAGGAGAGAGAGAAAAGAAATCATTGTTAATTTGAATTTTTTTTTAAAGCTGGCATTGACATAGCGCTTCAAGGTTTGCAAAGCACTTTACATGTATATTATTTGATTCTCAGAACAATCCTGAGAGATAGGTGCTATTATTAGCCCTATTTTACACATGAGGAAACTGAGGCACAGCAACATTATATGACTTGTCCAGGTTCACAAAGCTAATAAATGTCTGAGGCCGCATTTGAACTCAAGTCTGAGTCTTGAGCTCTATCCACTATTCCAGGGCTTCTTAAACTTTTTCCAAGAAATTTATGTGTGTGTGTGTGTGTGTGTGTGTGTGTGTATGTATGTGTATATGTAAACATGTATATATAGGTATATAAAAATAGGTACACATAACCTTTTAGTGTTGCCAAATTTTTCTCCACCCGACATTCAGTTATGCGGCCCCTTATGGGGGTAAGACCCACAGTTTAAGAAGCAAGGGGGGTAGCTAGGTAGTGTAGTGGATAGAGCACTGGCCCTGGATTCAGGAGGACTGGAGTTCAAGTCCGGCCTCAGACACTTGACACTTATTAGCTGAATGACCCTGGGTAAGTCACTTAACCCCAATTGCCTCACCAAAAAGAAGCTAGGCACTACACCACCTAGTTCTTACTCTGTACCTGGGGCTTTAAGAGAGTCCCTTCCAAAAAAACAAAAAAGGTGTGTGTGGGGGGCAGCTAGGTTGGCACAGTGGATAGAGCACTGGCCCTGGAGTCAGGAGTACCTGAGTTCAAATCCGGCCTCAGACACTTGACACTTACTAGCTGTGTGTCCCTGGGCAAGTCACTTAACCCTCATTGCTCTACAAAAAAAAAAAAAGAGAGAGAGAGAGAGAGAGAGAGAGAGAGAGAGAGAGAGAGTCCCTTCCCTCAGTGAGGGAAGATGATACATGGAGAGCTGAAATTGGAAAAAGGGTTGGATGGGGTGGGTGGTGGGGGATCTTTGGAGGTGACTCAGAGTTTTTGGGGAAGTGGTGTGGTGACCTTGTTCTACGCAAGATTAGATGCCAGTTCAGCCATCTAATTAAAGCCCAGGGTCCAGGGACAGAGAGTGGTGGGAAGAGGATGAGGCGGAGAGTGGGGCTGGCTGGGGAGATTTTACCTTCTCTGTGAGTGTGTCTATCTCTCTCCTCTGCCCCTTCCTTCCTCTCCATCCCCATGGCTGCCCCCCTACTCTGGCCACCACAGTTAATGCCTCCCCTGGACTATTGCTGTAGGTCTTCTCTTGGATCTCTCTGCCTCCATTCCTCCCCTTCTCCAATCCATTTGGAAAATGTTTGTAAGAGGCATCCATTCAAACACCTTCCGGGGCTCCCTATTGCTGTGAGGATGGGCTTAGCCTTTGAGGACGTCCACAAGCTGCCTCCTGTTTACCTCTCCAGCCTCATGGGCGCTTCATGTTCCAGTCAGAATCTAGGTCATGGTGTTTTTTGAACATCAACCTCTGTCTGAAATGCACTTCCCCCTCAACTCAGACTTTTGGAATTTGGGTCTGCCTTCAAAGCCCAGTTTTGATGCTGCTTCCTCCATGAAGCCTTCCCTGATGCCACCCCTCACTGAAAGCATTTTTCCCTCCCCGTATTTCTCTAGAACACTTTGTCCCTATTTCCCCTTTGTTTAGGTCACTCTTCACCTTTTATTCTCTTATGTGACTACATCTTCTTTCCTCTTCCCCCATTCCAGAAGAATGCAAATTCCTTGAGGGTAGAGATTTTATCATTTTTGTCTTCCTATTATTCC
This sequence comes from Dromiciops gliroides, assembly GCF_019393635.1. NCBI lineage: Eukaryota > Metazoa > Chordata > Mammalia > Microbiotheria > Microbiotheriidae > Dromiciops > Dromiciops gliroides. The sequence goes on along the minus strand of NC_057863.1, from coordinate 617,666,653 downwards.
CAGGACTTTGCGTCTAATAGGCCCTGACTAAACGATCGTTGAATGGAATTTCATTTCTTTGGCTGCAGAAAACATGGAGTTGGGGCCCAGGAGGTCATGGAGCTATCCTTTTGGTGAACTGTGACAGGGACAGTCCCATCCCCGGGGGAGTCGACTACTCTCACAGCAGCTTGTATTCCATGGCAGGTGAGTGGGGGTGGCAAGGGGGCTGGGAGCCCCTGTAGACCATGCCCCTTTTACTGCCATGGAAGGGCAGGGGCTGGTCCCAGGAGACTCCTCCTCCAGCTTTGCATCTCCTCAGACCTGCAGGATATGTCTAAGATGGTGCTCTGGACCAATGGCCCCGATGACATCTTTGACAACCACAAACTGGTCCTGCATGTGTCCCTCAATGACTCAGACAAAGTGGGCGTATTCCATGCCCAAGGTGAGGAAGATATCACTTGGCACAGTCCTGCTGGCCTGTATCAGTGTGGGAGCCTGTATTTGTGTGTAGATATGGCCCAGAAAGGAAGCTTCCTCTTTTTCTCTCCTTTCTTTCTCTACTTCCCAAATGTCTCCTTCCTTGCTTCTTTCCTTCCCTTCCTCCCTCCCTTCCTTCCTTCATTCTTTCCTTCCCTCCTTCCTTCCTTTTCTCCATTTCCTTCCTTCTCTTTCCCTCTTTCCTTCCTTCCCTCCTTCCTTCCTTTTCTCTTCTTCCTTCCCTCCTTTTTCTCCTTCCCTCCTTCCTTCCTTTTCTCTTCTTTCCTTCTCTCCTTCCTTTCCTTCTTCCTTCCTTCCTTCTCTCTTTCCTCCCCTCCTGCCTTCCTTTCTCCCTTTTTCCTTTCTCTCCTCCTTCCCTCCCTCCTTCCCTCTTTCTCACCTTTCTTTCTCCTTGTCTTAAACACTGATGGAGAACCTGCAGTACATAGTCTCATTGCTGTGGGCACAAATGACGGAGCATGTAGCCAGGTCACTCACTCTCTGAAATTAACCTTCTCGTGTTGCCGTTCCTGCTGCAAGCAGAACTGTAAGAAAACAATTGGTTAATCGTACTCTCCTGCTGTGGCTGGGATCTCAATCAGGTAACTTTTAAAGATAACTCACTTCCCTGTGCCCAGGAAAGAGCCTCTTATTTCCTGATTTTCTCCCAGGTGGGAATAACATTTCTAACTACAAGAGGGTCCTCGGACCTGACAAATTGTCATACAAAGTGGATCGGGCCCCTGGGGAGCATGAGATCACCTTCTATGTGGAGGGTCTTGCTTTCCCTGATGCTGATTTCTTTGGACTGGTCTCCTTCGACATCACCCTGATGGACACAGATGAAGTATGGCTTGGCAAGGAGGCGGGCATCCTTGGGAAATCCAGGGTCGGAGAGGCTGGTGGGAAGATGGGTGGGAAGATAGGCTTCCCAGGGAGAACCTGGGAGCTCGTTGGTTGGTTTCAGACAAAGGGGGGGGTTGTTTAAGGAAGGCTAGCTGTCCTGGGGGACCTGTGTGTGTGTGAGAGAGAGAGAAACAGACAGAGAGAGACAGAGACAGAGACAGAGAGACAGAGATACACGTAGCTATCCAGTGTTGGGTGGAGAGTCTGAAGTTCCCAGGGAATCTAGTTGAAGGCCTGGCATTAGAAACCTGAGATCTGATTTCCAGCTGAGCAGTCAGATACCACATCTGTTCCCACAGACTCTGCTTGAGACTCCCATTTTCACGGACACAGTGGTGTTCCGAGTGGCCCCCTGGATCATGACCCCCAACACCCAGACGCCCCTGGAAGTTTACGTGTGCAGGTGAGGACCGACTCCCTCCTTCCCCAGGAATTGAGGGATTTTCAGAGGTGGAGGTGAAGAAGCAGGGTATTCCCAGTATGGGGGGCAATCTATATAAAGGCATGGATGGGGGAGATGGGATCTCAAGTTTGGGGGATAGCGGGTAATCCATTTTGGCTGGGCAGGAGAGTACCTTGAGGAAAGTAACATGGAATAAGCTTGAAAAGGTAGGGGGAAACCATACCGTGAAGAACTTTAAATGCTTACCCAAAGAGTTTTGAGGCAATAGGGAGTGAATGAAGTTTCTTGAGCAAGGTGGTAACATGGACAGACTTGTACGTTAGGAAGATTTTTATGGGTAGAGGATAAGTTGGGGAGGGGAGAGACTAGAAGTGGAAAATGAGGAGGGGGGCATCAAATTGCCAACATCGTTGTCCCTTCTAAATTGAGAGCATAAAATGGTAGAGCTGGAGGGAACTTAAGAGATCATTTAGCTCAGGGTCCTTGGGAGGCAAGGATAGATTTCAGAGGATCTGTGAACTTGTGGGAGTGGGGGAAATTCCATCTTTATTTTCATAAATTGAGTATTTCCTTCAATTATTCAAAAATGCTCATTTAAGAAGGGGTCCACAGGCTTCCCCTAAACTTCCAAAGGGGTCTATAACAAAGGTTGAGAACCCCTGCTCCTCAGTTAACAGATGGGGAAACTGAGGCCCACAGAAGGAGAACAACTTGCATGACATCACAAAGGCAGATGGTTGTGGGAGGGTTAGCTGCTTCTGTTGCAGTGGGTGGGGAGGGCATCATATTAACTCTAAATAAAGCCTTGGGCACTCTTCAGAGGGGCAACTGAGGGAGTCTGAGCAGCTTTTCTCCCTTGGGAGGTCTTAGAGAATGAAAAACAGAAAGCGCTCCCCAACATATGAGCTGGTCAAGCCCTTTGCTTCTGATGGGAGATGGTGAGCTGGTGCTCCTGAGTCTCATCCCCTGGCTCTGGCCTTGTTGTATTGTTTGGACTGTGTCCGATCACTCACTTCCCTTCTATGAGTCACATTCCCTGTCTGCAGCCTGGAGAAGAAAATCTTTCCAGGGTACCTGGGGTTTCAGCAGGGCTAAGTCTGAGGTCCTCCCCAGATCACTGGGTGAGAGGTTAGGGCCAAGGACAAGGCTCCTGTCTTGTCAGATACTAAGGGAGTGATCAGACAGGTTTGCTTGGTCCCTGGCAACCAAGATCCCTGACTTCCACTTTTGCTATTGACTTCCTGATTGACCTTGAAAATCACTTCCTCTCTTGACCTCAGGACAATCATCTATAAATATGAGGAAATTCCTTTCTAGCTCTAATAGCTTATGTTCTGACTTCCCTCCCATCTTTGACCTGCTGTGTTCTAAGGCCCCTCTCAGATCTGACACTCTGTGCTCTAAGGACTCTCTCAGTTCTGACATTCCGTATTCTAAAGGCCCCTCTCAGATTTGACCTTCTGTGTTCTAAGGGCCCTCCCAGCTTTGACATTCTGTGTTCTAAGGGCTCTCCTAACTCTGACATTCCATGTTCTAAGTGTCCTCCCAGCTTTGACATTCTCTATTCCAAGGTTCCTCCCACCTCTGACAGTTTATGATTCTATTAAACTATGGTCTTCATCCACAAGCTATTGAGGGAACCACTAGACAGATATTTCCCTTTTTATACCACAAACCTCATCCTTGTCCCTTTGTCTGCAAGGCCTCTTGCTCCTGATTTGGGTCTGCCCGATACCTGACCTTCCCCCTGCCCCAAGTAGGTTAACAACTGGAAAGTCCTTTTTAGGGTAAACCTGAGAGGCAAATATTGCAAGGGCTTATACATAAAGTCTTTGATCTGACATTTCTTCCCTCTTGGCTTAATCTTAGTCTCAATGAGCAAGAAACATCCCAGGATGAATTTCTGGATGCCATGACCTACCTGGCATTGAGGGCTAATTGTCAACTGACCATCTGTCCACTGGTGGATAACCGAAATGACCGCTGGATCCAGGTAACCGGGGCAGGAGGAGAAATAGTGGGGAGCGGCCCCTGCCAGAGGGAGTGTGTGTGTGTGTGTGTGTGTGTGTGTGTGTGTGTGTGTGTGTGTGTGTGTGTGTGTTTCTGGGACTTGACCCAGCCAGCTGAGGAGAAGGGCAGGGGAAGGGGGAAGGGGAGAAAGAAATGAAAGGGACGGGGAGGGGAGGAATACAGGGAAGGGGAAGGAGGGACCAACTCTATGGTGACTGTTTTGGGAAAAGTAAGATGCATGGTCTGAAAACATGCCCCTGTGTTCCCAGAATGACTCCTGATAACCTGGGTACCATGTGAGAGAGAGAGGAGGGCTTGTGAATCGGATAGAGGGCTAACCCTAGGGTCAGGGAGACATGGGTTCAAATCCTGCCTCTAACACATACTGCCTGGGACTTTCATCAAGTTATTTAACCTCTAAGGACCCTCTGAGGTAATTCTCTAAGTCACAGAGCAGTTGGGGATCTCCATGAATGGAAAGAGTTCCCATACTGGGAATCTCCTATTCTGGTAAAATTGTTGGTCTGGACCCCGCTCTCCCCTCCTCTTCCCAAAGAGAGCTGGGGTGCAGGACTGCTGGGGCTGGTGGGTCAGTGGGAGCCATGTTGTTTCTGTCATTCCCTTGCCTGGCTCTGCTCTGGTCCCAAAGCCCCAACTCAGACCCTGTTCATTGCCTTTATGTTGCAGAGTTCTCAGACAATCTGCCTCCACACAAAGGCAGATTCCCCCTGACTGCCTTCTATCCTACACCCTGAGCCCCAGCTCCAGGGGAACTCCCCCCTTACCTACATATGCTATAGTGGCACTAGGAGATCTGGGTTCAAGTCCAGGCTCAAACACTTATTAGCTGTGTGACCCTGGGCAAGTCACTTCACATCTTTTTGCCTCAGTTTCCTCATCTGTCATATGAGCTGGAGAAGGGAATGACAAACCACTTCAGCATCTGTGCCAAGAAAATCCCAAATGGGGTCATGGAGAGTTAGACATGACTGAAATGGCTGTGTGACCCTGAGTGAATCCTCACCTCTCCAACCTTCCTCTGAAGCAGGGATTGTTTTTGCTTAGGCCTTAGTATCTCCAGGACTAGTAAAGGTAGTGTGGTGAAGAGGAGAGCATGATGGGCTTGAGGTGGGCAAAATTCTAGTCCTGAGAAACTGAGACCCAATGAGTTGAAGTAGTTTGCTCAGTCACACAGGCATTAAATGTTAGAGGTAGGATTTGAACCTCTGATTTCAGAGCCAGTGCTTTTCCCTCTACAACATAATTTCTTCTATCTGACCATGATTGTGATTAGATTTTTTTTTTCCTGCTTCCCACTTCCACAGGATGAAATGGAATTTGGCTACATAGAAGCACCTCACAAGTCCTTTCCAGTTGTATTTGATTCTCCCCGAAACAGAGGGCTGAGGAATTTTCCCTTTAAGAAGGTCCTGGTAAGAGGCAGGGGTCCCAGCCTGTTCTAGACTTTTGGGGTATTCCATGCTGCATGTTCTAGGGATGGGGACTCACTACAAGGGTGGGGGCTCAATGCAGGGATGGGGGCTCAGCAGAGGGGTAGAGGATTCTACAATTCCCAAACCTGGTTCTCCTTTTTCTTCCTTGTCCCATTCTCCTCTATTGACTGCTCCCTGCGGTGGGACTTTGCTCCCTCTCTCCCCAGGGCCCTGACTTTGGTTATGTGACCCGAGAGCCTGCATATGGTGGTGCCTCCAGCCTTGATTCTTTTGGAAACCTAGATGTTAGCCCACCTGTCACTGTCCAGGGGAAGGAGTACCCACTGGGCAGAATACTCATTGGCAGCAGCTTCCCCAAGTAAGGGGGTGGGCATGGGGCAGGATGAGGAGGGAAGGGGATGAGGGGTGGACTGACTACCTATAACTCTTTCCCATTAGCACCAGAACCTAAGACAAAGAGATCTGATATTCTAAAGCCCCTCCTAACCTCTACATTCCATATTTAAGGTTGCTAACCATTCTGACAATCTTTTTAAAGGTCCTTTCCACATGCAGACCTTCTGTGGTCTAAAGTCTTTTTTTACTTCTGATATTCTGTTTGAAGATTTCCTTCTAGCTTTGACATTCTATGTCCTAATGTTCATTTTCTAGCATTTTTGTAAGGTTATCTGTCTTAGACTAGTCTTAGGGAATCTCCCAGTAGCAGTGTTATGTATGTTACCAGCAAATATAGTGATGTTTTGAACATAGCGTGTGTGTGTGTGTGTGTGTGTGTGTGTGTGTGTGTGTGTGTGTGTGTGTGTGTGTGTGTGTAATGGAAGTGGCAACCCTGTTGACTTGGTGGGTGAGATAGTTCTTGGGTAGCCCTGGATAAAGGAAGGGGAAGAGACTCATCAATTCCTGCTTGCTTAGTGATCCTTGGGTTCCATGAAAGTGAAGAGGTGGTAACCATCCAGCAGAGCTCAGCATTCTCCAGGCACTGGGCTGGCTTAATGTAGGATGATTGAGTGGTTGGTTAAGATGCCAGAATGACAGGAGTGATCGAACAAGAACCCTGAGAATTTGAATCTGTCAGAAAACAAGGCTTTGGGGGCCTAAATGACCTCCACTCCACCCCTCAGGTTGGATGTCTTTCATGGGTTCTCGATGGGAACCCCCTGTGAGCTCCAGAGAATGGATGTCCACCCACCTCCTGGCACCTGCAGAATGGGGTGTGCTGAGGGAGGGATCCGTGTGTTCCCTGATGAAGTCCTTTCCAGTGGGACAGGCTGTTTGAGCAGATGTCACTGTAAAGTAAGAGAGGCTAGGGATGAGCCTGGTGTGTCAGCCCACTCCCCAACATTTGAACCTGGAGGCAGAGAGGTCAGGGAGCTCTGAGATCAAAGAAAACGAGACACTGAATCCAAGCATCGGAAGACCAACACCTAATGCCTCGGACCGGATTGGGTGGGGGCCTCTCTCTGACTCTGGGCCAAATCCACAGAGTGTAACTAGGGTACACAGGGCTGAGCTCCTGCTACGTTAACAACATAGCACTCACCTCTTTGGTGACTCACATCTGAAACACTCCCCTTGTGGCTTGATTCTGAAATCCAGGGGCAGATCCTAAAAGAAACCTAATGGAGCCCTGGCACGTGTGTTGGTCCCTACTGGGCTCTTTCAGGGCCTGTCTTATGGGGACAGATATATAGTTTCATACTCAGGATGTAAGCCCCAAGGAGCCATGTAGGGGTGAGACTAGGGATTTGTGGTAAAAATTTCAAGGCTACCAATCTTTCCCACTGTGAGGGGGTGGGGGGGGGGGGTGGGGTTGAGCCCCAAACTGCTCATTTCTCCACTCCCAGAGAAAGAAAGCCTTTGAGAAAAGGAGAGGGGATTGCTCCCCATGTGCCATGCACTGTGCTAGAAATGGGTTCAAGTACAAAGAATGAAAGGACCCCATGCACAATGAACTTCCATTCCAATGAGGAAGATAACAAGTACACATATAAATTAGTAGAATCATTAATCAATACAAACTAGTTGGGAGGTGGGTTGGTCTCTCTTGCCATTCCAGGTCAGGTTCTCCAGAGGTATTCTGGTCATTACTTTCTGCCCTGGCTCTCCTTGTCCATCCATTTTCCCAAAGCCAGCACAGCCTTGCCTGTTATTCTGTGTTGTGCTGTCCATGAGGGGACTCAGGGGGAGGTAGAAAGACCAGTCATGCCCCCTGACCTGGGTTCTATTCCTGGCTGTGATGGTAACTCTCTTCGTGACTTTGACCCAATTTCCTCTCCCCTCTGGATTTTGCAGGGATATGGGGAGGAGTTAGAATTAGAGACCTCTAGAGATCTCTCAGCTCTGACACTCTGTTCTGAGGTCTCTCACCTCTATGTTCCAAGTTCTCTTCCACCTCTAACAATCTATGTTCTTGGGTCTCTTTTGGTCTCTGATAGTCTGGTCTCTGCAATAGCTGGTTCTTTGAACAGCTGCTCCCTCTGGTGGAGATCTCTATGCGAGTGGGGCGATCATTCCTAGACCCAGAGACTAAGTCCTGGGGATGTCTCCAGCCCTTAGCCTGCAGGGCATCCTTTTGTGATGGGTTAGCAGAGGAAAATTATATTTGGGGGATTCTTTTTTTTTTTTTGAGGCAACTGGGGTTAAGTGACTTGCCCAGGGTCACACAGCTAGTAAGTGTTAAGTGTCTACAGTCGAATTTGAACTCAGGTCCTCCTGACTCCAGGGCTGGTGCTCTCTCCACTGCGCCCCCTAGCTGCCCTGGGGATTCTTTATCTGTTTCTGTTTTCCACCCTGTTCAGTGCCATAGACTCTTAGACATGCTTACGCTTCAGAGATGAGAGCCCTGAGCCAGGAGGCAGGAGACCCAGAATATTGTTTCTGCTTCTTAGTCATTGAATCTTTCTGGCCTTCATTCAGCTCATCTGTGAAATGGAGATAATAATATCTGGACTTCCTGAAGGCAGGGCATTGGACTGGAAGATTTCTTAAAGACTGCTTGTTCCAACATCTTTTATTCTAAGCTTCTCTATAGCAGGACTTCTTGAACTTTTTTTCCACTCACAACCCCTTTTCAACCAAGAAATTTATATGTGACCCTGAGTATAAAGGTATATAAAATAAGTATATATAACCTTTGTTGCCAAATTTTTGTGACCCCCCCACATTCAGTTACATGACCTCATATGGGGTTGTGACCCACAGTTTAAGAAGCTCTGCTCTATATGATACATGCACGGACTTTGTCTCACTTCTCTCCTTAGCTAGCAAGTTCCAGCCCCTAATTCCTCCCTCCCTCCCTCCCTCCCCTTCTCCTTTTCTTCCTTTTCTCTCTCTCTTCCTTCTTTCCTTCCCTCCCTCCCTTCTTTCCTTCCTTCCTCCTTTTCTTTGATGAGACACATTATTTATTCAGCCTAAAGAAGACACATTTGCTCTTAATTTTTATTAATGAATTTAAATTTTTATTGAAAACAATATAGAACACCAATACAACCACCTAACCTTGTTTAGCAACTATTTACAGTTCAATGAATTCATTTCAATGAGTAAAATATCATAATGATTTTGCTCTCACTCCCTTTCTCACAGAACTCCCTCCATCCCTCCTCATGGTCTTTCTGTTTTGGCTTCTGCCGCACTGCTCCCCCATGGTGTGGTCTTACTGTCCCTTCCTCTGGGGCAGAATCCCAACCCCCACAGGAAGAAATCCTGCTTTTTAAATCTGCTGGTTAGAAGACAAATAGATTGATCCAAGATCCAACCCCAAAGGACTATTGATGAAACATACTATCCCCTTCTAAAGAAACTACTGATATTGATGGAGCACAGACTGAAGCGTGCTATTTTTCACTTTCTTATATAATCGCGCATGTATAACCTATATATTGCCTCAGAGAGGGAGGCGGAGAGGGAAGGAGGGATAAAAATTAGAATCCCAAACTATAAATAAAAATGTTTATTACTTAAAAAAATAAAAAATAAAGCACCTAAAAAAAAGAATACCAATAGATATCCATCCTAATCCTGTTTTGGTTGTGTGACCTTAGACTTGTCATTTACTTTCCCTATCTGAGATGAGGCTGTCCACCCATCTTTTCTGGTAAATGTTTTTCTCTTCTTTATTTAAATTTCCAGATATCCCAAGAGCTATCTCTCCCTCCATCTCATCTTTTCTCTCTTCCTATATCATATTCTCCTTTGGAAAAAAAAAAAAGAGAGAGGAGTGGAGCATTGAGGAGCTTTGAGGAAGGAAGAAGGAAATAAACATTTATTAAGCACCTTACTATGTGCTGGGCACTATGCTAGGTGCTTTACAAATGATCTCTTCTGTTCCTCATAACAACTCTGGGAGGTGGCAATATTCTCATTGTACAGTTGAGAAAACGGAGGCAGACAGAGGTTAAGTGACTTGTCCAGGGGCACACAGCTAGTAGGTTTCTGAGAATGGCTCTGAACTCAGGTCTTCCTGACTCCAGACCCAATGGTCTATCAACTGTGCTACCTAACTATCCAATTCTCCTTATGAAGAGAAGAGTGTTAAAAAAAGGAGAGGCGGGGGCAGCTAGGTGGCGCTACAGTGGATAAAGCACCGGCCCTGGATTCAGGAGGATGCGAGTTCAAATCTGGCCTCAGACACTTGACACTTACTAGCTGTGTGACTCTGGGGAAGTCATTTAACCCTCATTGCCCCCCCCCAAAAAAAAAGGAGAGGAGAGGAGAAAAGAGAATGATAAATCAGAAGAAAGAGATGGGAGGGGAAAAGAGGAAAAGATGAGAGGGAGAGATAGGAGAAAGAAAATAGAGAGAAAAGGAAAGGAAGAATGAATGTGGATGAGCTATTGAATCAATAAAGTACAAAGTGTCCTAGTGAGGACATCAGGTCTGAGAGATATGGTGCTTACAATCTGGGGTCCTCTCTGGCTAGAGTTTGCAGGGAGAAAAAGATAAAGGTGCTAATCTCACATTGACAGGTGTATCTGTGGAAGTATTGATGCAGAAGATTGCCCTCTCTAGGGTGGCAGGGTTCCCACCTGTCCTGCTTCACTATGACAATGATCTGTCTTTCTTGGTGCTAGGTCAGGTGGCCGCCGGATGGCCAAGGTCGTCAGGAACTTCCTGTATGCCCAGAAGGTGCAGGCGCCCGTGGAACTCTATTCCGATTGGCTAAGTGTGGGGCATGTGGATGAGTTCCTCAGTTTTGTTCCTGCCCCTGGATACAAGGTACAGTGTCCTCAGCCCCTTGTTTTCCTCCTCAGCTCGGATGACTACCGTGGTTACTGTAGAGAGGCAAATTCAAACAAAATCACATCAAGGTATTCGTTCTAGAAGAACAGTGACCAAGACAGGGCCCATGGGGCTTTGTCCAGGGTGTTGAAACCAGTAGGGCGCAATTTCTGCCTTTGTTTCAAGATCCTCTATAGACCTATACCACATTGCCAAAAGTACCCCTGGTCCTTCCCCAAGTCCTGGCCACACCCCCAGGTCCTCTAAACTCTCCCTGGGCTTGCCTTCCCCTCACTTTCTACAATTGTCCATGCAATCTACTCTATCTCCTGGTGCAAATGGACCCAGGGTAGACTGTCCTCTATGCTGTTCCCACCTCCAACTAGATGTGCCTTCTGAATAATAATGCCTAGTCATGTCTCTGGTGCCACAACAAACAGGGGGAAGGTGGCACCAGAGCTAGGGCATGGCAATCATGAAAAGATTCCTGGAGGGGATGAGGTGTTGAGGCAGAGAGTTCTGCCGCAATGGAGGGATATGATATGGTTGTTCGCGAAGGCTTGCCTTTGGCCAAGAAACACAAAATTTATGCTTTTTTAAAAGAGGATTTTTCTCTGAGGGCCTTTACTTATTACTTGCATGACCTTGGGCAAGTCACTTCTCTCTGAGCCTCAGTTTTCCCTTCTGTAAATTGAGGAGGTTGGACTAAACTAACTTTAGGATTCTTTCACTTCTAATAGCCTATGTTCTAGGGCTTCTCCCAACTCTGGCATTGTGGGTTCTAAGGCTCCTTCCAACTCTGGCATTGTGGGTTCTAAGGCCCCTCCCAGCTCTGACATCTTGTGCTCTAAGGGCCCTCCCAGCTCTGACATCCTGTGTTCCAAGGCCTCTCCCAGCTCTGACATTTTCTGTTCTAAGACTCCTCCCAACTCAGACATTCTAGGTTTCAAGGGACCTTCCGACTGTAAATTAGTACCTGAGGTGTCCTCTTTCCCTGGCAGGGTTTTCGGCTGCTCCTGGCCAGCCCCAACGCTTGCTTCAAACTCTTTCAGGAGAAGAAGGATGAGGGCCATGGGGCTGCCGCCCAATTTGAAGGTGAGTTGCTATTAAATATAATCATATCTTGTTCCTTTCATCTTTTGATCTCTTTGTATTTCATAAACATCGCTTAATCACTGAGTCCCATATTACCATACCATCTGCATCTAAGAATCTCTTGGGACAGGAACAAACTTCAATTAATTCCCCAAACATCCCTGTTTGGGAGTGAGGGGTGATGATTCGCCCTTTACAGGGGCAGGAAACTGTGGAACAGAGAAGGCTGGTTAACTTGCCTGAAGCCATGAGGTATATCAGGGATGCTTTGGGGAATTTGAACCCAGAACTTCCATGCGCCTTCCCAGATAGCAAAGCCAGGGTTATAAGACCAAAGGACCACAGATTGCTTTAAGACCTGAAGGGACCTTCAAGGCCATCAACTCTAACCCCCTCCTTTTACAGATGAGGAAAGTGAGACTTAGAGAGTTAGGTGACCTGGCCTTCTAAAATAAAGTGCCTGAGGCAAGATCTGAACTCAGGTCTTCTGGGTCACACTATTTCCCAAGTGGAAGAGTCTTTTTTTTTTCTTTGAGGTCCTTTCTCTTATACAAAGGATGGGGGAGAGATGGAACGAGAGGAGAAGAGAGTTAATATGACATTGGAAAGTAATGTTTCCATGAATGTTGGAAAAATGATGAAGATAGAAACATTGGCACCCTTAGGTTCTCTTGCAGTGCTCTCAATTTGATTTGTGAGCTTGGAGCAATTGTATTTTAGTTTATATATTTGCAAAATGAGGTTGGAGACTCAGGAGGAGACATAGCTCATAGAAAAAGTCTTACTGAGATGAACCAAATTTATTGAGTCCCAGGTTGTGGGATACGTCTTTACAGATAAATACATTTAAGAAAATTGGAGGAGAGAATGTTAGCTTGTCTAGTACTTTTTTGGTTCCCAATTCTGTCACCTAATATGTTAGTTGTCCCTCCTAGATTGATGTTATTTACAAATTTGATAATTATTCCACTTGGCCCTTTACTTGGGTCATCAATAAAAATGTCAAAGGAGCCTGTGGTCAAAGACAGATCCTTGAGTGGCACTCCACTGGAGAATCTTCCTTTGAGCTGAGATCAACCTATGAGTGGTTCCTTTCTGGGTCCAGCCATTCAACTAGTTTTCCTTTCCCCTTAACCATCATTTAAGCCACTTCCTTCCATCTTTTCCATAAGGAAGCATGAAAGACTGGCAGACGCTTGGCTGACATCCAGAAATACCAAGTCCATGGCATTTCCTTGACCCACCTGTTTAGTCACCTTATGAAATAAAGAAAGGAAGTGAAGCTGGCAAGTACTTGCTGATGGCATGCTGGCTCTCCATGGTCACGACTTGATTTTCTAAGCATTCACAGACCATGTCTTTAATGTGGGCTCTGGAATTTGGCCAGAAATCTAAGTTGAACTCACTTGCCTTTAAAGTCTGAAGGCTCTCTCCTCTTCCTTAAAAAAAAAAAAAAAACAAAACCAAAACTGGGACATTTTCATATCTGGAATTGTCAGACAATTCTGTTCTCCAAAGTTTTTCAGACATCACAGATAACAGCTTAGCAATCATGTCTGGAACCCCTTTAATCTATTCTTTTCCTTTAAATAATGCATCCCCTCCCAGAGCCACATTCTAGTTGTGATCCCCATCCTAGCAAGAACCAGTAATATCAAATGATAATGCTTTAGGCAAAGAGACTGCTTAGAGGCCATCTATGGTAGTCCAATGTCCTCATTTTACAGATGAGGAAACTGAGGCTTAAAGACATTAGGTGACTTGCTCAAGGTCATACAAGTAGTAAGAGCCAGGATTTGAACCCAGGTCCTTGACTCAAGTGCCAGCACTCTCTCCATCGCGCCGTATCCTTGAAGTTGAATTTGTCTTCTTGTATTCAGATCTCAGTGCCATGGTCCGCAGAACATCAAATAGTAGAAAATAACAGCCACTTAGTGACTTATTCTAGGACCATTTCTATCTTATTTCCATGTAAAAACAATATTAAAAGAAAGAGATTAGGAGTGAGAGGGACTAGATCTGTGATTTTATTAGTCTAGTAAACTTTACCAATATAGTTTGACACCTTCTCAAAAACTTATAGTCTTAGGAAGTTGCTTAGAACATTAAGAAGGTAAATGACTTGTCCAGAGTCATACAGCAAGCATATGCCAGAGTCAGGACTTTAACCTACATCTTCCTGGTTATAAGATTGGCTCTCTTTCCATCATGCCACACTATCAATACTTAATAATAATAATAATAGATGACAGATTGCCAGACTACTGGTACAGATATAAAAATATCTTTGAGAGTCCAGTCAATAAGATGTCTTAGAATCAGGTGCTTATCATAGATTGACCTATTGCCCACTCAGAAATCACATTGACCCATAAAGATTTAAGAACAATGTTTTAATACATATCATTGTACTAAATATCAATCATCTCCAAGCTATGCAGAACAAAAATGTCCAAAATACTCAGACCTGGCATAAGAAGCCAAATCCATGTGGGAACAAGATAAAGCCCATATTCTCCCCATAATGTTGTGTGCTCCTAGAGGTTTTCTTTTTGGTCAGTGCTGGAGGGGCTGTAGGAAAGCAGGCACACTAATACACCACTGATGGGTTGAGCTGTGAAGAGATCCAATTATACTGGATTTCAATTTAGAATTAAAAAAGTAAAGTGATCATATTGTTCAGTAAATCCTGTACTAGGCATTTGACCCAAGGAGGCAAAAACAAAAACAAAAGTCCAAGTGATTAAAAAATGTTCATAGTAAGGGGCAGCTAGGTGGTATAGTGGATAAAGCACCAGCCCTGGATGCAGGAATACCTGAGTTCAAATCCAGCCTCAGACACTTGACCCTGGGCAAGTCACTTAACCCTCACTGCCCAGCCAAAAAAGAAATATTCATAGTAGTATTATTTCTGGTAGCCACAAAGCAACTGCCCATCTGCTAGGAAATGGTTGAAAAATGGTGTATGGATATAATGGAATATTATGGTGTAGTAAGAAATGAAAAATATGTCATCATATATGATCACCATATTGAATGTTTTTCCTTAATTGTTTTTCTTTTTCTTTGTTTTCCACAAAAAAAAAAAAAAGGTTTCATGTGGGAGAGAGGGTAATGACTATGATATAAAGACAAAAGACATCAATAAGACATTTTAAAAATAGAATGGGGGGGCAGCTAGGTGGCACAGGGGATAGAGCACTGGCCCTGGATTTAGGAGGACCTGAGTTCAAATCCGACCTCAGACCCTTGACACTAGCTGTGTGACCCTGGGCAAGTCACTTAACCTCAATTGCCTTACCCCCCCCAAAAAAAAAATAGAATGAGGGGGATAGATTAGATGGTTTCTAAAGTATGTTACATTTAGCTCTGAATTCTAAGATGAGTGTTTGCATTGGTAGAGGGTTTTTACACACTGGGAATTCCCCAGACCAGTGAAATTGCAAGTCTCAACAATAACAAAAAATAGATTCTTCTTCTTCACCCACTGGAAATTCACTAATGCCTCTTTCTTGCAACCAGAGTCCAGTTCCAATTGTTCCCCTCATCTTGTCCCAGTTCCAGTTCCCCTATTCGGGTCTCAGGACAATCCTGATCCATATTAAGGAGCTCCATTCTCAAGACTGACTCTATGGCCTCTCTCTTGCAGGATTGAAAAAGGGAAAGAAAAAAATAACCATTGATGAGATGCTGAATGACAAAAGCCTTAGGAGTGATAATCGCTTTGCCCAGGTGAGGAACCAGTTCATTCTTTGGAATGAAAATAGTCAACCAAGTCTTGAAATCTTCCAGATGAACTGGTCTCATTGGCACTGTCCAGGGTACTTGGGAGCGCTTGTGGAGGATATCAAGAGGAGTATGGTAGTAGTCCAAAGGGGACACAAGTCCTGGCTTTTGGGAGCCATCAGCCTGAGAGGAAAGACATTGTCCCTGCCCCTTGGGATATTCTCAGCTCAATGGGGGAGTTGCAGTCTTGGTTCTCTGAGAACTCCTAGCTGGGGAATGGGGAAGAGATACAGGTTCTGCCCTCAGGCAATCCCCAGGTTAGTGGGGGGGGGGGGAGATTTCATTCCTGCCCTCAGGGAACTTCCAGTATGAGGCAGGAAATGCATAGCCCCTGAATTTAGGGAACTCCCATACAGTAACGGTAAAGGTGACCATGTGGAGATTCAAAGAACTGGGCTCAAACTTTGAAGTTGCTTCACTTCTATCCCCAAAGGACAGAGCCATAACTAGGAATCTTTGTGCCCTTAGTAAGTGACCAGATGCATGCCCTTTTTTTTGGCATGGGAGGTGTGATGAGAGACTGGCCCCTTGGTGAAAGAAGGAAGCAGAGATCCTAGGATACTGTTTGCTGGGCCAATCACTTCTGTGGAGACCACTACATATGTCACGGTTGGGGGCAGCAGAGTGGGATGAGGGATGTCTTAGCCCATGATTGGATAATTTTCTATTTTAACTTATTATTCTTATTAATTAGGTGCTAAGAGCTGTTGTTCCTATACTTACTGCTGAAGGACTTTGAGTGTTGTTAGCCCCCTATAAATCAGACACCCTGGGGGCAAAGTCCCAGTTGTCTCACCTTAGTTATTGCTATGATTTCCCTACTTTCCTTCTCCCCCTCCCCATAGCAACAATTAGAGTGCATGAACCCTGGGATGATCAGGAATCCCAGGGTTAGGTGGGGTTTGCTTTGAATGTCAGAAGAGAAGAAGAAGGGTAGAGCACCGGCCCTGGAGTCAGGAGTACCTGAGTTCAAATCTGGCCTCAGACACTTAACACTTACTAGCTGTGTGACCCTGGGCAAGTCACTTAATCCCAATTGCCTCACTAAAAACAAAAAACAAAAAAAAGAGAAGGAGAAGGAGAAGGAGAAGGAGAAGGAGAAGGAGAAGGAGAAGGAGAAGGAGAAGGAGAAGGAGAAGGAGAAGGAGAAGGAGAAGGAGAAGGGGAAAAGGCAGCTCTTGGGGAAGGGCTCCTAGAGTGGGTAAAAAACAATCTTGGGGGAGGGGGGAAATGGATCTGAGGGTGTTGTTGGACAAGTCTAATGGAGACTGGATATGATAGGAAACCAAGGTCCAGCAAGGAGAGTTAGAGCCTGTATCAATGCGCTCCTATCGTGGGAATGTGGTGGTGGTGTTGGGATCCAGTGTGTGAAGGGAGAGGAAGACCCTGGTGGAAGAAGCAGCTATAGGATGGATTGGAGATCTGGGTCTAGGGCAGGTTCTACTTTCCTAGCCCTCTTCCCCTGCCCTTCCCCCCACCCCCACCCCCACACAGTGTGCTGGATATTCCCAGAAGCCCCCTGGTTGAAGAACAAGACCTTTCCATTCTCCATTTTGCCATCCAAAGTCCTGGGTTTGAATGTAAGCTCTGCTACTGCCTAGCTGTGTTACCTTAGGCAAGTCATTTCCCATCTGGATTTTGGTTTTCTCTTTTGGAAAAGGAGTGGGTAGGAGACCAGATGATCTTGAAAGTTCCTTCTAGCTCAAGCTTTGATGGTGCTCTTTCTCTCTTTCCTCCCTCTCCACCTCCACCTGACTCCCTCTGATCAGAAATGCATCGACTGGAACCGAGAGGTCCTGAAACGGGAGCTGGGTCTGTCAGAACGTGACATCATCGACATCCCACAGCTCTATAAGCTCAGTGACAGCTATGCAGAGGCCTTCTTCCCTGACATGGTGAGGGAGCCAGCATGAGCTGTGCTAGTCCTCCCATGGGGCAGGGCCTGATCCTCCACACTCCCCAACTCCTGAAGAAGCAGGGATGGAAGTGGGAGGGAGAAGAAGACTGAGGGAGGGGGCAGGAGTTTACATTTTTAAAAAGTAAGAAAGTGAGGGTAGCTAGGTGACACAGTGGATAAAGCACTGGCCCCTGGGATCCCAGATGAAATTCAACTGGAGGCACTAGGGGTGTTTAATTTAGAGAAGACTGAAGGGGAATATGAAAGCCACAACTGTCTGAGGGCAGCCATGGTGAAGAGTACGTGAACTTTTTCTGCTTGGTTTAAGAGGCAGAATTAGGAGCAGGTGATGGAAGCTGCAGACAAGAAAGGTTTCTCCCCAAAGGAAGGAAATAAAAAGCTAGGTGGCACAGTGGATAAAGCACCAGCCCTGGATTTAGGAGGACCTGAGTTCAAATTCGGCCTCAGACATGTGACACATACTAGCTGTGTGACCCTGGGCAAGTCACTTAACCCCGATTGCCCCGCAAAAAAAACCCCAAAAAGCCATAAGAGCTCTCCAAACGTGGAATGTATTGCTTCTGGAAAGTGTTTTCCCTTTCCTTGAGATCTTCAGAGATGGGATGAATGACCCTATTTCCCAGATGGAGACTGGACTAGATGGCATCTGAGGGTGCCATCTTCAAATCTGTGGTACTGTCATTCAGGGATCTCTAGTTCTCAGACTCATGTGGGAGTGGGTCATTTCCTCCTCCCCACTTGAAAATATTTGCTGCTTCCTCAGCTGTTCCCTGCCTTCCTGCCTGCTTGGGAAGCTGGGCTGCCTTTCATTGGCAAGGCCCTAATTAGCCCAGGGGAGCTGACAAGCTAGATGTGGTGATGTGATCTCACTAGGAAGTGAGAGGTCTTAGTGAGTGTGTCACTCCTGGGAGGGGCTGGGAGCTGATCTTATCAACTGAATCCAGGAGCCCATTAAAGGATTGGATTCCACTAGGAAATTATCTGGGAAGTCAGGGGTGGGGAGAACTTCATAGTCTCTTAGACTGTTAGAGCTGGAAGGGTCTTAAATCTAGTCCTGCTCTTTAATTTTACAGTTGGGGAAATTGAGGCCTAGAAAGGGGAAGCACTGCATATATGGTCACACACCTAATGTGCAGGACCCAGGTCTCGAACCTGGGTCTCCTGTCTTATGTTCATCACCCTTATTATTATTCCAAACTAGGAACCTTGAACCCAAAGGTTGACTCAACTGGTGGCTCTCACCTTTGGGCATGGTCTTGATGTCACCTCTCCTGTCTCTTCCCATTTCAGGTAAACATGATCGTCCTGGGAAAGTACTTGGGGATTCCCAAGCCCTTTGGACCCATCATTAATGGGCAGTGCTGTCTGGAAGAGAAGGTCAAAGATTTGCTTCATCCACTGGGACTCAAGTGCACCTTCATTGATGATTACTACTCCTACCACGTGCTAATGGGAGAGATCCATTGTGGCACCAATGTCCGACGGAAGCCCTTCTCTTTTAAGTGGTGGAACATGATTCCCTGAGCTGGCTCCCCTCCCACCATCTTCTCCTTCCCCTCTTCCTCACAAGAACATCAGCATGGAGGGGGAGGATTGCCCACCTGTCTTGGAAAGAGGCCACCAAAAGCATACTGCAGCATGGGCCCTAGTCACCAGGCCCTGACCATCACTATAGGATATCATTGGGATTCTTCACCTTCTTAGGAAAGGATGACACTACCTGGCCCATGCAATCTTGGAAGAAGGTGTCCCCTCACTTCTTCTCTTTGCCTTTTCCCTACAAGCCCCAATGGTCCTTTTCAAAGAAACTTAACGTTTCTTGTGTTCTACCCCAGACCTAATGGGACAAACTAGCCGTGTGTGTGTGTGTGTGTGTGTGTGTGTGTGTGTGTGTGTCTGTGAGCGTGAGCACCATGCAGGATGGGATCAGCTGAGTTCCAGGAATCATGCAGGATCATGGAATCTTAAAACTGGATTAAGATTCAATGTTCCCATCTTACAGAAGAGAAAAACTGAGGTGTAGAATAGGAAAGTGACTTTCCAAGGTCACACCTCAAGTTAACAGCACAGCCAGGACTCAGGATCACAGAATCAGACTCTCAAAGTTGGTGAGCTCCTGAGAAGTCACCTACCCTAATCCAGACTGAATGAACAAGCATCTCCTCTACCACACCCCCGAGGGGTCATCTGCAGAGGCTTCTATTTGAATTTATTCACTGAAGTACCAGCCAGCCCACTGCCTCCTTCCCAAAGTGGCCCCCTAAGGGTGTATCCGGTTCTTTCTTTTTGCTGCCTCAGGACACCCTGGGACTCACTTCACCTTTATCCCAGCAGATGAATGAAGGGAAAGGTCCCACAAAAAGACAATAACAAGAAGGACCCCATTAATAGCTAACTCCGTTCCTAGGTAGTGATTGCTTCTTATTGAGGGAAAACCACTAATTATGGACACAGTCTGTTTCCGGCCCCAAAGTGCTGAGTGTTTGCAGCTGCTGTGCAGGAGAAAGCTCGAGTGGAGTGGAGCGTGAGGTGGGAGAGGAAGGGCTGGCCCGGGCTAGGCCAGTGTGTCGGGCCTGAATCATTTCACTCCCTTCCAACCTTCCACCCCCAGACTTGCCTGTGGGGGCTCCTGCTGCTGTTGTGCATCATAGAGTGAAGACCAAGGGTTGCCGAGTGCCAGGAATTTCTGAGCAGGCTGCCTTGAGCCTTGGTGCTGCTCTGACTGTTAACTGAGTTTTCTTGGCCTGGGTCTCAAACAGAGAAGTAATGAAGAGAAACCGGATCCGTTTCTCTTTCCAAAGTGAAACCCCAGGTGGTGGGGGAGGGGTGATTATCTTCCCCATCTTATAAATGAGGGAATTAAGTAAAGCCTGATCCAAGGGAGTGACTTGTTCAGGCTCATACAACCAAGACAGAACTCAGACTGGCATCCACATTTCCTGACTCCGAAAGACTTGCCACTAAACCAGGTCTTTGCAGAGCTTTAGGGATAAAGACTCCAGATATTCAGAAAGGGGGGAAATATGCTAAGTTATTTTAGAAGGTGGGGCTTAATTCCTTCTAATTGTCCTTAATTATTCCTCCTCTTTCTGTAGGCAGTGGGGGGGGGGGAGGGACTTTTCTCTATCTTTCTCATCATGGCCGGGACCCTGCACTTATTTCAAGTTTTGGTCCTGGTGGCCCAGGGAGTAAACCTCTATAATTGGCCTGGTATCGATCCCTAGAGCAAGAGAGAGGTCACTGGCAGTAAGGTGTTAGGATGGTCATTTAGCCCCACTCCTCTGTTTTTACAAATGAATAAACTGAGGCCCAGGGAGGTTACATACTTTGGAACTTGCACCCAGGTCTTACACAGGAGTCGTATAGATTTTAATTTGCTTGATCTGGAAGGATGAGGCTAAACCCAACTGGTCCTGGGAGGATGGTAGAGGATGGAGGTGCTGAGGCAGACTGCCTCTCAACTCTGAAAGACAAGACTCCCTCGGAGAAAGTCCACTCAGGATCAGTCTGCTATTCCTAATTCCCACTTATCCCCATCCCCCACCCCATTCCACAAGCCAGCTTTTGGTCAGGAAAGAGTCCCAGTGGAGCCAGGAGATGAGTGGCTCATCATGGATCTGAAGGTGTTGGGAAGGGGGTGATTAGAATGGTTGGGATCTGCCCTAAGGGGCCTCCCGTTCTCTAGTTCCCTGCCAAGACTCAGGAGGGCTGTGCAATGATTCATGTGAGAGAAGGAGGAGAAGGGGGGAGGGGCAGCCAGCTGCCCTCGGGGCCACTCACTCCCTAGAGCACAGACCTGGGACTGTCCCCTTGGTGGGGATCCTCAGGAAGTCTATTCTGAGAATGTCGAGGGATGATGGTTGATGAGGAGCCCACCGCCTCCTAGGTGGTCAATAAAAGCATAAATACACTCACCTCAGACTCTTGGGGTCAGTCACTGTGCGTCCAAAGAGGGGTTGGGAGTGGGAAACAAGACCCTGGCAGTGCCCACTCATACTGTCTTCTCTTTCCCTGCTCCCCAGGTTCCTCCCACCTCAGCCCAACCCAACCGCCGCTGCCCCCAATTGCATGGAGCAGAATGTTTTGTTTCCTTCCCTCCTGGTTTGGTGGGAACCGGAAGCTTACTGCTTTGATTTTTATCATTACCAACAACAGTTAACATTAATATGGTGCGGGGCAGCCAGGTGGCACAGTGGATAGAGCACTTGGATAGAGCACCGGCCCTGGAGTCAGGAGGACCTGAGTTCAAATGTGGCCTCAGACACTTAACACTTACTAGCTGTGTGACCCTGGGCAAGTCACTTAACCCCAATTGCCTCACTAAAGAAACAAAAAACAAAAAACATAATTATGGTGCTTTCAAATTTGCAAAGCCCTTTGCAAACATTTCATCAGAGCTTCAAGATCCTGTGAGGCAGCTACTACTGTTATTATTCCCTACTTTCCCAATGAGGAAACTGAGCCTAAGGGAGGTTAAGTGATTTGCCCCATGATCCCACAGCTGGTAATTATTGGAGGCAGGATTTGAATGCAGGTCTTCTTGACTCCAAGACATAGAATCAAAGCTGGAAAGGCTCCCCAGAGGTCATCTCGTCCATCTTCTTCATTTGACAGGTGGGGAAACCGAGGCTCAGAGAAGTTGACTTGCCCAGGGCAAGGTATCTGGGAAATGGTTCACCTGATCTCCTGTCCCATGCTCTTTTAATTAGGGAGTTTAGAGATCTAGACCAACCAATTAATTTGGAGGGGAAGGGTGCAAGGCACGTTGGTAAGTCCCGAGGTGCCCAAGATCACACTGATAGTATATAACACAATGGAGATTCAGGCCCACCTCTATTGACTTCAAATCTAGTACTTTCCATTCCACCAATCTACCTCTATATAAGAGCACGGGGCAGAGCATCATTTCTATTGTGCTGAGTCCTCCTCTTTCTCTCCTCCCCTTCCACCCATTATTCACAAAGTGCCAAGCACGCAGCTTATCTCACAAGACCCTGGGCACATGCCCCATTGCCCTCTAGGTGAGTCCCACCCTGTTGATGACTATCATGGGAGGAGTGAATCCGCTCTCTTCATCTCTTCCTAACCTCCCTTTGCTTATCTTGTCCATCTCAGAGGGGCCCTATGGTTTTTTGTTTTGTTTTGTTTGGGAGCAAGGAGAAGGGGGTGATGGGAGGAAACTCTTCTCCTCCCTGACCTGAAGAGCTGGGCTATTTCTCTTGGGCAGGCTGGGCAAAACCCTAGTCATTTTCAGGGCTTTCTCCTGCTAAATGCAGAAGGTTATATTGGGAAAAAATGCTGGATTTGGGGTCAGAGGGCCCAAGTTCTGGTTTGTCTGCTTCTTTGGGTGACCCTGGGCAAACTTGGACAAATAAGGGGGGAGGGGTTGGACTGGGTGATGAGGTCTCTTCCTGTGCTAAATCTCTCGTCCCTTGAAGAGTCAAACACTCCAATTTCCCCGGATCTTATCCATTAGGCAGCCCGCTCAGACACAGATTTCAGCCCCTCTGTGCCCGCCACAAAAGCCCTCTCCTGATTCCTCCATGTGGTGTGGAAGTGACCCTAGCTTTCCGAGGGATACCCCAGGGAAGCAAAAGTTCTGTCCCTCTATGGAGTCAGGCCTCGAGAACTGCCCTGGCAACAGATATTATTCATTGCTCACTATGTGCAAGGTATTGTGTTAAACATAAAGTCTGGGGATAAAAAGAAAAAAAAATGACAGAGTCTCTGTCTTCAAGAAACTTACAGTGGAATGGGAAGGGGGAAGGTAGATGCAGGATGAAAACACAGTCAGTCAATCAACAAGCATTTATTAAGCACTTTTACTGATCTAGGCACTGTGCTAAGTGCTGCTGGTATATGTAGGCAAATGTAACCAGACCACTTGCCGTTGCTGCCTCCCACTCACTGGTGTCTGGGATCTCGACATAAGATCATTATTTCTGTAGTTTAAGGCTTTGAAAAAAAAGAATATTTTATTTGTCTTTTGTTTTTATATCACCTACTTTTCCCAATATATACCTCTTCTCCCCTGCCCCCTTATAACAAAGAATGAAAGGGGGGGGGAAGTTTCGTCAAAATTAACCAACACATGGAAAGTCTGGCATTATCAGTGTTCCATGACCATTATCCCCCCACCTCTTTGAAGAAATTATAAAGGTGCCTTCTCTCTCTCTCTCTCTCTCTCTCTCTCTCTCATCAAGGTTCAGTGACTTGCCCAGAGTTACACATCTAGTAAGTGTCTGAGGCTGGATTTGAACTCAGGTCCTCTTGATACCAGGACCAGTACTTTCTCCACTATGCTACTTAGCTGCCCCTGGAGGTGCCTTCTCATACTTCTCTTTGTGGGAGAGAGTGTGTCAAGTTTGATCATTAAAATTCCATGGCATTTAAATTCAATTGTTTCATTATTGTTCTTTACATTTATATACTTGTAGTCCTTGTGTTTATTATTTTCCTGATTCTGCTTAAATTCACCTTGTATCAGTTCATATAAGTCTTCCCATGCTTCTCTGTATTCATTATTTTCTTCATTTTGTCGGTACAGTAATACTCCACTAAGCTCATATATCCCAACTTTTTGAAACATTCTCTAATTGATGGACTTTGATCCCTGAGACTTTAAAGCTCCCTGAGAGATCTGGACTATTGACCATTTGCATTTTAACATGAAATAATTTCCTTTTTCCTTTCTTGGGAATAGGCATGGGAGCATAGATGGAGTGGTAGGGATACTGGGCATCTGAGGTAACAGGAGATGATACTGGCAATCCCCGCTAGCCATTGAAGTGGTTTTCCTAAGATGCAGGTCTGAGTGTGATCCCCATACTCAGTAAGTTCCAGTGGCACCCTATCAGCTCCAGGATCAAGCCTGGAATTCTCTCCCTCCTCGGCTCTGACTCCTGGCTTCCCTGGCTTCCCTGGCTTTGTTCAAGTCTCAGTTAAAATCCCACCTTCTATAGGAAGCCTTTCCCAACCTCTCTTAATTTTAGTACCTTCCCTCTACTAATTATTTACTATTTATCCTGTATAGAGCTTGTCTCTCTTTTTTGATTATAAGCTCCTTGAGGGCAGAAACTGGTTTTGCCTTTCTTTGTTTACCCAAATCCTTAGTACAGTGACTGGCACATAGTAGGTGCTTAATAAATGCTTATTGATTGATTGATTGAATTGAGGTGTTGGGTAGAGGGGAAGAAGTATCAGGGAACAGGAAAGGGAGACTGAGGATACTAATGGCAAACCTTTTGTACTTCACAATTTTTTGATAGGCAGACCTTGCTTCCTGGGCAAATGTCCACTCTGAGGAGACTGGTTAGTGAGCCAACAAGCATTTATTTGTGATTGTACCTATATAACCTATATCCGATTGCTTTCTGTCTTGGGGAGAGGTGAGGGAAGGGAAGGAGAAATATTTGGAACTCTAAATCTTATAAAAAACAAATGTTGAAAACTATCTTTACATGTAACTGGAAAATAATAAAATACTTTTATGATTAAAAAAAAACCACAAGCATTTAAGTTCTTGCTATGTGAGGTACTGTGCTAAGCACCAGAGTTACAAAGAAAAGCAAAAACAAAATCCCTCCCTTCACATTCTAATGGGACGGACAACATGCAAATAACTATATACATACAAGCTATAGAGAGTATAAATAAAGGTAATCTCTGAGGAATCCTGAGTAAATCACTTCACCCTGTTTGCCTCAGTTTCCTCATCTGTAAAATGAGCTAGAGAAGGAAATGGCAAACCACCCTAGCATCTTTTTCAAGAAAACCCCAAATGGGATCACAAAGAATTGGACATGACTGAAAACAACTGAATAACAAAATTCTCCTAGGGAAGGCACTAACAATGGTGTAGGATGGAAACTGGAAAAGGTGCCTTGCAGATGGTGCATTCTCCAAACCTGTGCCCAGAGTCAGTAGCTTTTCTAGTAAAGTAGAACTATTTGCCAATTACTTCTGCCCCTGGGGCTGGGGCAACCATTCTTAGAAATCCATTTTGCAGTTAAAAAACCTGATAGAGTTTAAACTGGCCAGGTAAAAGTCCTTGTATAAATATCAACCTGGTGTGGGAGTGGGAAAATGGTGGGACCAGGAGTCAAGAGACTTGGGTTTTAATCATAGCTATGCTACTAACTTACTGTGAGATCTTGGGCAAGTCCCTACCCTTTCCTGGCCCTCAATTTTTTCATCTGTAAAAGTAGAGGATTGGGCCAAATGTCTCTAAAGTCCCTTTAAGCTCTGGCATTTTTATTATAAGGTTCCCCCATTGTATATCAATATTCTTTATTTTAAGGTTCCCTTCCAGCTCAACCACTCTAGCAATCAATCAAGAAGATGCTAATGTGCACTACTAACAAAAAGATGAAATTTTACTGGGATAGATGTAAAGTCATACATTTGGGTCCAAGAAGTCAACTGCACAAGCACAAAGTGTGGGATGGGAATGTGTGACTAGATAAGACTTGGATTATGCCAGGGTGTGAGCAGACTTCAAAAATATAACAGTGTGACATGGAAACTAAGCTCATGGAAACTAAGCTCTGGCTACATCTGATCGGCACAGGGTACAGAATGAGGGAAAAGTGCAGTCCTACTGTACTCTGTTCTAGGCTACCATATTTGAAGAAGGATATTGATTAATGGAACACATTCAAAGAAGGGTGGCCAGGGTGGGGAGGGGACTAGGGAGCATCAGTTGAAGGAACTTGAGATACTTAGCCTGGAGAAGAGAATACTTAGGGAGACTCACTCAATCGCAAAGATTTTATTAAGCACCTACTATGTGCTGAGCACTTTGTTAGGTATTGGGGGATACAAGGACAAAACCCCCAAATAATCTCTGCCCTCTCCCATTCCCTCCAGGAAGATGACATGCACACAGATAGGTATATATAGAATACAGGATTCGTTATTCACACACATTGGGACCTAGCTGTAAATGCCAAATAGATAAAAGGCAGTTTAGGAAGGGAGGACGCTAGTAGTTGGAGGTACACGATAGCTGTCTGGATATATGGAGGGCTGTCACGCAGAAGACCAGTGAGCTCTGTTTTGTTTGGCCCCAGAGGGCCAAGGAGGCAGATTTAGGCTTAATGAATGAGGAATATTTCCTAAGGCTCAGCAGTGTCCCAAAGTGGAATGGGATGCTTGGGGAGAGAGCTGGGAGTCTGAGAGCAAAGGCTGGGTGACCGCCAGCCAATGTGTTGGAGGCAAGATTCTTGTTCAGGGGCCGGTTGGACTAGGTGGACTTTATGAGGTCCCTTCTGACTCCTAGACTTTGTGATTTATGAATATCTTGCCTGCTTAGGAAAATGCCCTCCAGAAGCATCTGGTTCAAAGACAGAGTCAGCAGCATTCCAGTGCCCCCAGTTCTGCTGGTCCAGTGGGCTCCTGACTTTCTGCACCCCACCCTACTTCCCCCCACCCCAGCCAGGAACAGAAAGTTCACCACCAGCTACCACGGTCAAGAAGCCCCAACCGTAGGCATCTCTGGGCGGGTACCTGCTCACTCCCCTTAGGGGCATAATTAGGTTGCAGAGGGCAACTGGTTCATATGTAAATGAGAGGCACCCTACAGCCAATTCTGTGCCTAGGTTCCTGGGAGGAATAAGACTCAGACCAATGAACTGCTATCTTTGAAAATGAAGAGGAGGGTTTCTGGCCCTTTAAATGGAATCATGATCGGCCTTTGGGGCAGTGGGGACGCTGGCCAGAGCCTGGTGGGGATTCATCATGTCCCTCCAGAGGATGGTCCGGGTGTCCCTTGAACACCCCACCAGTGCGGTGTGTGTAGCAGGAGTGGAAACCCTGGTGGATATTTATGGGTAAGAGGTCCAGATTGGTGGCAGTGGGTGGCTGGGGGAGGGATGTGGGCTTTTTTCTTGAAAGCTGGTCTGCAGCCTTCCTGGGGAGCTCTCACCCCAGGTGCCCCCCACCCGCCCTGCTCCTGGGGAGAGGGGAGGGAATGCTGAAATGAAAGAGGGGCAGGATTCATCAGTCATTTCTCTGTGGTGGTTGGCATTTTGTGATGAGAGGAATTCATTCTTGGTTTAGCCGTTCTTATGTGAGCTGTGGTGTAGAGATGCTGGCCAAACCACGGGATCATCTCCAGCAAGCCTGGGGAAGCTCTGACTGGCTCCAACATCAGAGGAAAAGAGAATTATCAGAGCATGAAGGGACCTTAGACCCTAGAAAGTCAGAACCGGAAGGGATCTTTGAGAATGTCGGAGCTGGGAGAGTGGTAGAATAGAGCCTGTTAAAATTGGCTGGGGTTGGGGCAGCTAGGTTGCGCAGTGGATAGAGCACCGGCCTAGGAGTCAGGAGTACCTGAGTTCAAATCCGGCCTCAGACACTTAACACTTGCTAGCTGTGTGACCCTGGGCAAGTCACTTAACCCCAACTGCCTCATTAAAAAAAAAAAAAAGTTGGCTGGGGCCTTCGAACACAGAAGACCAAAGGAGAAAGAGCCTTAGGCACCACCAGTCTCAGCCCCGTCTTTGAACAATTGAGCAGCTAAAGCTAAGACAGTGGAGGTGATTTGTCCAAGGTCATGTGGCTCTTAACTATATGGGAGGTGAAGTCTTTTACTTCCAGCCTTGGAGTCTTCCCACTTGAAATATAATCAATTTTCTTAAAAACCAAAATGAAACAAACACCACCCCCACAAACCTTTGCGAAAGCTTGGTCCTTGTGAGCTACAGCCTGGAACAAAGGCAGAGGCAAGATCAAACCTGGAGTCTGAAAGCCCCAGAGATTGGCAAGGTTTGGTTCTGGTGTATGGGGTCCAAGTTTGGAACCTGCTGGGATTGGAGCTTGTGGGGATCCTAAATCCAATGTGGGAGCTTTGTGAACTTTCTCCATACTAACAGATCAGATCATGGATTTGATCACAATTGTTCAGGGGCCTCCATCCCCTGGGATGGGATGATTGTGGATATTTGCTCCGGTGCAGCCTTTCCCCGACTTGGCTTCTTTGGGTTCTTGAGAGAAGGGCATCCCATCCACCCCTGTGGAAGGTGCCTCCCACATCTTCTGCTTATGGGAGTGTCTGATCTGGCTCTTGGAAAATGAATGGAGAGGATGCTCCATCTATATTTGTAAATATTTTTGTGCCCATTTTATAGATGAGGAACCTGAGTTTCAGAGAAGAAAAGCAACTGGCTCAAAGACATTCAGTGCACCTTAAATCCCATGGGTTTGAAGGAAGGACCTGGGAGATCATCTAGTTTACCTTAATCCCTCCTCAGGCACTTATTACCTCTGGGACTCTGGGCAAACCTCTCTGACCTTCAGTTTCTCATCTGCAAAATGGGGCTAATAACTCCTACTTTACATAGGGAGGATCAAAGGAGATAATATAACACACTTTGCTAAACTTAAAATTCTATCTAGGGGCAGCTAGGTGGCGCAGTGGATAGAGCACTGGCCCTGGAGTCAGGAGTACCTGAGTTCAAATCCAGCCTCAGTCACTTAAAACTTACTAGCTGTGTGACCCTGGGCAAGTCATTTAACCCCAATTGCCTCACTAAAAAAGAAATGTTATATAAACATGCGCTGTTATTAGAGTTATTTTCTAGATGAAGAGACTGAGGTTCAGAGAAGTGACTTGCTCAAGGTTGCTAAACTGGTATATGGCTGGGCCAGGACTCAAGCCCAGTTAAAGTCCAATGCTCCTTCCAATACACCACGAACACTACGTTCCTCCACTGAAACTTCTGGGGTAGCATCAGATGCAGCTGGAGAGAAGGGTGGGAGACTGGCTACAGGGCTATGTTGGTGGAGAGTTGAGTAGAGAGAGTGTGAGGAACCAGCTTTGGGGAAGGGCTGGGGATCATCCCGGCCATGTCCTCAGAAAGCTGCGTCTTGAAATAACAGCCTCTTCCTGCTGTGGGATCTACAGTAGAGAACAGGGGAAATAGCCTTCACTAGCTTCTGCCAGGAGATGGGGTGTTGGGGAGAAGTAGCTGGCAAAGTTCATCAGAGGCAGCCAATCAGGGTGGGAGAAACCATTGGGGGTGGAAGACTTCCAGTCAGGCGCCACTGCCCGCCCTCGGGCTGTGCACAGAGGTTCCTCACTCACCTGGCCCAGCTGCCTCCTTTTCATTCACTGTGTCTGAGAAGGGGATAGTCTGGGGATGGGTCATGGGGGCATCCTTAAGCAAGGATTGCCCCTCCTTTCCTGAAATGCAAGGAATCTCTTCAAGGGAGCAGGGATAAAATCAAAGAACTCATCCAATGCCAACCTCCTCATTTTGCAGAAGTGGAAACTGAGGCAGAGGGAGGAGAAGGGACTTGCCCAAGGTCATGCTCATAATATGTGCTGTTTGTTGAGTATGTTCTCATGGGTTTGCCTTTCACGTGTGAGTTAGAGACTCAATGGCCACTTGTGTCACTTTCTCATTGCAAATTCTGTCATTCTAAAGTGGCAGATCCAGGATTAAATTCCATGTCTTCTGGATTCTCTTTCTATTTCACCAAGCTATTGACATGGGAGTGGACATCTGGTTCCCACCCCACCCCACGCTTTTCTGGGGAAATCATCTGGGGCAGGATCTACCCTGGCGTTGTAAGGAGAGGACAGTATTGGCAGTTAGAGAACTTTGGGCAACACTCTGCCTCAGTTTCCTCCTCTGTAAACTGAGATGGCTGGACCAAATGGTTTTTATAATGAGCCCTATAAAACCACTACCATCCTTCAGAAATTCCTTGGACTTCAGAGAAGGGAAGACTTTGCTTGGTGGAGGGGAAGAATTACCTTGAGAGCAGATCCCAGTCCATGGCATGAAGAATTAGGTAAAGAAGAAGAAGAAGAAGAAGAAGAAGAAGAAGAAGAAGAAGAAGAAGAAGAAGAAGAAGAAGAAGAAGAAGAAGAAGAAGAAGAAGAAGAAATAATAGTAATATTTGTGTAATGCTTACTATGTGCCAGTTATTATGCTAAGCACTTTACAATTATTATATCATTTAATCCTCAAAACAAACCTGCAAGGTTGGTGCTATTATTATCTTCATTTTACAGATGAAGAAATTGAGGCAAACACAAGTTAAGTGACTTGCCCAGGGTCACACAGATAGCAGGTGTCTGGGGCCAGATTTGAACTCAGGTCTTCCTGACTCTGGGCCCAGCACTCTCTCCACTGTGCCACCTAGCTGTACTCTAGGTTGTTGTTGGGCCATTTCAGTTGTGTCCAACTCTTCATGGTCCCATTTTGGGCTTTCTTGGTAAAGATACTGCAGTGGTTTGCCATTTCCTTCTCCAGTCCATTTTGCAGATGATGAACTGAGGCAAACAGGGTTAAATGATTTGCCCAAGGTCATACAGCTATTAAATGTCTGAGGTTGGATTTGAACTTATAAGTCTTCCTGATTCCAAGCCCATTGCTCTATCCACTTCATCACCTAGCTTCTTGCCCACTAGATACCAGAACAAATTTTCAAAAAAGGGAAAAGAATGGAACCTGTAAACTGTTAGTTAGTGAGTTTGATGTTGATCCCTGACATTTTGGAAAACATTATTAAAGGGAAGGCTGATGGACATTTAGAAAAGGAATCTATGATCCCAAAAGACCAGTATGGTATCATCAAGAAGAAATGCCTACCTAATCTCACTTACTTTTTTGACAGGATTAGATCAGGGAGATGCTATAGATATATTTAGTCTATCTTTCAGTAAAGCATATGATAGAATCTCATACTGTTTTTATGTAAAATATGAAGATAGGTATGTATTAAGGGGTTTGGGCACTATTTGAAAGACTGGACCCAAAGAACAGTCACAAAGAGCTTGGCCTGGATGAGCTCTCTCAGATTGCTTCCAACTCTGAATCCAATGGACTGAAGGGAATGGGAATAAGGGTGTGGGACACTGAAACTGGAAGAGCAGTGTTGCCAATAGACATAAGGGTACACTCAGGGAACTATCCTGAAATTCCATCAAATCTATCCTTACTGAGCCACTGTGTGCCCAGCCTTGCACTGTACTCTGAGGGATAAAGGGGATGAACAATAATAACAGCAAAGAAGATAATAATAGCATTTACACAGTGCTCTGAGGTTTCCTAAATGCTTTACATATTTCATCTCATTTGATCCTCACAACAACCCTGGGAGCTAGATACTATTAATCTCCCCTTTCAACGGATGAGGAAAGTGAGACTGAGAGGGATTAAGTGTCTCACCTAGGGTCACACAGCTAGCCTGAGGCAGTATTTGAACTCAGATCTTCCTGGCTCCAGGCCCAGATCACTTTCTACTGTGGTACTTTCAAGTATGCAAAACTCTCTCCTTACAACAATCCTCGAACTGCTTAGAGCAGTGGTTCTCCAGTGTTTTGGCCTTAGGACCAAAAATTTGCCCCCTTAAAAATTATTGAAGACTTCAACTCTGGCCTCAGACACTTGACACTTAACGATGTGACCTGGGGCAAGTCATTTAACCCCAATTGAATGAAATAAATATTGAAGACCTTAAAAAACCTTTTGTTTACGTGGGTTCTATCTATTGCCATTTACAGTATTAGAAATGAAAACGTCTTAGTATTATTATAAAAATTATTTTGAGAACAGCTGAGTTAAAGAAAGATCAGAGTATGCTAAAAAAAATGGAGACCTAAGATGTGACCCAGTCTGGCTGGTTCCTAACATGAAAGCACCTGTTTGACTGACTCCTGATTTCTCATGCCTAAGGAGGGCTTTGCAGAGGGCACGCAGAACATGATCATTTGGAGTGGGATGATTCCATGGGATCTCAAGGCGTCTTGTTTTTTAAAAAGAAAGTATTATTATCCCCCTCTTAAAGATGAGGAGTTAGTCTCAGAGAGGTGACATGACATGCCTGGGGTTACTTAGCTATTAAATCATGTAGCTACAGGACTTAGAACTAGAAGGGTCTTAGAACTCATCTGGTTTAACTGCCTTATTTTTTCAGAGGAGGAAACTGAGGCCCATTGAGGTTAACTCAAGGTCATACATATAGTAAGTGATAGAGATGGGACCCGAACCTCTGTCTTTCCATGGCATATACACATGTTCTTCTCATTCTTCTTGACAGTCTGGCTGAGGAGACCAGGCTGACCTGTAGGAGATCAGAGAACAATGAAGGGTTAGAATGTGTGGTACAGCTGTTTAGGACATTCAGAGAGTTCAGCAAAATCATTGTTGGCTGGGAGTGGTCGGTGAAGGCTTCCTGAAGAATGTAGTTTTGGGCACCAGCCTAGAATGGGAAAGGCATGGAGGAAGGGGGTAAGACCACTGGATCTGCCATTCGAAGCCACTAATGTCTTAGCCATCCATATCCTCCAGGTTGAGAAACCAGGGCTTCTCCTTGGTCTGTAAAATGAGGGGGTTGGACTCAATGATCTCATCTGAGATCACCCAGCTCATAACTAGTCATGGGATTTCCAGTTGAAAGGACATTTTGACATCTTAGGATCCCAGATGTACAGCTAAAAGTTGACCTGGGAGGTCATCGAACCCATACCACCTTCTTCATTTTACAGATGAAGAGCTGAGGCCCCGATTGGTAAAGAGCCTTGCCCAGTATAATATAGGAAGGAAGGAAAGAAAACAATTATTAAGTGCCTACTATGTGCCAGGCACTGCGCTAAGCACTTTATAAATATTATCTCATTTTTGTTCTCACAGCAACCCTGGGAAGTGGGTGCTATTATTTCCCCCATACACACTTTACAGTTGAGGAAACTGAGGCAGACAGAGGTGGTCACTTGCCCAAGGTCATACACTGAGTAAAATGTCTGAGGTCAGATTCGAACTCAGGTCTTCCTGACTCCTGGCCTAGCGCTCTATCCACTGAGCCACCTAGTTGGTGGTGGATCCAGAATTTGACCTTAGGTCATGTGACCATAGCTCTAGACCTGAGATGGACCTTAAAGGCCATCTAGTCCAACCCTCATTTTAAAGTCACACAGGTGACTTGTTCAAGGTCACACAGGTATTAAATGGTGGAAGGGGCATTTGAACCCGGGTCTTCTGACTCTAGACTCGGTGTCTTTTCTACTGTACTGTTCCACCTCCCACAGATGAGGAAACTCAGGTGTAGAAAGGGGGAGTGATTTAACCAACTCACACAGCCAATAGGATAGCAGTACCTGGAATCAAACTGAGGTCTTTGGATTCTAAATCCAGCTTCTTATCTATCATCCCATGGGGTCCCCATCGGTGTTTCTGGGCAGTGGGGTGTACTGGAAGGAACCCTGGACTTGGAGGCAGGAGCTCAATCCCAGCTTGGTCACTTACTGGCAAATGTAAATTGGGGCAAGTCATGTCCTCTGTGAGTCTGTTTCTTCCTCTCTAAAATGGGCATAATAACTACACATTCACTGTTTGCCTTAGTGGGTTATTGTGGAGAGATATTCTTTATCAAATGTGATAGTAGGTACTTAATAAATGCTTTCCCCCCCCCCGCACTTTGCAAACCTAAAGAACTATAGAAAAATGAGTTGTTTCTTATTATTCTCATTAATAATAATAATTATTATTATTATTATTTAGATATGTGGATATTTTGGGGTGCTGGGGTGATGCGAGCCAGCAGAACTCTAGCAGCAGGTCCTGCAGAACTAGACAGGTTCTCCCCTTGCCATGATCTTAAAGAATCCATAGTTTTCTTCAAAGCATCTCAGATGTCACTCCTTTGTGAGTCCTTGCCTGCTTCTCCCACTTCCCCCCCGCCCAGTTATTAGGGCTTTCTCTCCCTCTTAGAATGATTTTGAATTTTCTTTGTATATACCTCATATTTACTTTTATGTGCATGTGTTGTCTCCTTTAAAAGAATGTAAGCTTCTTGAGGGCAGGAATTGTTTCATGTTCATCTTTTTTTTTATTGTTATTTCTATACCAGAGACCTGGTGGGGGCGTGAGATGAAATTCTGAACACCTAAGTGAAGTCTCTCCATCCTAGACTGGACTAGGTCTAAGGAAGTGTAGGCTGGCACAAGTAAAACCCAATTTTAATGTTTGCAGAGGGGGAGGGAAGACAGAGAAAAGCTCAGCAGAAGGCAGTAATAGCTCACTTTTATAAGAGCATTACACAGATATTATCTTCTTTGATCCTCTCAGCAGTCCTGTGAGGTAGGTGCTATTATTATCCTAATTTTGCATATGGGGAAACTGAAGTTGATGGAGAATCCCCTTTAGAACATCTTTCTGATAAGTGGTCATCTGTCCTTGGCTTGACTACCTCCAGTGATAGGAAACTCACTATCTCCAGAGGCAGACCTTTCTACTTCAGACACCTCTTATTGGGAGGAAGCTATTTCTGACATTGAGACTAAATCTGCCTTTGCATCACCCCTCCCCCCCCACCCTGCCCCCTTCCTGCTAGTTCTGTCCTCTGGGACCAATCAGGACAAGCCTGGTGCTTTCTCCAGAGGTCACCTCACTGCTCTCTCCTGCCTTTGATCTCCCATAGAGCTAATTAATAATAACACCCCCTTGATTTTTATGTAGCTTTTTTTATAGCTTCTAAGAAGCTTTCACATAAATCTTCTCACTTAGTCCCCACAGTAACCTTGTGAGGAAAACAGGGTAGAGATTATTAGCTCCATTTTACAGAGAAGGAAACTGAGGCTTAGGGAAGGGACAGGGCAGACTTGGCCAAGGTCACAGGATAAGCAAGTGCTGGGGCTGAAACCCAGGTCCCCTAACCAGGGGCCAGGAACACTTGAATTTGAACTCTGACTCCCAGACTTAAAGGCCATGTGACCCTGATGTGAATTATTGTTGTTATTGTTGTTATCATTCCTATACCATGGACCAGATGGGGGCTAGAGTTGAAATTCTGAGTCCCTAGGTGAAGTCCAAGTCATAAGATGCATGAAAATAGCTATCATAATAATAATGATGAGGAAACTGAAGCATAGTTAAGTGACTTACCCAGGGTCACACTGCCATTAAATGTCTGTAGGTACTATTATTATTATTCTCATTTTATGGTTGAAGAAACTGAAACAGACAGAAGTGAATGATTTGCCAGGGTTCTACAGCTGGTAGGTGTCTGAGGCCAGGTTTAAACTCAGATCTTCCTGATTCTGGGCCCATTGCTCTAGCCACTGCACCACCCAGCTGCCTCAGAATTATGAATACGGGAGTCTAAAATCGGTTAAGTTGTAAGTGCCCCAGGCAGTGCTCTAATTTGATTCAATTCAATTCAACAAGGCTTTATTAAGTGTTTATTATGCACCAGGCACTGCTAAAGTACTGGGGACACAAATACTGAAGTGATACAGTGGCAGCTTCCACTCTACTGGAAGGGATACCACACTATTGGAGATCACTGAGCGGCCAGGGAGGGGAGCTTTTGGTCCAGGTAGTCACAGGGTCTGTGAAAGGAGCCAGAGGGCAGGAAATTGTCACTCCCTTTCCAAATAGAGTACCATTAATTTAGTTAGGTTACTGAGCAAGGGTAAAAGGTAGAAATCTGAGGGGGAAGAGGAAGGGAGGTGGGGTATGTGTGTATCTGCAGGTGGAGGAAGTTTCCATGATAAGAGTTTCCCTTGCACTGGTGAAATCATGAACCCCGATCAAAAAGTTTGCATAGATAGACAGAGGCAGAGAGAGAGAGAGAGAAAGAGAGAAGGAGAAGGAGAAGGAGAAGGAGAAGGAGAAGGAGAAGGAGAAGGAGAAGGAGAAGGAGAAGGAGAAGGAGAAGGAGAAGGAGAAGGAGAAGGAGAAGGAGAAGAAGGAGAAGGAGAAGGAGAAGAAGGAGAAGGAGAAGGAGGAGGGAAAACAGAGGGGGAAGGGACAAAGAGAGAAAAGGGGTAGGAGAGACAGAGACAGATGGATGGATGGACAGAGACAGAAAGACACACAGAGAGAAAAACTCTGTTAATGATGTAGTGGGAAGAACATCTGGATTTGGATTTGGACCCAGGAAGACTTGAGATTAAATTCTGACTCAGAAACTAAAAGGCTAAGAAAGAAAGAAAGAAACTAAAAGGCTGTGTGCCCCTGGGCAAATCTCTTAACCTCTCTGAGCCTTGGTTGCCTCACCTGTAAAATGCAAGAGTTTCCACCGGCTGGCCTCTAAAGTCCCTTCCAGCTCTACCTTTAGGATGCTATGGGGTGGGGGGGGGGGGAGGGAGCTAGGTGGTGCAGTGGATAGAGCACCAGCCCTGGAGTCAGGAGTACCTGGGTTCAAATCCGGCCTCAGACACTTAAACACTTACTAGCTGTGTGACCCTGGCCAAGTCACTTAACCCCAATTGCCTCACTAAAAAAAAAAAAAAGAAAAAGAAAAAAAAAGGATGCTATGGATCCCCAATTTGACACTTAATGGTTGCGTGGTCTTGGGAAAGCTCTGCTCACCTCTCTGAGCCTCAGTTTTTTTCATTTGTATAAAGGGGCTGATAATATGTACCTTCCCTCCGTCACACAGGTAAGGGATGCAGTCTGTGAACCTTGATGTTCTATAGAAATGGGAGTTATGATTATGAGGGAGCCATGAGCTATACAAATAACTATAATGCAAGATGGTACATGATGTCCCAGGTAGCTGGGTTAACAGGAAGATTCTGTTTGGCCCTAAGGGCAGAACTGGGAGCAGGGGGGAGGGGAAGGAAGGTTGCACAGGGGGTAGTTTTAGGCTTGTTTTCAGCCAAGATTTCCTAACCATTAGGGCTCTCCAATGGCACTTGCCATGTGCCAGGATACAAAGAAAGGTCTGTGCCAGTCCCTGCTCTCAAGGGGCTCACAGTCTGATGGGGGAAGATAACAAGCAAATATAGCCAGATACAAGCAAGATACACAGAAGATAACACTGGAGAGAATCAGCAGAGGCAGCTAGGTGGTGCGGTGGATAGAGAACCAGCCTTGGATTCAGGAGGACCTGAGTCCAAATCCGGCCTCAGACACTTGACACTTACTAGCTGTGTGACCCTGGGCAAGTCACTTAACCCTCATCACCCCACCAGACAGAGACAGAGACAGAGACAGAGACAGAGAGACAGAGAAACAGAGAGAGACAGAGACCGAGAGAGAGTGAGAGAGACAGAGAGAGACAGAGAGAGAGAGAGAGAGAGAGAGAGAGAGAGAGAGAGAGAGAGAGAGAGAGAGAGAGAGAGAGAGAGAACTGGCAAATGAGAGGAACTAGAAGGGAGAGGGATTAGGAAAAGGCTTCTCAGAGAAGGTGAGACCTGAGAAGCTAGGAGGCAGAGAGGAGAAAGGAGAGTTTCAGGCATAGGGGGCATAGGAGGAAGTGCCCAGAGGCCAATGTCACTGGATCAGAATCCATGGGTGAGAGTGGGGGGAGGGGGCCATGAGTGTAAGCAGAGGTTGGATGGCTACTTGTTGGGTAGGTTGTGCAGAAAATCCCTGTTCAAGTAGGGGCTGGACTAAAGACCTCTGAGGTTCCTTCCAGCCCTGAAGTTCTTTGATAGGTCTTGTCTCTCTTCATTTCTCTGAGGGTCTCACAGAAGGACTGGTGAAGTTGCCTGGATACCTGAGGGCAGGGGGTCAAAGGGCACCTATCCATCCTGGAAATTATAGTCTAGAGAGGAGAACCGACCTCCTCCCCTCCTCACACCCCTGTAGGTATACCCATCAGGAGTATGGGAACTCCACGCAGGGCTGTTATTGTCTGACCTTCAAATTATAGGGATCCTGACTGATAATCTCTTCTTTTTTTTTTTTTTTACAAGTTGCTTTGGGATTCCCATGAATCATCCTGGGGAATTAAGGGGTCAAGATCCTGTTGTCCTCTTTTTCAGATATAAGGCATCAGGAACAAGTAAAATGGGCACCGTTAAGCCAGAATCATGGCATCTTCCCTCACTTCTCTTGTGCATACCATGAGCTCTCTGAGCAGCTGGCTCCCATTTGCTGTTCCTGTGCTCAGTACAGTGCCTGACATACAACAGGAGCTTAATAAATACTATTCAACTGACTGACAAACCATATCCCCAGTGAAGACAAACACATAGGAAGAGGAGGCTCAGGGTTCAACCCTTATGGGTGCTGCTTTTACTCCGCTCTTCTGACTCAACTGGCTTCTAACCCACACTCACCCTCAGCACATTTTCTCAACTGAGTCAGGAAATATGGGTTTGAGTTCCAGCTATGACATTTCACTTAAAGCTAGAAAAGGGAGTTTAGAGGCCAACAAATCCAAACCCCACATTTTACAGATAAAGAAACTGAGGCTGAGATAAATCAAGTGACTTGTCCATGGTCACACAGCTAGTAAGTGTCTGAGGGAGGATCTGAATTCAGGCATTTCTGGCTCCAAACCCAGTGTTCTATCCACTGCTCTCTATATGCTTCACAGAGACTCAGTTTCCTTCTTGGTAAAATACATTTATCCTGTTTATAGCTTGTTTATATGTAGCTGTTTGCACGTTGCCTCCCTTATCATACTGGGAACTCCCTGAGAGCCTCTCTTTGTGTTCCCTGAGCTTAGCATAGTGCCTGATACAGAGCGGGCGCTTAATGAATGACCATTGATTAGCTGTCTAGCTGAAAAGAGTTGTTCCGGGGTGTTTGTAAACTTACAGCATTGTAGAAAAGGGAGCCATTGTTATATTCCTCCAAATAAGCCAGACCCTTTACTACCAATGGATTCTTTTAAGTACTCTGGCATCCTTGCTCAGCTGCTCTGGATTTGCCGGGGAATCCCTAGCATACAACCCAAAGAATCATTTCATCTTCTCCCTTCACCTTCCAGAGGCCCCAGTTTCCTCATCTGTAAAATGAGGGAGTTGCATTCAGTAACCTTTGAGATTCCTTTTGACTCTAGATCTGTGGTCTCATGAGCCTATGTACATTTCCTTCTCTCTATGAGACATATTAAAGCCTGTGGAATGGTTGGATCAAAATTTGCTTAAAGCAGAGGATGCTTATGGGCATTTAAATGTCAAATGGAGGAGTTTCCAATTTTTTCCTTTTGCCAGTGGTCCTGACTTTTGTCTTGCCACTGCACTCCTATGACTCTGGAGGAGAAGGTGAGGCTGATGACTTTGCACAGCCCTGCCTCACTTAAGCCCAATTCACTCTCCTGAAGGACATTGGTCCTCTTTGAGAATGAAGGATGAAC
Organism: Dromiciops gliroides; assembly: GCF_019393635.1. NCBI lineage: Eukaryota > Metazoa > Chordata > Mammalia > Microbiotheria > Microbiotheriidae > Dromiciops > Dromiciops gliroides. The sequence goes on along the minus strand of NC_057863.1, from coordinate 617,627,352 downwards.
AACAACAGAAGAGTTTCACTTTTATCCTAGAGGTACTAGGGAGCCTCAGATGTTTTTGAGTTGCAGAGTGATGGGGTTAGAGCTGTACTTTAGGAGAGTCACTTTATTGACTGCGTAGGGTATGGACTGGAGTAAGAAGAGATTTGAAGAAGGAAGACCAAATAGGAAGATATTGAAATGAGACCTGAACTCAGGTGGTTGCTATATGGGAGGAGATAAGAAGACATATGTGGGAGATATTGAAAAGATGGAAATGACAGGATTTAAGAAATGATTGGATATGTGTGGTGAGGGAGACAAAGAAGATACCAAGGGTACAAAATTGGGTGACTGAGAGGATGCTGTTGCTCTTGACACCAATAGGAAAGTTAGAGGGAAGTTTGGAAGAGTGGGTTTGGGAGTAAAAATATGAGTTCTGTTCTGGACGACTTGAGTTTGGGATGACTACAGGGCATCCTGTTAGAAAGATCTCTAGACAATTAGTTGGTGATTCAAGGTGGAGGAGGAAAGAGAAACTACAGCTCTCTATATAGATCTGGGCACCATTTGCATAAATGATATTGTATCCTTGCATAAATGATAATTGTATCCTTCAAAGCTCAGCTTCCAGGTGTAAGTGATCTCTTCTCAGTTGGGTGTTGGGTTCCCTATGCATCCACTTTGGTCTCTTTAGACAACTTTCCTTTTTCCTTCCCATCAAAATTGTTTCTCTTCTTGTCTCCATAGTTTTCTTATTGAGAGCTTCCCATTCCTTCTGGGATGCTTCCTCTGTAGAATTTTAGTTCACAAGTTCTTATATTTCCTCTAAACTCTTTGGAATCTGTTTTACCAAATCTAAGATGCACACTAGACAATTCCTAGCTTCCATCTCTTTCTTTCCCTATCACATACTCGAAAATGATGTGGTCACTTCTCCAAGATTCCTATCATTTCTTCTCTGGCAACCAGTTTCTATCAATAAGAATCAAATTCAGAATAGAGCTCCCCCTTGTTAGCTCCTCCACCTTTTGAAGGCCCGAGTTATCATTAAGACAGGTCAAGAAATTATTACCTCTTCTGCTTTGGGCAGAGGGTAAACCCCAGTAGGTATCTAGATATTTGAAGTTTCCTGTCCTTGTTATACCATACCTGTCTCTATGCCAGACTTGCAATCTAATTCCCAAACTCTTCATCTATTTCATCTTTCTGTCCAGGTGGACTATAGTTTACTTAGACGACAAGACTGCTTCTGTTTTTGTCTCCAGTGACCTTTATTTGGATATTTTCCATCAGGCTCTTTCCTCTGGGTCCCCTATTTCATCATATGAATATATTTTCTTCATATGGTACACTACCCCCCTCCACATGCAGTGTTTCTTTTGAACAAGGTCTATGCTTCCAGAATAAAATTCCCACTCTTATCCAGCTAAGTTTCAATGACACATATGAGGCCAAATTTCCTTGAGTTAAGATTTCTAGTTCATTTTATTTGTTATTCATAATAAGTGACACACATATATAACCCATATATATATGTAAAGTATGTATGTATAGGTCAGAGTATATATGCATATGTGCATATATACATGTAATGTGTATATGAGCATGTGCATAAACAGTTATATGCAACAAGTAAAGTTCTTTATCATCATAGGTGCTTAATTAATGTTGGTTGAATTGAAAAGAGAGGGAGAGATTAGGTTGGGGATTGGGATGAAGTTTGACCATGCTCCCATTTCCTTTCCTACCATTTCAGTATAGCTCCTCAAATCCACTATAGTCCCCATTTAACTGATCCATGAGGGATGGGAATGTCCCATGGCAGAAGGGAGAGGGTTGGATGATGCAGGTAGGGAGAACTGGGACAGCAGGGAAAAGGCAGCATGATATATTTCTTGAGGGTTCTTAACCTTTTTTTTTCAATTATGGACACTGTTAGCAGCCTCATAATGATTAATAATAATAATAGCAACTATAATAATTTTGTCGTTATTCAGTCATTTCAGTTGTGTCTAACTCTTCATGACCCCATTTGGTGTTTTCTTGGCAAAGATACTGGGATAGTTTGCCATTTCCTTCTCCAGCTCATTTTACAGATGAAGAAACTGAGGCAAACAGGGTTAAGTGACTTGTGCAGCGTCACACAGCTAATGAGTGTCTAAGGTCAGATATGAACGCAGATCTTCCTGACTCCAGGTCCGGGCAGTCTATCCCCTGCACCACTTAGCTGCCACACCGCCTGTCTCCAAAAATTTCTAAAAGTATAAGGCTTGAAGGGACCCAACAGAACATGAAATCCTTTGGCCTTCCAATCTTTTTGGCCCACACCAAGCATTCTTTGCTCCAAGGAATCAGACACACTAAACTTTTAAACTGGCATTACCACGAGTGAGTCAGAAGACTCAGATCTGCCCAATCTGCCCCCACATAAGAGTTGCCACTTTGTCAAACTCATTATAAGTTCAAGGTCAGACTGGTTTTGTGAGTGGTGCCTACACATAATAGGCAAATTTGTTAATTTTGCAAACACTATACTTCTACTTACTGAGATAGGAGAGAGCAGGAAGACGCCAACATAGAAGTATGGGTTATTCAGAATTGAGAGAGTCCTTGCTAGCTAAGACTAAGTCTTAGGATGAAAAGCAAGGATTCTCTTTGCTATGGCAGGATGTAGGAGGAGGAAGACTTTCTGGGGCTGGGAGCTCCATGCTGGGCAGGATCTGAGAACAGCCTTAAGGACTTAAGGGTTTCTTCTATAATGTTGCCCATACCTCACCATGACACCCTTGGCCTATTGTCTCTCCTACCCCTTAGCCCCCAGTAAACTTGGCCAACTAATCAACAGCTAAGCACCCAAGGGCTGTTCACAGAATGGGAGAGGTCTGGATCTGAGTCCATTTTTAAAAGATCTGGAGCGGGGCAGCTAGGTGGTGCAGTGGATAGAGCACGGGTCCTGGATTCAGGAGGACCTGAATTCAAATCCAGCCTCAGACACTTAACACTTACTAGCTGTGTGACCCTGGGCAAGTCACTTAACCCTCATTGCTCCGCAAAGATAGATAGATAGATAGATAGATAGATAGATAGATAGATAGATAGATAGATAGATAGATAGATAGATGAAGGAAGGAAGGAAGGAAGGAAGGAAGAAAGAAAGAAAGAAAGAAAGAAAGAAAGAAAGAAAGAAAGAAAGAAAGAAAGAGAGAGAGAGAGAGAGAGAGAGAGAGAGGGAGGGAGGGAGGGAGGGAGGAAGGAAGGAAGGAAGGAAGGAAGGAAGGAAGGAAGGAAGGAAGGAAGGAAGGAAGGAAGGAAGGAAGGAAGGAAGGAAGGAAGGAAGGAAGGAAGGAAGGAAGGAAGGAAGGAAGGAAGGAAGGAAGGAAGAAGTAAAAATTTTTTAAAAAATGATCTGGAGGTTTCCGTGGACTTCATTCTTAAAATGAGTCAACAGTGGGACATGGAAGTCAGAGAAGTTAATGGAATCTTGAGCTGTGTGCATAGAGGCAGGCTGGCCACCACAAGGGGAGTCTAGCACCAGCTGGACCACTGCTTTGCCAGGTATGCGATAGGGTGACTTTAGAGCAGTGTATGGGTTGAATTAGCTGGCTGTGCAGATTCCTTCCAATTCCTCAATTCTGCTACTCCTACTCAAACGACATCAGGAATACCGGGTGTCCTAAAAAAAAAACAAAACCAACAACAAAAAACAAACCCTCAGTACATTTTAAAATGTCAATATCAGTAAGACTTCTGGGACACCTTGTATCATTCAGTTCAGTCTTGGGTACCACATTTTAGGAAGGACCATCGACAAACTGAAAAATTAAGAGGAAGGCAACTAGTCTGGGGAGGGGACTGGAAATAGAGAAACTGGAGATGCTTGTCCTGAAGAAGAGAAGACCAAGCTGGTTAATGATAATGATGATGATAATAATGAATAACAATAGTAACAATAACAACTTCCTTGTACTTTGTTGTTATTCAGTTGTTTTAGTCATGTCTGACTCTTTGTGACCCCATTTAGAGTTTTCTTGGCAAAGATACTGGAGTGGTTCACCATTCCCTTCCCTAGTTCATTTTACAGATGAGGGAACTGGGGCAAACAGGGTTAAGTGACTTATCCAGGGTCACATAGCTAGTCTGAGGCTGGATTTGAACTCAGGAAGACTCATCTTCCTGACTCAAGGTACTCTGGCACCACCTAGTGGCCCTCCATGGATCTGATGACCCTAAAAGAAGATTAAAAGAGGACATGGACAAGCAGGGAAATGTGTTGGCATTATCATATTAAATTTAACACGTGTATATTAAGCTCACAGTTTCCTATAAAACCATCTTTTTCTGCTCTTTCTTTTTGGATGTTGTATGTTGATATTTTTTACATCCATAATAAGGAAAAAATTAAAAAGAAACAAAATACTTTATATTCCGCAGTGTTGAGAGGTTAGCACAGTCATATAAAGTATCCTTATCCCCATTTTATTGATGAGGAAACTGAATCTCAGAAAAGGGAAGTGATTGGCTTGGGTCACCAAGTTAGTTTGAAGAGAATTCAAGTCTCCTGACTCCCAGACTACTGCTCATTCCATTAGAGATCAATGCCTTGAAGACAAAGTTATCAATGGGGTACACAGCAGAGAGAGTGCCAGCTGAGAAGACCTGGGTTCAAATCCCTCCCCTTACACTTACTCTTTTTTTTGTGTGAGGCAATGAGGGTTAAGTGACTTGCCCAGGGTCACACAGCTAGTAAGAGTCAAGTGTCTGAGGTCAGATTTGAACTCAGGTCCTCCTGAATCCAGGGCCGGTGTTAACACTTACTCTTTATATGACCTTGGGCAAGTCATGAAACCATCCTTGGCCTCGATGATTTCATCTGTAAGATGAGGTTGGACTAGATAGGTGATGAGATAGAGTGAAAGTCAGTTACAAAATAGAGTTGGTGGGGGCAGCTAGGTGGTGCAGTAGATAAAGCACTGGCCCTGGATTCAGGAGTACCTGAGTTCAAATCCAGCCTCAGACACTTGACTCTTACTAGCTGTGTGACCCTGGGCAAGTCACTTAACCCCCGTTGCCCCGCAAAAAAACCCAAAACAAAAAAACAAAATAGAGTTGGTTTGATGTGGGAACTGAGAGAACCATTCAGATTTTAGCTAATGAACACGATTTATCTTGTGCTGCCACATGTATTATTCCTTATCTTCTTGTTTTTCTGTAGATCATCCACGGGAAACTGGATGGTATAAGCCATCTATTGCCTCACAAATGCAGGTGGATGCAATTAATCAGCATCTCTCAATTCTGGCAAAATACCTTGAAACCTACTTGCCCCATCCCACCTTGACCGAAACTCACTCTTCCCCCATTCCAATTTAGAAAGCCTCTAAGCTTTCTTCCAATTAGAAATCAGATTAATTGTGTGTCTTGGTCTGTATTCTGTTTGCTGTTTTCTTTTAACTAATTGCTCTTATCTGATTTATTGTTTTTAATACATAAAACTCTGTCTCACTCTGTAGCCAGGGTCTTTGGACTGATTGGGGAGTCCACTGACCCATTTATTATGCCTGTTTTACTAATAAATCACATAGCTCAGAATGTGTTTCCTCAGCTACTAGAAATTATCCATCACATGGGCTCTGAGGTCTCTTTCCAGCTCTGTGATCCCATAGTAGTCTTCAGGTAGTTGAAGGGCCATTGCATAGAAATGAGATTGAACTTGTCTTGCTTGGCCCCAGAGAGAAAACAAGAAGCAGTAAATCGAAGTTACAGGGAAAATGTCCAAATAATGCGAGCTGCTCCAAAATGGACTAGGCAAGTTCTTACCAGGCTTCTTGTTCAAGTGGAAGATGGATGACTGCTTGTTAGGGATGGTCCGTAGTCTTTATGAAGCTTTTCTGGACCCTCTCCTCTTAGCTACTAGTGCTAGTCTCCCCTAAATTACCCTCTCTTTTGTCTATACCTCCTTCTATTTATACTTGTTGTCTTCCCTTGGCTAGACTGTAAGCAACCTGAGGGCAGGATTTGTTTCATTCTTGTTTGTATCCCCAGCAACTGGTTATGATGCCTTGCATGTACTAGGCACTTAATAAATGCTTGTGGGTCAATTGATCAAAGCTGTTCAGGTGCAGCTTGGATTGGCTACTCTCTAAGACCTTTGCCACCTCTCCAGAATCTCCCATCATCCCCTATCCCTTTCAGGTCTGTACCAGAGGGCACAGAGACCTTTGAAGTCTATGGCACGCCAGGTGTGGACATCTACATCTCCCCAAACAGGGAGGCTTCGAGGGAACGGGCCAACACCAGGAGGTGGCACTTCAACACGGGGCTTGAGATCATCGTCGTCATGAACTCGCCAAGCAATGACCTGAATGATAGTCACGTAAGTGGGTCCTTTACACCAAAGGTGAGATTCAGCGGAAATGCTTGAGTGGCTGGGATCCCCCAACTCAATCACTGAGTAGCTTTCAATGAGATACTTCCTCTCTTTGGGCTTGTTTCCTTTGTTCGTTTGTAAAATGAAGGTGGGCCAAGGGCAGCTAGGTGGCGCAGTGTATAGAGCACCGGCTCTGGATTCAGGAGGACCTGAGTTCAAATTCTGCCTCAGACACTTAACACTTACTAGCTGTATGACCCTGGGCAAGTCACTTAACCCCAATTGCCCTGCAAAAAACAAAATGAAGGTGGGCAAAATCGATTAATTCCAATGTCCTTCTCATTTCTGACATTCTATGCTCTCTGACCACTCTAACCTGTCATATTCTATGATCTTAGCATCATACCTTAGGTTTCTCTCCCTAGGGCCATGCAAGGCCCTACCACTTTTTTTTTTTTTAGTGAGGCAATTGGGGTTAAGTGACTTGCCCAAGGTCACACAGCTAGCAAGTGTTAAGTGTCTGAGGCCGGATTTGAACTCAGGTACTCCTGACTCCAGGGCCGGTGCTCTATCCACTGCGCCACCTAGCTGCCCTGGCCCTACCACTTTTAACCTCCTCTTACCCAAAGCCCAACACCACTTAGCACAGTGCTAGGCACACAATCGGGTTTTGTAGCTCAAAGGAGAGAATCCTGGTTGAGTGCTCTAGGCATCTAAGCTCTAGACCTGGGTCTTTGGGCCTCCCATTGTCCTTCCCCTCTCACCTCTGAATCCCAGCGCTGAATCATTCCTCTTTTTTTGATAACTGTTGTGGTGTCTATTTTGTGAGGCCTGAACACAACCCCATCCTGCCCTTGGATTTGGCCCTACTAGAACAAAGGCTACCTCCCTCGGCTGCTGGCTCCCAGGGTGGTCAGTGGCTGCAGCTGGTGGCCATGGCTCAGGGACCATCTCTTTCCACAGGTTCAGATCTCCTACCACTCCAGGGATGAGCCCCTTGCCCTGGCCTATGCTGTCCTCTACCTCACCTGTGTAGGTAAGTGATGAGGGGGTGACGATGATGGTCCTGGCCAGCTCCTCAGAGTGGACAGAAATGGGGCAGCCTCAGTGCATTGTCCTAAAAACCCCAACTGGGTCTAACCCTTAACAGCCATATTTCAGCCCCTCAATAGACACAACTGCAGACATGGGGCCTTGCAGTGAGGCCAATCGATCGTAGTCCATCCATGCCTGCCCATCCTCTTGGCCATGTCTTCCTGGCAAAGATCCAAGTATCATGATGCCTAGCCAGAAGGGTCCTTTCCAATGTCCACTAGAGTCAAAAGAGTACTGGATGAAGACCTAGGAGATCTGGGTTTGAATCTCACCTCCCATTCTTTCCTGGATACCTGATCATGAGCAGATCTACTCAGCTGTCTGAGGTCCTGTTTTCTCATCTGTAAAATGGGAAATTTAGGGAGTCAGTAACATGTAGTGAGCAGACAGCTGGCCTCAAAGTCAGGAGTGCCTGGGTTTAAGACCTGCTTCTGACACATACTGGCTGTGTGAGCAAATCCCTTAACATCTCAGTGATGGTGGTAGCTCTCCGGGATGCCACAGTGTTGTATTGGTGCATTGAGGGAGGAAATTTCTCACTGGGAGTTCCCTCTGCCAAAGAAATCACAGATCTGGTCTAAAAAGAAATGACTCTGCTTAATTCAGTTTTTTGTAAGCTGTAAAAGTCTATGGGGGCAGCTAGATGACGCAGTGGATAGAGCAGCGGCCCTGGAGTCAGGAGTACCTGAGTTCAAATCCGGTCTCAGACACTTCACACTTACTAGCTGTGTGACCCTGGGCAAGTCACTTAGCCCCAATTGCCTCACTAAAAAAAACAAACAAACAAACAAAAAAAGTCTATGGGCATGTAAATTATTGTCAAAAAGCCAGTCCACACTTACTAGCTGTGTGACCCTGGGCAAGTCACTTAACCCCAATTGCCTCACACACACAAAAAAAGCCAGTCCAACCTACTAGACCCATAGGGCAGAGCTAGGGTGCACCATAGCATATAGAGTGCCTGGCCCGGAGTCAGGAAGACTTGTTCATAAGTTCAAATTTGGCCTTAATCACTTACTAGCTATGTGACCCTGGCCAAGTCACAGCACCTTGTTTGCCTCAGTTTCCCCACATGTAATATGAGCTGGACAAGGAAATGGCAAACCACTCCAGTATCTTTGCCAAGAAAACCCTTAAATGGGGTCACAAAGAGTTGGATATGACTGAACAACAAAATTAATTTTCTAGGTGGCTCATTCATTTATTCATTCATTCATTCACTCATTCATTCATTTATCCATTGAAAAATAATTGAGTATGGGATGGTGGAAAGAAGGCTTACACTTGCACCCAAGAGAACTGGGTCTGAATCCTGGGCTCTAATGCTTACTTAGCTATAAAATTCTGAGCAAGTTCCCTTCCCCAGTGTGAGCTTATGTACAGCCAGAGTTTTTTTTTTCCAGGAAAGCATTGAGAGGGGTTGCAGGGGACAGTGGAAAGAGCTTTGGCTTTGGAGCCTTGGGTCCTGGCTTTGAATGCCAGCTCTGTGTGATCCTAGGAAAGTCATGGCTTCCTTGGGACTCAGTTTCCCTTATCTGTCAAATGAGAGCATGGAACTACATGATCTCTGAGGTCGCTTCTAGCTTTGACCCTCTTAGAAAAATCAATCCACTAAGAAGCAGTCTCCGTGGGCACCTGCCACCTATGGCCTGCTCCTGGGGGCCGATGACCAGCCTGGGGCAGGCCCGGAGTGCTTTGGAGCCCTGTCCTGACTCACCCCTCTTTTTTTTGCAATGGTGCAGACATCTCTCTGGACACCGACATGAATTGTGATGGCAAAGTAGAGAGGAACTACGTGGACAAGGTACTTAGTCACTTCTCAGGCACAGCCATGGCAGATGGTGCAAAGGGCCTGGTCAGAATGGAAATTGAAGCTAGATTTGGTGTGGACAAAGTGCAAAGGGCCTTGAATGCCAGATGAAGAGGTCTAGATTTGATCCCATAAATTCTGGGGAGCCATGAATGGTTCTTGAGCAGAAGAGTGACGCAATAATAGTGGCTTTTGGGGAGTGAATTGGAAGGGGTGTGTGTGTGTGTGTGTGAAATCTTGGAGGAAGGCGTTGTTGTATTCCCAGGAGAGAGGGCATAGGGTTTGGAGAGTGAGGGGCTCACCCCATTGATGAACTATACTTTATTATTGTCAGAGGCAATGGGTATGGGGACCTGCTGGACATGGAGCAGTGCTCTTGGTGAACTGTGACCGGGATGACCTCACCTGTGGTGACAGAGATAACTGTGACAAATGTGTGTGCTGCCTTGAAGGTACAACCAACGATTCCTGGCCAGAAGACATGAAAGAGGGGCAGCTAGGTGGTGCAGTGGATAGAGCACTGGCCCTGGATTCAGGAGGACCTGAGTTCAAGTCCGGTCTCAGACATTTAACACTTACTAGCTGTGTGACCCTGGGCAAGTCACTTAACCCCAATTGCCTCACAAAAAAACCCAAAAACCCAAAACCAAAAACCCAAAAAAAAAAAAAAAGAAGACATGAAAGATTAGCTGGGAGCCAGCGGGGTGGGCTGACCTTGGCCCTGGGTGCAGGGAGGGCTCTTGATGTGGCTCCTCAGGCCATAATGTTACATTTTACCTATTGCTATCATCCCTTAGCCTGAGGTCTGATTCTATAAGAGAAGAAATTCCCCAATGTCTTGGGGCATCATTTGCAGCATGTAGGTGACCACCAATTTCATGTATTCATGGGCCAGTATTAGATCACATCCTACCAGTTTAGTCAAACTAGAGATCTGGATTCTAGTCCTGGCTCTGCTATTAACTCGCCTATCGACTTTGAGTCAATAACTTAGTTTCTCCAGGCCTCAGTTTTCTCATTTGTCAAATTAGATTAGAGAACTTCTGAGGTCCCTCTAGTTTTGAGTCCTATAATCCAGTGACTTAGGATCATAAGACCTTAGTTTTATAACTGGAAGAAGCCTCAGAATTCTTGTAGCCTAATTCCTTCTTTTTTTTGGATAAGGAAATTGAGACCTAGAGAGATGACATGGTTGATTTGAGGTCACACAAAGAATTGTTGTCAGAGCTAAGACTTGCACCTAGGCATCTGAATTCCCAGCTCTAGGCTCTATCCTGCACACAGTTACTGTTGCTTGTGGTCCAAGACCCAAGGGAGGAGGTGGAACAAGTCTTGGAGATGAGGGTGGAGGGAGGCCATTAGAATGCGGCAGCTGGGCTGGTAGGAGTGTGTGTGGGCCTGAGCCACCATTTGCCTCTGGATCCTCAGACCTGGGGGACATGTCACTCATGATCCTGAAGACCCAGGGCCCTACCGCCCTCTTTGATGACCACAAGCTAGTTCTCCACGTCTCCAGTGCTGATGCAGAGAGGGCTCGAGTCTTCCATGCCTGTGGTGAGTCAGTCCCCTCACTGCTTCCAGCAGGGCCACCATCACCAAGAGAGATGCCCACTGAACAGTGCTTCCTATGGTGGGGATGGGATGCATGGAAACATGCACACTGTCTCCTCCAATGTCCTTGTAAGCAAAGGAATAGCTGGTGGGGAAGGGTGCTCCTGAATCTTAGCAGTGAAAGGTCCTCAGAAGTCGCCTACTCCAAGCTAGACCCGAGCAACAATCTCTTCTGCAGCATCCCTGAAAATGGTCATCCAGCCTCTGCTGGAAGACCCCCAGCAACGGGGACTCACTTTCTCCAAAGGCAGCCCATTCAGATTTCAGACAGCCATCACTGTTTTTCTTAATATCGAGCCAAAAACTGTCTCTCTGCAACCCCCACCCATTGCTTCAGGCAGGACAAAGTGCATCTTTCTTCCACATGACAGGACTTTGGTACTTAAGGACAGGGGTTAAGTCTCTCTTTCCCCCGAGGCCTCACCAGGCTAAACATCTTTGTGTGGGTCAGAGATTTTCTCTAGACAAAGCCAAGAGAGGCATCATGATAGAGTACAGGGCAATGTATTTGGAATGAGAGGATGCAGGTTCAAATTTTACCTCTGTCCGTTACTACTTGGGTGACCTTAGCCAAATGACTTCAGCTTCCTGGATCTTGGTTTCCTCATATGTGAAATAAAGGGGGGGCAGCTAGGTGGTGCAGTGGATAGAGCACTGGCTCTGGAGTCAGGAGTACCTGAGTTCAAATCCAGCCTCAGACACTTAACACGTACTAGCTGTGTGACCCTGGGCAAGTCACTTAACCCCAATTGCCTCACTAAAAAAAAAAATAAAAAAAAAAAATAAAGGGATTCCAGACCTAAATCTGTGGTTCGATAATTCCTGCCCTCAAGAAGCTTACATTCAGGGGTGGCTAGGTGGCGCAGTGGATAGAGCACTGGCCCTGGAGTCAGGAGCACCTGAGTTCAAATCCGACCTCAGACACTTAACACACACTTACTAGCTGTGTGACCCTGGGCAAGTCACTTAACCCCAATTGCCTCACTAAAAAAAAAACCAACAAAAAACAAAACAAAACAAAGACGCTTACATTCTATCGAGGGGCTACAGCATGTTCACAGAGAAGGGAGAGAGCATTAGCAAACTGGGGGTGTCAAGGAGGGCTTTATAGAAGAGAAGTCCTCCGGGCTGGGCGGTGGAGGACGGTAAGGACAATGGCGTGATGGGGTCATAAGGGCTTTGGCACTGTAGTCACAGGGCTTGATGCTCAGCATCTGCGTGAGCCTGGCCAAGCCACTTCAACACTCCGGGCTTCCATTCCTTCATCTGTAAAATGAAGAGGTTGGGAGGCAGACAGCCTTAGAAGACCCTTCTTGCGCTAAATCCATGAGGGAGCCATGCTGGATATGGTGGATGAAGAGTGGAGAGGACAGCTCTGGGGTTATGAACCTGGGGGCCTGGAAGGATGGTGGTGCCAATGAGGGGGTTTCTAGGGTCTCAGTCGCCTGTGTTGGTTTGGGCTCAGGCTTGTTCTACTTCTTGGCACACACAGCAAGTACCAATGGGGAAGCAAGAAATGATGAGGTCTAGGTCAAGTCTAGCCTGTCGCTGCCTCTCTGGATGGTACCAGCTCATATTTTTTGCAGTTCCCATCCTTAGGGAAGAGTACTAGGGGTCAGAGGATGGCAAGAAGCCCCTTCTGCCTTCTAGGAGAAGGACTTCCGCCTGTCTCTAGCTCTGTAAGAGATGGATAACTTCCTCCTCCCTTTCACCCCCTATGTCCCATCCACCCCTCCAGGTCCTGAGGACTCATGTGAAGCCTACAGATATGTTCTAGGGCCAAACAAGGTGTCCTATGTGGTTCCTCGCTTCAATGGGGATGAAGAACGGTTCTATGTTGAAGGACTTTCCTTCCCTGATGCCGGCTTCTCTGGCCTTATCACCTTCCATATCACCTTGTTGGATGACTCCAATCAGGTATGTGGGGTGGGGGACACACAGCACTGGGCATTGATGTTGGGCATCATGGGTAAAGAAGGAAAAGGGTCGTGCTCCCAAGGCCATTGGATATAACATGGGCGTGGAAATGAGCCAGTAGAGCTGGGCCATCTCTTCAGAGATGGCGCCTAGCCCTAGGAATTTGGGTCTCTGATATCCTGACCAGTAGAGCCTCTCCCATTGATGCTCCAAGTATTGGTCAGGTCAGGTATTCTCGAGGGATGCTGGTTTCAGTGTCCAGAGTCCAGTCACAGGATCATTTATGTACATCTTGTCTATGCCTCTCAGAATTATACAGGTGTCAATCTTATCTGCCCTCATCTCCCTTGCCGATCCTGAGCCCTACACTAAGTCTCAGTCTTTCCAGACTCAACCTTCATCTGGCTACCTCCCTATCCCAGCAATCTATGTGTGGGACATTTTGATGGTAGTTGATGTCAATAATCCCAGGGAGGGAACCAACTTCTTTGACACTCTGAGGTTGCCTGTGGTCACCTTATTAAAAGAGAGAGAGAGCCTGAACCTCTAGGCTCAAGCTGGGACCCCCAACCTACACTGCCCATTATAATAGGATGGTTGGAATGTGTATTTAGTGAGAGAAGAGAGCTAAGTGAGATCTTTTAATGGCAAAGAAGTACACCTCTAAGGAGTTTATCTGGGGAATTTTCTCAGTGTTTAGGTTTCCTTGTAGTGTGTGAGTGTGTATCCCTGGGAAAAGTCTCATGCTATGGACTATGCTATAAGCTGCCCGAGTTCTCAGACACAGAGTACACCAAAGGCTAGACAGTGATGACTTCTTTCTTCCGGTCAGTGAGCTCAGTTCAGAGAATACCGGGCCCTGGAAATCCATAGTTCCCCCAACACCTTGATGACCAGGATCTAGCTCAGAATTCCCCCAGGGTTTATCAAGCACTTCTCTTGAAGGATGATTGACTAATGTGGCTTCTCTGATCCTTCCCCATAGGATTTTCCGGAGTCCCCGATCTTCACAGACACCGTGGTATTCCGTGTGGCCCCCTGGATCATGACCCCAAGTACCTTGCCACCCGTGGAGGTGTATGTGTGCAAGTGAGTCTGATGTCAGGAGATGGAGATGGGGGACATAGTTCTCTCTTGCCATTTGGGGGACTCCTGTTGTCTCTCTCTCAGTCCCCTGGGCATGACTTGAGACACCTGACCTTCTGACCTGCCCACAGGGTAAGGAATAACACCCACTTTGTGGAAGCAGTTGCACAATTGGCAAGGAAAGCGGGTTGCAAGCTGACCATCTGTCCCCAGGCTGAGAACCGCAATGACCGCTGGATACAGGTGAGGAGGGGTCTCCGTTACCAAGAGGAAACGTAATGAGTTTGTGGGGCATAAAGATAGAGAAGGATAGTGAGAGGAGGGAGTAAGGGGAGAAAGACACACAGAGACAGACAGAGAGAGGCAGAGACAGGGAGAGAGCAAGAGGCAGAGACAGAGATCACCTGAGGATGCGGGTGGGGCATCCTAAGATCTTTATAAGTCACCTCCATCATCCTTGAGAAAGGGAGGGAGGTCCTTCTGAAGTGGGGGCTTCTAGAGAATAGGAGGGAGGGTCCCTCAGGTCCCCCCAGTTTCAGGCCCCAAGACCTCCTAGTAGATGTTCTTGGCAAATCTGGGGATAAAGACCTAATGATATTCCTAGCTCACACTTATGTGATGCTTTAGGGTTCCTAGAGCACATTTCATTTTCATTCTATTCCCATGAGGTAAATATTATCAATCTTCATTTTACAGAGGAGGAAACTGAGCCTCAGAGAGCTTAAATGACTTATCCGTGTTAACATAGCTAGTATGTGCCAGAGGTGAGATTTGAACCCAGGTCCTGTGGATGCTATGTCCAGGCTTCTATCTGCTGCATGGCCCATTGCCTTGGAATCCCCCAAGTTTGGTGCTCATTGGATTTGTAATCTCAGCTCCACTGGGTGATTTTCACCTTTTGGGACTAGATTGCAAATCGCTGAAAGAGGAGGTCTTAGCCTACCCAGCCAATCCTGCTGCCTGCAGATGTTAGCAGACTGTGAGAACCATGGAGACACCCATTTTGCCCGATCAAAATGTAGTTCCACAACCTAGTTTCCTGCCCACAGTGTGTGTTTCAAAAGTGGTTGTTAACTGAAGGGGGCATCTAGGTGGTGCAGTGGGTAAAGCACCGGCCCTGGATTCAGGAGTACCTGAGTTCAAATCTGGCCTCAGACACTTGACACTTACTGGCTGTGTGACCCTGGGCAAGTCACTTAACCCCCACTGCACCGCAAAAAAAAAAAAAAATTAAAAAGAAATTTTATAACTGACACCAATCACTTTCCTCCCCTCTGAAAAATGAGGGGTTAGACCAAATGTTCTTGAAACCCTTTTCTGGCAAGTCATTTGCTTCTTGGAGCCTCAGTTATCCCACCTGTAAAATGGAAGTAATGATATCTGCTCTGCCTCCTTCACAGAATTGATGGGAGAAAATTACTCTGTAAATAATAGAAAGGGGAGCTTCAAACCAATTAGGAAACCCTGGAGGGGTCTGCAAGTGTGAGGGAATAACCAAAGATCCAGAAAGTCATAATGATAATAATTTAAGTACCTGTTTCTTCAGATGACACAGTAGATAGAGCACTGGGTTTGGAATCAGGAAGACTCACCTTCCTGAGTTCAAATCCTGCCTCAGACACTAGCTGTGTGACCGTGGGCAAGTCACTTCACCCTGTTTGCCTCAGTTTCTTCATCTGTAAAATGATCTGGAGAAGGAAATGACAAATCGCTCCAGTATCTCTGCCAAGAAAACCCCCAGTGGGGTCAATGGAGAGTCAGACATGACTGAAAAACAACTGAACAGCAATAATCTGTTTCTTCACAGGATGAGATGGAATTGGGATATATCCAAGCTCCACACAAGACTTTCCCTGTGGTCTTTGACTCCCCACGAAATGGAGAACTTCAGGACTTTCCCTATAAAAGGATCCTGGTGGGTAGCACCTTCCCAATCTTCATGTTTATTATTCCTAACTAAGACTTAGCTTGGGGGCCCTTAGAACACAGAATGTCAGAGCTGGGAGGGCCCTGAGAACCCAGAATGTTAGAATTGAGAGGGCCCTTAGAACAAAGAATGTCAGAACTGGGAGGGCCCTTAGAACACAGAATGTCAGAGCTGAGAAGGATCTTAGAACACAGAATGTCACAGCTGGGAAGGGCCTTAAAACACAGAATGTCACAGCTGGGAGGGATCGAAGAACATAGAAGGTCAGAGCTAAGAGGGACTTTAGAATACAGAACGTCAGAGCTGGAGAACCCTCAGAACACAGAATGTTAGAGAAGGGGCTCTGAGAACATAAAAGAGCACTTAGAAATTATCTAGCCAGAGTCCCTAATTAAACAGATATGAAAACTGGGGCCTGTCTAAATGTCCCAAAGAGTTGTGAGAAGAGGAGAAGGGGTCAGGAAGTCCAACTTTTCCTTTCTTCCTGGCTTGTGCCCCTGTGAATAAATCATGTTTCTTCTTTTGGCCTCAGTTTCCCCATCTGCAGAGTGGGTACAATGTCTCCCGTGCCTTCAAGGACCTCCTATGAGCCAGAGAGAGCCAAGAGAGGCTCTGGGACTTCACAAGCATGCTGGGAAATGGGTGTCTGTTGACAGCCATAGCTGCGACCTGAGTTCTTCACTAACTCTGCCCTCTCCCCTTCTGCCCAGGGCCCAGACTTTGGCTATGTGACCAGGGAACCACAGGACAAGTCTGTCAGTGGCCTAGACTCCTTTGGGAACTTGGAAGTCAGCCCTCCCGTGGTGGCCAATGGGAAGGAGTACCCCTTGGGAAGAATCCTGATTGGGGGCAACTTGCCTGGGTGAGAGGGAAAGAGAGGGATTGGGCATCCTGGCATAGAGATCGGAGGAGGGAGCAAGCATTTAGATAGCTCTCACTGTGAGCCAAGCACTATGCTAAGGGATTTACAAAGATTATCTCACTTGATTCTCCCAATAACCCTGTGAGGTAGGAGCTATTATTATCTCCATTTTACATTTGAGGAAACTGAGGCAGGCAGAATTGACCAGGTTTTTATAGTTAGCTAGTAGTTAGGCTTCTGAGGCTGAATTTGAACTCAGGACTTCCAGACTCCAAGCTCAGAGTTCTATCCACTGTGCCACCCAGCTGTCCCCAATGGGAGGGAAAATGCTGGCCAGCTGTGTACCCAGAATGCATTGATTTAATCTTATACTCATTTATTGAATGCCTAATGTGGAATCCTGTGCAAGTGGCTGGGGGAGTTATGGAGTTTAGGAAAGACATAATCCCTGCTCTCTTATAGCATCTTTCCAAGGATGAGTAAGAGCTGTTAACACAGACTAGTTCCCAAAGGACTTTATCCAAATGCTGACCTTACTGTTTTCTAGCTGTGGGACCTTGGTTAAGTCTTTGCACCTCTTCTGCTAAATGGGAGAAGAGGCACCTGGTCTTGTTATGCCAACCTATCGGGTTGTTCAGAGGATCAACCTAGCAAGTGTACATGAAATCAATTTGAAAAGAATAATAGTAACTCATAATTATTTAGTGCCTAAAGGTTTGCAAAGCAATTTGCATCCATCATCTATCTCATCTGAGCTTCCTGATCACCATGGGAGGTAGGTGCTGTTATTATCCTCATCTTACAGAAAAGGAAACTGAGGCCCAGAGAGTTGAATGGACTTGCCTGTGGTCACACAGCCAGTGAGTGTCAAAGGAAGGATTTGAACCCATGCCCTCCTGATATAATCCAGCCCCTGTTGCCCTGAACCATGCTGTAAACTGTGAACTGTCCAAGTGCAGGAATGCACTTATTACTGTGATTCTTATCCTTGGTTGATGTGGGGACCACCCAACCAGCCTTGGTGCAGAACCATGAAGGGAGAGCAAACATCTCCCCAGCCAAGATGCAGAGGCACAATTAGTCCAGCTAGAGCTCTCTGAGAGGCAGCCCTGCATCCTGGATGGGTTCGAGGCTAAGCTCTGGTGTATCTATATGGGCTTTGTGACCCTGGGCCAGTCACTCCCTCGATTCCTCCCAGGAAGCTCTCAAAGGCTATTAACTGATGGAGGAGTTTTCTGTCTCAGTGAAATCGAGGTCCAGTCCATCTTCCTCTCATCTCATACTGAGATCCAGCCTGTTTGGGTAATAATAAGTATTCATTGAACTGAATGGGTCTAGTTCATCGTGGTTAACCAACAGATGCAAATCTTGGCTCCACCACTTTGTATCATGGCACTGGGCTGGACCTGAGTGCCTAGATGGGACCAATGGAGGGTGAGGGGCCCAAATTCAGGCCTGCTTGACTCTCATCTACCTCCCGAGTTCCTTTGGAGCTCTATGAGATTGTTGATCTATTAAATACAAGTAACAACCTGTCTGGACTCCCACAAAAGTCTGTTCTCTTCCAATATCTCATCACAGCTCAAGAACTGTGCCATTGGAATGCAAATATTAGCAAATTTTACCAAGCTAGAAAGGTTTCCAGGTGGTGCGTATGTTGTCTGAGGACCTTCCTTTGCCAAGGGCTGAGACCCTGAGCACCAGTGTGGTTTAGCTGATGGGAGGTGGCCAGGGATAGGCAGGGAGAAGAGGGATGTGTTGGTTGTGGCTAGAATAACTCTTGGAGATCATCTCTATCACAAGTGGAGGGCTGATGAAATCCCACCCTGATGAAATCATGGGTCCTGGGAGCTTTGAATTAATGACCTAGAATTAAACCTAATTAAAGTCACTAAATGAAATTGACTCTGGTCCCTGCCCAGGGGCCAGTTGATCTACAGTGATCCCTCCTGAGTCACCCATCTTGTCAGAGTAAATACTTAGGGTGGATTTGGTGCATGGATCATTTTTTTAGTCACAGAGCTACTTGGTGTATATTCTCAGTAGTGGAATTACTGAGTCAAGGGCTGTGAATAGTTTGGTGATCTTCCTCTAAATTGTTTTCAAGAATGGCTATGCTCATTCATGACTTTCCCAATGATGTTGATCTGTGTACCTATCTTCCTGTAGTCTCTCCAACATCAGCAGTTTCCATCTTTCATCATCTTTACCAGTTTGGTGTATGTGAGGTGAAACTTCAGAGTGGTTTTCATCTGCATTTTTTCTCATTATTTTTTCATATGGTCATTGATCATACACATTTCTTCTGAAAACTGTACATGCCTTTGACCATTTATCTATTGAGAAGTAGTGGGGCAGCTAGGTGGCGCAGTGGATAAAGCACTGGCCCTGGATTTAGGAGTACCTGAGTTCAAATCTGACCTCAGACACATATGACACTTACTAGCTATGTGACCTTGGGCAAGTCACATAACCCTCATTGCCCCACCCAAAAAAAAAAAAAGAGAGAGAGAGAGAGAGAAGTGGTGCTTAGTCTTTGATATCTGGGGCAGTTATTTGGGTCACTTCCGAGTGACATTTTTGTCCACCCTTTTCACTCCAGATCCAGTGGAAGGAGGGTCACACAGGTGGTCCGGGATTTCCTCTATGCCCAGAAAGTTCAGCCTCCCGTAGAACTCTTTGTGGACTGGCTGGCCGTGGGTCACGTGGATGAGTTCATAAGCTTTGTCCCTGCCCCAGACGACAAGGTAAGGGACCCCCAAGAGACATCTTTCATGAGCCCTGGTGGGTCTAGCGGTGCAGTTTCATCTCTTCTGAGACCTTTCCACAGCTTTCTAAAGGGTGGTTTTATGATCATCATTGATTTATATATACATGAACAGTCTTCAAGAGGAACCATGGCACACTGGAATTGGGGGTGAATTTGGGGGTCAGAGGACATGACTTTGCTATTTCTGAGCTGTGTGATTTCGAGTAAAGCCCCTCCCCTCCCTGGGCTCCAGTTTGCTCATCCATAAAGGGCTTGTAAGGTCCCACCCAGTTCTCTAATACTGGATCCTTAAAATTGGCTCTGCTATTTACCAAATGTATATTTGTAGGTAGAGTCACTTGGCTTTTCTAGGTCTCAACTTCCTCATCTGTAAAAATGGGATTGGATTATCTAGAATTCAGCCGTCACTTCTTAAGTATCTGCTCTATGTCAATCCCTGTGCTAGGCGCTGAGGAGAGAAGGACAAAAAAAATTCCCTTACCCTCAAAGAGCTTACATTCTATTGGGTGATTGGAGCTACCTAGACTGGCTGCCAGGGACTTGGACCCTAGTTCTAAATATGTGATCCTATACAGGGTAAAGACATGTAACTCCTTGGTGTCAGGGACTTACCTCTGCTAGCATCCATCCCTCTATGTGATCAGGTCGTCAAATCCCCGAGCCGTCCTGCCTGGCCCTGTGGCCACCCTGAAGTTAGCAGGAGGTCTGGACGTGGACGCCCCGGACCCTTTGTGTGCTGCCCTGCAGGGCAGGGTCAGAATCTCCATCCTACATACGTGGGCTGTGTCAAGGGCCAATCTGTCTTTCTCCCTACAGGGTTTCCGCCTGCTCCTGGCCAGCCCCGGAGCCTGTTTCAAACTTTTCCAGGAGAAACAGAAGTGGGGCCATGGGAGGGCCCTCCTCTTTGAAGGCCTCATTGGTGAGTTCTTCCCTGCAATGCTTTTATTCATCCCTGATGCTAAGCTCCTGATGGGCACGTCCCCTTCCCTTATGTTGTCCTCAGCCCCCCCGGCTTCCCCCAGGGCTGAATCACAGAAGCTCAGAGATCTGGCGAGGGACCTCAGAGGCCCTTGTGCGTTCCATATCTCTTCCCGGGGAGGGACTAGACTGGTCACCTGGCCTCCTTTGTGGACCTCCAGAGAGGCAGCCTCTTTCACTTGGGGCTAGCTCTAATTATTGGGAAGTTTCTCCTCATTGAGATTTCCTGCCTCCTACTCCTGGCTCCTGAGGCTAGACAGAAGTCACTGATGAGCAAGTCACAAGGCATTGCAGAGGGGACGGAGAAGAAGACGCAGTCCCTAACTTCAAAGCAGCATCTCTAGTTGAGAGAGGACACATTGTCCTAGCAGCCAAAAGACCTGCCTCTGACACTTAGCTGGGCGACCCTGGGCACATCACTTTTACGAATCTCTCCGGGCATTGTTTCCTCACCAGCAAAATGACAGGGCTGGATTCAGATGTTCTCTAAACTTCTTTCTAGCTCCCCAGTCCTGAGAGCACCCATTAGCTGTGTGACCTTGGTTAGCAAATGTTACCTCTCTAAGTCACAGGATGAGGAAAAAAGTTTTCAAAATCTTAAATGCATCACAAAATACCATAGAAAATGTGAGTGATTATGTTTTAAGGAATGCTAATAAGAATAACAGCTCCCATTTCTAGGCACTTGGCTGTTTATATAAGACTCTCCTCACAAGAGCCCTGTGACTCATCTTCCTTTTACAGAGGGAGAAACTGAGGTTCCAATATTATTATTATCATTTTATAAATGGGGAAATCGAGGCTCCAATATTATTATTCCCATTTTATGGATAGGAAAACTGAGGCTCCAATATTATTATTTTCGTTTTACAGATTAAAAAAAAACCTGAGGCTCCAATATTCTCATTTTACAGATGGGGAAACTGAGGCTCAGAAAGGTGAGGTGACTTGTCCAAGCCTCACAGCTAACAAGGGATCATGGGATTTAGAGATCATTTAAGTACACTCCCATCACTTTTCAGGTGAGGAAATAGGCCCAGAGAAGGTGACTTGTCCACAGTCACACAAGCAGGATGAGAGGTAGGCTCACGATCTTGGTCTTTTTGACTCCAAAGCCAGTGGTCTCTCTCTCTCTCCTGCACAGAGTCCCCATTGTGACCAGGCTGAAGCCTGAACCCAAATCTTTAGGCTACAGCTCTGGGGGTCTCTTTATCATTCCCCTCCCCAAGTGCCTCAGTCTAGCTGGCATGTGCTATCTGCCCATGAAAAAATAACTCAGCATTCTGGGTAGTAGATATCCAATGTCAAATGAGGGAGATTCACAGTCATTGAGTCACTCAACAAACATTTATTAAATACTGATCATGTGCTAAGTACTAGGGATCTGAGGAAAGGCAAACAACAAAAAAAGAGCCTACCCTCATGAGGCTTACATTTCAGTGGGGGAGAGGGCATGTTAATGGGGAGGTATATAGGGGATATAATAGATTGGGTGGGTGGTTCTACAGCACAAGAGGTCTAAAGAGGAGGCTGAGATGGTGGTAAGGACCACTTCCTGGGGAAGGCACCCTCCCCAAAGCAGACCAGCAAAACCTCAAGATTGCAGGCCACTGGGCAGCCTGCCAAGGGCTCGAGCCACCGAAACTTCCCCACCCAGGGCCCCTGGGCACATACCTGGTTATCTCTGGAATGATCTGATCTAATCATAGGACCTCAAACCACATTAAGCCAAGTTGTCTCTGGAATCAGTGAGAATGGTGTGACACAGTGGGAAAGGGGTTGGACATGCAGTTAGGAGAGGCCAGGGTTTGTAGCCTGCCTTTGAAACGGTGAGACCCCAGGAGAGCCAGGAGGACGGCTCAGCTCCCAGCCTTCCTGACTCACTCGGTCTGCTCTGCTGTATGAACACCAGACAGGTATGCTGTAAAGAGGATTCCTGTCCAGAGATGGCGGCCCTGTTGTCCTTTCCGACCCTGAAATCTGGTGATTCTACCATATTAGGGAGAGAAACTTAAGCTGTGTTGTTCTACTCTTGGTCCCTCTCAGCCCTGCCCTGGGCCTCCCTTTCTCCTCTCCTGGAGGGCCTGACCTCCCTTCCAGGAATTCATTTCAAGCTTCCCATAATTCAAAGGCAGTGATACCACTGGGAAGTTGTAAAATGTCAGAGAGACAGGTCACCATGCAGAATTGCAGCCACACACATACTTGCAAAACTGCTTTGCTAAGTAAGAAGGTGCCCACTCAACCTGCAAAAAAATACTGACTCAGTGTCTGAGAACTTGAATCCTGCCTTCTGACCTAAAGCCCTCAAAGCAATGGGATTTTAAGGGAGTAATTTTTTTTAATTGCTGACAGTAATTTCTAACTTGATTTTTCTCCTTCTGTCTCTCTCCCTCCACCCACATTTCTGTTTCATTTCTCTCCTCTCTGTCTTTGTCTCCTCCTTTGTCTCTTTCCCTTTCTTCATTCTTTCTCTCTCTTTCCGCCACCTTCTCTCTACTCTCTCTCCTTCCCTCCCTATCTCTCTCTCCTTTTTCTCCATCTCTATTTCTTCTCTCTTTTTCTTCCCTTTCTCTCTCTCTTTCCTCTCTTTCTCCCCTCTTATCTGTCTTTTTCCTACTGCTTCCCCTCTGTCTTTCTCTTTCTTTCCTTATGTCTGTTTCTCTGTGGCTCTCTCCATCTACCCATCTCTCCTCTCCATTGCTGTCTCTATTTCTCTACCTTTCTCTCTCTCTCTTTCTCTCCATCTTTCTCCTTCCTTGTTTCTCTACCCCTCTCCCTCCTCTCTCTTTCTCAATATCCACATCTTTTCCCCTTGATATTTGTCATTCCCTCCCCATTTCTTTTCCTCTCTGTCTCTGTCTCTCTCTCTATCTCTGTCTCTATTTGGCTCCTCTCCTCTCCTCTTCCCTCTTTCCTCTACAGGAAGTGAGCGGGTGAAGACCATGTCCATCAATCAGATCCTCTCCAATGAAAACCTTATCAGTTACAACAAGTTCGTCCAGGTACTGGAAAGGGGATAGGGAAAGTTGGAAACACCCAATAGGAAAACTCCCTCAAGTCTCCTTTATAAAAGAGGGTCAGAAGGAATCGTAGGGGGAAAAGTAGCTAGAGGATCTCACTATACCCAGAAGGAAGCCGCCCTCCTGTGGTCCAGTCACACCCAGACTCCCTTGCTGATCCTGGCTCCTTAGTCACTCCTGTAGCTTGGGAACGTCTCTGAGTCAAAACAGTTACAAGGCCCAGTCTAAGAGGCTAGTTACTGGGGCTATCTTTCCTTTTTGGCTGCAGAAGACTTGTCCAGGGATGGGCACGTGTGGCCCTAGGCTGAGGCAGAGATGGGGCACTGAGCGGCCCACCGGTCCGGTAGCTCCCACTATCAAAGTTACTCCTTTGACCAGGGGTCTCCAAAAGGCTTTGATTAATATAGATACATTACCTGAGGAGAATATATGAAGCTCTTATCTACTAATAGATTAGACTATCAAAATGGTGTTGAGAGAGAGAGAGAGAGAGAGAGAGAGAGAGAGAGAGAGAGAGAGAGATACTAAGTATCATGGAAAGAATCCTTGATTTGGAGCAGAGGGTCTGGATTCAAATCGTCTTTGTGATCTTGGCCTTTAATTGTCTGCCCCTCAACTCTTCACTTGTAAAATTGGGAGGGGAGGGGAGAACGGGGTTGGACTAACTGATCTCTCTCTCTCTCTCTCTCTCTCTCTTTCTCTCTCTCTTTTTTTTTTTTTTTTTGGTGAGGCAATTGGGATTAAGTGACTTGCCCAGGGTCACACAGCTAGTAAGTGTGTGTTAAGTGTCTGAGGGGGGATTTGAACTCAGGTCCTCCTGACTCCAGGGCCAGTGCTCTATCCACTGCGCCACCTAGCTGCCCCGACTAACTGATCTCTAAGGTGCCCTCTACCTCTAAATCTATGGTCTGACAATGATCCAGAGACCTGGTCGCAAACACCAGCACAGTTGCTAATTACATCCAAAGAGATAAGGAAAGAACTGGAAGATGTGATTTCTGAGACATTGATCCTTAAAAGGTTGCAGAGAATGGGGGAGGTAAAGCAGGATGCAGGAAGGTCAGCATCCCCATTTTCATAGAAGAGAAGAGATTGATGTCTGTAAAGTATAGGCCAGTGAGCTTGATATTGATTCATGGGAAAATATAGGGTAGTTCATTAAAGAGATGGTTGGTGAAAGTCTAGAAAAGGAAGCAATGATCAGGAAGGACCATCTTGGCTTCATCACACACACAAAAAAGGATATGTCAGATGAATGAGAGAACAAAAGAGAATGCATTTGTATGAATGAAAGAACATTTATTAAATGCTTATTGTGCCCCAAGCATAATAGCTGGGTAGCTAGGTGGCACAGTGGATAGATAGAGCACCAGGCCCTGGAGTCAGGAAGATTCATCTTCCTGAGTTCAAATCTGTTCTCAGATACTTACTAGCTGTGTGACCTTGGGCAAGTCATTTCACCCTGTTTGCCTCAGTTTCTTCATCTGTAAAATGGGCTGGAGAAGGAAATGACAAACCACTCCAGTATCTTTGCCAAGAAAACCCCAAATGGGGTCATAAAGAGTTGGACATGACTGAAAAATAACTCAACAATGACAAAATGCAAAATCGAAACAGTCTAAGCCTTCAAGGGCATTAATTTCTAAAAGGAGAAACCTTACATTTGGGAAAGATGTGCCCAAGTCCTGGGTTACTGGAAGGGGGAATACCATAGATTGAGTCTACCTAGATTTTAGCTGAGCATTTGATAAAGTCACTCGTGCTATCCTTTTTGTTGTGGTGGTGGTGGTGGTTTTTGTTGTTGTTGTTGTTTTGGTTTGGTTTGTTGGTTTTTGCTTGTTTTTTGCAGGGCAATGAGGGTTAAGTGACTTACGCAGGGTCATGCAGCTAATAAGTGTCAAGTATCTGAGGCTGGATTTGAACTCAGGTCCTCTTGAATCCAGGGTCGGTGCTTTATCCATTGCGCCACCTAGCTGCCCCTCTTTTTTTTTTATCATAAAAGTATTTTTATTATTTTCCAGTTACATGTAAAGATAGTTTTCAACATTTGTTTTCATAAGATTTTGAGTTCCAATTTTTTCTTCCTCCCTCCCTTCCCTCCCCCTCCTGAAGACAGAAAGCAATCTGATATAGGTTATATGTGGACAATCACCACTCATGCTATTCTTGTGGATGGAGTGATGTAGGTCCTAGAGAAGGAAGGGGGTGCCTGCCAAGAGCTGGTTCTTACTTGACATGCCAGCCTCTGGCTCCCAGGGGAAGTTGGTAGGATGGTGGAAGGTGAAACATCAGTATCATACATAGGCTCCTTGCTCAAGGGGTCTGTTCGTTCTCTCCTGGAGCTGATCGTTGTCCTTCTCTCTCCACTAACTTTGCCTCTCCTTGTCTTCCCCTCGGTGCTCACCTTCGTCCCTCCCAGAGCTGCATCGACTGGAACCGAGAGGTCCTGAAGCGAGAGCTGGGCCTGACGGACCGAGACATCATCGATATCCCTCAGCTCTTCAAAACGGAGAGGAGGAAAGCGGTGGCGTTTTTCCCTGACTTGGTGAGGAGGAAGAGGAACAGGAGGATTAGTGGTGGTCTCCAGTGTCGCTGGGATTAATATTGTCATTATAAATAATATCCTCTTAAGGTTTACAACAGTTCTGGGAGAGAGCAAGGCAGAACTTATTCTCCCGGTTTGATTGAGAGGAAGGTGTTTTACATTTACCTGACACAGATGTGACAAGTAGCCAAGAAGGGGCTAGAATTGATGGGAAACTCCAAGAGAGCTGACTTGGAAGGCAGGGAGACCTAATTTCAGTTTTTGCCTCTGACTAAATCCGATGTTTCTGTTGTGCTTTCAAATTCACAAAACACTTGTTCTTATATCTTTTGAACCTCAGGACAGCCTGGGAGTTCAAGGGAAGGGAAAGGAGTTCAAGTCTTATTATTCCCATTCTACAGTTTCAAGAATCAAGCACCTTGCTCAAATTCACACAGGTGTGAAGCAAAGATTCAAACTCAGGTCTCCTGATTCCAAAACTGGTGTTCTTCCCTCCACCCCTTTTTAATCACACTGCCTCTGCATTATAAAGTATAAACTGAGGCATGGATCGGTGAAATGGCTTGTCCACAAGGAAATATTTGGGGGCAGCTAGATGGGCACAGCGGTTAAAGTGCTGGCCCTGGATTCAGGAGTACCTGAGTTCAAATCCGGCCTCAGACACTTGACACTTACTAGCTGTGTGACCCTGGGCAAGTCACTTAACCCCCATTGCCGCGCAAAAAAAAAAAAAAAACACACACACAAAAAAAACCCCACAAAAAGACCCCACAAGGACATAGTTAATAAATGACTAAGCTGAGGTTCAAACTTAAATCTTTCCACTAGATGGAGTTGGTTCCAATGTTGTCCCTGTTGGACGGGATAGGGCTCTCTCTCATGTTCCAAAGGGTTTCCTGTGGCTTGCAAGAGGTCTGATCATTTCTATGTTTTCTTGGAGAGGGAATAAGGACCCCAACATGGTCATAATGCATGGCTAGAATGGACCTAAAGAAGACTCCTAAAGCAAAGGATCACAGATTTAATCCTGGAAGGGCCCTCAGAGACCATCTGCTCCAGCCCCCTCATGTCATAAAGAAACTGAGACCTGGGCAGCTAGGTGGCGCAGTGGATAGAGCACCGGCCCTGGAGTCAGGAGGACCTGAGTTCAAATCCGGCCTCAGACACTTGACACTCACTAGCTGCGTGACCCTGGGCAAGTCACTTAACCCCAATCGCCTCACTAAAAACAAACAAACAACAAAAAAACCCACAAAGAAACTGAGACCTAGGAAAGGGAAGTACCTCAGCCAAAGTTATGCAGGTAGTAAGAGGCAGAGGCAGGATTCTAACCTAGGTCATCTGACTCCCAACCCAGGGACATTTCTTCTGCACCAAACTCCCTCCCAGGGGCCTGAGGGCTAGAATAAAAGCTCTGTAAACCGAGAGAACTTGATCTTTTGGACAGTTTGTCTACCAGCAGGCAGGCAGTCTATAAAGCAGCCCAGAACCTGACCCTGAATGACCTTTCCTAATAATAACTGACATTTCTCTAGCATTCTAACATTTACAAAGTACATTGTGCTCGTTCTCTGACATGGGCCTCACCTCTACTCTGTGAGGTGTGCCCTACATAGAAGCTGAAAATTGTAGTTGAGGGTTCATCCTAAACCTGAGGCAGCTCCTAGGAAGGCTAGGGAGAAGACTCCATGATTGGTGGATTAGAGAGGTGAGGACAAAGGCCTCCACTGGCTGAGGATGAAATCTTTACTGACTGGGAGGCGTATCTCTATTTTACAAATGAGGAAACTGAAGCTCGGGGAGATTGTGGCCCAAGGTCACCCAGTTAGAAAGTCAGCGGATGAATGAATCATTTATTAATTGCTTACTGTATGACAGGTACTGTGTAGAAGCTGGGGTTACACATATAGCGAAATAATGTTATGTTAACACATAAACAAAGACAGTCCCTGGCCTCAAGAAGCATCTATTTTAATAGAGGGGAACAATGTATCTATTTATCATCCATCTATCTATCTGTCTATATGTCTGTCTGTCTATCGTATATCTGTCTATCTATCTATTGTCTATCTATCTATCATCCTTCTCTACTATCTACCTGTCTGTCTATTTATCTATCTGTATATATGTATATATGTGTGTATGGATATATATGGGGGGGAAGGGTCAGGAAGAGGCATTTGTGTTTAGAAAGTTACGAGAGAGGGGCAGCTAGGTGGCACAGTGGATAGAGCACCGGCCCTGGAGTCAGGAGTACCTGAGTTCAAATCTGACCTCAGACATTTAACACTTACTAGCTGTGTGACCTTGGCAAGTCACTTAACCCCAATTGCCTCACTAAAAAAAAAAAAGAAAGAAAAAAAAAAGAAAGTTACAAGGGAAAATTGGAAAAAAAAAAAAAAAGAAAGAAAGAAAGTTACCAGGATACAAAGACTGACACACCCATTTCATGATAGAGTTGATTTGATTATGGTTCCAGAACTGGAAATAGAGGGGGGAGGGGGGAGGTGGAGAGAGGAAAGATGGTGGGTGATGGAGTCAATGGAGGGGTGAGGGGACCATCAGCACTGAAAGGGTTAATTTCTCTAGGGTAAAGTTTCTAGTCCTGGAGGCAAGGGATGATTCAGGAGGGAAGTGCGAGGGGTAGGATGATGGTGATGGTGGTGGTGGTGACGACAATGGGTGGGCAGGGGTCTTTCTCAGCTGGCCGATTCCAACACTATATTTCACTGTCTCCTTTCCAGAAGGTCAGGAGGCCTCCCTTCAAGGGGTGGGGGGAATGGACAGAGGACAAAGGGAGGGCAAATTACTGAAGTGGGTCACTCGCTGACCCAGGGGTAGGCAGGCCTAGGAGCCATGCCTCCTGACATACAAGACTATGCTTCCTGGGCATGAAAGACCCAGGCTTCCTTCCTCTCCTGTCCCCACTTCTGTAGTTCTTTCCTTCCTCTTTTCAGCTAAATCTCCCTTGCCTCCACATTTCAGTCTTGCTCTGAAATCCCCAACATCATTTCCCTTTCCTTTCTTCATGCAAAAGCTTGGCTGACTTTGAAGATAAACTTGTAAATAAGTGCAAAACATCCCAAACAGTTACCAGCCCACATTTCTTTTCCCCATTCCAGCTCCCACCCTACACAATCACAGATTGCGCATAACACTAGATTAAGGGGAGCTGTCTGCCAAGCTTCTGTGAAGGGAGGTATTCACTTCAACAACAATGCCTAACACAAATGTCTACTATGTGCAATGGGGATACCAAAAGGAATACTGACATGGTTCATAGAGTCAGTTAGTCAGTATTCGTTAAGTACCTGCTTCGTGGCAGGCACTGAGCATAAAAGAAAGGCAGAAGACAATCCACTCAAGAAGCTCACATTCATAACATACTAAAAGCTATGAACAGCTACAGACTAACGGAGGATAGAGGAAATACAGGATATATGCAATAACTGTGTACCATACAACAATCAGAAGGACTAACATTTACTGAACTCCTACTATGTGTAGAATGGTAGAGGATGATGGTGAATCAGGCACTGAACTCATTGGAAAGAGTTAAGGGAATGACCTGGAAAGAATAGAATGAGCGATAGAAGGGACACTGGAGGTCATAAAGCCCAGTTCCTTCAGAGGCCCTGAATGATGGGGTCACTTGCCCAAGGTCACACAAGTAGAGAGTGTGGAAGAGATAAGATTCAATTCCAGGGCCTTTGATCCAGTAGTCTTTCCCATGCATCATTTTGCCCCTCCATGAGTAGATATCAGCAACAAAAATGGAGGAGAGAGTGGTACAAGTGAATAGCCTGGACCCTGAAGGAGCAAAGAGGGCATTTGGAGGAGGTGTGATAGAGGTGAAGCCTATAGGTGGGAGCGGGGATGAAGGAGCAGACCCACCTTTTTTTTTTTTTTTTAGTGAGGCAATTGGGGTTAAGTGACTTGCCCAGGGTCACACAGCTAGTAAGTTTCAAGGGTCTGAGGCCAGATTTGAACTCAGGTCCTCCTGACTCCAGGGCTGGGGCTCTATCCACTGCGCCACCTAGCTGCCCCAAGACCCACCCTTCTTTATGGCCCTGGGAGTTAGAGACAGGAAGAGGAATGGTCTTCAGTATGAAAGCAACAAGGTTCTGGGCCTGGATTAGAATCTCCACTCTACCTTGTACTACCTCTATAACCTCGGGCAAGTCAGATCCCCTTCTCAGCCTCAGTTTCTTCAGCTGTAAAATGAGAGTGTTGGTCTAAACTGAGGACCTTCCCAGGTTTAGGTCTATGGTCCTTTGAACAAGTCTCTTAATCTCTCTGGGCCTTGGTTTCCCCATCTGTAAAATGAAGGAGTTGGACCAGTTGGCCTCTCAAGTCCCTTCTATTTCTAAATCTGTGCATTGATGAGGAAGCTGAAAATTGTAGCTTAGACTTCATCCTAAACCTGAGGCAGCTCCTAGGAAAGCTAGGGAGAAGACTCCATGATTGGTGGATTAGAGAGGCGAGGACAAAGGCCTCCACTGGCTGAGGATGAAATCTTTACTGACTGGGGGGAGAGGAGGGAGAGGAGGAATCAGAGGAGGCTTGCTAGAATCAGGCTTTAATAATGGATAGGTTAGGGGAAGCTAGGTGGCACAGTGGATAAAGCACTGGTCTTGGATTCAGGAGGACCTGAGTTCAAATCCAGCCTCAGACACTTGACACTAGTTGTGTGACCCTGGGCAAGTCACTTAACCCTCATTGGCCTGCCAAAAAAAACCCCCTAATAATGGATAGGTTAAATAGATTCAAGTGCTGGGTGGAATCTGAGGATGAGAGGTCACTTTAATCAGGTGAGGCCAAGGGAACTGTTGATGGAAGAACAGGAGCAGCTTCAATAGAGTCAAAACAGATAAGGGGAGGAAGGAGACTTAAAAGAATTGGGAGGCGGGGCAGCTAGGTGGATAAAGCACCGGCCCTGGATTCAGGAGGACCAGAGTTCAAATCTGGCCTCAGACACTTAACATTTACTAGCTGTGTGACCTTGGGCAAGTCACAACCCTCATTGCCCCACAAAAAAGAAAAAAGGGAAAAAAAAGAATTGGGAGTCAGGGCAGCTAGGTGGCACAGTGGATAGAGCACTGGCCCTAGATTCAGGAGGACCTGAGTTCAAATCCAGCCTTAGACACAACACTTACTAGCTGTGTGACCTTGGGCAAGTCACTTAACCCCAATTGCCTCACCAAAAAGAAAATAAAAAAGAATTGGGAGTCGTGATGGGATGAGTAAAAGTACAAAGATGGGAGAGGACAGGATAAGAAATTGGAATCAGTTTGACCAAAATATAGAATACAAGTTGTATAAGATGTATGAGGTGTATGAGATAAGGCTGTATGGGTAGTTTGAAAGCAGATGGTGAAGGGCCTTGAATGCCAGGATCACAAGCTCATCCTTTATTCATTGAACCATGAGGAGTCACTAAAGGTTCTGGAGTAGAGGAGTGTCTTGATTGCCGGTGGGATATGAGAAGTTCTGTGTAGCCATGAGTGCCCATGTGGGTATTATGACAACCCTTCTAAAATCCTTGATTTTCTACTCTGGTCATAGGTGAACATGCTTGTGTTGGGGAAGTACCTGGGGATCCCTAAACCCTTTGGGCCCATCATCAATGGGCGCTGCTGCCTGGAGGAGAAGGTCCGATCCTTGCTGGAGCCACTAGGCCTTGAGTGTAACTTCATTGATGACTTCACCCCTTACCACATGCTGCATGGGGAGGTGCACTGTGGCACCAATGTCCGCCGGAAGCCCTTCCCCTTCAAATGGTGGAACATGATCCCCTGAGCCAGGCATCCTCCCGCCATCTTCCCCTCTGCCTGGGAACTTCAATATGGGACAGATGGAGGCTTCACCTGAATGATGGAAACTGAACAAAGCCAACCTACCTAGGAAACTTTGAGAGAAACTGAAACTGAGTCCCACTGGGAACACCAAGCTCTTTCCCTATAGACCCTCCCCTACATTAGCTTCTCTACCTGGCAGCTGAAAAGCTCAGAGAGCGGGTTCTCCCTCCCCATGAAACAACATGACTTCATCTTGTGCTGCCTCCCATGTTCCTCAAATTTGAGATTCACAATGAGTCCCTTAAACTGTTCACTCACCATTTCTTCCTCTTGTAAACTCTTCTTCAGAAAAATTCCAGCTTATAGAATCGTATCATAGTGATGTCATCTCCTTCCTTCAGTTGGACGCAAATCCCCACCAAACTCATACCACCAGGCAAAAGGAAAAACTCACAAGCCAAGTTTAGTTTGGTCCAGTAACTTCTAACCCAGCAGAACAAGATCACTATTAATCAAGAAAGTTGTAAGCCATAAATACATCACCCAGCAGTTCAGTCTTCAGAGCAGGACCTACAAATTAGAATGGGAGGTATTCAAAGGAGAGGCATCTACCAAGATTGTTTTTTTTCTTTTGAGAAAATCCAATCCAGACTCTCTACTAGGCTCTAAATTCTCAGAGGGCACAGGTTACGTCACACTATCTCTCCCCTTCTACTGAGTTCAACGTCTTGTATATAGTTGGTGCTAAATAATTGGGTTTATTTTGAAGTGTGAATATGAAGGTAGGTTTCTGACAGACAGATAAGATTCCCTTTATCATCCAGCATTCAGGAATTTGACTCTTGGTCTGAAAACCTGAGCTCTCTTAGAAATTTAGAGATACCAGGAATTCTGTGAGGTTGAGAATAGGCAAAAAATCAACAAGTATTTAGTAAATGCTTACTATGTGCTTGGTCTAGTGCTAAGTACTGGGAGATACAGATATAAGCAAAAAAAAGAAAAAAAGATAGTATCTGCCTTTGAGGAGTTTACATGATATGAGCAAAGACAACATATGAAAGGGAAAAGCTGGGGGAAGGGTTGGAGAAGGCAAGACATTTAGAGACCAGAGGGGATAAAGGCATGAACATGGCTAGCCTAGGCAATTCCTCAAAATTAAAATTAAAAAGTAAAATCGGGGGCAGCTAGGTAGCACAGTGGATAGAGTACCAGCCCTGGAGTCAGGAGTACCTGAGTTCAAATCCGGCCTCAGACACTTAACACTTACTAGCTGTGTGACCCTGGGCAAGTCACTTAACCTCAATTGCCTCACTTAAAAAAAAAAAAAAGTAAAATCAAAATAGGAGGAACAGATCAATCAGAGAAAGGGGCCTTGGAGGCAGAGACATATTCCAGGGCAAGAAAAGTTACAGAATCCCCCAATTGGAAGGGGCCTTGGAGGCCATGCA
This sequence comes from Dromiciops gliroides, assembly GCF_019393635.1. NCBI lineage: Eukaryota > Metazoa > Chordata > Mammalia > Microbiotheria > Microbiotheriidae > Dromiciops > Dromiciops gliroides. The sequence continues at coordinate 617,594,136 of NC_057863.1, read as the reverse complement.
GTTTCAGTCATTCCCAAACAAGCGTCATCTCTGCGATGAGCCCAATAAGTGGTCATCCAGCTTTTCCATGAAGACCCCCTCCCCCGCAGTGACAGGGAGCTCACTCCTTCCCAGGCTCCCCATTCCACTCTGGGGCAGCTCCAACTGTTAGGAAGATTCTCTTGATATGAATCTTTGATTTGCCACTGATCCTAGTTCAGTCCCCTGAGGCCAAAGAGAACAGGCCTCACCCCTCTTCTATCCTTCAAATATTTGGCCTTCAAATATTTGGTTTTATGGCTGTTAAATTATTAGTGTGATAATATAATATATGATCATAATGATATATTAATATAGTTATCATAAATATATTACTATATTAATAAAGTAGATAGATGATGGATGGATGGATAGATGAATGGATTGATGGATAGATGAAGAAAGGAAGGAAGGAAGGAAAGATGGAAGGAAGGATGGATGGACAGATAGATTGATAGATAGATAGATAGACAGATAGATAGATGGCCTCAGACTCAGGAAGACCTGGGTTCAAATCCTCCTTCTGGCATATTAGCTGTGTGCCCATGAACAAATCACTTAATCTCTCAGTATACTAGGCAACTCTTTAAGACTCTGGTAGAGAGGGGTCGGCTAGGTGGCACAGTGGATAAAGCACCGGCCCTGGATTCAGGAGGACCTTAGTTCAAATCTGGCCTCAGACACTTGACACTTACTAGCTGTGTGACCCTGGGCAATTCACTTAACTCTCATTGCCCTGCCCCCCCCCAAAAAAAAATTCTGGTAGAGAAAAGATGCCTATCTGTATTGATGGGGGTGGAGTGTTCCTTGTGGGAGTTCCCCACACCACTGAATCAAAGCTCTAAACCATATCCCCTTGCCCCACCCCAAAAGGGTAGACCTCATTTCTGTGGTGCTGTGGAGTATAGATTGGAATGTTTCCCTGTTCTTCCAGATGAGGAAACTTGGGCTCAAGAGAAGATAAATGGGGGGCAGCTAGGGGGCGCAGTGGATAAAGCACCAGCCCTGGATTCAGGAGGACCCGAGTTCAAATCTGGCCTCATACACTTGACACTTACTAGCTGTGTGACCCTGGGCAAGTCACTTAACCCCCATTGCCCTACAAAAAAAAAAAAAGAGAGAGAGAGAAGATAAATGATATGTCCAAGGCCACAAGGCTAGTAAGGGTCCCAGCTGGGATTCAAATTCTGCTTCCCCCATAACAAGTCCTATTCTCTTTCCACACAGCAGGGTCATGATGCCAAAGGGGAAAAGGCTGGTGGCCTCATCCAGCTGACTGGAGACAGTCTGTTGGGTCTAGGATGGGGCACTGGGGAATCCTACCTGAGCCCTGCTGTGATTTTTTGGGCAGGTCTTGTTTCTAAGACTTTTGTACTAGAGGATGGGGAACTTCTGGGGGACAATGCAGCCAAACAAAGATGGCGTCTGGAGCTGGAGCCGTGAGGAGTGATTGCTGGCTGGGAGTGCCAGCTCAGACAGCGGAGCCCCAGGGATGGCTTGGCTCTTCTCCACACATGGGTGTGTTACCTGTGGTTTGGGCTTAGATGCTGACACTGAGCAATAAATCAAGAGAAAATACAAAAAATCGGTGCTTGATCTTCTCACCCACTTTCAAGCTTGGAATGAGGCTGGAAGGGCAGAGGAGGTTACTTTCATTCCACATATGTGCTTCACAAATGGTTGGTGATGGGGGGCAGCTAGATGGCTCAGTGGTAAAGTACCAGCCCTGGAGTCAGGAGGACCTGAGTTCAAATTCAGCCTCAGACACTTGACACTTACTAGCTGTGTGACCCTGGGCAAGTCACTTAACCCTCATTGCCCCACAAAACAAAACAAAACAAAACAAATGGTTGGTGATTACATGAAAACACTTTATGGCCATCATAGAAATCACAGAATGCCAGCAAAAAACATAGAGTATAAGGACTGAGGACCTTAGAACACAGACTATCAGTACTGGGAAGGACCTTAGGACATAAAATGTCAGGGATGGGAAGGACCTTAGAACACAGAATGTCAGAGATGGGAGGGACCTTAGAACTTAGGACATAGGATTTAAGGACTGAGGACCTTAGAACATAGAATGTCAGGGCTGGGAAGGACCTTGAAACACAGAATGTCAGGACTGGAAAGGACCTAGAACACAGAATGTCAGGACTGGGAAGGAACTTAGAACACAGAATGTCAGAGATGGGAGGGACCTGAGAACTTAGAACATAGGATGTAAGGACTGAGGACCCTAGCACACAGAATGTCAGAGCTAGAAGTGGCCTTACGACAGAAAATGTCAGAACTGGGAGGGACCCTAGAACATGGAATGTCAGAGTCAGAAGGAACTTTAGATCATAAAACGTCAGAGCAGGGAGACACCACAGAAAACAAAACATTAGAGTTGAGGGGGAGCTTAGAAAAGAGGTTGTTAGAAGTGGGAGGGGCCTTAGAAAAGAAACAATCAGGGCTGGTGAGGCTAGGCCTTGCAATCCAAAAAGCTAGAGCTGGAAGAGGCCTCATATCACATCTAGCCCAGTAACTTCATTTTACAAATGGGGAAACTAAGGCCCAGAGTGGCTTTCCCCAGTTCATAAAGCTAGCCTGTGGCAGAACTGTGAATCATATCCAGGCTCCGGGGTCTTCCTCACTATGCCAAATCCCAGACATTCAATTACAAAGCAGCGGAAATTGGTCTTTGATACCTTCCTGCCTCTTCTCTCAGCTCCTCTCTCAACTTCTGGAGTCTTCTGCCACCTACATCCTTTGCAAAAGGGGACCACCCTTTGTTTCATCCAACACGGATAATATTATCCTTCCTAGGGGGGAGTCTGCCTTATGTCTAGGAGACTGAAAAATCCCCAGTACCCAAGAGAGTGGGTCTTTCATGGAAGAATTTTGCTCTTAGCAATTGGGGCAGTATATTTGAGGGGGGAAGGTGGGTGCCTTCCTGAAAGCACAAACTCATCCAGAATGTCACCAGAGTAACATGGGATGTTGGGAGTTGCGTAGACCAATACTTTCATTTTTACAAATGAAGAGCCTGGGGCCCAGAGTGTTACAAAGGGAACTGGCAATGGAAGCCAAGTCTTTGACCTCCCAGTGAGTCTATTCCACTTGAGTTAGCCAGACCTGTGGATGAGGATGAGACTCCCCATCTCCTCCAGCCAGAAGGAAACGATGCTGCTTCTGTTCACGAAAGGAGCTCTGTGTCTTGCCAGACCCAGACTGACTCATTTTATAGGGGTTAAAATCATTAACTTCAGGATTTTTCCAGCAAGTTGCTCAACCATCACTGAGGTAACCCAGACTAGAGAAAAATCTCCTGCAGATCTTGCAGACCTTAGGGGTCTTCAGGCTATGAGGAAATACTATATGCTACCGGCCAGATCCCCCCAAATGGAGGACTGGCCAGAAAGGTCTTGGAAACCTGCCTCTTCGGGTTTGTATATTGGTTTCCAGGTTCATAAAAAGTGGTGGTAAAAAAAAAAGTGGTGGTGTAGGGGATGGAGAGCTGACCTGAGCCAGGAATACCACCTCTGACACCTGCTGGCTGTATGGTGACCCAGAGCAATCACTTTACCTTCTGAGTGTTCTAGGTAACTTTCTAAGACTCTAAGGTGTGGAAAAGATGCAGACCTGCATTGGCAGAGGGAGTTCCCATACCTGGAGTTCCCTATAGCAAATAAATCACAGGCCTAGTTTGTACCTCTTACACCTTTCATAGAATCTCCAAGTTAGAGGGGACCTCAGAAGCCCCCTATATCTGAGCTCTAAGCAAAAAAAAAAAAGGTGGGGGGGAATCTAGTCTACAAGTTAACCAGAGTGGTCTATGAGGTCCTTGAGGGTTTCTTGTCTGTAGGAGATACTGAGGCTGAGAGAGGTCAAGGGACTTGCCCAGGATCACACCTAGAAAGTATCCCAGGCAGGATTCAAACTCATGTCTTGCTGACCCTAAGAAGAGCCACTCCATCTGTCATACCAGAAGTAACTTCCTGTACTTCCCAGCTTATTGATTGTCTTAAATTAAAAGGTGGCTCCCTGAATGGAGCACAGTCTCCTGGAAGGGGTCTGGCCAGGGTGGAGGGTCAGCCAGTCGCATCCCTAGTGACCTCTGTGCTTCTGTGAACATGAGCTTTCTCCCTTTTCATTGCTTGCTCCTAATTATTCTGTGACCTCCAGTGCATCTAGCTGCCAGGGAGTTGAAACCCAAAGGGTGCCTGGGAAGGGGTTCATGAGTCAGAGGCATAACATCTTGGTAAGTGAGGTGCGATGTCCCGTACCAAGAGGCCCCATTAAATGTCAACATGGGTGGCTCCAACGGTTCTCTTTTATTCCTTCCTGTTTCCCTGTTTGTGAGGATGATCAGCAGGATAAAGAGAGATCCTGGGGCAGCTCCTGTTGTATTTGGCATGATTTACTGCTTGATTCATCCTGAGCGGGAGCTCACCAGGAGAGAGGGAGGTGGTCAGGAAATTCAAGTCTGTCTGCCCAACTCAGATCCCTGACATTTTGGCCCTGATTTATTGAAATGAAGTTAGAGTTTCCTTGCCTTGAAAGATTGGGTTGGGGGCAGCTAGGTGGTGCAGTGGATAAAGCACTGGCCCTGGATTCAGGAGGACCTGAGTTCAAATCTGACCTCATGCACTTGACACTTACTAGCTGTGTGACCCTGGGCAAGTCATTTAACCCTCATTGCCCTGCAAAGAAAGAAAGAAAGGAAGGAAGGAAGGAAGAAAGAAAGAAAGAAAAGAAAAGAAAAAGGAAAGATTGGGTTGTAGCCTCTCAGACCCCCAGCTTTCTCATTAGCATAATATAGTTGGACTAAGGTTCCTTTCATCTACAGTATTTTATGTTCAAAATTCTAAGGGCCCTCCCAGCTCTGACCTTCTGTGTTCTAAGGACCCTCCCAGCTCTGACCTTCTGTGTTCTAAGGGCCCTCCCAGCTCTGACCTTCCGTGTTTTAAGGGCCCTCCCAGCTCTGACCTTTCGTGTTCTAAGGGCCCTCCCAACTCTGACCTTCCGTGTTCTAAGGGCCCTCCCAGCTCTGACCTTCTGTGTTCTAAGGGCCCTCCCAGCTCTGACATCCTGTGTTCTAAGGGCCCTCCCAGCTCTGACCTTCCGTGTTCTAAGGGCCCTCCCAGCTCTGACCTTCTGTGTTCTAAGGGCCCTCCCAGCTCTGACCTTCCGTGTTCTAAGGGCCCTCCCAGCTCTGACCTTCCGTGTTCTAAGGGCCCTCCCAACTCTGACCTTCCGTGTTCTAAGGGCCCTCCCAGCTCTGACCTTCTGTGTTCTAAGGGCCCTCCCAGCTCTGACCTTCCGTGTTCTAAGGGCCCTCCCAGCTCTGACCTTCCGTGTTCTAAGGGCCCTCCCAGCTCTGACCTTCCGTGTTCTAAGGGCCCTCCCAGCTCTGACCTTCCGTGTTTTAAGGGCCCTCCCAGCTCTGACCTTCCGTGTTCTAAGGGCCCTCCCAGCTCTGACATTCTGTGTTCTAAGGGCCCTCCCAGCTCTGACCTTCTGTGTTCTAAGGGCCCTCCCAGCTCTGACCTTCTGTGTTCTAAGGGCCCTCCCAACTCTGACCTTCTGTGTTCTAAGGGCCCTCCCAGCTCGGATAATCTATGAGTCCAAACAAAATACAATAACTTTCATCTGGCTTGTGACTCCACTATTCAATAGGTGGCCAGTGATCTCTTTCTTAGGCCTCAATTTCTTGACTTTTCTGTCACTTTTGACCCTCTACCCTACCTGGTACATGTTCTCCTCCTTCAGCTTTCCTGACACGTCTCTTTCCTTGTTCTCCTACCTATTGGAAAGTTCCTTCTTGGTCTACCCAAGAGCTTGCCTTAACCCTCTCTTTTTCCTTGGTAATCTTATCAGCTCCCATCATTTTAATGACCATTTCCATGCAGATGCCCACTAAATTGAAGAATGCTAGAACTAGAAGAACCTGGGTTCAAATCCTGGCTCTACCCTAGTATTACTTTGAGAAAATCACTTTATATCTCTGGGTCTCAGTTTTCTTATCCGTAAAATAAGGGAACTGGACAGTTTGGCCTCAGTTTCCTCATTTCTCAGGATTAGACTGAGTAGCATGTCCAACTGCCCATTGGACATCTCTATTTGAATGTTGCATAGACCTCTCAAGCTCAATATGTGCAAAACAAAGATTTCCCCCTAAATCAATGCCTTCTCCTATTCTCCTTATTTGGGGGGGGGGGTGTGGAGGCAGAGAAGAGAACGCTTTCAATCCTTCCAGTCACCCAGGTTTGTATCCTCACAGTCATCCTCAACTTTACACTAACTTGCATCTCTACCCTTGTGTCTTGTGACAGAATCACATAGAATTTCAGTGTGGGAAGAGAAATTTTCGTGTCCGTCTTGTCCAACCCGCCCCCAAAAAAGCTATCACCCACCGACTTCCCCCCAACACAAGGGGTCATCCTTTGCTCAAAGCCTTCTTCAAAGGGAAACCCCACCCTTACTCCGAGAAGCCTGTAACCCTTTTGGGTAGTTCTTGTTGTCATAAAATTTCCCCTAGCTCTTTTTTTCCTGTCGGTGCAAGATGGCGGTACAGATCTCCAAGAAGAGGAAGTTTGTTGCTGATGGCATCTTTAAAGCTGAACTGAATGAGTTTCTCACCAGGGAGCTGGCTGAGGATGGCTGTTCTGGGGTGGAGGTTCGAGTTACCCCAACCAGGACAGAAATCATCGTCTTGGCTACCAGGACTCAGAATGTCCTTGGGGAGAAGGGTCGTTGGATTCCTGAACTGACAGCTGTAGTGCAGAATAGGTTTGGCTTCCCTGAAGGCAGTGTAGAGCTGTATGCTGAGAAGGTGGCCACCAGAGGTCTCTGTGCCATTGCTCAGGCTGAGTCCCTGCGTTACAAGCTCCTGGGAGGCCTTGCTGTGCGTAGAGCCTGCTATGGTGTCCTCCGCTTCATTATGGAGAGTGGAGCAAAGGGATGTGAAGTGGTGGTGTCTGGTAAACTCAGAGGCCAGAGGGCCAATTCTATGAAGTTTGTGGACGGTCTGATGATCCACAGTGGAGACCCCGTCAACGTCCTCCTCAGACAAGGTGTATTGGGAATTAAAGTCAAAAATCATGTTGCCCTGGGACCCAAGTGGCAAGATTGGCCCCAAGAAGCTCCTGCCTGACCATGTGAGCATCGTAGAGCCCAAGGATGAGATTCTTCCTACCACCCCCATCTCAGAGCAGAAGAGTGGGAAGGCAGAGCAACCTGCTATGCCCCAGCCAGTGCCCACTGCATAACAGGACTCTTACATCTGGAATGGTGTGCCCAAAGCTCTTCTGTAAAGATCTTTAATAAAATCTTTTTCAAAACAAACAAAAAAAATTGCCCCTAGCAATACACTTCAGTGGAATTTTTTGTCATTTCTACCCATATCTCCTGGTTCAGTCATCAGGGATCAAACAAGACAAGTGTAATCCCTCTCTTCTGCAGGGTAAACATTCCTAATCCTTCCAACCAATCCCCCTTTAGCATAGGTTTGAGACATTCTATCAACCCCTCCCCTGAATATTCTGTCTGACAGTAATTTCCTTCTTAAGTTGTGTGGCCCAGAAGTGAACACGACCTTGCAGGTGTGATCTGACCAGGGCAGGGAACAAAGGAACTCTTGCCTTCTCGTTCTGGGAAGCTGTAACCCCCTTAATGCAGCCCAAGTTGTCAATAGATTTCATGGCTGCCATATGACCCTGGTGACTCATTGAGAGCTGTGGAGGAGCCAGCTTGCACCCACTTAGATTTGGGGCAAATTCTCCAAGCCAGGGCTTCGTTTATCATTTTGTTGATTGCCTAAACTTAAGAAAATGATGGAAAAAATGTATATAATTCAGATTAAACTTAAAAGTGTTTTGACCATATTTTTTTTGGAACGCTGGATGTTAAGTATGGGTTGTCACACTTCTCATTATCCCCCCCTCAACCAGATCTTTTCAGACAAACTGCTACCTAATCTTGCCTTCCTCTTTTTGTACTTTTTGAAGCTATTTTAAAAAAACACACACAACTGTAAGACTTTAAATCTATTTCTATTAAATTCCCACTTATTTAACTTGGCCCAATTTTCTATCCTTTCAAGATCTTTTTGGATCCTGGCTTCCTCAGCCATTGTGTAAACTATGGTGCTAACTTTGTTTCATCTGCAGATTCGAGCTGGTCTATGCTTTTATCAGACTTATGGGTAAAGAGGTCTAATAGCAGACTCCGGATCTGGGCACATTCAACCAGAGGTTGACATTGAGGTAGACATTGAACTGCCAATGATTATTCTTTGAGTCCAATTTCAGCTAATATCTCATCCATAGAAGTCTTCAATTGTCTAGCCCATGTCTCTCCATCTTTCTCATAACCCCACTATGAGATACTCCATTATGCTCTTTTGCTAAAGACTCTGGGGCAGATAAGTGGTAAAGTGGATAGAGCGCTGAATGTAGAGCCAGGAAGTCCTGAGTTTGAATCCTGGCTCAGACACTTTCAGGCTGTCTGACCTTGAGCAAGTCTTTTAATGTCTGTCTGCCTCAGTTTCTTCATCTGTTGTTGCTGTTTAGTCATTCTCGGCCATGTCTGACCCTTCATGATCCCATCTGGGATTTCCTTGACAAAGATCCTGGAGCAGTTTGCCATTTTCTTCCCCAGCTCATTTTACAGATGAGGAAACTGAGGCAAAAAGGGTGAAGCGACTTGCCCAGGGTCACACAGCTAGTAGGTATCTGAGGCTAGATTTTAACTAAGGAAGATGAATCTTCCTGACTCCAGGCCTGGCCCTGCAATGCACTATGATGCCACCTAGCGACCTTCCTCTATACAATGTGGATAATAATAACTTACCTCCCAAGGCTATTGAGGGAATCAAATGAGATAACATATGTAAGAATACTTTGCAAATCTTAAAGCCCTATGTAAATAAATGCTAGCTATTATTATTAATCTAATTAAACTGTGTTTACAACATTCCCTGTTCTACCAGTATAGTAACACCTGGTAAAAAAGAAAATAACTTCAGTCTCACATGACCTGTTCCTGATAAAGCCATGCTGAATCTTGATTTTCTTTCCTAGATGGTTATTAACTATTCTTTTCATGGTCCTTGTTAACATTTTGCTGGAACCCAAGCCCAGATCACTGGCCTATAGTTTGCAGATTCCATTCTCTTTCCTCTCATAGAAAATGTAGGCAACAATTTTATAATACCTTGCTTATTTCTCATGATCTTTTCCCATGATCTCTTGCTTTTTCCCCATGATTGTGGAGCCTGGTGGTGGTTTACAATTATATCTGTTGCTTCTGGTATTGCTTTATTTATCCTGGGTATCAACTTCCTGTTGGCTATTTGTGTGTTCTCTGCTGTCATTGCCCGTTGAGACAGTGTTGCCTAATGGAAAGCTCACTGGCTATAGAATCTGAGGAACTGGATTCAGAAACTTCCTGAATGATGTTGGTCAAGTCTTTTAACCTCTCTAAGACTTAGCTTCTTCATCTATGTATAACTCCTTTGAATAATCAATCTTCATCTTTGAGGAGAGGGAGGGATTACATGTAAAATAAAAGGGTCAAACCAGATAGCCTTTGATGCTCTTCTCTGTTCAACCTCTACCATAGCTCTTGCATTCAACCCTTGGACTCTAATTACTGGATCATGGGCCAGTCTATACTGGGGTGTGCTGGTAAAGGTTTAACAACTGGCTCTCTACCAAAAAAAATGTATATATATATATATATATATATATATATATATATATTTGCAGGGCAATGAGGGTTAAGTGACTTGCCCAAGGTCACACAGCTAGTGTCAAGTGTATGAGGCTGGATTTGAACTTAGGTCCTCCTGAATCCAGGGCCAGTACTTTATCCACTGTGCCACCTAGCTGCCCCTACAATACACTTTTTATTTTTATTTATTTTTATTTTTTTAGTGAGGCAATTGGGGTTAAGTGACTTGCCCAGGGTCACACAGCTAGTAAGTGTTAAGTGTCTGAGGCCGGATTTGAACTCAGGTACTCCTGACTCCAGGGCTGGTGCTCCATCCACTGCGCCACCTAGCTGCCCCTACAATACACTTTTAAATGACATCTTCATTATTAACATTTTTCCCATCTCTTTCTTAATTCAAGGCCATCAACATTTTTAGCATTTGTAGCATTTGCTGATTTGTATCATTTGCTGATTTCCAAGGTATAAAGGCTCTCATTAACAATTGGCTCTCAGGGGCAGCTAAGTGGGGCAGTGGATAGAGCACCGGCCTTGGATTCAGGAGGACCTGAGTTCAAATCCGGCCTCAGACACTTAACACTTACTAGCTGTGTGACCCTAGGCAAGTCACTTAACCCCAATTGCCTCACCACAAAAAAAAAAAAAATTGGCTCTCGAGTCAATCAAGCTGGCTTTAGCACACTCAAATTCTAGGTTGGGTCCTCTTGCTTGGGTTATTGCAGTAGTCTCCTAATTAGTCTCTGCACTTCCCATCTCTCCTCTCTTCAATGCAGTATTCATTTTGTTCTGTCATTTTTCAGCCATATTTCACTCTTCATGACCCCATTTGGGCTTTCCTTGACAAAGATACTAGAGTGGTTTGCCATTTCCTTCTTCAGCTCATTTTACAGATGAGGAGACTGAGACAAATAGGGTTAAGTGACTTGCCCAGGGTCACACAGCTAGTTAGTGTCTGAGGCCAGATTTTAACTGAGGAAGACGAGTCTTCCTGATTCCAAGCCCAGTATTCTATGCACTATGAGCTGCCCTTGTCTTTTATAGAGCTCCTAAAATATTCTTCCTATAGCACAAATCTAACTATGCTTCCTCACTAATCAAGAAGTTATCTTAGCTCCCTATTGCTTTTCTTTTTTGGGGGGTGGGGGGCAGGACAATGAAGGTTAAGTGACTTGCCAGGGTCACACAGCTAGTAAGTGTCAAGTGTCTGAGGCTGGATTTGACCTCAGGTCCTCCTGAATCCAGGATGGGTGCTCTATCCACTGTGCCACCTAGCTGCCCCCTCCCTGTTGCTTTTCAGAGAAAATCCAAGCTGCTTTGTCATGGCATGGTGTAGAGGAGAACGTGCTGAACTTGGTTCAAAAAAATATCAGTCACTTACCTGATTTAAGCCTCAGTTTCCCCATCTGTAAAATGAGAATAACAAAGATCTCTATAACTCGGACAATAGATTGTGAGGATCAAATAAAGCAATCTATGGAAAGTGCCTCGCAAAGCTTAAAGTTTTATGTAAATATTGGCTACTACTATTATCATTGATATTTCCCTTTCCAGATGTATTTCACATTACTCTCCTTCATGCTTTCTATATTTCATGCAAACTGGTCTACTTGTCATTCCCCATCTGCCATATCTTTGCACAGGGTTCCCCTCTGGACTGGAATGCTCTCCTTCACGTCTGCCTTTTGGAATCTCTATCTTCTTCTGGGCTCAACTAAGATGCCATCTTTTCCACAAGGGCTTTCTAGAATCCCCCTCATCACCTCTCTTCCCCATAAATTATATTTTCTGAGCCTGTATTTTGTATTTAATTATCTCTGCCTCTATTGTATCTTCCTAGTAGAATGTAAGTTTCTTGAGGTCAGGGACTTTCATTTTGGTCCTTGTACATAGAAGTTTTGATAAACACAAGGCACTTTTAATTACTTACCAAATTCTCACTTTCATAAAGGTATTCAATCTTTTTTTTTTTTTTTTTGGTGAGGCAATTGGGGTTAAGTGACTTGCCCAGGGTCACATAGGTAGTAAGTGTTAAGTGTCTGAGGCTGGATTTGAACTCAGGTCCTCTTGAATCCAGGGCTGGTGCTCTATCCACTGTGCCACCTAGCTGCCCCAAAGGTATTAAACCTTAATTTTATTCTGCCAGTAAATTAGGGTTGATTCCTTTCATGAGAAAAGTACTCTTTGATTTAAAGGACCCTATGGTGAATCCTTATTGCATATTCAAATATATGCAGGGTGACCCTAAATCCTAAGACTTTGGGGTCACTCTCCATATTCTTTGTAGGATTTGATTTTTTAAAAAAATTTTAGACTTTTATTTTCCCAATTACATGTAAAAGCAAATTTTGACATCAATTTTTTTTTTAAAACTTTGTGTTCCAACTTCTCTTCCTCCCTCCCCTCCCACCCACCCCAAGAACTCAAACAATTCCACATAAATTATACATGAGCAATCATGGCAAACAATTCTACTTTATCTAGGTTGTGAGTGGAAACAGATAAAAACAAAACTTCAGATTAAGGAATTGTTTTTAAAAAATGTGTTTCAGTCTTTTCAGATACCATCAGTTCTTTCTCTGCAGATGTACTGCAATTTTCCTAGGTTCTTCAGAGTTATATTGGATCATTGTCTAGCTGAAAATAACCACGTGCTTCCCAGCAGATCATCTTACACGAATGCTGTTATTTTGTATATAGTACATTTCTCTCTGCTTCAGTTCATGTGTGTCTTTCCAGGTTTTTCTGATAGCATCCTGTTCATCACAATTTCTATACAGTACCTTGAACTTGACAGAGAATTTTCTTCACAATAGCCCAACAGAGTAGGTACCATATATTTTGATATTGTAGTCAATCAATGTAACTATTTCCCTCTTTCCCATTCCCTTCCAATAATATTTATTCCACTGTCTACCTTATTTTGCCCTAATCCTCCTCATAAGTGTTTTGCTACTGACTGCCCCCTCCCCTGCTCTACCCTCCCTTCATTTACCCTTTCCTTCTTATCTTCTTCCCTTCCTACTTTCCTGAAGGGTTAAATAGTTTACTCTTCCCTATTGGATGTGTGTGCTATTCCCTCCGTGAGCCTGCTCTGATGAGGTTATGGCCTTTGAGCTAATTCTGTTTTCTAAATTTTTCTTCCTCCCTCCCTCCTCAACTCTCCCTATGAAATCAAGCAATTCAATAAATGTCATACATGTGGTGTTATGCCGAACATCTTCACCTTCCTCTAAATTGTTTTGCTTTTTACAGCTCCCTCCCCCAAACTTCCCTTCCCTTCTTCTCCTCTTCTCCCCACCGCCCCCCCCCCATCTCCTTCTCCTCCTACTTTTCCTCAGGGCAAAAATATATTACTATATCCACTTGAGTATGTATGTTATTCCCTCTTTGAGCCAATTCTGATGATAGTGAAGTTCACTCACTCCCCCTCTTCTCCTCCCCAACATAGGCATTTTTTCTTGGTTCCTTCCTATGAACTACTTCTCCCCATTCTACCTCTCCTCTCCTCCCTCCCCCAATCCATTCCTCCCACCCCTCACCCTTCTTTTAAAGATGTCATCATGGGTCAGCTAGATGGCACAGTGGACAAAGTACGAGCCCTGGGTCCAGGAGGCCCAGAGTCCAAATCCGGCCCCAGACACCAGACAACCTACCTTGTTTGCTCCACAAAGATCAAGGATATACAAAAAATAAATGCTTTACAAATACCATCCCTTCATATTCATTTCAGACCTGTGTCCTCTGTGTATTCCTTGCTGAAAAAGTTCTTATGAGTTGGAAATATTATTTTCTCATGTATGACTGTAAACAGTTTAATCTTTTTTTTTAGTGAGGCAAGTGGGGTTAAGTGACTTGCCCAGGGTCACACAGCTAGTAAGTGTTAAGTGTATGAGGTCACATTTGAACTCAGGTCCTCCTGATTCCGGGGCTGGTGCTCTATCCACTGTGCCACCTAGCTGCCCCTCAGTTTAATCTTTTAATGTCCCTTGTGATTTCTTTTTCCTGTTTACCTTTTTATTATTCTCCAGGGTCTTGTATTTGAAAGTCAAACTTTCTATTCAGTTCAGGTCTTGTCTTTTCTTTTTCTTTTTTTTTCTTTTTGCTTTATTTGCAGGGCAAAGAGGGTTAAGTGACTTGCCCAGGATCACACAGCTAGTAAGTGTCAAGTGTTTGAGGCCAGATTTGAACTCAGGTACTCCTGAATCCAGGGTCAGTGCTTTATCCATTGAGCCACCTAGCTGCCTCCCAGTTCAGGTCTTTTCATTGCAAATGCCTGAAAGTTCTCTTTTTTATTTAAGTTCCATATTTTCCTCTGAAAAATTATGTTCAGTTTTGCTGGGTACATGATTTTTGGCTGTAGTCCCAGTTCCTTTGCCCTCTGGAATATCATATTCCATGCCCTCTGGTCCTTTAATGTGGAAGCTGCTAGATCTTGCTTTATCCTTATTGGAGCTCCACAGTATTTGAATTCCTTTTTTCTAGCTGCTTGCAATATTTTCTCCTTGACCTGGAAGTTCTGGAATTTGGCTATAATATTCCTGGAGGTTTTCCTTTTGGGATCTCTTTCAGGAGGTGATCGGTGGATTCTTTCAATTTCTATTTTAGCTTCTGCTTCTAGAATATCAGGGCAATTTTCCCTCACAATCTCTTGGAGGATGGTGTCTAAGCTTTTGTTTTGGTCATGATTTTTAGGTAGTCCAATTATTTTCAAATTATCTCTCCTGGCTTTATTTTCCAGTTCAGCAGTTTTTCCAAGGAGATATTTCACACTGCCCTCTATTTTTTCATTCAATTGGATTTGCTTTACTGTGTCTTGGTTTCTCATAAGGTCACTAGCTTCCATTTGTTCAGTCCTAATTCTTAGGCAATTATTTTCATCAGACAGTTTTTTAATCTCCTTTTCCATTTGGTTTTTCAAGCTGTTGACTTTTTTCTCATGACTCTCCTTCAATGCTCTCATTTCTCTTTCCATTCTTTCCTCTCTATATATATATCTTCCTTCTACCTCTCCTATTTTCTCTTCAAAGTCCCTTTTGAGAGCTTCCATGGCCTGAGACCAGTTCATAGTTTTCTTGGAAGCTTTGGATGTAGGGGCCCTGTGGTTGATTTCCTCATCTGAGGTTGCACCTTGATCTTCCTTGTCGCTGAAATAGCTTTCTATAGTTTTGAACTTTCTTTGTTTGTTCATCTTTTAATTGATTTTAAACTTTCTACTGGGGGGGGGCTGCTTCTTGGCTCCACTCCTGTTCCCAGCTTCAGAGGGTCCCAGGTGTTTTGGTTTGAGGGAAGGCTTGTTTTGCTCTCGTCTGGCCTGTTCTCTAGTCAGGAGATAACCTCAAGCCTACTTATGAAACAACCCACCAGGAAAGCTTTCTGTGGTGTGGTTCTTAGCTTCCAGGAACCTGTGCACCTCCCCCACCTGAGCCTCCCACCGCTTAGGATTTTTTCCTGGTTCCCTGCTGGGGTGGGACAACTGAATTCTTCCCCCATCCCTCTGGTACCCCTTCAGTTTCTGCTTGCCCCCCATCCAGCTGATCAGCCCTCTTACCAGACTACACGCTCAGCTCCAGAAAATGCCAGCAGTGTAGCCGATTCAGAGGTTCCGGGGTAAATTCCTCTGGCGGCGTGTCTGGTGTGTCTGTCAGCATGATCGCGAACTTAGACTTTACTAGTGGTCTAGCACAGCCCCCTAAAATCTATCTATAGCTGGAGAATAATCTCAGCCCATATTTTTGTATGTTTTTCTGCTCCAGGGGTTCTTTTATTGCTGTTTTTGGGGTGATTGTATCAGGAGCTCTGTGCGTTTAATGTCTTTCCTCTGCCATCTTGGCTCCACCCCCCGGATTTGATGGTATATTAAAAAATGTGTTGATGATCTGAATTGGTAGAGGGAGTTTCTTTACCTAGAATTCCCTAAAACAATGAAATCACAGGTCTATACCAAATCATGAGGATCTTAATTTTATGCAGCAAGTAAATTAGGATTGATTCCTCTCATAAGAAAAGGAGTCTTTAATTTAAAGGACCCCTATGGTGGGGGCAGCTAGGTGGTGCAGTGAATAAAGGACTGGCCCTCGATTCAGGAGTACCTGAGTTCAAATCCGGTGTCAGACACTTGACACTTACTAGCTGTGTGACCCTGGGCAAGTCACTTAACCTCCATTGCCCTGCAAAAAAAAAAAAAAAGTAAAGGACCCCTGTGGTGAATCTTTTTGGTAAACAGAGAGCTTCTCAATATACAGGGAGACCCCCAAATCTTAAGACTTTGAGGTCACCCTGTATATCCACTGTAGATTGTTAAAAATTGCTTCCCTCCAGAGGAAACAATGTGAGACACACTTGTATGTGGCATCCATTTGCTCTAACAAGTTTCCAGTCTTCTTACACTTGACTCCCCTCCATATATGCTATGATCTAGCTAGCCTCCTGGCTAGTCCTCACATATTATGCTCCATCTCCTGACTCCTTGTCTTTGCTCTGGATGTTTCCTATACTTGGCATCTTTTCCTTCCACACCTCTGCCTCCTGGCTTCTCTGGATTCCTGACATTGTAGAGATGATCATGAATTGAGGAATGGCTGAGCAAGTTATAACATATGAATATGAGGGGAAATTTACTGTAAGAAATGATAAAGGGAATGATTTCAGAGAAAACTGTGAAGACCTATATGAACTGATACAAAGTGAAGTGAGCAGAACCAGGAGAACACTGTACACAGTAACAGAAATATTGTAACAATGAGCAACTCTGAAAGACTTTGCAGCTCTAATGAACACAATGACCAGCCACAATTCTGAAGACTCATGATGAAACCAGATAAAGAATAGATGGTATATAGACTGAAGCATATTTTCTTCTTTCTTTCTTTCCTTCCTTCCTTTTTCCTTTCTTCTTTCCTTCTTTTCCTTTCTTTTTTTTTTTGGGGGGGACATGACTAATGTAGGAATTTATGTTGTGTAACTACACAAATTTGAAATGGGTTTTGTTTTTCTTGCCTTTTCAATGGATGAAGGAGTGGGAGGAAGGAATGTGTGAAGTTTGAACCACAAATAAAATAAATATTGAATTAGAAAAGGACAGCTCAAACAAGACCTCTTGCAGGAGGCCATTTCCATTCTTCACTCTCCACCCCCTTCTAGAGCCTTCCCCTTTGAAATTACTTTCTGTCTCCTCTGTATATATCTTATAAAAGTTAGTTATTTACAAGTTGTCTCCCCCATTCGATTGTGAGCTCTTTGAAGGCAGGGACTATGTTTTTTGCCCTTCTTTGTAGTCCCCAGGGTTTAGCCCAGTGCCCAGAACATAATAACTACTTGATAAAATGTTTGCATTTCCCTTCTTTCCCATGATGATCTCTAAGCACTGTCATTCATTCTTGCACAATGGGAGGATGAAACAAAAAGTCATCAGATTTTTATTAGGCTTCATTCCAGTTGAGGTTTGGCTGGCTCCCAGTTATCCACACTGGAGTCAGGGCACTGTGACATCTACACAACAGCTGAGCAGGGGATTAGAATGGAGGCTTTCTGACTGCCGATGACGTGATTTTTTTTTGGTAGGGCAATGAGGGTTAAGTGACTTGCCCAGGGTCACATAGCTATGTGTCAAGTGTCTGAGGCCAGATTTGAACTTAGGTCCTCCTGAATCCAGGGCTGGTGCTTTATCCACTATGCCCCCTAGCTGCCCAATGATGTGATTTTTAAAATTTGGGGTGGGAGGAGAGTTTTAAATTTTGATGACGAGTTGTAATGTCTGAAGTCACTGCTGTTTTGACGACCTGGTAGGAGAAGAGTCATACTTGTATTTCCTAGAAATTGTTAAGGATTGGGTAAATGTAAGTGGCATAAAACCTTAATACTGGGGGCAGCTAGGTGGCACAGTGGATAAAGCACCGGCCCTGAATTCAGGAGGACCTGAGTTCAAATCTGGCCTGACACTTAACAATTACTAGCTGTGTGACCCTGGGCAAGTCACTTAACCCCGATTGCCCCACAAAAACAAAAACAAAAACAAAAACAAAAACAAAACAAAAAAACCTTAATACTGTCCCCATCCAGTAATAGGCTCTTATCTCCTCACAACTGAACTATTGTAATAGCTGCTGGTGGGGCTGCCTGCCTCATACCTCTCCCCACTCTAGTCTATCCCCCATTCATCCACCAAAGTAACTTTCCTAAAGTGCATGTCAGACCATAGCATCAACACTTCTCCCCCATTTCTAGAAGTGAGCCACTGGAGTAAAACAAAACAAAACAAAACAAAACAAAACAAAACAAAACAAAACAAACAAACAAACCTCTAGTGGCTCCTTATCACCTCCAGAATCAAATGTTTGTCATTCAAAGTTCTTTATTACTTAGCTGCCTCCCCCTTACCCTGCCCCATATTTCCAATATTCTTACACCTTATATTCTCCCTGGTACCCTTTGGTCCAGTGTCACTGGCTTCCTTGCTGTTCCTTAGTTGAGATACTGCATCTCCTGACTCTGGGCATTTTATCTGGCTGTCCCTCAAGCCTGCAATGTTCTCCTTCCTTATTTCTGCCTCTTGGCTACCCTGGCTTTTTTCAAGTCACAGCTGAAATCCCAGCTTCTACAGGGAGCCTTTTCTAATCCCTCTTCATTCTAGTGCCTTTTTTTTTTTTGCAGGGCAATGAGAGTTAAGTGACTTGCCCAGGGTCACACAGCTAGTAAGTGTCAAGTGCCTGAAGCTGGATGAACTCAGGTCCTTCTGAATCCAGAGCTGGTGCTTTCTCAACTGCGCCACCTAGCCGTCCTCTCTAGTGACTTTTTGCTGTCAATTATTCCCTATTTATCTTGCATATAGTTTGTTTATATGTAATTGTTTGCATATTGTCTCCTCCAGTAAACTTGAGACTGTCTTTTGCCATTCTTTGTATCCCCAGAGTTTAGCACAATGCTTGGCATGTAGTAGATACTTAATAAATGCTTATTGTCTTACTGACTCACTTGAGAGAAGAATGAGGAATCATGGACTCTGCTGAGCTGGTGTTCCTGGAAGCTAACTTGTTAACTTTCAAAGGATTAAAGTAAGTCCCATCAGCTCCTTCCCCTTTTTTGGGGTCTCTCCTTTCTCTTTCTGTAAATCTGATATTTTGAAGAATCAAGTTTCCAAATGAAATCCAAGTCAGTCCCATTGATCTTGTTTGGAAACATGTCAGGCAGATGTGTCGTCATCATTACTATGGAGGAAAGAAAGGATGGTTGATTATCACGTGTTACCCTAGTAACCAGGATTCAGGGCTCCTCCCTAGACTTTTGCTAAGGCAGAAATGCAGTTTCCAGATTCCACTGTTTCAGTTACCTGACTGATCATGGTATTTCCCCTCAGGAATGAACAGAGGAAGAACCTTGTTCTTGGAGAATTCTTGGACAGGGTAGGTCCAGATAAGAAAAGGGATTATAACATGTCAACCTTTGGGGCTCCCATACATAGCCAAGGAGGCGTCCCACTGAAAGAGTTGGCCTTTTCCTTTTTCTTCCTGAATTCTCCCCCTGGTTGTCAAAACTGTTGATCTTTTGGACTTGCCCTAGGTGAGAGTGGAGATTTCTTAGGACCATAGGATGTAGAGTTGGGAAGGTCCTTACAACCTAGAATGTCAGAGATGGGATGGCCCTTAGAACTTAACATGTCAAAAACAAACAAACAAATAATAAATAAATAAATAGAAAGAGCTTAGCATGTCAGAGCTGGAAGGGGCCTTAGAACACAGGATGTCAGACCTGGGTTGCACCTGAGAACATAGATTGCTAGAATGAGAAAACACCTTAAAGAAGAGACTACCTAAGCTAGGGGCAACCTTTTTCTATTAATAGTATAGCCCCTGGGGGCAGCTAGGTAGAGCAGTGGATTCAGGAGGACCTGAGTTCAAATCTGGCCTCAGACATTTGACACTAGCTGTATGACCCTGAGCAAGTCACTTAACCCTCATTGCTCTGCAAAAATACAAAAACAAAAAAACCAACCGTATACCCCCTTCATATCACAGTTGAGGAAATGGCGCTTCAAAGAGAAGTACTTGGGGCAGCTAGATGACCCATGGATAAAGCACTGGCCCTGGATTCAGGAGGACCTGAGTTCAAATCTGGCCTCAGACACTTGACACTTACTAGTTGTGTGACCCTGGGCGCATCACTTAACCCTCATTGTCCCACCAAAAAAAAAGAGAGAGAGAGAGAAGTACTTGTAGTCATCCCTGTACCATAGACTTTCATTATTCCTTCTTCGGTTATCTCTTCTCCTCTTTCCACAGTAGCTGACTTGGCAAACAGCACATGCCTATAATTTGAGGTGTCAATATTTGTGAAAAGGCAGAAGACCTCTCTCCTCTGAACCCCTCCCCCAACTCTCCACCCCCGCCCCGGCTATCTGCAATCTGCCCATTTCATGTATGAGTTATACTGAGCAGAGGTCTTGTCTTTGCTCTCTTGACTGATGGCTCCACTTGGACTGGGATCTCCTTGAGTGCCTGAGAGATATCTATGCACTCAGACTGAAATTCCCACGTTAGTCACTCCTCGGGTCTAAAGTGAAGGACCTTATTAAAAATATAAACACAATCTGGGAAAAGATGTTGTCATTATCAGCCATTAACCCATGAGCTTGATTTGCTTTTTCAGATGAGCTAATATTCTTTCACGAAAACAACTATTTATTAAGCACCTAGTGTACATAAGATGGCTCAGGCTCCACCCTCCAGCAGCTCAGGAGGGATAAGAGGTAGACAGACCTGACTCTAATATCAGTGAAGTGCACTAAGAGGCTGAAGGAGACTCTGGGAGTGCAGGTCACTTTTGGTTGGAAAGAATTTTAAATTTTTCATTGTGTTTTTTATTGTTTTCAGTTTTGCTTTTAAAATAATGAGAAGGAGTGACATGAAGGCTGTGGATTCCGTGTGTCTAGGACAACCTCTAGGGTTTACAAAGCGCTTTACATACTTTGCCTAATTTAATCCTTAAGAGAGGGAAGTGTTACAAGTAATAGAAGCCCCATTTTACAGATGAGAAAGTGACCGGCCTCTAGGGGGAAGTGTGTGTCACACAACTCATAATTTCCAGAGGCAAAATCTGAACCCAGGTCTCTGTTGATACAAGCAGCTAAGTGGCACAATAGATAGAGTGCTGCTGGCCTGGAGTCAGGAAGACCTGAGCTGCAATCCAGCCTCAGACATTTACTAGTTGTGTGGCCCTGGGCAAGTCACTTAGTTCTCTGAGAGAAATGATCAATTTTCTCTTCTATTAATAAGTAACTGTTGGGGGCAGCTAGGTGGCGCAGTGGATAAAGCACTGGCCCTGGATTCAGGAGTACCTGAGTTCAAATCCATCGTCAGACACTTGACACTAGCTGTGTGACCCTGGGCAAGTCACTTAACCCCCATTGCCCCACAAAAAAAAAGAAAAAAAAAAGTAACTGTTGAATTAGGACCCAGGTTCCTTTTCTACTTCCTCATTCAGATATCAACCAGTGTGGGAAATCTCTCTCAAAGAGTTACCCAGCCAGGATG
The DNA here is from genome assembly GCF_019393635.1 of Dromiciops gliroides. Lineage (NCBI taxonomy): Eukaryota > Metazoa > Chordata > Mammalia > Microbiotheria > Microbiotheriidae > Dromiciops > Dromiciops gliroides. The sequence continues at coordinate 617,572,873 of NC_057863.1, read as the reverse complement.
GTTGAGATCTAATCAAAGATAGTAAAAAAATTTTAATTTAGGCTAATGGGTGCCTTCCTGCTCATTGTGTTTGTTCAGACTGTAACAATTGGAATAACGCCACCTGTTGGAGACTTACTGTAGGAAAATTCCACCATGAGGAGAAGGCCTCTGAGGGCAAGGCCATGCGGCTTTTCTTTGGTGTCAGGAAGTGACGTTTGCTTGTGGGAGGAAGAGGGGGCAAGGCTTGCTCTCTCACTCTCTTGAATCAGGACTCTGGTGGAGAAGGGAACTAGAAAAGTGTTCTCCCTTTAATAGATAGATGAATCTAGGCCTTTCTCTCTCTCTTTACCAAATTCTTATTCTACTTAATAAATGCTTAAAAATCTAACTCTTGCTAAAGTTTATAATTTAATGGTGACCACTCATTAGATATTTTAGATCGACTAGCTAGAATTTTAGCCCCTTACAAGACAGATCTGGGGAAATATGGATTCTCTTTTTTTGTTGGGCAAGGGATATGGAAATTGATGTCTCTTTGACCCAGTATTTGGGTGATCCAATCTCATTTTAATATAATCCAGCCTGTCATTGTAACATTCATTTTCTCATTAATTGTTTTTTTTTTGTTTTTTGTTTTTTTTGCGGGGCAATGGGAGTTAAGTGACTTGTCCAGGGTCACACAGCTAGTAAGTGTTAAGTGTCTGAGGCTGGATTTGAACTCAGGTAGTCCTGAATCCAGGGCCAGCGCTTTAACCACTGTGCCATCTAGCTGCCCCCATTTTCTCATTAACTGTTAACCAATCAGAGTTGATTGCCACCCTCGGGAACACCTGCTCTTCTAAGGGCATACAAACTGTGAGCCCACTACTGTGAGGGGTACTGAGAGAGATGGCCAAATGACAATCTTTTTATTTAAAATGCTAGTATTATTTTTTGTTTGTTTTTGGTTTTTTGTTTGGTTTTTTGGTGGGGCAATTGGGGTTAAGTGACTTGCCCAGGGTCACACAGCTAGTAAGTGTTAAGTGTCTGAGGCCGGATTTGAACTCAGGTACTCCTGAATTCAGGGCCAGTGCTCTATCCACTGCACCACCTAGCTGCCCTTAAAATGCTAGTATTATTAATAAAATAACTAATTGCCCAGAAACTATGTCTCTTAACCTTTTAAAAATCACACCTCTTTGCCTCAGTTCCTCATCTGTAAAATGAGCTGGAGAAGGAAATGGCAAACACAATCCAGGATCTTTGATCCCCAAGAAAACCCCAAATGGGGTCACGGAGAGTCAGACACGATAGAAATGACCAAACAATATTGTTGACACAAAGTCCAGCACTCTTCCCCACTACTGTACCACATTGTCTTTCTCTGCCTCTGGCTCAATCTTTGATCTCTCTGTGTCTCCATCTCTGTGTCCTTCCCACCCCTGATTTGTTGGGGTAGGGTAGCCTGTAATTTTATATCTGTAGATGTTTAATAAATTTGTGTTGAACTCAATTGGAATTCCTAGTATAGGCTTCTACACCCAGTAGATGTTAATGATAACATCAATAGCTTGCATTTCTATAGCATTTTAACATTGGCAAAGCATTTTACATGTCATCTTATTCCATCCTCACAACGACCCTATATAAGGTAGGTGCTCTCATTATCCCCATTTTACAGAGGCTGAGCAACTTAGGATCATATAGCTATTAAGTATATGAAGGAGGATTCAGATGCAGGTCTCTTCCTGACTTTAGGTCCAAAACTCTATCTATTCCACCCATCAATCAATCAATCAAATCAATCGACATTTATTAAGCACCTGCTATGTGCTAGGCACTGTGCTAAACTCTGGGGATACAAAAAGAGGCAAAGGACGGTCCTCAAGGAGTTTACAATCTAATGAAGGAGACAACTTTAAACAAATATATACTAAGCAAGCTATGTACAGGATAAATAATAATAATAAATTTATATAGTGCTTACTTTACATTTATAGCCAGGTACTATTATAAGAGCTTTACAATAATTATTATCTCATCTGATCCTCAAAACAACCCTGGGAGGTAAGTGCTATCATCATCCCTATTTTGTAGATGAGGAAATTGAGGCAGCAGTTAAGTGCCCAGGGTAACACAGCCTATCAAGTGTATAAGGCTGGATTTGAACTCCAGTCTTCAGAATTAAAGAAGGCTTCCTGTATGTGAGGAAATTCTCTCCCCCCAATGAGGGGTTAATTCAGAGGCTATAGAGACTTCCCCTGGGAAAGCAGAGGCAAAGGGTTGGGAATCCTGAGGTCCAATTAGCTAGTTTTTGCCCATAGATTGTAATCCTTGAGTAATCAGAGCAGTGATGAAAAGGGGGCGGGGCCATTCGTGTTAGGGACTAGGGGATAAAACGGATTCTTCTAGCCCCCATTTTTGACACCCACCAGCTGCACACTGAGTTGCCCATTCTCGCGAAAATGACAATAAACAAGCTTTTGTCACATTGATGCTGAATTCTCAGAGAATTATTGAGCAGGAGTCGTTTTTCTTACACTGTAGAAGGTGGGATTTTCCTTGGGACTTAAAGGAAGCCAGAGGGGCAGCTAGGTGGCACAGTGGATAGAGCACTGGCCCTGAAGTCAGGAGGACCTGAGTTCAAATCCGACCTCAGACACTTGACAACTTACCAGCTGTGTGATCCTGGGCAAGTCACTTAACACCAATTGCCTCACCCCCCCCCAAAAAAAAAGGAAGCCAGAGAGGTCAGTGCCTCCTCTGGACCTCTAGAAAAATATGCTGGATTAGACATTAGGAAGATATGGGTTCAGATATTGCATCAGATACAGATAATTACTAGCTGTCTGACCTTGGGCAAATCACTTAACTTTTCTGAGTTTCAATTTCATTTATAAAGCGTGTGTTGTGGGGGGAGTAATGGCATCCCCTTCCTCTGTGTCTTTGCATGGGCTCTTCCCCCACCCTTGATGCTTTTCCTTCTCAATTGTGTCCCCTGGAATCCCTAGTTTCCTTTAAGACAACTCAAGTGTCTCCTTCTATATTAACCTTCTCCTGCCCCCTAAAGCTACTGGTGCCTTCCTTCAGAGCCTCCCCAGCTACCTTGGACTTCTTTCCTTTGTAGGCTGTTCATGCCTAATGATGTGCATATTATCTCCCTTGATACAATGTAAGTTCCTTATAATTTATATTGAATTGCTTGAGTTCTTGGCAGCGGAGGGGGAGGGAGGAAGGATGAGAATTTGGAACACAAAGTTTTGGGTTTTTTTGTTTTTTTTTTTGGTGAGGCAATTGGGGTCAAGTGACTTGCCCAGGGTCACACAGCTAGTAAGTGTCAAGTGTCTGAGGCCACATTTGAACTCAGGTCCTCCTGAATCCAGGGCCAGTGCTTTATCTACTGCACCACCTAGCTGCCCCGGAACACAAAGTTTTAAAAATCAATGTTACAATTTGTTTTTACGTTTAAGGTGGGGAAAATTCTAAATAAATAGATAGATAAATGAATAGATGAATGAATGGCTAAATAAATAAATAGATAAATGAATAAATAAATGAATGAATGAATGGATTGATTGATGAGCAAATAAATAATCGAATGAATGAATGAAAGAACAAATAAATAAATAATGGGTATAAAAATAAATAAATGAAAAAAAAATAAATGAGTGGATGGGTAAATAAATAAATAAGTAGATATAATGTAATTCCTTTCTGAGCAGGGACTGCTTCATTTTTTGTCTTCGTATCTGTAGCACCTAAAACAGTAATGCACATAGTAGGGGCTCAATAAATGCTTATTGATTGATTACTGTGAGAAATAGCACTTAAAAGTTTTTGGAACTCCCTGTTGGAGATGTGTCAAAAATCTTTATTTTCATTCTTGCAAGAATGGGCCCTTCCCCTTAGTGGAATGGGCACAAAATGGAGTCTCGGGAGCCTTTTAATCCTTTAACTCGACTGGCCCCTCCCCTTCTTTCCCAGTTACAATCTTTGCACCAAAAACTAGCCAGTCAGAACGCAGTGTAGCCAAAGGGGAAGGTGACACAGGGACAGCCCTTCAAACTCCTCCCCCACATGACCAGCCTAGGGTTTCCCTAATCATGTGATTTTGTTCTGGGATGGGGTGGGGGGAGAGGAGAGGCAGACCTTTCCCGGACTAGGAGGGGCTCAACCCCAATTTGTGGATATTAGCGATTTGAGTACCCACTTCTATTCTGATCAATTCCCCAGCTGAACCTGAATTCACTTCTCAGACATTGTCACCTGTAATTGTTCCCCAGACAGCTCCAATCAACTTTTGAGGGGAGCCCACTTTTCCTCGCAATTACTCTTTGGTATTGGAGAGAAGAGACAAGAACAATGAGTAGAAGTCATAAAGAGGCATATTTAGGCTTGATGGCAGCAAGCCCTTCTCAACAACTGGAGCTATCCCACAGTGGAGTGAGCTGTTCCAAAGGGTGGTGAGCACCCCTTCCTTGAAGGTCTTCAAACAGACTCTAGATCACCACTTTATTGGGAGTGGGACTAGTTGGCCACTGAAGTCCCTTCTAACCCTCAAATTTAGTGAGTGGATGACTCTATGAGGGAAGAGTATGTAAACCTTCCAGGATTTGTGAGTGTCCTTGTCATTGCCTATCCCTCACTGATGACCATTTCTAGCTGCCTCTGGGCTTTCTACAGCCATCCATGACCATCAGCCATCAGCCTTTAGGTCTAGAGTACTCATTATTCCTTGGTTTGCTTCCCAATGTCCCTGGTTGTAGGAGGACTGTCATAGGGGAAAAGGTGTAGGGGTCCTTAGGTATTCCTCTGGAAAGAATAATACTCTCCGGGCAGCTAGATGGCGCAGTGGATAGAGCACCAGCCCTGGAGTCAGGAGTACCTGAGTTCAAATCCGGCCTCAGACACTTAACACTTACTAGCTGTGTGACCCTGGGCAAGTCACTTAACCCCAATTGCCTCACTAAAAAAAAAAAAAAAGAATAATACTCTCACACACAGTCTAATTAGGATTAAAATGCTCTTTTAAAAAATTTGGCACTAGAGAAAGTGACCTAGGGGTAAATCAAAGACTAGCCCTGGGGAGGAGGGCTTCAAACATTCTCCTCCCTGAACAGAAGTCAGAAGCTTTTATAGAGGATAGATGGGGTGACCACCTGACAACGGAAAGTTCTTTTTGCAGGTGGGGTGGGGAAAGCTTGGGTGCTTATCATTCCTGAGAGTTGAGGGGGATTATTTTTTAGGAAGGATGTTCCCAACCTCTTGAGTTATCTCTGTCTCCTAGCTCCAGTTAGGTAGTAGCCAGGCCTACCTGACTTTCCTGCTATAGAATTTTTTTTTTTTTTTTTGGTGAGGCAATTGGAGTTAAGTGACTTGCCCAGGGTCACACAGCTAGTAAGTGTCAAGTGTCTGAGGCCGGATTTGAACTCAGGTCCTCCTGAATCTAAGGCTAGTGCTTTATCCACTGTGCTACCTAGCTTCCCCCCTGCTATAGAATTTTAACACCCGTTACTTCTTAGGTATGTCCATCCTGATATCTAGTTGGCCAAGCTAAACTTTAATAGTCCCTTAGTTCCTTGATATGTCTGTTCTGTTATCTGGTCCCCTTTGGTTTTGCTTCTGAAAGGACAAACTTCTTTGAGTTATCCTAAGCCCATGTCAAGGACTAAGCTCATTCCTTTTCTGGTAGGGCAGCTAGCAGTGAGGCCCAGCTGGGTGTGATGGGGAAACTGCTTGTGGATGAGGAAACTGTGAGGCACCACAGGTAGTGGGCAGACATTGACACACTGGACTACTTATGTGGGTCTTTCCCCACGGCTAAATTGAGCAATTAGACAGTCAGTTTTGATTAGGTCAAGGACTCAGGGAGAAGTCTACTTTCTCTTGAATCCAGGACTGGACTTCTAGCTGGGCAGAGGCAATAAGCCAAGTAGGGAAATTGATGCAATGCTGGAACAACCTTCTTCTTGCACAGCTATCTGCCCCAAAACATGAGTATAGATTGAGGGATTTCCCCTAAAAATCACTCTTGGAAAGGAAAAAAAAAAAGAGAGTACTGACCTTAAAGTCACAGGAGCTGGGTTCAAATCCTGTCTCTTGCCACTTGGTACTTTTGTGCCCTTGGGCAAATCACTTTCTTTTATCAATGGGCTCTTAAAATAGGGTCTGTGAAAAAAAAAGATTTTCGTAATTATAACTCAGTAGAATTGATTTCCTTTGAAATCCTCTGGATTTTATTTTATGTATTTAAAAAATGTTCTGAGAAGGGACCCCTAAGCTTCACCAGACTGCCAGAGGGCACCGTGACACAAAGAGTTAAAACCTTCTGCTTTGTCATGTGTTATTATAGTGAAAACTTGCTTAAAGTAGTAGGGGAGGCAGAGGGAAAGGTCCACAGTGAAAGGCTCAGGGATGGGAGCCAGAGGTAGCTGGGGGACACCACAAAAGCATTGGAAGGAGAATAGAGACAAAGGCAAGGCAAGTGTAAAGACCTATGGGGCTGGGGCTGGGGCTGGGGCTGGGGAGAGCCAGGTGCTTGCCCCAGCTCTGCCCCTGGCTCTGCAACTCACTTCCCTTTCTGGGCTTGGATTTCCTTAACGTTTCAGGAAATCCAACTAGCTTTTCTCTAAGTTCCCTCCCATTTCTCATACTCCATGTTTTAAGATTCTTTCCAGTTCTGACATATTCTAGAGTCCATTTTCTAAGATCAATCCTAGCAGCACTTACCTCCCTTGTTCTAAGATCCCTTCCATCTTTGGCCTTCTGTGTGCTAAGGGACCTTCCCAGCTTTGACATCCTGTGTCCTAAGGGCCCTCCCAACTCTGACTTTCTGTGTTCTAAAGGCCCTCCCAGCTGTGACATCCTGTGTTCAAAGGGCTCTCCCAGCTGTGACATCCTGTGTTCTAAAGGCCCTCCCAGCTGTGACATCCTGTGTTCTAAGGGCCCTCCCAGCTGTGACATCCTGTGTTCTAAGGGCCCTCCCAGCTGTGACATCCTGTGTTCTAAGGGCCCTCCCAGCTGTGACATCCTGTGTTCTAAGGGCCCTCCCAGCTCTGACATCCTGTGTTCTAAAGGCCCTCCCAGCTGTGACATCCTGTGTTCTAAGGGCCCTCCCAGCTGTGACATCTTGTGTTCTAAATTCTCTCCCGGCTCTGACATGCTGTGTTCTAAGGGCCCTCCCAGATCTGACGTTCTGTCCTCTAAGAGCCCTCCATGTTCTGACATTTAATAAGTCCCTTTCATCTCTAAATCTAGCACAAGAGGGGATGATTCCAAAGACAAACTTCACCATTTCAGTAAGAGTTAAGCAACCTTGGACGAATGGCACTGTGATCGGTCCCACTCTCCACCTTCCTTGCCCAAGCTTGCAAAGCCCATTCTTCTGCGCTCCTTCAGCCCTCAGGTCCTGGATGCCGGCTCATGAGGCCCTTGGGACAGGCCTAGCCCAGCTTTGTGGGCTGACTTCCTAAAAATCTACTGGATGAAGTCAGTTGCAATTACTGGGTAAAGAGAACTGGGATTTTTCATTGTAGCATCAGCTCTGATGCACCTGGAAATATAAACCAAACAAAAGAGAGGTCATGGCCTAAGAAAAACTCACTTCCTGCTAACAAGGTCCCCGTCTTTTACCCCTTTGTCTGTCAGCACCAAGAACATTCTCTTCCTCTGGGATCCCTGGATCTGAGAGGAAAGAGCCCTGGATTGCAGGCAAAAGGCTTGGGTCTGAAACCTCACTTTACCTATACCCACCTATGTCACTTTGAGCAAGTCCCTTTCCCTCTCTGGGTCTCAGTTCACTGTAAAATTCTATTGGACAACATGAACCATAAGTTCCCTCCTGGCTTTAAAATAAGAATGTGACTTCCTCTGGCTAGAAAAGGCTTTTCTTTTTTCTTTTTTTTTTGGCAGGGCAATGGGGGTTAAGTGACTTGCCCAGGGTCACACAGCTAGTGTCAAGTGTCTGAGGCCACATTTGAACTCAGGTCCTCCTGAATCCAGGGCCTGTGCTTAATCCACTGTGCCACCTAGCTGCCCCCTAGAAAAGGTTTTTCTAAAGCACTAATTCCTTAGAATTGTAGCAATGACTAAGCACCTACTATGCACCACACACAAGGGATACAAAAACAGAATACAAAGTAGCCCCTGCCTTGAGGAGAACATGACATGAAAGCATGTTTACCAAGGAGATGGAAGTTAATTTGGGGGAGTTGGCAGGAGCAGCTGGGGGGATCCAGCACACCCTTGTTTAAGGGGTGGTTCTCCTGGAGAGCCCTCAGGGAATTTACATTCTAAGTGCACACTGTGGATCTGGCTTCAAATCCAGCTCTCCTGAAAGCCACCAAGTCATGTGGCCTCTGTTTCCATTAGACCCGGCTTCATGAACAGCAAACAGCCCACGTGAAAGGAGAGCTGGGTCTGTAAGCTGAGCTAACGGGCTGATCTATTTGTTCATGAGCTCCGATGTGATCTGAGGTTCCCTCAAGAGAGGCAGGGCGCCCAGGGCATGGCCGACAGAGCCCTGCTGTCTGCAGCCCTGGTCACATCCCATCTGGAGTGCTGAGGTTGTGGTCTGAGAGGGACAAAGCAGGCGGCATTGGGAAGATGGTGATCAGGATGGAGGATACCGGAGACAATGTCACATGAGGAAGACGCTGGAGAAATGAGGACTGGTTAGCCCGGAACACAAAAGACTGATGCTGGGTTTCAGCATTTCCAGGCTTGTCCAGTTGAAGAAGTTCTAGAAGTCTTTCGCCTGTTCCCCAGAACTCAGCCAAAGATGGAAGCTGGGAAAAGGCCAACATAGGCTAGGAAGAAACTCCTGAGAGAGCGGCTGATCAAAGGTCCTCAAACAAAAGCCGCCTGGCTGCTTGGCAGGTAGGGTGGTGATGCTCATTTGGGGTGGGGGTTGGTCCAGATAGACACCAAAGTCCATTCTTCCTCTGGGATCCTGGGATTCTGAATCATGTTGTTAGGAATATCTTTATACCAAAGGGTTTTAGTTTTTGCTACCAACAATATCCTTTGGGTACCAATACTGGCACCTGTTAGGCCCGTTTTACACCTGAGGAAATTGAAGCTCAGAGAGGTCAAGAGATTTGCCCAAGGTCACATAGCTAATCAAGAGCAATGGGGGGGGGGGGTAGCTAGGCAGTGGATAAAGCACCGACCCTGGATTCAGGAGTACCTGAGTTCAAATCCAGCCTCTGACACTTGACACTTACTAGCTGTGTGACCCTGGGCAAGTCACTTAACCCCCATTACCCCAGGAAAAAAAAAAAAGGAGCAAAACCAGGAGTCAAACTTGGACCTTTTGACTCTAAACGCAGTATCGTATGCTGTGTCTTCTTTGAAGACCCTTGAAGTCACCTGGGGTGAGGGGAGAGGGGTCCAGAAGAGAAACCTGTCTTTACTCAGCTCTGGTCACATCACTGGATGTCTCTACAAGAAGAACCTGACTTTGGGGGCAGCTAGGTAGCACAGTGGATAGAGCACTGGCCCTGGATTCAGGAAGACCTGAGTTTAAATCCAGCCTCAGACACTTGACACTTACTAGCTGTATGACCCTGGGCAAGTCACTTAACCCTCATTGCCCTGCCCCCCCCTCAAAAAAAGAAGAACCTGACTTTGAGGGGTCCCCATCTGGCTGTGGGTTTCAAATAAGCCCACTGCTTTTCTAGTCTTTGGAGTCTCTCTCCTCCCTGCCTTTGCTGGCTGAATTTAGCCACCTGCCAAAGGACAGTCTTGTCTCATTTCTACAGATGGCAGAAAAGGTCAATCAAATAATGCTGTCAGCTCCTTTTTTAACATTAAAAATTTCTTTTATGGAAATGTTTTACATGGTTACAAATGTATAACCTATATGGGATTGCTTACTGTATCAGGGAGCAGGAAGGGGGGAGCAAGGGAGAATTTGGAACTCAAAAAATTTTTTAAATGTTAAAAACTGTTTAAACATGTAATTGGAGGAAAAATTTCATGTACCTTACCCGGCCCTGATTGCAATTGTACCATTAGCATCTGCTGATATAGAAAAAAAATGTACACTAACAAAAGGCTACAATATAACACTTAAATGAATTTGTATTTTATTAATCACAACATCATTAATAGACATTTGAGAAATAGTAATACCTCTGGAGGCAATCTATTATTAATCCAATTGTGGATTCATATATAAATGTGTAGACCCTTAGACTTTCTGGGTTTCCAAGCGCTCTTCTCTATTTCCAATAGTCTGTATTTTAAGGGCCCTCCTAGTTCTGCGAATCTGTCCTAAAGGCGTTCTCATTTCTGATTCTCTATGTCCTAATGTCCCTTTCATTTCCAATATTCTACATGCCAAAGTGCCTTCTAGCTCTTACGTCCTTTGTTCTAAGGTCCCTTCCAGATCTGACATTCCATGTTCTAAGGTTCTTTCTAATTCAAACACTGTGTCCTTCCAGATCTAACATTCTATGTTCTAAGATCCCTTCCAGATCTGATCCCTGCCCTGACATTCTATGTTCTAAGGATGCTACTAGCTCTGACATTCTTTGTTCTAAGACCCCATCCAAGTCCAATATTCTGTATTCTAAGGGTCCTCCCATCTCTGACATCCTATGTTCTAAAGGTCCTCCCAGCTCTGACATCTTGTGTTCTAAGGGCCCTCCCAACTCTGACATCCTGTGTTCTAAGGGCCCTCTCAGCTCTGACATCCTGTGTTCCAACGTCCTTCCCAATTCAAACACTGTGTCCTTCCAGATCTAACATTCTATGTTCTAAGATCCCTTCCAGATCTGATCCCTGCCCTGACATCCTGTGTTCTAAGGATCCTCCTAGCTCTGACATCCTATGTTTTAAGGCCCCCCCCCAGCCCTGACATTCTGTGTTCTAAGGCCCTTTGCAATTCAAACACTCTGTCCTAAAGTCCCTTCCAGATCTTACATACTATGTTCTAAGGTCCCTTCCAGCTCTGACCTTCTCTATTCAAAGGTATATTCTCTGAACCTATACTTGTACGTGTGTAGGCAAGCCTGACTTTTATGAGTTCCTCGAAGCTGTGTTATTGTGTGAACTGCTCCTTGCCAGCTTCTTGTCTGGTCCTGTCTTGCAAGGCACCTAGAAGTCACAAACCATGAAATGAAATGTACAAAGGCCAGCGCAAAGGCAGTGTGTCCATTTGAAAATGAAGCCATGTACAAGAAAAAAAGAAAGAAAGAAAGAGAGAGAGAGAGAGAGAGAGAGAGAGAGAGAGGGAGGGAGGGAGGGAGGAAGGAAGGAAGAAACAAACAAACAAACAAAGAAAATGAAGCCAGGGCTAGTGACTGACCAGCAAATAAGGAAAAATGGTAAGTGAACCAACAGTCTATTTGTCTGCAAGATCAAACATTGTCTTCTCAGCTAGAAATGATCCTTTTGTCCTAAAAATTTTTTTCTTTCCTTTTGGAACATCTCCTATGCATTCTCCTTTGCATTCAAGGCTGAATTATAGTTTGTTCATGGGATCATACACTGTCAGGGGGAGAAAGGACCTTAGGTCTCTGATGCCTTTGTTTTGCAAATGAGGAAACTGAGGGCTAAAGAGGTTAGTTGACTTTTCCTGGGTCATAAAAATCGTGGAAGGTCACAGCATTCAGAGGTTGCAGGGAGCATCTGGTCTGATCACTTCATTTCACAGATGAGGAAACTGAGGACTGGAAAGGTGAACTTTTCCAGTGTCAACCAGATAACGACCTGACATTCAAACCCAGCACCTCCTACTCCAAATCCAAAGCTGGCTATTACCCAGTGGAATATATGGTCCTTGGAGGCAAGAATTGTTTTGCGATCTTTGTAATCCCCTCAACAAATGGCCATTGAATAGAATTACAACACACTTTTATGAGTCTCTGGTTTATCTTTCTTCCTATTTATATGATCTGAGCTTCTTAAAGGCAGACACTGTGCTGTCTTTCTTTTTTTTTCTTTTTTTTTCCGGTGAGGCAATTGGGGTTAAGTGACTTGCCCAGGGTCACACAGCTAGTAATTGTTAAGTGTCTGAGGCCAGATTTGAACTCAGGTCCTCCTGAATCCAGGGCCAGTGCTCTATCCACTGCGCCACCTAGCTGCCCCAGACACTGTGCTGTCTTCCACCTTTGTATCTCCATTGCTGAGAAAAGGGACAGGTCTTTACTATATATAGGAGGGGCCCAATCAAGGCTCATCAAATGGAACCAAATTCTGATATTCCCCCCACTCCCCCACCCCCAAAGTCTCAGTTTGAGATCTGTGAAAGCTGGAGGTGGGTGTGAGTGTCAATGATAACCAGGCTCTCTTCACTGCTGCCAGGGAGCCCTGGAGTAAAAAGCAGAAATAAGACCCTTGAAGGGCCCAAGGTACTTTTGTTTCTTAGTCACCAGGGAAATCAACATGACTGGCTCTTCAGGTGTATCCTATTCCCATCTCTGCTATATAAACACATTTATTCAAGGGGCAGCTAGGTGGCGCAGTGGATAGAGCACCGGCCCTGGAGTCAAATCTGGCCTCAGACACTTAACACTTCCTAGCTGTGTGACCCTGGGCAAGTCACTTAACCCCAATTGCCTCACAAAAAAAAAATTAATTAATTAATTAAAAAAATAAACACATTTATTCAAGCAGAGATCTTTATTATACTTTTGATCATGCAAATTTAATGATCACTTTTCCTCCCTTTAGTTTTTTTTTTAGACCCTCAGCAGAGTTCCTCCTGAGCCTCTGGGTTAATATTGGCTAACCTATGGGTGGTTTACTTGGGTCCAGTGTCCCAGCTGGTAGAGTTTTTCATCTCCACCTCTGGATGCTCTTTGCTGGGTCCAGGAGAAGCTAACATAAGAGCCCTCCATGCTGCACCCAAATTCGCTCATAAGGGAATAGAGGCCGAACCAATGATTTCTTTGATAAAGGAAACTCCTAGATGAGGAAATTTCCCCTACCCATTCATACCTGTGCCTTTGCTGAAAATTAAAGCTAAAAATCTTAGGGAGCTACTGAGAGTGGTGACAGGTCCAGGGTCACACAGCCAGTGTGTGTCAGAAGAAGATGAATCCAGGTCTTCCAGGCTCCAAGGCCACCTCTCTACCTACACACACACGTGCAAGCATACATACATACATACAGTGTGTGACCTACAACATGTATGTGTATATACACATATACATATGGAGAGAACACTTTAGGTTTGCAAAGTACATCTTCACGACAGCCCTATGAGGTGGGTCAGATAGTATATTTTATTAGCCCCATTTTAGATATGAAGTCATTGAGGCTTGGAGAAAGACAGCGAATCACATCACATAGTAAAGAATTGGGACTTCAGCCTAGATCTCTTTTGTTTTGTTTTGTCTTGTTTTGTTTGTGTGTGTGTGTGTGTGTGTGTGTGTGTGTGTGTGTGTGTAAGTTTTGTGGGGCAATGAGGGTTAAGTGACTTGTCCAGGGTCACACAGCTAGTAAGTGTCAGTGTCTGAGGCTGGATTTGACCTCAGGTCCTGCTGAATCCAGGGCTGGTGCTTTATCCACTGCAGCACCACCGAGCTGCCCCCGCTTTTTGTATTTTGTTTTCTTTTGTCCTAGGTCTCTTCTAACTCTGAGTCTAACTCTCCTTTCATCATGAGATTGAGGAAGCTCTCCCTTGCAACTGCATTTGGCAATTGGGGGTTGAGGGGCGACGCAAGGTTCTGTCACCGGAGATGCTCCAGAGCCTCTTACTGAAGAGAAAGAGACTCAAGAATATCATTAACCCATTGTTAGGTAAGTTGCTCCTAGTGGGCTGAATGGGGCAGGATTGGGTTGGGGAGAAGCTCATCTGGGAGACCCAGTTGGAGAGCAAGGAGAATAGAGGGTGATGGTTGTTATTCAGTCATGTCCAACTCTTTGTGACTCCATTTGGGGTTTTCTTGGCAGAGACACTGGGGTGGTTTTCCATTTCCTCTGCCAAGTCATTTTACAGATGAGGAAACTGAGGCAAACAGGGCTAAGTGACTTGCCCAGGGTCACACACAACTAGTAAGTGTCTGAAGCCAGATTTGAATTTAGGAAGATGAGTCTTCCCAACTCCAGGGCGAGTGGTCTATGCACTATGGATCCCCCTAGCTGCCCCTGGGGCCAAACAATATCCAGCTTCAATTCATAAAACCTTACCTAGTTCAGTCCTTCATCCTTAGGACTCTCCCCTCCCAAAGCCATCCTCTGCTTGACTGTGAAAGTGAATGTAATTCTGACCATGTCACTCCCCTACTCCCTAAACGCCAGTGACTCCCTATTATCCCTAGGATCGAACACATCTTTCTGGCATTTCTATCCTCCACAAGCTGGCCCCTTTCCAACCTCACTATTTACTATTCCCCTTCCCACACTCTGCCATCCTGCCAAGCTTGTCTTCTTGCTTTTCCTCACCCACAATTCTGTACCTGTTTCTGTGTCTTTACTCTGGCTATCCCCCCTGCCCAGAGTACCCTCTCCTTCCTTGTCTCTACCTCTTCAAATATGTTGTTTCAAGCACCACCTTCCACTTCTAGCCTTTCACAGTCGGCCCAGTACTAGTGCTTCCTTGCCAGACAACCTTAGATGGAAATGGAAATAGAAATAAACTTACATATAGGGGGAAAATGTAAGTACATGCTGCCTCCCCTGGAAGAATATACGCTCCCTGAAGACAGGACCTGTTTCATTTTCGTCCCTGCATTTCCAGGGCCTAGCTCTGTGCCTGGACATTGTGGGCACTTAAATATTTGCCAAATGATTAATATGGCTAGTAAGTGCTGAAATGGGCTTCAGTCCTGGTTCTCCAAACTCCACAGAAGGGCTGCTGAGAACGACAACTTTAGATACCACTGGGCAGCTGAGACTCATCTCTTTCTGTTTAGTAAACCTGGGACATCTTTGGCTAACATGAAACTTTCGTCCACTTGAGGAGGCTGAAGGACAACTCACCTGGCCATGGGCTGGGAGCCTGAGAAAGGCTCCAAGAAGCTTTAGGGAACAGGGAGGGGCAAAGCAGTGGTGACCTCCAAACCACATCTGCTGACTCATTTACCCAGTATAAAGGGAGCAGCCCACGGGCAGTGCTGAAGGCCGCAGGCTGACACACCCCAGAAAATGGCACAGAAGAGACTCGTCCGGGTGTCGCTGAATCGACCTACCCATGCTGTATGTGTGCTGGGCTCCGAGACTGTGGTGGACTTTCAGGGGTAAGGAAGCTCTCCTGGTGCCTTGGGGTGGGTGTGTGCCTCAAACTCTATCTGATAAATTTGGCAGAAGCTTTCTTCCAGTGAATGCTGTCAGCTTAGCAGTCAATGAAGCTAATAATCCCTGAGTAGTGCGGGGAAGGGCAGAATTACTCCACAGAGAAAAGCAGAATCACAGAACATGGATCATATTAAGCCAGAGCTGGGGAAAGGGGTGAGAGAGGATCCTGGAGCGCAGACTGTCAGAGCTGGAAGGGCCCTTAGAACCTAGAATGTCAGAGCTGGGAGGGCCCTTAGAACACAGAAGGTCAGAGCTGGGAGGGCCCTTAGAACCTAGAATGTCAGAGCTGGGAGGGCCCTTAGAACCTAGAATGTCAGAGCTGGGAGGGGCCTTAGAACACAGAATGTCAGGGCTGGGAGGGCCCATAGAACACAGAATGTCAGAGCTGGGAGGGCCCTTAGAACATAGAATGTCAGAGCTGGGAAAGACCTTAGAACATGGAATGTCAGATCAGGGAGGTCCCTTAGAAAACAGAATGTCAGAGTTGGGAGGGGCCTTAGAACACAGTATGTTAGAGCTGGGAGGGCCCTTAGAACATGGAACGTCCAAGCTGGGAGGGCCCTTAGAATACAGAATGTCCAAGCTGGGAGGTACCATAGTAGTAACTAATCCAAGCCTCCCATTTCATAGATAAGGAAATTGTGGACACTTTAGGCCACACTGCCTCCTGTATAGGACTCTCCTGGCCCTTGGCCCAGACCTCTCCTTTGCGTTCATACCACTCTTCCCTGTATCAGTTATCTGTGCCCTTCTCCTTGCTGTTAAATTATAAGATCCTTTTTAATCCCACGGCTGAACACAAGACCTTGCATGTTGTACTTACTTTTGCTGATTTCCAGTTAAAGAGAATCCTAGAATCTTGGAGTTCATTCGTTCCGACCCCCTGGGTGATCTAGAAATGTCCTCTCTCCCATACCCAGCAAGTGATATTTCAGCCTCTTCTTGCATACTGCCAGTGACAAGTAGCTCACTGTCTTACATGTGCCAGCCTATTGCAGTTTGGGACAACCCCAACTAACGTGATTCTTTCAATAAAGCTGAAATCTCTCTAGCTTTAATATCTGTGGCTGGAAGCTGGTACTGGACTGAGGACCAGGCTTCCCTACCCCGCAACCCACACAAACACTCTTCCAAGTCCCAAGCCTCACCTGAGATGCCAGATTTCTCAGATAGTTGCTTACAATCTCCTTGAGTCTTCCTAACTTTGAAAATGGTGTGTAGCCCATAAAAGGAAAATGATCCCCATGAGGCTACAGACCCAGGAAGATGAAGGGGAAGAGTGAAGTGAGAAGGGCAAGGGATAGAACCTGTGATTTTGTAAACACAGAGACCTCAAGGGTAAAGAAATTTCTACCAATGTGGGTCAGTCCCTTCTTTGCAAAGTGATCACTGAGAGGTGACCTCCTTTGTCCAGGGTCACATAGATATAAGGTGTCAAAGGCAGGACCTGAATTCATGTCTTCCTGGCTCCAAGGCCAGCTCTCTATCTTATATGACACATTAATTCCTTTGAAAATCAAATAAAATGGGGTAGCTAGGAGGCTCAGTAGTTAGAGCACCAGCCCTGAAGTCAGGAGGATCTGAGTTCAAATCTGGCCTCAGACACTGACTAGCTGTGTGACCCTGGGCAAGTCACTTAACCCTAATTGCCTCCAAAAACAAAGGAAGGAAGGAAGGAAGGAGAAGAAAACAATTAGAAAGAAGATCCTCTAGGACTAGATAATGATTTTGAGTAGAACCTGGCTAGCAACTCATTCATTCATCCAACAAACATCGAAAAACGATCCATTGCCTAAAAATCTTGGACTTGTTGCCAGTGGATAAAAAAGAAATCAGTCATGGTTCCTGCGCTCAAGGAGCTCACAGTCTGATGGTAGTGGGAGCAGCAGCAGCAGGGCTAGCAGGAATTGAGTCTATTAATAGAGCTCTTTAAACATGCCAATGATAAATGCATGAGGGAGAAGAGTGCAGTGAGATCCCCTGAGAGAGTTCCCTCCCAACCGGGAGCCTTTGGTGAAACCTCCTGGAGGAGATGGAGTTTTGGAACTGAGCTTCCATGAGTGAGAAGAAATTGGGTGGGGGAGTGCTCTAGGGCTTACCTGGGCTCCAGGTGGAGCTAATTTTGTTGTTCATGTTGTTTGGTTGTTTCAGTCATGACCAAATCTCCGTGACCCTATTTGGGGTTTTCTTGGCAAAGATACTGGAGTCGCCATTTCCTTCTCTAGCTCATTTTACAGATGAGGAAATTGAGGCAACCAGGGTTAAGTGACTTGGCCAGGGCCACACAGTTAGGAAGTATCTGAGGCCAGATTTGGACTCAGGTCCTCCTGACTCCAGGGCTGGTGCTTTATCCACTGAGCCACCCAGCTGCCCTAAGTAGTGCTCCTGGGTTCTCTTAATTAACATGAATGATATTAATTGTATCTAATAGCCAGTGCTGGGAGGAGCAACCTCAGCACAGGACCGTGCCATGGTTCCATCGTCTTTCTTTTTGGCACTGGAAGCTCAAGGGTAATGGTTGCCCACAGAGCTTCTCCCCAGAGGTGAGACTCCAAGGTAGGAGGTCACCTTTGATGTCCATGGCCCAGTTTGCTGGGACTCCCTGTCCCAGGTACAGCCCAGTCCCCAGAGCACCAAATGGCCATGAGAAACTGCCTGGATGCTCTCTGGGGACAGTAAAGTGCCAGCTGCTATTACTGTGAGGTGCCATCCATCTCCAGCCCTTACTACGTGACCCGGGACTGACGAGGAAACTGAGGCCCAGGGAAATGAAGTGGTCTGCCCTTCATCCAGGGCATAAGCACCATGGGCAGGATTTGAACCCAGGTCCTTTGATTCCCAAGTCAATGTGCTTTTCACCATAAACAGGTAAGTACAGACAGGATCATTTGAGGAACAGTGTCGATGCACTGACAATCAGTGGAATCAGGAGAGACTTCCTATGTGGGCTCAGATGGGAGAGGCCCAAGGTTCTTTGAGATCGTGATGAGAAGGCAGCATGTGAATAGAGCATGGTATGGACAAAGGCATGGAGGAAGGAGATAGAATAGCAAGTTTGGGAAGAAATAAAGAGGCTGATTTGGCTGAAATGCAGAGTTTATGCAAGGGATCTGGAACCAAATCATGAAGAGCTTTCAATGCCAATCTGGGGAGTCTCTGTCTTCTCCTTGAAGTGATAGGGAGCCACTGAAAATTCCTGAGTAAGACAGAAACATGGTCAGAAATGTAGGGGGGAAGGGAAGGGAATAAGCATTTATATAGTACCTACTATGTAGTACTAGCAGTGTAGTGCTAGACAGTGGGCTAAATGCTTTTTTAAAAAAACAAATATTATCTAGGGAGCAGCTAGGTGGCACAGTGGATAAAGCACCGGCCCTGGATTCAGGAAGACCTGAGTTCAAATCTGACCTCAGACACTTGACACTTACCAGATGTGTGACCCTGGGCAAGTCACTTAACCCCCGTTGCCCCACAAAAAAAAAATATTATCTAAGAATAATACTCTTCACTCAGTCGGCATGTAATAGATGCCTATTGAATGGAAATGGAATGAATGATGATCAGTCAATAGGCTGAAGCCATCATCCATGGTGGCCTGTCCTTTCTAGCTTCAAGATTTCCTTCCTTTGGTAGGGATGGGCCTGATAAGTAAACTAGCATTTATTAAGTACCTGTTGTTTATTCCTCTATCATCTAGTTTGGGCTCCACCCCTAGGGATGCAAAAATGAAAAGGGGCTTCATCGGATTATAAGAGCTTAGTCTTAAAGATGGAAGGGAACTTAGTGAACATCAAGTCCAACCTGTTTGTGCCTTCAAGGAACTTATAGCCCTATTCCTTAGTCTTGGTTAAAATCTCACCTTTCCCAACCCCCCTTAACTCTAGTGCTTTCCCTTTGTTGATTATTTCCAATTTTTTCTATAATTTGTATGTGGTTGTTTGAGTATTGTTTCCCCGGTTAAGACTAGCAAGAACTGTCTTTTGTCTTTCTTTATCCTCAGTGCTTAGCACAGTGCCCAGTATCCAGTTGGTGCTTAATAAATGTTTTCAGACAGACTTACAAATAAATAGCATTTAAGGCATAATCTTGGTACAGTGGAGAACAGAGTGATATTTAGAATTAGAGGACCTGGCTTTAAACCCTGGCTCTGTTCCTTACTATCTTTGTTTACCTCAGGCAATTAATTTCTCCCTTGGCCTCAGTTTTCCTATCTGCTAAATAGATCCAATAAGCCCTCATGTCCCTTCAAGCGCTAAATCTATGAGCCTATAAACAGAAAGAAGATATTAGATATTAGAGGAAAGTGTCACCTTCAGTTCTTTTTTCTGTCCAGTCCACTGAACCATTTATGCATTTTTTCTTTAAAAAAAAATTGATGTTCTTTTCTTTTCTTAAAAAAAAAAAGTCATTGTTATTTCCCAATAACTCCTCACATTCAATAGGACCCTCCCTTGTAACAAATAAGTGAATTCAAACAGAAACAGATCCATACACTGGCCATCTCCAAACACATGTGCCTAGTCTAAACCGATGGTCCACCACCCCTTTGGTGATTTGGGAAGGAATTCTTTATCTTCTGTCCTCTGAATGGGCAGTGATTAGGCATGGATGGCATAGATGGGCTGTTGGCTGTTGGAGAGAGGCTCTCCAGTGACATGGTAGATGGATTAATCCACAGCAAGCATTTATTAAGTGCCTAGCATATGCCAGGCACTGCAGTAGGCTCCAGAAGTATAAAGACAAGCAAAACAAAAAACAACCCCGGGGGGCAGCTAGATGGCGCAGTGGTTAAAACACCGGCCCTGGATTCAGGAGTACCTGAGTTCAAATCCGGCCTCAGACACTTGACACTTACTAGCTGTGTGACTCTGGGCAAGTCACTTAACCCCCATTGCCTAAAAAAAAAATAAAAAAAAAAAAAATCCCTATCTTCGAGGAGTTTATAATCCCATCTGAGGACACTAATCTACACATAAAACTATAGACAGAATATGTGCAAGGTAGATATATAGTGAAGAAAGAATCAAATGATATGTATACTTATGCTTTGGGGACACCAAACCTTTCTTTCCAATCAATCAAACCATCAATCAACGAGCATTTATCAAGGACTTACTAAGTATCAGGCACTGTTTGAAATGATAAGAGATCCAAAGACAAAAATGAAGTGATGCTGACACTTACTAGCTGTGTGACCCTGGGCAAGTCACTTGACCCCCATTGCCCCACAAAAACCAACAACACACACACACACAAATGGAGTAATGCCTGCATTCAAGGAGCCTACGTAAATTTGTCATTCAGTCCTTTTCAGTCATGTCTGACTCTTTGTGACCTCATTTGGGTTTTTCTTGGCAAAGAACGGTTTGCCATTTCCTTCTGCAGCTCATTTTACAGATTGGGGAAACTGAAGCAAACAGGGTGAAGTGACTTGCCCTGGATAACACAGCTAGAGAGTGTCTGAGGTCAGATTTGAACTCATGAAGATGAGTCACACGTGGGGCAGATGGAAGGCCTTGCTTTTCATTAAGGGCTCCTACTGTACATTTGTCTCTCAGCTTAACAACCACATTAAAACCGACTCGTGGCTCCCTCAACAAGACCCTTCCGTGCCCCATGTGCCCAGTAATGGTCTTGCTGGTGGGATGTTGGCTGAGGATACACAAGGCAGTAACGCTGGGAATAGGGTGGCCTGGGCTGAGCTGAGGAGCCAGTACATTCCAGAGGAAGGGACCTTGGGTATAAAATCTGAAGACTGTGGTTCAAATACCCACTCAGCTCCCTCCTATCATTGTGACATTGGACGAGTCGCTGCCCCTTTCTAGGGTACTATTTCCTCATCTATAAAACAAAAAAGGGGGGCAGCTAGGTGACACAGTGGATAGAGCACTTGCCCTGGAATCAGAAGGACCTGAGTTCAAATCTAGCCTCAGATAGTTTATCAGTTGTGTGACCTCAGGCAAGTCACTTAACCCCAATTGCTTCCCCAAAACAAAAATAGATACTCTATCTCTTGACTAGATATTATCTCTGGCTGTCCCCCATCCGTGGACTGCTCTCCCTCCTTATCTTTACCTATTGCCTTCTATGGCTTCCTTTAAGTTGCATCTAAAATTCCATCTTTTACAGGAAGCTTTCCCCAACCCCTTTTAATTCTAGTGCCTTTCCTCCCTTCATTATTTCCTGTTTATTCTGTACAGAGCTGGCTTTGTATATATTTGCTCACTTCTTGTCTCCCTCTTAAGACTGTAAGGTCCTTGAGGGCAAGGACTGTCTTTTGTCTTTATTTGTATCTCCAGGACTTAGCCCAGGGCCTGACACATAGGAAGTGTTTATCGATGGACTATAGAAGAGACTGTTTTAATAGACTATAGACTATTCCATGCAGCCGCTCTGTATAAGTTGAATTTATTCAGTATTTATCTTATATATACTTACTCATGTACATGTCATCTCCCTATTGGAATATAAACTTAGTGAAAGAACTTTTGTTTTAATCTTCAGGGTTTAGCATAGTGCCTGACACACAGTCAGCACTTAATAAATACTTGATGATCAAGTAAGATCATGGATATAAGGTAATTTGTAAGCCTTTAAGTATTTTGTGTGTGTGTGTGTATGTGTGTGTGTGTGTGTGTGTGTGTGAACTTATTATTAACAAGTTCAATGACTTAGGGAGGGAGGGGAAGGGGGAGGGACTGAGCATTTTTATAATACCTACTATGTGCCAGGCGCTGTGCTAAGAGTGTTAACTCATTTGAATTAGAGCTAGAAGAGAACTTCGAAGTTACCTTTATATGACAGATAAGGCAACTGAAGCCCCGAGAGGTTTAGTAATTTGTCCAAATTACACAGGTAGAAGAAAGTGGCAAAGCTAGGATTTGGTCCCACTGAGTCTTCTGACTCCATAGTCTCTCCTCTGGACTTACTGAATGAGGCCTCTGGATTTTGGCCTGCTTGCTCTGTGTTATAAGTCCATGTGAGATTTCACGCAGGCAGTGCAGACATGCAACCCCAGTTGAACTGTTGATAGAACCCCAAAGTGACCCAGCTGGTTCAGGGCACACATACACACACACACACACACACACACACACACACCATACATACACACACACCTTCCAGATGTTGCTCAGGTTGACAAACCCATCTAGTAGGGCTTAGAGAACACAATGAACTCTCACCCCTTACAAAGACTGACGGGTTGTCAGTGACGAGTGACAGAAAGAGTTCTGACTTTGCAATCAGCAGAGGTTAGGATGCCAGTCTCTCCACAGACATTCACGAGCTGGGTGACTCGGGGAAAAATCTTCTAATTTCTCTGAGTCACGGTTTCCTTCTCTGTCAAAACGAGGAGCACCTGCCTTCCTGGGGCATCATGAAAGAGCTTCACAGACTTCTTAGGAGAGCAACATCCCTGACTGCCCCTCCTCCATCCTCAGCTCCTGCAGATGATTGTTTGAGCCCAAGTGGAAGATTTTATATTTATCCTGATGGAATTTCATCTTATTAGATTTAACCCAAAGTCTTAACCTTACTAGGTGGTGCAGTGCATAGAGTGCCACGTCTTGAGTTAGGAAGACTCATCTTCTACAAATTCTGCCTCAGACACTTACTAGCTCAGTGACCCTGGCCAAGTCACTGCAGCCTGTTTGCCTCAGTTTCCTCATCTGTAAAATGAGGTAGAAGAGGAAATGGCAAACTATTTCAGTATCTTTGCCAAGAAAATCCCCAATAAGATCATGAAGAGTGGGGCACAACTGAAAATGACTAAACAACTTAACCTCTCAGATATTAATGTTATTATAGCTCACTGGGCTCCTTCTCTTTAATCTCTCCAGTCCCTATTTCTAACTTCTCCAACTTTGCCTTCTTTTTTTACATCTCATCTTGTTGGCTTCTGGGCTCAGGCCAGAGGCATGGTGAGCTGATTGTTAAATTTTCAGTGTGAGCATTTATTTACACCTCAGAAATTGGCAAACACTATAAATAGGGCTTGATTTATTGATTTGTTGATTATCTAAACCTAAGAAAGTGATGGAGAAAATGTTAATAACTCAAATTAAACTTAAAAGTGTTTGGGACAGGTAGGTGGTACAGTGGATAGAGTACTGGCTCTGGAGTCAGGAGGACCTGAGTTCAAATCCAGCCTCAGACACTTGACACTAGCTGTGTGACCCTGGGCAAGTCACTTAACCCCAATTGCCTCACCCCCCCCTAAAAAAAATTAGAACCCAAATTTTTTTTTAAAGTATTTCAGGAATACATCCCCCACCCCACCTCTCAGAGTTGGTTATTAAACATTAATCACTGGCTTTATTTAATTCCACTGACACTTCCTCCGCCCCACCCTAGCCTTTCCTTTAACTCTCCTTAATCCAGATCATACATTCTTAACTGTTTTTGTGTCCTGGAGCCCTTTGGAAGTCTGGGGAGATCTAGAGATCTCTTCTTAGAAGAATGTTTTTAAATATATAAAATAAAATACAAAAGATTGCAAAAATCTATTAAAATACAGTGGTCAGGGGCAGCTAGGTGGCTCAATGGATAGAGCACCAGCCCTGGAATCAGGAAGATCTGAGTTCAAATCTGGCCTCACACACTTACTAGCTGTGTGACCCTGGGCAAGTCACTTAATCCTGATTGCCCCTCCCCAGAAAAAAGAAATACAGTGGTTAAAATATTGGGGGGAGGGGCAGCCAGGTGGCGCAGTGGATAGAGCCCCAGCCCTAGAGTCAGGAGTACCTGAGTTCAAATCTGGCCTCAGACACTTAACACTTACTAGCTGTGTGACCCTGGGCAAGTCACTTAACCCCAATTGCCTCACTAAAATAAAAAATAGTAATAATAATAATTTTAAAAAATATTGGGGGGAAAGCACAAGTCCATGAACCCTAGGTTAAGAATCCCTGATGGAGCTGAACCTCAGAAGTTCCCCAAAGCAGACTGAGCTGAGGTACAGTAAGTATGCCACTCAGAAAGTGAGTGAGCCAGCAGGGTGTTAGTTGAGTAGCTAGACAGGGCTAGAGGAGGAGGCTGGGTGTGACTCCCCTCAAGCCCGTGGCTGGGCTGCGTGGGCCACAGAAGGTTCGGTAAGGCGTTCTTAAGAACATACCCACGGGCAGCGGCGTTCTGCTTTGGAGTTCCATTTGGGTGCTTGGCCGGGGCTGCTGGGGCAGGCTGTCTGTGATTGCCCAATCCAAACATTACACACCGTCACACCAAGCCAGTTAGGCGGCTTCTCAGGAGCCCGGGGAGATGGGGCAGAGCCACAGAAGAGAGCAGATGTTTATGAGACCCAGGCAGGCATCCACTTATAGGGAGCTGTCCTGGGACCAGCATGGGACTCTGGGTCAGAAGATCTGCCTTCTCCATCCAGGGATGCTATTAACCATCTCTGTGATCTTGGCCAAGTCATCTGGGCCTCCTCTGGAAAATGAGAGGATTGAATAAGAAATACTTGAGTGCTTGCTGGGAATAGAGACTTGTGCTCAGCCCTAGGGGAGGAGAGGATGCTTACATAAGATGCAGGCCTTGTCCTCATAGACTCACTGGTCTAGAAACTAGGGTAAGGTGCCAGCCCATGTAGCAATGATTATTATCATTATTTTTTTTTATGTTTTTGGTGAGGCAATTGGGGTTAAGTGACTTGCCCAGGGTCACACAGCTAGTAAGTGTCAAGTGTCTGAGGCCGGATTTGAACTCAGGTACTCCTGAATCCAGGGCCAGTGCTTTATCCACTGCCCCCCATGGTGGCATGGAGTCAGGAGTACCTGAGTTCAAATCCGGCCTCAGACACTTGACACTTACTAGCTGTGTGACCCTGTGCAAGTCACTTAACCCTCATTGCCCCTCCAAAAAAAAAAAAAAAGGATTATGGAATCTTAGCATCATAGACTTGGAGTTGGAAGGGACCAGAGATATCATTGAGTCCAATCTCCTCCTTTTTCAGATGAAGAAACTGAGGCAGACAGCGATTAAGTGACTCACCCAGAGTCACACAGATAGTTAAGTGTCTGAGGTTGGATTTGAACTCAGGTCTTTTCAACTCCAGGCCCAGTGTTCTGTGCACTGTGGTGCCCCAGGGTCCCAGAATCTCAGACCTGGATGAGATCTCAGATGCCATCTCATCCAACTGGAACCTGAACAAGAGCCCCTTCTAAAGAGGGTCCTCAGCAGGGGGTCCTCCTACTTTCCTCAATGCCTTCCACCACTTAGTAGAAGCTCTTGGAGAACTTCTATAAATGAAATATTCAACCACTTGTTGCCAACCTGGTGGCGAGCTGAACCACGCTGGGCTGGTCCTTTGGGGATGGAGATGCGAGTTTAAATCCCACACTTGATGATAGGGGCAATCACTCTGCCTCTCTGGGCCTCCGTTTCATCATTGATGAAATATGTGGGTGAGACACGATGGCTTCTAAGGTCTTTCCAGCCTGTGAGTTCCTCTGTGCCTCAGTTTCCTTATCTGTGAAATCTGTGGGTTGGGCTAAATACAGGAGCCCAGGATATTTTCCTTGACACTTTTCTGACTTGGTGGAACCTGAATGAGTTTGTCCTTTGCTGGTGTAGTCTTTGGGAGGCCATTATCACTGCCACATCTAAACATATTAGGGTGCTCCTCATCAATGGAGAGGAATGGCACCTACCCCCAAACAAGGGCCTCAGGGAATTTCCCCAAAAGGTGCTAGATGAGGTTAGAGGGGGGACGCCAAGGAGATCAGGGAAGGCTTCCTGGAGGAAGGGGCGATTGAGCTGGACTTTAAAGCATGGGAAGGAGTTCATCCCTGAAAAGTGGGGTTGGAAAGATACCTTTAGTGTCTCTTCCATCTCAAGATACCAGTCTGAAAAATCCTCCTCCACTGCTGTTTCTCAAGGCTCTCTTGTGAGCAGGTAATGGAGAAATGGCCTGTCACGGGCCTAGAGCTGGAAGGACTCTTCAGAGGTCATCTAGTCCAACCTGCCTATTTTACAGATGAGGAAACTGAGGCCCCGGGTGGCAAAGTGAGTTTCCCCAAAACTCACTTGAACCCAGGACCTCTAAATGTAGAATCACTGTTCTTTTCAGTGTGCCAGTCCTGGCAGAAAATCCATGTTGGGACTCTCAGGGTCCCTGAACAGTCTCTGGGAAATTCCAGATTATTAGTCTAGACAGTCTAGACAGAATTCAGTTCAATCCATCCCTGGGGGAATAAACAACCCCTGTAAGAGTGACAAGGAAGGGGCAGCTAGGTGGCTTAGTTGATAGAACACTGGCTCTGGATTCACTGGAGTCAGGAGGACCTGAGTTCAAATCTGGCCTCAGACACTTAACACTTACTTACTAGCTGTGTAACCCTGGACCAGTCACTTAACCCCAGTTGCTTCAAAGATCCAGGGCCATCTCCACTCGTCCTGATGTATATCTTGCCATGGACCCAGATGCCTCTGGAGGAGAGAGTGAGGCTGATGATTTTGCACAGCCCTCCCTCACTTCAATCCAATTCAATGCAAGTCTTGACATCATCCTGATGTCATGGTCCTCTTTAGGACAACAACGACCCCTACTTATGTTCCCTGTGGCCAAGGAGAACAAATCTAATCTTCCTTCTCAGGTAATAGCCCTTCATATACCTGAATACAGCCACTGTGTCCCCCTCATCTCCCCTCCTCTCCAACTCGATTCAATTCTACTCAACAAGAGGTGGAGAGAGGGCTAGCCTTGGATTCAGGAAAATGTGAGTTCAAATTCTGCCTCAGACACTGATTAGCTGTGGGAATCTGGGCAAGTCATTCAACCGCACTCAACCTCATCTGTAAAATGGGGTTAATAATAGCTAGAAATGGAAAAAATGCACCTCCCTCCCTTCTTTGCAGAAGTGGGGGACTATGGGTGTAGAATATTACATTTCCTGTCAGACTTGATTACTTTTAGTTGCTGAGTTTTGCTGAACAGTGTCTGTGTGTGTGTCTCTCTGTCTCTTTCTCCCCATCTCTCTCTCTCTTTCTCTGTGTGTGTCTCTTGTCTCTGCCTCTGTCTCTGTGTGTGTTTCTGTGTCTGTGTCTGTCTCTCTCTGTGTCTCTATCTCTCTGTCTTTCTCTGTCTCTCTCTGTCTCTGTCTCTCTGTCTCTCTCTGTCTCTCTTTTCCCCTCTCATTATTTGTTTTAAGAGATGGCTTCCTAGGGAGAACTGTGTTGTCCAAGGTGGTGTGTTGTGTTGCAGAGAATGTTGGGCTTAGAAATAGGAAACAAAGGTTTGCATCCCAGAGAGGCAGTTTATTCGCTGTATCCATGTGAGCAAATCATCGGGTCAGCAGATTTAGTATTAGAAGTGCCCATCGAGAACATCTAGTCCAGAGGTTCTTCACCTGGAGGTCTATGAACTTGGTTTTTTGGGGGTTTAAAATTTTTATTTTATTTTATTTTATTTTTTTAACTTGGTTCTTAAGATATTTCTATAATGACTCCATTCTCTGTTTCTTTTATGATCCTTTGCATTTAATTTCATGCACTTAAAAACATTCTTCTAAGCTTCGTGGCTTTCATGAAACCAGGGGATCCCTGGACACAAAGGGATCGAGGACACAGCAAAGCCTAGGGACTAAGATCTTGATTTTCTAGATGGGGAAATTGAGGCTCAGAGAGAAATGACTTGGCCAAGATCATATAGATAATAAGTGACAGAGCTGGGATTACGAACCCAGGTCTTCTGATTCTAAATCCAACACTCTTTCCTCTGAACCAGGTTGCTCTCCTCAGGCCCACACAGGAAGTCTTTCCAGGTTGGCAGGACCTTCTGGAACCTGGGGTCACAATGTTGTGAGGAAACATGAGAAGAAGGTCTCAGTGGAAGAATAATAAAATAATGATAACAAATGTCAGTCATGTCTGACATCTGCAGTGTTTTCTATTTCTCAAAGCACTTTTGAACACCTAGCTGCCATTCACTTGCCAGGAGAAACTTTACTGGGTCCACACCCTCAAAAACCCAGCTCATAAACTCACCTCCTTGGGGCAGCCTTTGAAAAGCTGCCCAGGATTATAGAAAGAGCCCTGGATTTCAAGTTAGTAACCCTGGGATCCAGCTCTAGTTCTAACATTTGCTAGTCATAGGACTTTGGGCAAATCGCTTTAACTTCTGTGAACCTCAGTTTCTTGATCTGTAAAATGGAGATAATTTTACCTGTCTTACCTACTCCTCGGGAAAGATTTGATGAGCCAATCTGAAACCCCTTTGAAAAGTATAAAGCTTTGTACAAATGCATAATTCCGGAAAACGCACTGAGACTTTTCCTTATGGTGGCTTTAGCCTTGATTGAAGTCATTGGACATCTACTCATTTATTAAGCACATGTTATATGTGGAGTACCATATTGGGTCAGAGAGAGGTTCAAAGTTTAGATAAGAAAGTTCCTGACATCATGGAGTTTACTGTCCAGTGGGGTTGGGGAACAATTCCCAAGCCTACAGATAACTGAAATACCCAACATTATATCCTCAATGCGTTAGGCTACAGGATAAAGTCTAGACTTGGGATTTCATTAGTATAGGGAACAGCCACATGAGGAACCCCCCCCCCAGCAATGGAAGTCAGCACTTTCTCTACAATTTTTCATCCTAGAGACTTGCTGGGGGTGGATGGAGAAATGAGTCCTGAAAGTTAAGTAACTTGCTGAGGGAGGGCGGGGGGCCACATCAGCAATATATGTCCAAGACAGGAATTGACCTCAGGTTTTCCTGGCTTAGAGGTCAGCTCTCTATTCATTATGCCAACAACATGGAATCTCCAATGCATGAGACAGGAACAAGAACAACAACAAAGTGACCCATGGAGGTCATGGGAGAAGGTCATATCTTGGGTACTATGGAGAATGTAAGCTCCAGCTAGGTGGTGCTAGCAGGGAATCAGGAGGACCTGAGTTCAAATCCAGCCCTGGACACTTACTAGCTGTGTGACCCTGGGCAAGTCACTTGACCCTGTTTGCTTCAGTTTCCTCATCTGTCAAATGAACTGGAGAAGAAAATGGCAGACTGCTCCAGTATTTCTGCCAAGAAAATCCCAAACAGGGTCATGCAGAATCAAACACAAGTGAAAAATGACAACAAGAAGATGGAGAAAGTAGCACTTGATTCTTAAAATGTTAGCACTGGAAGAATCCTTAGAGACCAATGACTCCAACCCCCTTATTTTACAAATAAGGAAACTGAGGCTCAGGAAGGAAAGTGACTTGCCCAAGAGCACCCTGCCACATCCACACCCACATCCACACACACACACACACACACACACACACACACACACACACACACAGAGTGAACAGCAGAGCTCAGACTCAAGCTAATTTCTTTCTTCGAGGTCTGTTTTTATTTTTTTATCTTTGTATTCCTCATACTCAACACTAGTGGCTTTTCACTAGCATGAAATTAATAAATGCTTACTGAACTGAACAATTGGATGGCAGGCAAACAAGAAGGAATCAATTAATAGATTGATGACATGTTAAAGAAAGGGAGGGCAGATGAAGAACTTTACTCAGCATCAGTTCATGCTAACAAGAGAAACCTTCCATACAAGCTAATTTATTTTGACTCTGGGTCCAGCGTTCCTTTTACCCCACTGCCTCTCGGCTTGGAATAAGTAGACAAAGGGAATCTCTATCACTGGTCAGGGTTTTTGGTTTGTTTGTTTGGTTGGTTGGTTTTTAACTATATGACTTTATACCTGCTACTGCTTTTTTTTGTATCCTGGATTACTTGCCTGGGGGGTGGGGGATGACAAGCTGGTCACATAGCAAGCATAAGGGATAATTTCTAGATGGTACCCATATTTCTATAAGTATCCATACAATGCCAAGGAAAGAAGAGGAAGCCCCCTTCTGGTGGATCCTGGGAGTGCATGGACAAGAGTTGCCCAGGATAGACAGGTATATGTGCACGGCTCTTCTCTGCACCACTGGTGGGAATGTCCATGGTAATGAGGTAGCTCACAGAGCCATCAGAATACTGGGGCACTGGAGTGGATGCGTCATTTTCTAAGAAGTGCCCTTCCATTATTTTTCTACATGGAGTGTAAGCCCCCTGAGGCCAGGAGATGGAGCTACTACTTCTCCTCATGTTCTTTATCCAAGATGCTCAGTCTTCCCTCTCTGTGCTCTTGTTCTCCATACCCACAATGCTTGCTTTCCTCAGTTGCTCCTCTTGGAATTCCTAAGTCCCTTCAAGGCCATTTCCAAACTATACCATCTGTTCTCTTTGACCAGAGCCTGGACTCTGGCCCTGGGTTATCTCATCAGTGATCTTAACTTGCCGAGAAGCAGGCCTCCCTGTCACATAAGAATATCAATAACAACAACTAATACTTCTAAATCACTTACTATGTGTCAGTCACTGTGATTTATAATCATTATCTCATTTGATCCTCACAAAAACCCTGGGAAGTAGGTCATATTATTATCTCCATTTTACAATTGAGGAAACTGAGGCAAACAACGGTCAAAGGACTTGCCCTGTGTCACACAACTAGCAGTTAGTCAGTGTCTGAGGCTGAATTTGAACTCAGGTCTTCCTGCTTCAGGCCCAGAGCTCTATCTTCTGCATCTTCTCCCTGCCTTCTGTGATGTTTAAAATCTAAATTGTGGTCCCCTTAAATTAGAAGCTTTAGCACCAGTCTTTGGGCATTAAGCATTTATTAAAGCATACCAGGTATTCATGTGGAGTTCAGAAAGTTAAGAAAAGTCCTATCTAGCTTAAAGTTGCAGCCTGGTCGGGTTCTTCCTCAAGTCCTCCGCCACCAGCCTGCTTCAATCACGAACTCTCTAGCAAACTGATTGTGGAAGCTTTTTATAGGTCTAGAACAGAGGTGGTCCTTACACACTGCTTCAAGCTGATTGGTTGGCGTCATCCAAATCCATTGGTTCTGAAGATGTTCTCAAGTTAAGTTCACAGTCTAGCTTCTGAGAACAATACCTTCTTAAGAGATAGCCAGGTGTCATTACAATCCAGTTAACTTGAAGTAGGCTAATCAGCAGTCAATCACTCTCACTTGATTCAGTCAGTCTAGATTAATCTCCAGGTGGGTCTTTGAGTATCTGCGAAATCCCATTATTTCATCACACTTCTCAAACATTTTGAAACCATGTTCACAGTCTCTGTTTTCCCTTTTCCTTCCCAGTTCTCCTTTTTGTCTAGTCTTTTTCCATTAGACTGTAAGCTCCTTGAGGGCAGGGACTGTCTGTGATTCTATCACCAGCTCTTTTTTTTTTTAATTTTAATTTTTAATTTTCGAGGCAATTGGGGTTAAGTGACTTGCCCAGGGTCACACAGCTAGTTAAATCTGAGGTCGGATTTGAACTCAGGTCCTCCTGAATCCAGGGCCGGTGCTCTATCTACTGTGCCACCTAGCTGCCTGGTATCACCAGCTCTTAATAGAGTGCACATGGTGAGTGCTTACTACATACTCCTCCCTTTCTATTTCCTTCCTCCCTCCCTCCCTCTCTCCCTTCCTTCCTTCCTCCTTCCCTCCCTTCCTTCTTTCTTTTCTTCCTTCCTTCCTTCCTTTCTCCCTCCCTCCCTTTCTTCTTGTCTAGCATGGTAGACAGTCAAATGCAAACCAGATGATTAACTTACATTTACTCTTGGTAATGATGAAGCTGCTGCTGCTAGGTTGGAGTGGGAAAGTTAGGGACAGTGACATTAATCAGTCCTTTGACTTCACATATCTCTCTCTCCCTGCTTCTCTCCCTGATCCAGATGTGCCCCAGCAGAGTGTGAGTTCTTTGAAATCTATGCCACATCGGGAGTAGTTGTTGACATCAATAGCCATCCTATCAAGAGGTCACCTTCAGGCTCATCCAAATGGCTCCTGGAGCCTGGGATGGAGATGACAGTGGGGATGAAAGCCCCAAGCTCCTATCTTAATGATGAAAAGGTGAGTGTGATAGTGCAAGAGAGAAACAGAATTACAGGCGGTCTCCCTTTTTTGGCTTATATTTTTATTCCCAGAGGTTAATAAAAGCTTGTTGACTTGAAAAATATCTGGTATATTTACTGTACTGAAAGTTCAATATGAATGATATGATGTCAGTAAAAGAAAAGCACATGTGACCTTGGGCTAAGGTAAAAGGCAGTGTCCAACAGTAGGGAGCTGTTGGTCCTGCTTTGTTTGGTCCTTGTTAGATCACATCTGGAATTATGCTCAGTTCTGAGTGCTTCCGTTTAGTAAGAACAGAACAAGCTGGAGAGTGTCCAAAGAAGACCAACCTGAACAGTGAAAGACCTTTCCATTCTTCCATATGGGAACTGATTCAAGGATATGGAGATGTCTAGGTTAGTGAAAAGAAGACTTGGAATAGGGGGATGAGATAGTTGTCTTCAAATATTTGAAGGAATGTCATGTAGAAGGGGGATTACAATTCATTTCTTTGGTCCTAGAGTATAGAATAATAGCAATAATATTAATAATAGGGGCAGCTAAGTGGTGCAGTAGATAGAGCACTGGCCCGGGAGTGAGAAGGACCTGAGTTCAAATCCAGCCTCAGACACTTAATGCTTACTAGCTGTGTGACCCTGGGCAAGTCACTTAACTCCAACTGCCTCACCCCCCCCCCCAAAAAAAAGAAAAAGAAAAACAACAAAAATAATATTAATAATAGCTACCATTGGGGCAGCTAGGTGGCGCAGTGGATAGAGCACCAGCCCTGGATTCAGGAGGACCTGAGTTCAAATCCGGCCTCAGACACTTAACACTTACTAGCTGTGTGACCCTGGGCAAGTCACTTAACCCCAATTGCCTCACTAAAAAAAAAAAATAGCTACCATTTATATAGTGCTTTAAAGTGTGCAAAGAACTTTACAAGTATTGTTTAATTTTATCATTCACTAATTATAACAGCTAGCCCTCCCTCTGTTGATTATCTATTTGCCCTGCAGGGGCAGCTAGGTGATTTAGTGGATAGAACACTGGCCCTGAAATTGGGAGGATCTGAGTTCAAATCTCACCTCAGACACTTACTAGCTGTGTGACCCTGGGCAAGTCACTTAACCCCAATTGCTTTAAACATCCGAGCCAATCTCTAGTCATCCTGATGTATATTTTGCCACTGGACCCAGATGGCTCTGGAGGAGAGAGAGTGAGGTTGGTGACCTTGCACAGCCCTGCCTCACTTAAATCCAATTCAGCACAAGTCATGACATGGTCCTATTCTAGAATAAAGGACAAACAACAACAATCTGTCCTGCGTATGGCTTGCTTTGGGTTAAGGTTAGGGTCTTCCTAACTTCAGGCCCAGGGCTCTATCCACCACACCCCCTCACTGGCTCAGTAACTAATGTTCTTGGGTTTCATGAATATTTGGTTACCACGTGCTTGGACTCTCTCCTCCCCCCTGACGGCAGATAATAATATGCCATTGGCTGAAATCACAAGTGCCTTTCTGCATTGTTCTGCAGGTCAAGATTTCTTATTTTGAATCCAAATCAAGCTCTGTCCAGGCCTTGCTCTACCTCACTGGTGTCCGTAAGTAACATTTCTGATTCTACTGGGGTAATGCTCAAAAGGTCCCCTCCCTTTGAGTTAATGCCCTTAGAGAGATGCAAATATGTGGAGTTGAAGGAGGCTCCAGATATTAGAAAAATGACCATTTTGTGGGGTCTAATTCTTGTTCCTCTGCTGACATCCTTGTGGAAGACTTTTCTAGAAAACCTGTTTTCTAGAAGGCTGTGCTTGTGGAAGGTAACATTGGCTGGAGAGCTAGGCTCAGTCTGAACACATTTTAGGGAGGACATCGATACATTGTGGAGCATTCAGAAGAGGACAATCGGGGTGGGGAAGGACCCAGAATCTGTGTCGCAGGAAGATCAAATTATGGACCCTGATGTTGTTGAGCCCAGAACAGACAGGGGAAGGGAGACAGGAGAACCATCTGCTAGGATCTCAGGGAAAGATGACCAGATTGGGTTCTGGTTAGCCTGAGAAGGATGGGCAGCCTCCGGAGGTGGTTGGCTCCCCTTCACTGGAGGTCTGTAAGCAGAAAGGCTGGATGACTGCTCCAGGACATTGAGGCAGGGAGGTATTTATTCATTCAGACTAGGTGGCTTCTGACATCACAGGATCATGGACCTAGAGCTGGAAGAGACCTTGTCCAAACCTCCCCCCCCCTGCCCCCCGCCCCCGCCCAGTATCACACTTGGAAGTCAGGAAGACCTGTGTTCAAATTCTACCTCAGATACATACTAGCTGTATGACCCTTAGCAAAGCACTTAACCACCTGCCTCAGCTTCCCCAGCTGTAAAATAGGGGTGATAATAATAATAATAATAATAATAGTGCATACCCCACAGGATTGTTATGATGATCAAATGGCATGGTGCTTTGCAAACCATAAAGCACCATATAAGTGCTGGCTATTATTATTAAGTGTGGGAGGCAGGATTTGAACCCAGGGCTCCCTGACAGCAAGTCTGATGTTGTTTTCACTCCTCCACATTGCCTCTCCACCTCTGAAATTCTCTAGTTCTATGAGGTCTTCCTAAGCTAGACAGAACATGCCTCTTGATGAATTGTGTGCCATTTGACTGGCCTAAATTTGGAGAGGCTCATTACCAGTTTCACTGTAGCAATTCATTTTTCAGACACAACAATTGTGCCATTTGTCAAAATACAGAAAGACTTTTACTTCTCTTGGTGCAGGGAATCCTTGAACCCATGAAATCACAAATCACTGAAGTATGGAAGTAGAGCGACTGTCAGTGACAATATAATTAGGCAGAGTGGTACAGTGGGAAGAATGAGGAATTTGGAGTCACAAGACCGGTCAAATCCCAAAACTGCCACTTGCTTAAGATACAGACCCTAGGGACAGCTGGTGGCATAGTGGATAAAGCACTGGCCCTGGATTCAGGAGGACCTGAGCTCAAATCTGGCCTCAGACACTTGACACTTACTAGCTGTGTGACCCTGGGCAAGTCACTTAACCCTCACTGCCCCACAAAAAAAAAAAAAAAGATCCAGACCCTGCCAACAGGTACCTATTGATCCCTAGGACATTCTTCTTTTTCCCTTGATGAGTTTTAGTGCCTGTCTTCCTTTCTCACCCCATGCCCTCCTATTATAAGACTTCAATATACATATTAACGATTTTACAAATACCCTAACTTCACAATTCTTCAAGCTATTCATCACTCACTCTAGCCCAGTCACATGCACGCACACACATGTACATATTGACCTTGCTTAATTCTACACTTACAATTCCCCACCTCTGCAAAAGGTGGGAGGCAGGCTTCACTGAAGTCACAGAAGATCAATAAATTGATGAGAATTTGAAAGTAATTTCTTTTACCTTGCTGTAGACACCATGTACTTTATTCTACTTGCTTAACTCTGTATCAGCTTTTGCAAGACTTCCCAAGTTTCTCAAAATTCTTCATATTCATTATTTCTTACAGTGCAACAATATTCTATTTATAAAGCAAGATTATTTTATAGAATAATAGAAAAATCATAATGAAATTCATCTGGATGGACAAAAGGTCAAGAATCTCAAGGAAAATTATTTTTAAAATGGGAAGGAAGGGGCTTAGCAGTATCAGATCTCAAATTATTTTACAAAGCAGTAATCATCAAAAATTATTTGACAGGGACAGCTAGGTGGTGCAGTAGATAAAGCACCAGCCTGGATTCAGGAGGACCTGAATTCAAATCCACTTCAGATACTTGACACTTACTAGCTGTGTGACCCTGGGCAAGTTATTTAATGCTCATTGCTCCCCCCCCCCAAAATAAAAGGGACAGATTAGATATACAGCATACCATTGTTTGCTATAAACAAACCTAGTAACTTAGTGTTCCATAAAAGACTGGAGCAAGACTTCTCTATTTAGTAAATACTACCACTAAAAATGGAAAACAGTCTGGCTGCAATTAGATTTACACCAAGACCTCACACCATATACCAAGATTATCTCCAAATAGATACCTGACTTAGGTTTTAAAAGTTACATCATCAACATGACTAATATGGAAATATATTTTGCATGACTTCATATGTATAATTGATATCAAATTGTTTGCATTCTCAATGGGTGGGGAAAGAGCAGGAGGGAAGTAGAGAATTTGGAACTCAAAATTTTTTTAAAATGTATGTTAAAAATAAATAAATTAGGGGCAGCTAGGTGGCGCAGTGGATAGAGCACTGGCCCTGGAGTCAGGAGGACCTGAGTTCAAATCCAACCTCAGACACTTAACATTTACTAGCTGTGTGACCCTGGGCAAGTCACTTAACCCCAACTGCCTCGCCAAAAACAAAAATTTTAAAAAAGAGAGAGAGATTTGCTGTAAAGACTTTTTTCCCATTTAATTGACTTTTTTCTTTTAGCTGCATTAATTTTGTTTGTGCAAAAACTTGTTAATAGTATGTAATTTGAAATTGTCTGTTTTCTCTTTTATGATCACTTCTCTCCCTCCACTATTTGCTACCTATGTGATCTTGGAAAATCACTTTACTTCCCTAGGCTTTAGTTCCTCATCTATAAATTTTACAGACTAGATGGTCTCTGAGGTGGCTTTTAGCCTTCAATCCATTATTCTTTAATCCCCATAACCATAGCTATATAAGGTACATTTTTCCATTCTCTTTTCATTTTAAAAAATTATGTGACTTCTTATATTTATTTATTTATTTATTATGCCGTTTTTGTTTTTGTTTTTATGGCAGGGCAATGAGGGTTAAGTGACATGCCCAGGGTCACACAGCTAGTAAATGTTAAGTGTCTGAGGTTGGCTTTGAATGCAGGTCCTCCTAAATCCAGGGCCAGTGCTCTATCCACTGTGCTACCTAGCTGCCCCATCTGACAGCTACTTTCCAGTTTTCCCAGCAGTTCTTGGCAAATAGAAAATCCTTAATCTAGTGGCTGATGTCTTCAGATTTTGTGAACACCATCACATTTGATTGGCTAGCTTGTATCTTGTCTGTGTTGTGGTTACTGCTTTTATTAGCAACTTCTTAACACTAGATTAAAACTAAAATTTAATTTTAAATTTAAACATTAAAAAAATTTGATATATTTTATTTTTAAATTGCCTGCATTATTTCCAACATTCTTCTCCACCCCTGCCCCCACCATAGAGCCATCTCTTATAATAAAGAATTTTTTAAACAGAAGAAGAGGAAAAAGTCAGCCAAGCCAATCAACATACCAGAAAAAAATT
The DNA here is from genome assembly GCF_019393635.1 of Dromiciops gliroides. Classification (NCBI taxonomy): domain Eukaryota; kingdom Metazoa; phylum Chordata; class Mammalia; order Microbiotheria; family Microbiotheriidae; genus Dromiciops; species Dromiciops gliroides. Next base: position 617,535,480 of record NC_057863.1, on the reverse strand, counting down.
GATAATATAGACAATGTTCCCCACCCATGGACCTCTACCTCTGCCAAGCAGCTTAGGAAGGAAGGGCTTTTTTTCTTCCATATCTTTTCTTTGGGACTTAGCTTACTAACATACTTAGACTTGTTCTTTATAATTTCTAAACTTTCAGTTTTGACCATTTTGGAGTCATTGATATTTCCACTTACATTGTTGTCACCATCTTGTTTTGCTTGCTCTGCTTATTTTTCTCTGCATCAGTTCAAATAAGTCTTTCCATGCTTCTCTGTATTCCTCATGTCTGTCCTTTCTTATAGCAGAGTGATTTTCCATTACATTGATGTATCCCAACTTGCTTAGCTATTCCTCAATCAGTGGGCACCTACTTTGTTTCCGGGTTTTGCTGCCACAGAAAGGTCTGCTAGAAATATTTTGGTGGTGCATGTGAACCCTTTCTTTTTGCCAGTGACTACCTTGGGGTATATACCTAGCCATAGGATCTCTGGGTCAAAGTGTATAGGCACAGAGGCAGCTAGGTGGCACAGTGGATAGAGCATTGGCCCTGAAGTCCGGAGGAACTGACTTCAAATCCGGCCTCAGATACTTGACACTTACTAGCTGTGTGACCCTGGGCAAGTCACTTAACCCCAATTGCCTCACCAAAAAAAAAAAAAAAAAAAAAAGGTGTATAGGCACTATAGTCTCTTTATTTCATTAGCAACTCCTTCTTTTGGTTCCTTTTTCAGAAATCTCCTTGGATGTTGACACTTGTCGAAATGGCAAAGTAAAACCTAGCAACGGCAAAACTGATAAGGTAAACATGGGGTGAGGGGGCATTTCTCATCCAGGAAGCTAGAAGAGGGTGATGTTGTTAACATACTATTCCCAGTCTGTTCTAGATCTCCCATGGTGGTGGGTATCACTTGGTAGTGGGAAAGTGTGGAGGGCAAGAACTCCCACTTGGCAGTCTTGGACAAGGACATTTACCATAGATCACTAGCTCTACAGAGCATGTCCCATGTTGTATCACATGTTGAAAGCCTTTGATTGGTCTTCTAGGGGAGGCCAGAAGAATATCTTAGGCACAGGAAAGTAGGTGTGATTAGGGACAAGACTGGATGGTCCAGGGCTCCATCACCTGCCCTGACCAAAAAAAAAACCCTCAAACATATATACTACCCCGCCCCAGACTGCATCATTGAAATCAGAGTGGAAAGACCTCTAGACCTAGAATCAAAGGTACATTTGGATTACTTAACTCACTATGCACATGTCCCTTAGCCTCTCTGAGCCAATTTCTTTCTGGGTAAAATGGGGATTCAATAACCCCTGTGGGAGTCTGGTCCAAGTCCATTGTGTGTTTTTCTAGGTGAAGGCAAACAAGTATTGGGAATCCTGATGTACTGGTATAGAAAATAAAGTAGAAGAGAGATCTACCACTGTGAAGCATGTTGCCTCACATGGGATTGAGGAAATGATAGTAGCAGTGTCAGGCACTATTGGAGTTAATTGCTCATAGATCTTGTACAAAAGGATAAACAGGATTGCCATCTGGCCCAGGCTTGGGCTTCTTAACTGGCAAAATGAGAGTATTACACAGGGAATGATGGCGTGGGATAATGATACCTTGGTGTGTCAAAAGCCTCAATGGCTTGCCTAGATAAGGGATACTGTGGAATGGATGGTGATGGGCTGCCTTTGTTCTTAATGGTAACAGGCACAGCAGATTTAAGGAGACCTACATCAGAAGAGGAAGAAACCCACAGGAACTCAGGAATATCAGAAGGGATTTCAAATGTATCCCTCATTGTTTCCTGAGTGTCTAAGGTCAAAATTGGTAGCAAGTGGACAGTGTCCTCTGGCAATTCCAGGGAGATGCCACCATCTAGAGAACAAGATATGGTTGCTCTAAGTTTACAGAGGGGGTCATGACCTAATAGATTTGCAGGAGAGTCAGGCATAAGTAAAAATGAATGTTCTACTGTTAATGGGCCCATAGATACCATGTGACAGGTTAATTTTGCAACTGTTTTGAGTTTTCCCCGAGATTCCAACTACATTTAGAGATCCAATATATGTACATTCAGGGTTAGGTTTGCTCACCAGGAATGATCTTGAGGCTACTGTATCTAATAAACAATCATAGTAAGTGTCCCCAACCTTAAGGGTAACATGGGGTTCATTATTCTGAGGAGGTGAATGGACTGGCACAAGAGGGCTAAAGATCTCAGGGTATGGAAAGGTAAAGTCATCAGATTCTACCATCCTTTCCCCTCCCCTACACCATCAGTCCTCTGTTTCTCTCTGAAAAGAGCTATAAGTGTTTTGATTCTGCCCCTTTCCATCTCTCTGAGAGGGTCTATAACTGCTTTGATTCTTCCTCTCTGTACCTCTGTGAAAGGATCCATAACTGTTTTGATTCTGCCCCCTGAATGGGTTTCTAAATTCACCAGTCATCATCTGTCTAAGTTCCCTTTGCCTAATTCTATGGTACCACATTATGTGTCCTTGTCTATTGCAGTAATAGCAAAACCTAGGGGGTTGATAATGATTCAGGTGTTGATAGTGATTCTCAAATGCCTGACCTAGTTGCCTTTTGGTTTCCTGTAATGGAGCTAAAATGCTCTGTCTGTTCCTTTCTTCCCTCTCATTTCCTTCATAAATATATGTTGCTATTTCTTTAATTCTGTCAGTACTCGGGGCAGCTAGGTGGCACGGTGGATAGAGAGCACCAGCCCTGGATTTAGGACAACTTGAGTTCGAATCCGGCCTCAGACACGTAACAATTACTAGCTGTGTGACCTTGGGCAAGTCACTTAACCCCAATTGCCTCACCAAAAAAAAAAAAAATTCTGTCGGTACTCAGTACATTCCAACCTGGACACTGCCTTTCAAAATATTTCTGTATTTCTGGCAAGGATTGATGCACAAAATAGTTAGAGATAAAGTGGGCATTTCTAGAATCTAATGGGTCCAATCTAATATATTGTTTGGCATTCTTGCACAATCTATCATAGAATCTATTAGGTCTTTCATTAGGTTCCTGAACTGTAGCTATAAATTTTTGCCGGTTATCAGTCTTGCTAGCACAGGATTCCATTGCCTTCAACAATGTTTCCCATGCTTCCTGCAGCTCATCAAAATGCTCAGGGATATTGGAGTTCCAGTTAGGGTCTTCTAAAGGCCATTGAATAATAACTTTTCCTGATGTTTCTAAAGAGGTTGCTACAGCTAATATATCAGCTCTTTCCCCTGGGGATAATATCATTTCCATGAGACCAGTAACATCACCCCAAGTGGGCTGATACCTCTGAAAATTGCCCTAAACAGGCTGATAACTGCTTTGGGATCCTCATCAAATTTAGGAATTTTTTGTTTCCATGAACTCAAATCTTTGGGCCCAAAAGGTATATATTATCTGAGCTTTACTACAGTACCCTTCCGGTCATGGGTGATGATCTCTTGAAGGGGAAGAATTTGGGGCTTTTCTGTCACCTCATCCTGGGAAATTTCATGGGGTATGCTATTTCTAATCCTCTCCTTGATATTCAAAACTTTCGTTACCACAAAATAAAAAAGGTAAAAACAAAAATAGGAATAGAATATTCAAATTCAAATGGACCAAGTGTTAACATGATCTTAACCTCTGCTTGTCTGATTAACCAGACTAAAGTACTTAGGAGGTTGAAGAAATCCATTTGAAAGCTTAAAGGGACAGGCATATGGAAATAGGATAAAATTTCTTGCCCAACAGGAAGATCTCTCCTGGCTGGCTCACCAAAATTGTGATGGGTAAAACTAAATGTGTGTCATCACCCTACCTGTCCCTTGTGTGGGGGGAAAGCTAACTAGGACAACAGTTTAACAGTTTAGGTATTAAACATTTATTAAAATATATTAGAGGTTAACAAAGAGAGAACAAGTGTCTCTGAAAGAATAGGAAAACCTAATCTACCCTCAAGGAGAAATCAGAGCTCTACACCTCATGAGGTTCCAACCACCAACTGACAAAACCAACTGCCTTACACACTGCTTCAAGCTGATTGGTTGAGGGTGGTCCATGCTTGCTCAGCAGGGGGTCCCTGCTAAATAATATTCTCACACATTTATTTATTAATATTCTCACACATTTATACAGCTACATAACAAGAAAGAGAGGCAGCATGACCTAGTGAATGAAGACCTGCCCTTGGAGTCAGGAAGAGATGATGCACACTGACTCTGAGGCACACTGACTGTGGGACTCTAGCCAAGTATTCCAAGGGATAGTCTAAACTTGAGTTGGAGGAAAGGAACTGATCTGCATTGGTGGAAGGAGTTGCTCATAAGGGATCTGTTTATGACAATAAAATCACAAACCTAGACCAATCCTGTCCCCCGCCCCATGACAATCTTGTGAGGTAGGTAGGTGCATATGTAGACTATATTTCTATTATAGAGATATAATAGCTATTATAGATGTAGAATACATATTTTATGTAGAATATATTGTAGAATACATATTGTACGTAGAATGTGTATATAGAACATGTAGAATATATGTGCAGAATATTATATGTGTAGAGTATTTATTATGTAGTCTATGTTATAAATGTCAAATATATCATATATAGAATATATATGGTGTATGTACCATATATCTTCTATACTGGTTCATAGTATGTTTGTGTATGTGTGTATATATGTGTATACATATATAAACATATGTGTGTTTATAACAAGTATCTATATCTATAGACTGCAAATTAACCAACAAACATGTAAGTGTTTACTATGTATCTAGTACTGGAATATGAAAAAAAAAATCAAGCAGAAACATTCCGTGCCCTCAAGGTGCTTACATTCCAACAGAGAATCTGTTAACTTCATGCAAACCTGTTTGGTCAGAATGAGGAGGAGAGTGGAGAAAACAAAGGCTACATGAGACAATGTCTGTGCTTTCAGGAAGCTTTTTATAAAACTGCTACTGGCTCCTTGGCTCCTTCGCTCCTTTAGCAGGGTTGTGGCCAGGGGCAGATGAGCTAATGGGGGGAAGGTGCTTTATAACTAGGCAGATGTGAATGCTGAGGAAGCTCTCATGTGAGAGTTCTGTGATTAATAGCCCTCTGTAGAGTGGGGATAATTCTGGCTTTTCCGTGGTTACATTCAATGAACACAAGCCAGTCTTAAAAGTCCTATGGCTAGAAAGGTTCTGACTGGTCCAGTGATGGATTCTATTTCTACTGTCTAATGACCAATGTTCTTTGGTGCATGGGAGTTCACTGTGTGGAGGTAGGTGGGCCACCAGGCAGTGGATTGCTTTTGGGGACAAAGGAACTCATGAAACTATTTTCTAAGGTGTGGAAAGGCTGATATCAGTGCAGGCAAGGGAAGAATTCACATAGAGCAACAGAAAACAATACATCCTTTATGAACAGATGAAATCACTTGTTTAGCCAAAGGGAAGCATTCTCATTTTCAGCCTTCAAAGTATGTTGCAGAAGGGTGGCCCATATGCTGACTGGGGTATTTTGAGGAAGTGAAAACCAAATTGCTGTAATAAACATCATACCAATGTGGTTCATAGGCTACAGGGCTCACCCTTCCAATGACAATTTGAACTGTCAGCCTGGGTTCTAGGGGTACCTCTGAGAGGTTAGAGGGAAGGAAAGGTGTTCTCTAGTACAGTAATTCATCAGCCCCCATCCAATGTGCCCTCCTGATATCAATTTTTAGTTAATACCTTCCTAAATATCAATTGAAAATATATCTATCAATGAACCCTTTCTTAGTATCAATTACCAACTACCATCAATTAACTTTCCCAAAGGGATATTTTCAAAGAGTAGATAGCAAGAGTTAACATATAAACACCTCTGAAACAGGGATCCTGCTCTCCTCTATCACCTTGCTCCCCAGGGACAGGAGGCTTGATCTTAAAGTGGTTTTATATAAACCCTTCTTCTACCAAGCCCACTTCTGGGAATGGCTTGGCCTCTGGATTAGCCATTCCCTTACTTCAGGACATGTTGTCTGGGCTTTGGGATCTGTTCATTCTTGGGCTGAATCAAGCACGTTACTCCTCTGGGCTATCTCTGTAGGGATTAAAATCGTCCAACATGGGGACAGCTAGGTGGTGCAGTAGATAAAGCACCACCCCTCGATGCAAGAGTACCTGAGTTCAAATCTGGCCTCAGACACTTGACACTTACTAGCTGTATGACCCTGGGCAAGTCACTTAACCCCAATTGCCCCGCAAAAACAAAAACAAAATTGTCCAACATACAATAAAAGGGACTGAGGCAGAGAGCTCTGAGCTTATGGAACTTTATTAAAAAGTCCATGGTCCCCTCTAATGAAGTGGAACTCAGATCTTCCTCATGAGCTGAGATGCCTTCTTCTTCCAGAGCTTTATCTTTGTAAGGTTTGATACCATATCCAGTACCTGAACATTCTAAAGAGGCTATGCAAAGTACAGAATCCTATTGGTTTATAGATCTTGCTTCACAGGCCAAAAAAAGATGCATCAGCTAGAAATGGTACATCAGCAGAAGGATCTTGGGTTGGGTGAAGCATGGAGCACCTTGGGCAAGTTGCCTCACCATACTGAGCCTCAGTTTCCTTATTGGTAAAATGAGAGAATTGGATTAAATGACTGTTGAAGGCCCTTCCACTTCTAAAATTCCCAATGAAGTAATGGATTGATTGTTGATGGTGATGATGAAAGATGATGATGGTGGTGTTGGTGGTGAAGATGATAATGAGCATAGCAACTATGTGGCAATAACAAAACAGCACCACAAGCATCCTTCAGGAGAGAATCAGAAAATCTCAGAGTTTGGGAAGGACTTTGAAGGCCATCCATCTAGTCCAACTGGTACCTGAACAAGAATCCACTCTAATATATCTAAGGAATGACTAGTCAGCCTCTGTTTGCAGACTACCAGTGAGGGAGAATCTCCTTCTGCCTCCCAAGACAGTCCATTGTACTTTAGGGAGGCTCCCATTACTAGAAAATGTTTCCTGACATCCTGGGAAGTGCTAGCAAACATTCATCAATTAGCTCCCCAGATTTAAGAAAAGTACAGTGCACACTCTTTTAAGCTTAATCTGCATCATTAATGAGTTTGTTCTCTATCACTTAAGACTAGGCAATCAACAAAAGAATACTTGAACCCAGCCCTCAGGGCCCCCTTGAGTCTTCTCTCTTCAGACCCAACCTCCTCAATTTCTAGAACAGATCCTCATTGGCCATGAACTCAAAGCTCTTCATTCTCCTGGTCACTCTCCTCTGGACACTGTCCATCTTATCAATGTTCTCCAGAGGTGGGGGCCAGAATGAACAGAGCCCTCCAGGTTTGGTCTGAGCAGGACAGAGATCAGAGGGGCTCTCTCCTTCCTATGTATTCCTGGAAACTTCACTACACTAAATCACAATCTCTCTCTCTCTCTCTCCCTCCCTCCATTATTCATATCTCTCTGTCTCTTCTCTTCTCCTCCTCCCTCTCTCTTCCTCACTTTCTCTTTCATTCTCCCTTCTTTCCTTCCCTCCTTCCTTCTTCCATCTGTTCCTCTCTCTTCTGTCCTTCCTTTATTTCTCTTTCTTTTTTCCTTCCTTTCTTTCTTCTTTATGTTGGTAGATTCAGACACATTTCCTTCGTTCTTGACTACCTTTCTTTTTTTTTTTTTTCTTTTTGACGGGGCAGTACGGATTAAGTGACTTGCCCAGGGTCACACAGCTAGTTAGTGTCAAGTGTCCGAGGCTGGATTTGAACCCATGTCATCCTGAATCCAGGGCTGGTGCTTTATCCACTGCACCACCTAGCTGCCCCTGGACTGCCTTTCTACAACAATCTTTTCTGCAGTGAATAACTGTAATACTAGTGGTTTGTCAGTAAGAGTCTCCAGTTTCATCACATTAGAAGCTCAAGATGCAGCTTGTTAAAGAGTGGCAGCCGATCTTTATTAGTTTAGAACTGTGTCAGGCCAACCCTTTCATTGTTGTTGTTCTGTCATTTCACTTGTGTCTGACTCTTCGTGATCCCATTTGGAGTTTTCTTGGCTGAGATGTTGAAGCAGTTCACCATTTCCTTCTCTAGCTCATTCTGCAGATGAGGAAACCGGGGCAAGCAGGGTGAAGTGACTTTCCCAGGGTCACTTAGCTAGTAAGTGTCTGAGGCTGGATTTGAACTTAGGGAGATGAGTCTTCCTGACTTTAGGCCTGGTGCTCTGTGCACCATGGTGCCACCTAATGGTCCCAGGTCCCTTTCAGTACTTATTAATGGTTTCTAAATGTCAGAAACACGGCTCTGTGTTTCCTGGCACTAAGGTAGTTGTGCTCCCCTTTGGTGTCTGCAGAGAAGTTGGACATGGGGCCCCCAAGGGAAAGGTGCCATCCTGCTCGTGAACTGTGACAAGGATAGCCCCAGGTCGTCCACAGTGGATGCTGAGCTGGAGAACGTGGCTAACTTCAAAGGTAAAAACTGGTCCAGGGCCCTGTTTGTGGGCCAGGCCTGAGGGAGGAATCATTTAAAAGGGAGAGTATGCCTAGACCAAGGGCTCCCACAGTCATTGAGCCTTCACAGAATCACAGGATGTCAGAGCTGGGAGGGCCCTTAGAACACAGGATGTCAGAGCTGGGAGAACCCTTGGAACACAAGATGTCAGAGCTGGGAGAACCCTTGGAACACAAGATGTCAGAGCTGGGAGGGCCCTTAGAACGCAGTATGTCAGAGCTAGTAGGGTCCTTAGAACGCAGGATGTCAGAGCTGGGAGGGTCCTTATAACTCAGGATGTCAGATCTGGGAGGGCCCTTAGAACACAAAGTGTCAGAACTGGAAAGGTCCTTAGAACACAGGATGTCAGAGGTAGGAGAGCCCTTAGAACCCAGGATGTCAGAGCTGGGAGGGCCCTTAGAACACAAAGTGTCAGAGCTGGGAGGGCCCTTAGAACACAAGATGTCAAAGCTGGGGTGGGGGGCAGCTTAGAATACAGAATATCTGAACCTTACTAACATCCTGAGAGGTCAGTAGTGTGGGCAATGTAATTCACATTTCTAAAATGAGAAGATTAATGATCAGAGAAGTGAAGAGTCTCTCTCAGTGTCAGAGTTTGCACAGGAGAGAACTGGGATGAGAACCCAGGTGCTCTGGCTCCCAGTCCAGTGCTTTTGACACTACACTAACAGTGAAATTACTCACACCAGAGGCCCCCACATCAACATCCCTTTTCCTAGGTGGCACAGAGGATAGAGCACAGGGCCTGGAATTAGGAAGATCTGAGTTTGAATTTGGCCTCAGGCTCTAACTAGTTGTATGACCCTGGGCAAGTCACTTATTCTACTTGCCTCAGTTTCCTCGACTGTAAAATGGGGATAATTAGTAATAATAATAATAATAATAATAGCAACCTCTCCTGCAGGGTTAAGAGGATTGAATGAGATAATATTTTAAGTGAAGAAATCTTTGAGTTTTTTTCCTTCTTCCTTCCTTGCAGACCTGAAGGACATGTCCCTCATGATTCTGAGCACACACACCCCAAAGGATTTCTTTGCCCGGCATGAGCTAATTCTACACATTTCCAAATTTGAGATGGATAAAGTGAGAGTTTTTCAAGCTGACCGTAAGTACCCCCATGACCTTTGGTTATCATGAGTGTCTCTTTTGGTTAACATCCAATGATATTTTCAGTTATTTGTCATTAAGCCAAGTCTTGGCCCAGCCTCCTCAGAAATAAGTCATGCCCCATGTCTAGTTTGGAGTGTATGCCCAGGGTGACTGAGGAAGAAGACTCATAGGGGCTGATTGATGAGAACAAAGCCCACCAAAGAGCCAGTGATAGCTAAATAGTGATAGCACAACCTCTGACAATCAGACATTTGAGGTAGCTCAAATAGTGGTTCAGTGGGTAGGGCAAGGAACTTGGAGTTAGAAAACCTGAATTTGAATCCTGCTTCAGCCATTTACTAAGCTGTGTAGACCTGGGCAAATCACTTGAGATCTCTGTACCTCAGTTTCCTTATCTATAAAAATGAGGAAAATATTAGTACCTATCTCAGAAGGTTATCATGAGGATCAAATGAGTTAACATTATGTAAAGTGCTTTATAAACCTTAAAGTGCCTTATAAATGGTGGCTATTATTATTATTATTATTAGATGGGAAAAAGAAAGATAGGTAGATAGATGGATGGAGCAATGGATAGAGGTATTGATAGGTGAATTGAGGGATAAATATAAAAATAGATAGCTAGATCAGTGGGTGAATTGAGAGATAGGATAGATAGACAGATGGATGGACAGATAGATGATAGATGGGTGGAAGGAAGGGAAGGGAGGGGGGAGGGAGGAAGGAAGGAAGGAAGGAAGGAAGGAAGGAAGGAAGGAAGGAAGGAAGGAAGGAAGGAAGGAAGGAAGGAAGGAAGGAAGGACAAACATTTTTAATCCTTCCTATCGTTATCACTGAATCCCAAAACTTACAGCAGTAGACCTACCAGAAGGAAAAAAAGATCAGCAATTGTCCTAATTCCCTCACTTTTCAGATGGGGAAACTGAGGCCCAGAGAGATAAAAGAACTTGCCCAGGGTCACACATCTACTAAGTGTCTAAGACAGGATTTGAACTCGGGTCCTCCTGCCTGCAAGCCCAGCTCTATCCACTGTCACACCTACCCGAAAGTCTGCTTAGAAGATCTTGTTGTTAACACAGCATCCCTACCTTTCTGACATTGAATCATTATTTCCAGGCCTCACTGGCTCAGACACAGGCATGCATGTGCTGTCACTTTCTGACCCCGCGTCTACTTGTGCTGACATGAGAGCTCTCTTTTCCCTTGAATTTATTATTTTGTTCATTATCTAGGCTTAAGACAGTGATGGAGAAATATGTCAATAACACAGATTGAATTTAGAAAAGTCCTGAGTACCTTGTTACCCCCTGAGACTCAGTGGCTAAACATTTCCCAGCATGCTCCAGACCCCCAGCCCAGAAATCTCCACTACCTCTGCCTTTATAAGCTGCCCACAGACAAACTCAGTGTAGGAGAGGAGCTAGGACCCACGTGAGGTATGTCCACCCACCCTCGCAGCTCAGATATCCTGCCTTCCTGCTGTTGTAAGAGCACATGGAACATGGACCTTTCATGTGTCCTTTTCTGTCTCCTAGGGAAGAAACTGCCATCCAAATATAAGATGGTCCTGGGGCCAAAGACCCCATCTCACGTGCTAGCAGTGCTTGACGGTCGCCAGGAGAACACTTTTTATGTAGAAGCACTCGCCTTCCCTGATGTTGACTTCTCCGGGCTTGTTTCCTTCACTGTCTCACTGACAGACATCTCTAATCGGGTACAGCCTAGAAAGCAGCCCCTGGGGAGATCCCAGCTCTGGAGGCTTGAAACATTGGCTTTCTGGGGCAGTGGGGCATAGCCGGGAAGAGGCACAGCTCAGACGCCTAACACAACTCTGGCTTTTTTCTCTCTTCTTGCTTTCTCCTGCTGCTAGAATAGTTTTTTCTTATGCACAAATCTGTCAATAATACTCTGCTAAAAACAAAACCAAATCAAAACCTTCAATGGATCCCTATTGCCCACTGAACACATTCAGATTCCTTTGTTTTGTCTTCAAGTTAGATGCCACCTGAACTTTGCAGTCTTACATATGTGTGTATACATATGCATATATGTGCATGTGCGTATATGTGTGCATGTATATGTATCTATATTCCTTATACTATACACACACATATATTCACTATATACATACTAGACACACATGTATTATACACACATATATATAATACATTTTTATACTACACACACCTATATATGCTACACATAGACATATCTATATATACTACACACACACATATATGCTACACATACACATATATATATACTATACACACATATATACTATACATACATATATATACTACATTTATATATTCTACATATGTATCCCCTCAACATGTCCTATACTCTTACCTCCATGCCTTTCTTTGCTCAAGCTGATCCCATGACAAAATGCCACTGCTCACCTTCTTCACCTGTTGAATGTCTACCCATCCTTATCACCCCCTCTGTAACAACCTTCTCCCTCAGACTTTGTTTTCTACATCCCTACCTCAATTTTCAGGCAAAATTGTGCTTTGGAGTTATCTGTGTTTATACCTCGTCTCCCTGAGACTGTGAGCTCCAAGAAAGCTGTGATCATCCATATCTAAGCTTTGTGTCTCCTTTAGTGCCTGGCCCAGTGCTCTGTGCAAGTAGGAATTAAATGGATGGATGGATGGATGGATGGATGGATGGATGGATGGATGGATGGATGGATGGATGGATGGATGGATGGATGGATGAAACTGGAGGTTACAGATGTGCCTGATACTTCTCCATAAGATGAAGGAAAGCTCTGAGTGACCCCCAGCACAGCTGGTGTAGTGGTGGCAAAGAGCCATCCATGTCTCTTCCTCTTTCCTCTCCCAGCCCGTCCCAGAGACTCTACTTTTTGAGGACACCGTAGTGTTCCGTGTGGCTCCCTGGATCATGACTCCAAATACTCAGGCCCCCCAAGAGGTATATGTGTGCAGGTGAGAGAGAAGCTGCCTCACCCTGGGGATCAGGGGAGGGAGAATGCCCCAGACTTGGAGATCTATAGTGATCACTGTCAGGACGTCTCTTCCCTTCACTCAGGGTTCCAGATAAGAGACCATCACAATGATAATTAACCTGCCCCTTCAATAACTTGTAACCCAGAGAGAGACAGATCAATGCCCACAGCTCTAGTCTTGGGCCACCAGGGAGGGGAAAGGGAGGGAAGGAGAGAAGGAGGGAGAAAAGGACACAGGATGGAGGATGAAGAAGATACTAGTATATTGTAAGTTTAAACATTAGAAGGGACCTTTGAACACAGACTATTAGAATATAGAAAATTTGAGTTGGGAGGGCCCTTAGAACATAGAACGTAAGAGATGAAAGGGACCTTAGAACACAGAATGTTGGGGTTGGGAAGGACAATGACAGAACTGGAATCAATGCTAGAACATAGAATGTTAGAGTAGGAAAAGACTTTAGGACCTAGAATGTCAGAGCTGGAAGGGACCATAGAATCACAGATTTAGAGCTGTGAGGAACCTTAGAGATCATCTGTTCTAACCCCCTTATTTCATAGATTATGATGTCTAGAGTAGAAAAGTATTTGCCACAGAGGTAAGTGGCAGACCTAGAATTTGAACTTGGGTCCTTTGATCTCAAACCTAGCACTCTTTTCCCACCTCTCTATGCTGGAACCTTAGAACATCCAATGTCAGAGGAGAGGGATATTAGAAACCATGCAATCCAATTCATTCATTTTATAGAAAAGGACACTGAAGTCATGGTAGGGGAGCCTGGACTGTAACCCCAAATCTGAAGGTCCTCATCAGCACTGAATACCATCCCTGAAGGTCAATAGGAAGTTATGCCCAACTCTCCTACTGAGAATTTCCCATATAGAGAGAGGGAGCAAATATGGTCTTGGATTCTTTGAACTTCTCTCTTTGAATGGGATCTGCTCATGGTGTGGTCAATAGCTCTCTCTCCTCTTGGGAGTATGGTATGTGTATATGAGAAGGTAGAGATATGTGGTGGAAATAATTGAAATAACAATGATACCATTTAAATAACAATTTATGGTTTGAAAAGCAATTGACAAATATTGTCTCATCTGATCTTTATGATAACCCTGAGAAGTCGATGCTATAATTATCTCTATTCTACAGATGGGGAAACTGAGCCACAGAAGGGTTTACTCAGAGTCACACAGCTAGGAAGAGTCTGGTGCATGATTTGACCCCAAGTCCAACCTTCTATGCACTGAACCCCCTAGAAGCTTAACTGGAAAGAACCAAGGACTCAGCGTCAGATAATATGGGTTTTAGACCCAGCTCTGCCATTTTTTTCCTCTGTGTGACCCTGAACAGGTCCTTGCCATTCTCCCAGCCTCAGTCTCCTTATCTGTAACATAAGGGGATTAGACTAAATGGACTGTAAGGTCCCGATACTTTGTGTTCTGAGGGCTCTTCCATCTCTGGTCTCTCTAACATCTTATGTTCAAAGGTCCACTCCAGCTCCATCAGTCTATGTCTCAAGCCCCCTGCCAGTCCTAACAGTTTATATTCTCAGATCTATTTTCAAGTCCCTTTGTCCTAAGGTCCCTTCCAGCTCTGACAGTATGTGTCCTGAGGTCTCTCTCAGAGCTGATTTTCCATGCTCCAAGGTTCTGTATCCCAAGGTTGGGCCAGACCTCTGCCTCCTTCCTCCTCCTCTGCCTTGGGTTTGCTGAGGATACACCAGGACTGACTGATTTGTAGGGAGTCAGGGCAGCTAGGTGGCGCAGTGCATAGAGCACCGGCCCTGGAATCAGGAGGACCTGAGTTCAAATCCGGCCTCAGACACTTAACACTTACTAGCTGTGTGACCCTGGGCAAGTCACTTAACCCCAATTGCCTCACCCAAAAAAAAAAAAAGTCAAACAGAACATTTAAGGGGCAGCTAGGTGACACACTGGATAGAGCACTGGCCTTGGAGTCAGGAGTACCTGAGTTCAAATCCAGTCTCAGACACTTAACACTTACTAGCTGTGTGACCCTGGGCAAGTCACTTAACCCCAATTGCCTCACTAAAAAAAAAAAGAAGGGAGTCTGTGTTTCCAAACAGAGAGTGAGGCATTACCAGTCTTCCTTCCCTACTCCACTATGGAGGGAGTTTGCTTTTAAGACAGCATTCCTCTCCCAGAGGCCCCTGGACTCCTGTGCCTGGGGCACTGAAGGAATGGTCTAACTCAAGTCACTGATGTGGGGATAATGGCTTCTTGCTTGCTCTTTCCAGGAATTATAAAAATGAGACATTTGTGGAATCTGTGAAAGCTCTAGCCAAGAAGGCCAAATGCAAGCTGACCATCTGTTCTGAAGAAGAAAGCCTGGAGGACATATGGATGCAGGTGATGCTAGCTAGAGACTGTACCTGTACCTAAGCCCAATCGGGGATCAGTAAGAAAGTGGGGGAGCTTAGTGTGACTCCCACACCTCAAGAAATCTGAAAATAATTGTCCTTTCTGTGGGACGAGGAGGTTGGGTACATACATGATGCTGTAGTTCCTACCAAAGGGCAGCTCTTGAATTTATGTCAATTATCCTTCTGCTCCCCAATAGGATGAAATGGAGTTTGGCTACATCCAAGCCCCTCACAAAATATTTCCTGTTGTCTTTGACTCACCCCGAAACAGAGGATTGAAAGATTTCCCTATCAAAACTCTTCTGGTATGTTTTGTTGTTGTTTAGTCATTTTTCAGTTGTGTTTGACTCCCCATGATGCCATTTGGGGTTTTCTTGACAGAGATACTGGAATGATTTACTGTATCCTTCTCCAGGTTGTTTGACAGATGAACAAACTGAGGCAAACAGGGTGAAGTGACTTGCCCAGGGTCACACATCTAGTAAGTGTCTGAAGCCTAGATTTGAACTCAAGAAGATGGCTCTCCCTGATCTTCTACTGATTAGCTAATTAGGTTCTGAAGTAGAGACCTTCTTCTATCGGGACTATTCCTATTTGATTGTCTAGAGAAGCAGGGTCATATTGGGGAAAGAGCTTATGGTCTCTGTTGAATGAATAGATGGGTAAATTAATAATGGGTAGATTGGGGCAGCTAGGTGGCGCAGTGGATAGAGCACCGGCCCTGGAGTCAGGAGTACCTGAGTTCAAATCCGGCCTCAGACACTTAACAGTTACTAGCTGTGTGACCCTGGGCAAGTCACTTAACCCCAATTGCCTCACTAAAAAATAAAAATAAAAATAAAAAAATAATGGGTAGATTGATAGATGGATGAAGTCAATAGATCTAGGCTTGTATCCCACCTCTGAAACTTAGTAGCTGTGATCCTGGGTGGGACTCAGCTTCTCTAAGATGCAGTGTTTTTGGAGCAGCTAGGTGGCACAGTGGATACAGCACCAGTCCTGGATTCAGGAGGACCTGAGTTCAAATCCGACCTCAGACACTTGATACTTACTAGCTGTGTGACCCTGGGCAAGTCACTTAACCCTCATTGCCACCCCCAAAAAAACACACACACACACACACACACAAAGACTCAATGTCCTTATTTATAAAATGGGCATAATATTCATGTGTAACCTTCCTCTTTTTAAAGAAACAGACACATCAACCTTAAAGGGCCACAAAAATGGGATGTTATTATATCCTTAGTAGAGAATGGCTCCCAGGTGACAGAGATCTCAGATCCCTGTAGGCAGAGGGCTGCAACAAAGATAACAGTCACTCCATGTTGCACAAACTACAGCTTGACAGAGTGGAGTCAGGAATCCTAGAATCAAGGGACCTGTTTTCAAATTCTGCCATTTACTAGCTGAGCAGCTAGAGGAGGATCCTCCTCGGGCGACACGCACAGCCAACCAATCAATCCAATGACATATCATATACACACATACATACATGTACCTGTATACATAAGATATGATATGTAATACATATCCTATATATGGTATAATATGTACCCCACATGTGTATGCATCAAATTTTCCCTTTACACATAATATATAAAATAAATATCATATATGTGATATAAAATGTGTTATATATATATGTATATATATGAGAAACATACAAGGTAAATTCAAGGCAACCTTTGAAGGGGATATACTATAAACTCCAAAGACTTTATGGAGTGTGAGCTCCTTGGCATAACCTTCTAGAAGCTAGTCTCCGCTCTGCACCGTGATGAGGTGGTGATGGTTATTATTATTGTTCTTATCGTCATCATCATTACTGGTATTATTAGTATTGCTGAAAGCAATTTCCACAGTTCTCCATTTTGCCCAGTGTCTTTTTCCTCCTGGCTCATTGTGTACTCCTGATTATGCCCCTGGGGGAGATGGAAGGCAGATTTGTCTTGTGTGTCTGTCTATTTAAAGGACCCATGGGGGAATATCCAGGCCCCTTTCCACCAGGGTGGGCCAGAGCAGCGCACAGGCCTGTTCCCTCCCAGGGGTGAGATCTCCCAACCTTCCAGTGGGTCATTTTTTTTGGTAGTAACAAGAGAAATGTCCCATTAATCTTCCTCCATTTGCTGGGGCCTGGAGGGACACAAGGGAAGGTGCCCAGCTGTGATTCACTCCGACATGCCCTGCTGGGATCATTCTAGCACACCAGGGCCTCCAACCTCTGCAGAGGCCTGGCAGGGAGAACCTTTCTGAAGATACAAATCCTACAGCCTAACCCTTGGCAGCTATTTAGGAGGGGAAGGCTGGGTGACTTAGAGGTTGCCATAAAAGAAACCAACCAGCTAAAAATGCTGAAGACAAGAAGCCTTCCCCAAGTCACTGGGGCGTTTTACCACAGACAGAGGAAGAATATAACGTTTGACCCACAGGGAAGAAAGAGAATGAGGGAGAGAGAACAAGAGGAGACAAGGATACACCATCAGTCAATCAATAAACATTTATGGAGCACCAACAATGGGATGTACCAGGACCCACCCATGCTAGACACTGTCCCCAGAAGAACAAGGCTATAACTAGATCTCCAGAGGGTCCAAGATATAGAGTTTCTGGTCTTGGTGGCATTGAGCCACAGGCCCCACAAGAGGAGGAAGGGGATCAGTGATGCAGATGGAGGGTACCCTCCTCTTGTGGTACCTGCATCATTTCAATCACTCCAACACTCTTCCAGGTCTAGGCTGGACGCCTGGGCTATCCCACACAACGGATACCCTCACTGATGCAGAAGAGGGCCCAGGGTTGGATAGGGAGAAGGGGGAGCTCACTCAGCTGTTCCTTACTGGTCTCCCACCCCAAGCCATAGGCAAGTAGGCACCAATCAACAAAGTGGTATAGGAAATGGAGATTTTTAGCATGGAAAATTCCAGTTGGGGGGACTTCAGAGAAGGATGGGGGGTGGGGGGTACCAGACAGGAGGAGAAAGCTTCTCTAGAGCAGAGACAGTGGATCAGAGAGCTACTTGTCCTGGAAAAAAAAAAATAAAAGAGCAAGGAAGACCCGAATTCGAGTCTTACCTTTGATAATACTGACTTTGTGGTGCTGGGAAGATCATTTAGCCTTTCAGTGCTCTAGGCCACTATATAAATAGTCTAGTCAAATGCCATAAGTTTTGGAGAAAGTGCTGGTCTGCACTGGCAGAAGGGACTTCCTCCTCTGGAAGTTCTCTATGTCAGTGAAATCTCTGGACCTTTCCTAGACTACCTTAGGGAGCCACTGAAAATATGAGTGAGGGGATAGCTAAGTGATGCAGTGGATAGAGCACCAGCCCTGGCTTCAGGAAGACCTGAGTTCAAATCCGGCCTCAGACACTTGACACTTACTGGCTGTGTGACCCTTGCCAAGTCACTTAACCCTCATTGCCCCATGCCAAAAAAAAAAAAAAAAGTAAATGAGTGAAAGAGTTTGGAATGTGGGTGATCAATAGGATGAACAGCTCCCAGGGTCTCCTTGCTGAATGAGAGGGAAGGATGGTAGTGATGCAACTTTTAAAAGTTTTTTTTTTTTACTTTAATTGAAAATTTTAAAATAAAAAAATTTAAATTTTTAAAAAATAGTTTCTATGAAAATGATCTGGTGTTCTTAGGTAACTGGATGTTCAGTGTCAGTCAACAATGTGACCTAGTGGTGAAACAAGTGAGTCCTGGGTTACTTCATTCCTTCCCACCTACCCCCTCACCTCTCAGGGCCCAGATTTTGGCTATGTAACGAGAGAGGCAGATGAAGATTTGGTCACTGGCTTAGACTCCTTTGGGAACCTGGAGGTCAGCCCACCCGTCATAGTTGGAGGAAAAAAGTACCCTCTGGGAAGGATCCTCATTGGCAACAGCCCCTACCCCAGGTGAGGGCACAGGGATGGGGAAAGGGTTGTGGCTAGAGTGTGAATTAGCAGTTTAATGCCATCCCCCTACCCTTCTCCCATACAGACAGACACAGAAACACATTCTTTCCAGCTTAACATTTGATCCCTAGAATCTTTTCAGCTCTAAAATTCTCTGTTCTAATAGTCCATCAAACTGTCATTCTACAATGGAAGGGCCATTCAAAGTTTAAAATTCTGTTCTAAGGCTTCCCCCACTGACTCTGACATTCTGGGTTCTAATGTCCTCTACTAGTTCTGACATTCTATATTCTAAGGGCCCTCTCATCTCTGACATCCCGTGTTCTAAGGGCCCTCCCAGCTCTGACATCCTGTCTTCTAAGGGCCCTCCCAGCTCTGACCTCCTGTGTTTTAAGACCCTTTTCAGCTCCCATTCACTCTGAATTCTCTCCTGTGAGTCTCCTGTCACTGGAGGTAGTCAAGAAGGAGCTGGCTGCTTCTTTCATTTCCCGAGATCAGGCAGAGGGTTGGACCAGATGACCTCTGGAATCCTGTTTCCATTGTTCTGAGTAACCAATAACAGGTACCTCTCTGGTCCTTAGCTTTTCCCCTTTCCAAAATGGTGCTCATCCCACTGACTTACCTGCACTTTCTCTTAGACCCTCACTGACTTCTGTGGTTTCCAGGGACCAGAGCAGAGAGATGCTCAAGGTGCTCCAGGACTTCCTCTTTGCCCAAAAGGTCCAGGCACCTGTGAAACTCCTCTCTGATTGGCTGTCTGTCGGGCACATAGATGAATTCCTCAGCTTTGTCCCAGCCCAAGATGGGAAGGTACAGCCCTGGGGGCAGGGAGGGGGGAGAGGGGTACATAGAGGAAGGGGACCTGCCAGGAGCCTCAGAATTTTCTGGCATTGGAGTTAAGAGATGTGGGCCCTGATTCTCTGACCCTGACTGGCTATGTGACCCTGATCTGTAATATAGGGATAAAGAGGGGGCAGCTAGGTGGCTCAGTGGATAAAGCATTGGCCTTGGACTCAGGAGGACCTGAGTTCAAATCTAGCCTCAGACACTTGACACTAGCTGTGCGACACTGGGCAAGTCACTTAACCCTCATTGCCCTGCAAAATATATATGGATAAAGATACTCAAACTATCTCTTTCTGCCCCACCCCCCAGTAGTGATTCATCAACCTGCAAACTCTAGAGAAAAGTGAAGCATCTTATTTTCAGAGTCCCCCCACACACACTCAATCCCTGGCCTCCACCTTCTGAGCTGTTCCCCCAAGACTCTGCCTCAGTTTCCTTGAGCCATGGTACAATTTTGTTCCTGGATGAGAAGCAATATGGTTTAGGAGAATAAGTGCTGGAATGGACTCTACCACTTACTGTATGAGTACCGTATGAGTAAATCATTGAATTTCTCAGGGACTCAGTCTTCTCATCTATAAAATGGAGTGGGGATTGGTCACTAGAGGATCACTAGAAGATCCCTTTGGGCTGGAGTTAAGGTGGAGCATCAATTGGGAAGAATCATCTCTTGACCTGAGTGTCTCCTTCCTTTTTCCAGGGATTCAGACTTCTCCTGGCCAGCCCCAGAGCCTGCTACAAGCTATTTGAGGAGAAACAGAAGGAGGGACATGGAGATGCCAAGATGCTCGAAGGGGTTCAGAGTGAGTTTCTGGTCCAGTGTTCCTCATCCCCAACCTTGAACTTGGTTCCTGGAGCTACTTTTCCCCCAAGGAGACCCTGGCAGTCACTACACACTCTGTGACTCAGTGACTGGTTCTGGTGTAAGATGCATCGTGTATTAGGTGACACATGGCCTTGGATCTTCTCTCAAAAGTGAAATCTCTTTGGAGATTTAGTCTAGGAGAAAAATGGCAGACCTCAGAGTTGAAATTGGACTGTCACAGACTGATACAGAGTGTTAGAACTGGGAGAGAACCTTGAACCTAGAACATCAACCTAGAACACCTAAGACAGCTTAGAACACAGAATGTCAGAGCTGGAAAGAAACTTAGAGATTATCTAGCCCAACCCCTTTATTTTACTGATGAAGAAATTGATGTAGACATAGGGGAAAGACCTTGTCCAAGATCCCATAGTTCAATTAAAAACATTTGTTGTTGTTAGTGTTGTTCAATAGATTCTTTGCAATCCCATTTGGGATTTTCTTGGCTAAGATACTGAAGAAGTTTACCATTTCTTTCTCCAGCTCATTTTACAGATAAGGAAACTGAGGAAAACAGGGTTAAGTGACTTACCCAGGGTCACACAGCTAGTAAGTGTCTGAGGCCAGATTTGAAATCAAGGTTTTCCTGACTCTGGGCCCAGCACACTATCCACTGCACCACTTAGTTGCCCTCTCCCCCCCCAAAAAAGCACATTTATTAAGTCCCTAATATATATTCACTGAACTCAGTGCTGAGAAGACACAAAGTTCAGATAACAAGTGATGCCTGCCCTCATGGAGTTCCCACTCTAGTAGTAGGGGATTAAGACACAAACACAGGGGCAGCTAGATGGCACAGTGGATAGAGCACCGGCCCTGGAGTCAGGAGTACCTGAGTTCAGATCCGGCCTCAGACACTTAACACTTACTAGCTGTGTGACCCTGGGCAAGTCACTTAACCCCAATTGCCTCACTAAAAAAAAAAAAAAAAAAAAAAAGACACAAACACAGATAATGATAATCAAAGTTATAAGTAGCACGGGGCAATTGTGCTGAAGGGTGCACTTCAGGGGTATGCTGGAACTAACTCATATTGCTTCTGGAGAGCCTATTGTTAAATTTTAAGCCTAAGCTTTATACTCCAGAAATTGGCAAACTCTGCAAATCAGGGTTTGATTTGCTGTTTTGTTGATTGTCTAGACTTAAGAAAAGTTATGGAGAAAATGTTCTTAAAGCAAACTAAGCTCAAAAGTGTGTCCTGGACATTCTTCTTATTGTTGTTATTTTATTATTATTATTATTATTATTATTATTATTATTATTATTATTATTATTATTATTATTATTATTTTGGAGAGCTGATTGTTAAACATATACCAACATGTTCCTGGACAACTGTCTTCTGTTGGCCCACACAGCCACATGGCACAACTACCCATGGCTACTCTCCCCAAACCAGGGTCTTGAAGCTAAGTTATGTACCCCTGCTCCAAGCCCTCCCTGTTCCTCAGACCTTCAGAATGAGCATCCAGATTCCCTTCTCCTGGCAGATTTTCCTTGGTATCACTGCTACATGCCATCTTTCTGCCTTTACTCCCCTCCCTGTATTCTATTTCTCAGCCACACTTTCCTACTTGCTCCATTTCCCTGTAACTCAAGAGTTCATCCCCCACTCATGCCTTGAAGGCTCTGCCTCTTCCCCTCTAACTCTAGGAATCCCTTAATTATTTCAGAAGTAATTCAGTTCAAGCATTGCTTACCTGCTGCAAACCCTTCTCATTTTTCCCTTTTATCTTCACTACAGAAAAAGGAAATAAGACAATCAAAGACATTCTATCTGACAAAACCTTGAGAGAGCACAATCAGTATGCTGAGGTATGGGGAGCTGGGACCCTGGGGGAGGTGGTGTGAGATCTCAGAAAAAAAAAAAAAAAACCAACACCACAGGATTCAAATCCTGTCTCTGTAACCTACTCTTTATGGTACCTCAGTGGGACACACTATTTCTGGCTTCAGTTTCTTCACCTGTGAAATGGGATGGTTGGGTTAGGTGACATTCTATGAGTCTGAATCTATGAGTCAGGATGACCTCCATTGGAATCCCCTTTCAGACATTGACTAGTTATGTGACCATAGGCAAGTCATTAACTTCTGGGAGCCTCAGTCAACTTTCTAAAAGACAGGGGTTCTCAAAGTATGATCCAAGGTCCCCTGACCATCTCTCAGACCCTTCCAGGCTGTCCAAGAGTTTGATCCTCTTTTTATAAACAGCCTCAGACACTTAACACTTCCTAGCTGTGTGACCCTGGGCAAGTCACTTAATCCTAATTGCCTCACTAAAAAAAAAATTTTTTAAATAAAAATACTAACACTCTAAAAAATAATGTCTAATATGGCAAATATCAATTGATATAACCCTCATAAACAAAAGCTCCTTGGGGGGAGGTCCTCAATAATTTGTAAGAGTGTAAGGGGTCCTGACACCAAAAAGATTGAGAATCGCCACTCAGAGACTGATTTCTATGATTCCTTCCAGCTATAAATCTGCACTCTTGTGATCACAGCAGCTAGGTGGTACAATGGCTAGAATGCTGGACCTGGAGTTAGGAAGACCCAAGTTCAAATCTTGCCTCCAACACTTATTAGTTCTGTGACCCTGGGCATGTCACTTAACCTCTGTCTGCCTCAGTTTCATCATCTGTAAAAAGGGGATAATGATAGCACCTTCCTGCCAGGGTTGTTGTGAGGACAATATTTGTAAAGCACTTTGTAAATGTAAAGCACTAAGTTATAAATGAGTGGTAAACCTATATTGGTGAAGGGAATTTCCATACCTACAAAATAAAAAATCCACAACATTCTGATATGTGATTTGATGATCTCTGCTGATGCTAAAAGTCGTGCAGAAGGGAAGAGTCTGGGCTTCCAATCTGACCTTCTTTACCTAAAATCCTTTTATTAGTGACCATGGCCACCAAGAGATTTTGTCAATGAAGTTATTCTTTTAGCCAGTGATCTCCAGATAACAATTTTAACTTAAACTAGTTATTGAGAGGAGGGGTTAGATTAGAGAAGGATAGCAAGGAAAAGGGAGAATAGGAGAGCCTACTAACTCAATTCAGCTTGGATCACCATAATTGGCATTTCCTTTAGTATATACTCAGCCTGACAGTCCCCTAGTGAAGGAGCAGAGCCTAAGACAGAGATATAATTAGGAATATTTGCACCCAGGGCAAACATCACAACCTCCAAGGCATGTAGCAACAGACTATACCATGGGACAAGAAGAGAAATAGAGGCTATTAGGTGAGGTCTGGTGAATAGGGTAGTGAAGAAAAAAAGCTCACCCCAACACGCACACTACTTTGTTTCCTATTCTAACTCATTATTCTTGCTAACTAGGCATTAAGGTCTATACAGAGACATTAGTGCCCTCTAAATTTGGCACCCTGGAACAGAGCCTCAGTCACCTCACCCTAGTGATGGCTCAGACATGGGGAATTAAAAAAAAAAACAAACCTTGATTTCGGGCCAGTATACATCAGTGACCTCTGATTTTTTTTTTTCCTTCAGTGTGGGAACTCCTTCTACCAATGCAGATTGCAATTGATAACTTTCCATCTTAGAGAGTTGCTTGAGGCTCAGACTTATTTGAGGTGTCAGAATTGGGATCAGAACCTAGGGACTTCCTGATTCCCAGTCCTGCTTCCTATCCACAATGCTATGTGGCTTCTCTTGGAGAATGACCAGCCATGTTTTAATCCTAGCTCTGCTATTTATTTGCCCTCAGTTTGTAGTAGATCTCTTCTGGGGCTCCAGTTTCCTCCTATGTGAAATGAGGGGCTGGCCCTAATAAACCTCTAAAGTCCCTTCACATAAAAGTTCAAGAACTCAGTGACTTGAACCCCTTCCTTAGAACTGTTCTGGGGCAGCTAGGGGCTCAGTGGATAAAGCACTGGCCCTGGAGTCAGGAGTCCCCGAGTGTTCTAATCCGGCCTCAGACACTTAACACTTACTAGCTGTGTGACCCTGGGCAAGTCACTTAACCCCCATTGCCCCGCAAAAAATAAAAAAAATAAAAAAATAAAAGCTTAATGCCCCAAACTGGTGCCGTAGCCTCTAATTTATAAGTAGCACTACATTAGGAATTCAAGCTAATTTTCCTCAATCTTGGGACAGAAATAAGCTGGCAAGTCACTTAACCCCAATTGCCTCAATTTAAAAATAAATTAAATTATAATAGCTGACATATCTTTTGTGTGGTAAGTTTGAGAAGTGCTTTTCATGAGTTCCAAGTTCCTGGACCCCCTGGTTAAGAGCCTCTACCTTGGAAGGTGGGCCCAGTAAGGGCCTATGGGTCTGTTCTCCATTATTTTGGCCATAGCTGTTCACAGAGGGCATCTAAGATTCAGAGCAGGGGATCTGTTTTGCTTTCCTAACCTGGGACTTTCTCACCTTGGATTAACCACAACCTGAGTGAGCTTAGTGTTTTGGAACCCTTTCCAGTGACTAGTGACTTAAGAGATGTGAGGCTGGGTTTACATAAAGGAGTCACCTCCCAACATCTCTCCCTCCCCTAGAGCTACATTGACTGGAACCGGGAGCTCCTGAAG
The DNA here is from genome assembly GCF_019393635.1 of Dromiciops gliroides. Lineage (NCBI taxonomy): Eukaryota > Metazoa > Chordata > Mammalia > Microbiotheria > Microbiotheriidae > Dromiciops > Dromiciops gliroides. Next base: position 617,510,379 of record NC_057863.1, on the reverse strand, counting down.
CAGGAGCTGGGCCTGACTGAGCAGGACATCATTGACATCCCTCAGCTCTTCCGCCTCAAGATGTTGTCCTATGCAAATGAGCTGAAAGCCAAAGCTTTGTTCCCAGACATGGTAAGAAGTCCGCAGCTGAGGGGTGTGTGGCTCAGGATCCTGGAGAACCAAAAGCGGCCTCCAAGGGGCCAAGATGGCGGGATGTCTGTCCTTACAGGCATGGGGCTCATTCTCAGGGTGAGGAGGGGGGGGGTGTGGAGGGGGGTCTCAGGGTGGAGGAAGCTAGGAGAGAGTATAGGAGACCTAGGGCTCTTCTCCAAGATTCATCCTGACTTAACGTGATGGCCTTTAGAGGGCTTGCAAGAAAGAGCATGGATGGGCCAGCTAGGTGGCACAGTGGATAAAGTGCCAGCCATGGATTCAGGAGGACCTGAGTTCAGATCTGATGTCAGACATTTGACACTTACCTGTGTGACCCTGGGCAAGTCACTCAACCCTCATTGCCCTATGAAAGGAAGGAAGGAAGGAAGGAAGGAAGGAAGGAAGGAAGGAAGGAAGGAAGGAAGGAAGAAAGAAAGGAAGAAAGAAAGGAAGAAAGAAAGAAAGGAAGAAAGAAAGGAAGAAAGAAAGGAAGAAAGAAAGAAAGGAAGGAAGAAAGGAAGAAAGGAAGAAAGGAAGAAAGGAAGAAAGGAAGAAAGGAAGAAAGGAAGAAAGGAAGAAAGGAAGAAAGGAAGAAAGGAAGAAAGAAAGAAAGAACATGGAACATGGATCTAAGAGTCTTGGGTTCAAATCCTGCCTCCAACACTTAACAATTATGTGGGTCTTGATTGCCATGTTGGTAAAATGAGAAAGTCAGATTAGTTTCCAAGATGTACCAGCCCTTAAGGCCTCTTCCAGCTCTGCCATTCAGGGTTAGCTGGGAGTAAAACAGTCTGGGTGCAGGGGAGTCAGCTGGTAGGATCCTGCTCATTAGAGGATTTTGTGTGGTAAGTGAGGGAGCCCAACTTTGCCATTTTACAGAGCATAAACCTGAAGTCTGGAGAGGGGAAAGTTGTGCCTAAGGCAGCATCAGAACTGAAGGGCAGGGGCAGCTAGGTGGCGCAGTAGATAGAGCACTGGCCCTGGAGTAGGGAGTACCTGAGTTCAAATCCGGCCTCAGACACTTAACACTTACTAGCTATGTGACCCTGGGCAAGTCACTTAACCCTAATCGCCTCACTAAAAAAAAAAAAGAACTGAAGGACAAGAGGGATAGCTCTGGGTTCAACATCAGAAGACCTGGTTTGAGTTCTGCCTCTTCCCTTTAGTACCTGTATGAGGATGGGAAGTCACTGCCCCTCTCTGGGCCTCAGTTTCTTCCTCTGTCAGATGGGGGTGGAGTGGGATTGGCCTTGGAGAACCTGAGTTCCCTTCCAGGTCTAAACCCAAGAATGTCTGTCCATGATCCCAGGAATCCAGGTCCTTGGTGTCCAAACCCAGCCTTCCCTTTACCACATGGGGCTGGGGCTATGAGGGGCTGATTGACTGTTGGTTTTTCTTTCCTCCTCCCAGGTGAACATGCTCGTGCTGGGGAAGCACGTGGGGATCCCCAAGCCTTTCGGGCCCATCATCAATGGACAATGCTGCCTGGAGGCCAAGGTCCGGGCCCTGCTGGAGCCCCTGGGCCTGAAGTGCGCTTTCATTGATGACTATTTCACCTATCACATCCTCTCAGGAGAGGTGCACTGTGGCACCAACGTCCGCAGGAAGCCCTTCTCCTTTAAGTGGTGGAACATGACCCCCTGAGCAGGCTCCCCTCCTGTCACCTCGCCCCCTCTGTCCAGCTTTTCTGAGTCAGCACCAGAGGGCTGTTTGCCAGGCCCACCTCAGCTGCTGCTTCCTACAGCCCTGCTTGCCTGCCCTGTGCCCCTGCCCCTGCCCGCCAGGCCAATTCTGGCCACCCCGCGATGCCCTGTCCAGCTGGAGAGATGGACACCTCGCTCACCAAGCAGCACCAGAGAAAAAAGCCCATGGCCAAGTGAGAACAAGCTGGCAAACCACAATAAAGTTCTGAAGACTGTGAATGTGGCCCGGCCGGCCAAGTCTGTGTATTCTGTGTTGTGTCGAGGGAGGGGCAGGAGCACAGAGCTTGGGTTCTGGCTCTGACATTTACTGGCTATGGAGTTTTGGGGAAGTCTTTCCTTTCTCTGACCCTCAGCTTCCCTTTCTGGAAGGCCTGGTAGGGGTTAATTTGTAAAGTCCTTCAGATTATCTGACATCCTGTTCTTAGACCCTTTTCAGTTTTCAATCCTAGCCTACTTGTGGGCTAGAGAGGGTCACTCTCAGAGACCCTTGCATAGAAAGCCCGAGGAGCAAAGGTGGGGCACATTACAGAGAACACAGAGCAAGAGGAGTCCTGAGGGCTGATCTGTACCCCAGCCTTGCTGACATAGTGAGCGGGCCCCTCTCAAATCACATCTACCCTTCTATCTCACTTTCCACATCTGCAAAAGAGATAGTGCCAGACTCTTCCAAAATCAATGAACCTTTACCAGGGCAAAAGAAATACTCAACATAACCACAGAGAGAGAGATTCTTAACAGTATTTAACTTTAACTCTCGCTGACATGAGGAAGGGGCTGCTTGGGCAGATGTCCCTGAGAGATCGGGGACAGCCTACTTATTATGGTAGAAAATGGAAGAAGCCACAGGACATGACAAAAAATTAATAATAAAAAGCATCTATGTTATCACTCAGCTAAGAACTTTACCAGCACTAGGTGGCGCCATAGTGCACAGAGCTCTGGGCTTAGAATCAGGACCACCAGAGTTCAAATTTGGCTGTATGAATGGGTAAATCTGAGTAAATGGGTAAAAATGAGGTAAACTCTGTTTGCCTCAGTTTCCTCATCTGCAAAATGAGCTGCAGAAGGAAATGGCAAACAATTTCAGTATCTCTGCCATGAAAACCCCAAATGGGGTTGGGGAGAGTTGAACGGGATTCAAACCAATGAACAAGAGCTTTACAAATATTATGTCATTTGATCCTCATGGCAACCCTGGGAGGGAGGTACAGTTATAACATCCCCGTGTTAGAGATGAGGAAACGGGCAGACAGGGTTAAGTGAATTGTCCAGGATCACACAGCCACCAAGCATCCAGGGGGCCCTTTCCTGACTCTAGGCCCAGAGCTCTCTCCATGGTACCATTTAGCTGTTCGTAGCCCTTATCTGTCTGGGCAACAGCTTCTTCAGCTCCTTAGTTCTCTGACCGAAAGTTAGTCCTCCTCAGTTCTCTCTTGTAACATTTAATTCTAGTTCAGGGGTTCTTAACCCCAGGTGCCCAGACTCCTGAGGGGTCCACAAATTTGAATGGGAAATAATTACCTCTTAATTTTCTTTAACGTCCAGCTAAAATTTAGCACTTACCTTTAATTATGAATGGAAGTACTTACTGTTGAGAAGGGGTTCCTAGGCCCCCAAAAGGGGTGCACATGGCACAAAAAACGTTGGTCCAGAAGGTCCCTTCCATGAGTGAAATTCTGTCACTCTATTCTCTCTCCCCACCTTGTCCTACAGGGAAACGTTGAGAAAAACCTGCGGGCCCTGGAGTTAATTGAAGCCCCACAGGTGCTTAGCCAGGGGCCTTAGAAGGCTAGATTTCATGCCCTGAGCCAAGAAAAGCCCCCCAGAAGTCTGCAGAGGGATCCAGGAGGGAGAAGAGGCCTGACTGTCACAAGACTTGGCTCTGGTCCAGACTCTGGCTCTAACTTTAGGGGCAGCTTTGGGACTGCCTTAGCTTCTCTGGGACTTGGTTGTCTTATGTTTGCTGTCTACATTCATACTTGAGGGAAATGCTAAATAGGAATGTTGGAGTTGGGGGGAGGAGGGGGGAAGTCACACAGGGTCATACTTCAGGACTTGAACTCAGGCGTTCCTGACTCCTTGTCAGAGCTCCTAGTCAGTTCCGGAAGTTATCCCCATTTCACAATTGAAGAAACTGGTATTCAGAGGTTAAAATGACTTGCCCAGGGCAGCTAGGTGGCACAATGATAAAGCACAGGCCCTGGATTCAGGAGTACCTGAGTTCAAATCCAGCCTCAGACAATTGACACTTACTGGCTGTGTGACCTTGGGCAAGTCACTTAACCCTTATTACCCCACAAAACAAAAATAAAAACAAAAATTACTTGCCTAGGGTCACACAGCTAGTATGAAGCCAGATTTGAACTCAGTTCTACCTAATTTCCAATCCAGTCCTCTATCCACTGTGCCACCTAACTTCCTCAGCATATTTAATATGAAAAGAACCTGGAACTGTAGTTGGGTGACCTGGATTCTAGTTCCAAGCTCTGTTACTGACTAGTTGTGTGATCTTAAATAAGTTTTGTTTCCTCCCTAGGCTTCAATTTCCCTCTCTGTAAAATTAGAGGATTAGAGCAGATGGTCTCAAAAGATCCTGTGAGCTCTAAAGCCCATTACCTTTAACTTTTGGGTGAGTATCAAGGCTCTGACCTGGGCCTTCTCTCAATATACTCCCACATAGTCTCACCAGCTCCATAGCTCCAGAGTCACATACAACTACTTAATGTAAAGGAAGCTCTGACAAAAGAAATTACAGAACTGCACCAGAGTTAAGTATAGACACCACTTAACTCTAAATAGAAACTACTTAATGGAGGTGGATCCTTTTACATAATAAAATCAAGTCAGAGAAGTAAGGTGGGGAATCATTGGGAGGGGATAGTTTTCTTGGGAGAGATCCCTAAGTCAATCAAGACTCTAGAATTGACAAAGATTGGTTAGCCCCAGGCAATTCATTGGCCTGGGAATGGAGAAGAGGTGGGGATCAGTCAATTCTCAATAAATTTATAGTTATCAATGGGTTTTATAATTGCTGAATTACATATCCATAACATATAACAATTCTAATAAATTATGATAACAGCCTATCTTTTAATACCAGTTTTCCCTTGGAGTTATGCACCTGTGAGACAGAATACTATGGGTTCCTATTGAATTAAAGATGAGTATCACCCAGAAGGGGCAACTTCATGGCACACTGGAAAGAGAACTGGCCCTGGATTCAGGAGGACCTGAGTACAAATCTGCCATCAGACACTTAACACTTACTAGCTGTATGACCCTGGGCAAGTCACTTAACCCCAACTGCCTCACAAGAAAGAAAGAAAGAAAGAAAATAATGGGCTACCAAAAAAAAAAAAAAAGAGTCAGTGGGCCTGGAATCAGGAAGACTCATCTTCATGAGTTAAAATCTAGCTTCAGAGGCTTCCTAAGTATGAGACCCTGGGCAAGTCACTTCACCCTGTTTGCTTGTTTCCTAATCTGTAAAATGATTTAGAGAAGGAAACAGCAAATTACTGCAGTGTGATGACTAAAATTATATGTGGTCGCCCTGTTTTTGTCCCAAGTTTAGGGAACGTAGCCAGGGTTTGTCGTACATTATTTAGAAATTAGAGGCTACTGCATCAGTTTTGGAGCATTAAGCTTTTATTAAAGCATATTGAATATTAGTAAAGAGAGCGCACATGGCTCTGAAAATTAGGAAAGCCTAGCTAGGATCTAGGGAAGTAGAGAGAAAATGGGCCACATGGGTCAGCTAGGCAGTGCTGTGGATAAAGCATCAGCCTTGGATTCAGGACCACCTGAGTTCAAATCCAGCCTCAGACACCTAACACTTACTAGCCGTGTGACCCTGGGCAAGTCACTTAACCTCCATTGCCCCACAAAAATTAAGAAAATAATGGGCTGCATCTGTTCTCACCAAGTTGCAGGGCCAAGAGAGCTATCAACAAGAGTAAGCTCTCTGAGGGAAGGCAGAGAGGCAGCCCTTACACACTGCTTAAAGCTAATTGGCTACCATCATTCAAATCTATTGGTTCACTGAAGTCAAAGCCAGTCCCAGATACTTACCAGCTCTGTGACCCCAGGAAAGTCATTCAATGTGTCTGCCTCAGTTTCCTCATCTGTCAAATGGGAAGAATAGCACCTACCTCCCAAGGTTGCCATGCAGATCAAATGAGATATTTATTAAGCACTTTGTGATTTTAAAAAGCTCTATATGAATGCTAGCTGTTATTGCACATATTCTTATAATTATTTGCTGTGGTCAGGGTCCAGATGAAAAAAAAAACCTCAGACATGTGCAGTGGCTCAGTCAGCCTGGTTTTGTGATTTCCATTAGTTTCACTGAGCAGCCCATGAATTTCAAGTAGGGGTATGTAATGATTGGAATGATGCCACCTGCTGGAGACTTACTGTAGAAGAGCTCTACCCATGAGGTGAAGGTCTTTGAGGGCAAGAACATGCATCTATTCTTTGCTGTCAGGAAGTGACATTTGCTAGTGGGAGGAAGAAGGAAGAACCTGGCGCTCTGACTGGGGCTCTTTTTTCCTGGGGACTCTGGCAGAAAGGGGAGCTAGAATGCTCTCTCCTTTTAATAGATAGGAATCTAGGCCTTTCTCTCTCTCTTTACCAAATTCTTATTCTCCTTAATAAATGCTTAAAAGTCTAACTCTTGCTAAAGCTTATAATTTATTGGTGACCACTCATTGGATATTTTAGACAGTTTAGCTAGAATTTTGGACTTTAACAGGTAGGTGGGAGTAATCTAGAGCAGTGTTTATTGAAACCCAAAGCTGCTAAAAGTAGGAAGATGATGAAAACATGAGTTCATCTGGGTGTGGATCAAGTTGTTGCATCTGGCTGCTTCTACAAGCTAGGTTTTCAGGACCAATGGTGATGCTGCTGTTGGTGACTTTGAAGACATATGGCCTAGTCGAGTTCAGAGGGGACCTGCCTCCATGATGGAAGTCGATGTAACGGACTCCTGGGGGATAGTTGGAGAATGTGTGGGAGACCTAGGGGAAGACAGAGTTAGTAGTCATTTGGTGGAGGTAGTCCTATGGTTCTTAACCTTTGGCTGATAAGATTGGAGGGAGAGGGAAAATGAAAGAGGGGAATAGTTTGGGGGTAGCAAGGTAGTATTGCCCCCCTCTCACTCATGTTTTCAAATTCATAAAATAAAACACATGGGATTATGAAATGAACCAATTACTTTGAAATGTAAATGTTATATGCATGTATGTATGTATATGTGTGTGTATGTATATATGTATATATTTAAAGTTCATGGATCCCAGAACAAGAGCCTCTGCTATAAGGTATTATCTGACTAAGGCCCCTCAGGGACAAGGCAGAGTGGGGACAAAGAGTTGAAATGGGAAAGCTGCCTAGGGCTGTGGCCCCAGAACCTCACTGACCTCTCTCCACTCAGAGTTGCTCCATCCATCAGCCACCAACTCTGTGAGCTCAAACACATCTAGGATGTCAAAGTCAGCAGATAGCAAGCGCACACAGATGTGGTATTTCCAGGGACGGTCATATATGGTAGTAGGACCGGGAGCAAACCTGAGGAAAGGAAGAAGGGCCCCTGAGACCTGGGTAGGGAATCCCTAAGTCTCAGAGTTGGAAGGGATGTCAGAATTCAGTTGAGTCAGGACAAGACCCCTTTTATGTAACATTCCCTGCAGCTGGTTACCTGGCTTTCAATCTAGGAGATTTACTGAGATAGCAGTGACTAAGGGGGAAGAGAAGAAGGCTCACTGGCCTTGGTACCAGAGGCCCTGGGTTCAAATTCTGACTCTGACATTTACAACCTGTGTGACTCTGTGGATCAGTCATTTCACTTCTCTACAGGCCTGTTTCCTCAACTGTAAGATGGGGAGGTGTGGAGGGGAGTGATGACTAGATGACATCTGAGGTCCTTTTCAGCTCTAAGCCTATGATTCCATGACCTGATCTTCTCCCATGTTGCTTATGGATGGCTCTAATGGTTAGGAAGTGTTTCTTTATGTTAAACCTTGCTAGCAGAGCCTAGGGAGAGGCCCCCTTGGCTTTCAGCACAACAAGCACTTATTAGAATCCCTGATTTAGAGTGGGAAGGACCATGTAGCTCATACAGTCCAACACCTTCATTGAACAAATGTGGAAACTGAGGCTTTTGGAGGGTAAGTTCAAGGTCAGGCAGCTAGTGATCTTCCTGACTCTAAGTACAGTTGGATGGCATTACGTGCATATCACATGCTTTCTCCTGGGATTGCAAATTAATCAATAAGGATTTCTTAAGCACCTACTATGTGCCAGGTATAGATGATGAAGGTACAAAGGCAATCCCTGCCCTCTGAGAACTTATATTCTAAAAAAGGAAATAATGTATTTGCATATCTATATGCAAATAAATGAGGTAATGGGGGGGGGGGGGGGGGCAATGGCAGCTGGGAGGGTCAGTGGCCTCATAGAGAAGGTGGTTCTTGAGCTGAGCTTCAAGGGAAGAAGCCAGGTATACCTAGAGCCAGAAGTGAGGCAGGGGAAGGTCCAATCCAGGAGATAACCTTGCAAAGGCAGAGGGGTGGGAGATGGCCAAAAACCCAGCTGGAACCATAGAGCGTGAAAGGGGAATAAAGTGTACATATATCTGGAGAGGTGGGTTGGAACTGGGTTGTGAAGGGCTTCACCCACAGGAGACTGTATCTGCTCCTGGAGTTAACAGGACTAGCCTGAGCCACCTTGTGCTTGACAAAGATTGTGGAGCCTCATGGAGGGTAAATTGGAGAGGAAGAAAGGACTGGCAGCAAGAAGACCAAAGAGGAGGCTACTGCAACAGTCCAGGGCAAGGGGGACTTGGGTGGTTGTGATTTAAATGGAAAGAAAGAGACAGATTCAAAAGATGTTGCAGAGAAAGGATCTACCAGACTTGGCAACCATTTGGATATGGGGGAGAGGAGAGAGTGAGGAGTCAGGATGACAGTGAGGCTGAGGATGGTGGAGTCCTCCATGGAAACACAGGAAGAGGGGCAGCACGGTGGCTCATTGGATAAAGCAGGGGCCCTGGAGTCAGGAGGACCTGAGTTCAAATCCTGCTTCAGATATTTGAGCTGTGTGACCCTGGGCAAGTCACTTAACCCTATGTGCATCAGATGGAAAAAAAAGGAAAAAATAAGAAAAATGATCACTGGCCCCGATTGCCTACCTGGGTCTCAGGTGATACCACCCTTTCTTGCCTTATTCATGGGATCATGGTAAGGATGAAGGAGCCCCTAGGTGTAACAATGTCCCATCCCACCCCACTAGGCCCCAGCCCCACTCACCAGTCCTTGATCACAATGTCCGGCCTCACTGTGTCCATCAGTTCGTTAGAATAGCCCATGTCTTTCAGGTTCACACTCTGAAACTTGAGACAATCACTGGGGAGACATGAGAAGGTGGTTGGACACAGGTGGGCTCAGTATAGAGCTGGGCTTCTTCCTTCTTCCACCCGAGCTTGAGATGGGTGCTCCTCCTCCTCCACCCACCCCACCATGCCAGCCAGGGGCAGCCCATCAGATGTGACCTCCTGGAGCCTTCTTGTGACCCCTGCCCCAGCCCCTGGGTTTCTGTCCCTAACAGGAGCATGGATGGATGATATAGGGGAGTTAAAGGTACCTCCCATTAAGTCATCTCTGGAAGTTCAGAACTCCCTTTGAATATTAGTCATCAGTAAGTTAGGGCAGCTAAGTGGCACCAGAGTACTGGACCTAGAGTCAGGAAGACTCATCTTCCTGGGTTCAAATCCAGCCTCAGACACTTAGTAGCTGAATGACCCTGGGCAAGTCACTTCACCCTGTTTGCCTCAGTTTCCTCATCTGTCAAATGAGCTGGAGAAAGAAATGGCAAACCACCCAAGGATTTCTTTCAAAAAAAAAGAAAAGCCACCCAAATAGGGTCATGAAGATCTGACATGACTGAAAACAACTGAACGATGATCAGTGATTTGACATCTGATTTTTGATCCCTCAGTAATCACCTTCTTTCAGAAGGAGGAAACCTGAAAGGCAAGAGCACAAGGAGTTTTGGAATCAGAAGACTTGGGTTTGAGTCCCTGCCCCTCTCCTTATAAAATGAGTGACCTTGGACCAGTCATTGCCACTCTCCTAGATTCTCAGTTTGTTCATCTGCACAGTAAAGACATGGTACTGGATGGTCTCCTTAGTTCCCTCTGACTCCTGATCCTGGGATCCTGTCAACTCTCTGAGGGTAGGAACTAGCTTTGTACATTTCACTGCATCCCCAGCACTTAGCAAAGTGCCTGGTTCATGTAATTTCAGTCATGTCAGAATGTTCATGATCCCATTTGGGGTTTTCTTGGCAAAGAGAGTGATTTGCTATTTCCTTCTCCAGCTCATTTGACAGATGAGGAAACTGAGGCAAACAGAGTGAAGTGATTTGCCCATGGTCACACAGCTAGTAAGTATCTGAGGCTGGATTTGAACTGAAGTCTTCCTGACTGTAGGCCTGGCACTCAGTACAGTGGGCCACCCTGCTGCTCACCTGGCACAGGGTAGGTCTTTAATAAATGTGTGTTGATGGACTTTGGTCTCTAGTCAGTCAGGGGTAGCCCCCTGGATAGAGTGCTGGGCCCAGAAGTAGGAAGAGCTGTGTTCAAACCAGCCTGATACCCTTCCTAGGAGGCCACTTCAGCCTGGCTGCCTCAGTTTCCTCAACTGTAAGATGATCTGGAAAAGGAAATGGCAAACCACTCCAGGATCGTTGCCTATAAAACAGATCTAATGTTTGTAAAGGACTTAGATCAGTGCCCAGCACATAGGAGGTGCTATTGAAATGTTAACCATTGTGGGGCAGCTAGGTGGTGCAGTGGATAAAGCACAAGCCCTTGATTCAGGAGGACCTGAGTTCAAATCTGACCTCAGACACTTGACACTTACTAGCTATGTGACCCTGGGCAAGTCACTTAACCACCGTTGCCCCACAAAAAAAAAAAAACCAACAACAACAAAAACAAACAAAAAAAGAAATGTTAGCCATTATAATTCTTATTCTTTCTCGGTTACCCAGGGCCCTCCTGGCCCTACTCTACCTGTGCCTTCCCTTTCCCCCAGAGCCCACTTGAATCAAGATTCCCCTTACCCATAGAAGGCCAGGAAGCATTCCCTGACTCGGGTGTCTGGAAACTCTTTTCCATGGTGTCCAGGTATGTTTTCTACAGTCCAATGAATTTTTGCTCTCACAATATATACCCAAAAACACAACCCATCTAGAAAAAGAATAAACAGTATCTTGAGTTCCACGGAGGAAGTGGAGAGAGGATATGAGTCAGTTGGAGGAAATGGGATATTCGGAGAAGAGAAACCTTGGGTGGGATTGTGAGAGTTGTCTTCAAAGACAACTTGAAGGTGGCTCAGCACTCAGACACTCACTAGCTGTGTGACCTTGGGCAAGTCACTTCACCTCTGTCTAGGAGGCAGCTAGGTGGCTCAGAGGAGAGAGAGCTGGGCCTGGAGTCAGGAAGACCTGAGCTCAAATCTGGCTTCAGATACTTACTAACAGTGTGGCCCTGGGCAAGTCACTTAACCTCTGTTTTCCTTAATCCACTAGAGAAGGAAATGGCAAACCAGTACATTATCTTTGCCAAGAAAACCCCATAGGTCTATGGGGTCATGTAGAGCAGGACACAACCAAACAAAAACACACCACTCCTTGCCATGAGGTATAGCAACAAATTGAATGTTGATAGGAGTGGCTGTTTTTTGGAAACCAAACAAGATCTCTCATGCCTTGAGGATCCCATGTATGGGTAGTTTATTTAAGTTTATTTAAGTTCTGTTTATTTCCCAAACCCTATCCTTGCCACCCTCTGCATGCTGTGAGATTTCTTTAATATAGGTAACTCTGCAATCTGTGGCTTTAGTTGCCTGAGACACCTAGAGCTTGTGATGTGGCCAGCCAGCCTCACAGATGGGACTGGAACCCAGTTCTTTCTGGCTTTGAGGCCCATTCATTCCCCCTGTTGCCTCCAAAAGAAATCAAAGTGTGTCAGGAGGGGAGACTGAACATTTGGGTCTTTAGTGGAAGGAAAAGAGCCACCTGGGACTCCAAAGCCCCACCCAGGGGAGCAAGGACAGGTTCTTCCTGAGTTGGGGTAGGACAGCACTCAGCACAGGCCGCTACTGTACAGCCCACCACCCTCAGCCCCCAGTAGGAGATCAGGGACAATTTACTATTGCCCCTCCTGAAGTAAGAGAAAGCACTCAGGTGCTCTGATTCCAAACCCAGTGTCATCACCACTGGGCCACCCTACTTCCAAGAGAAGTGACATGCTCAAGATCACATGTGTGGAAAGTGACAGAACTGGATTTAAAGTGGGTCTGCTGCCTCTAGATGCACTGGGCTACCCAGCCCCCATAGGGTCCACTTGCCCATAAAATGAGACAGCTTTGATGGATGTGAAAGTTGAGGGGCCCCACCTTTGCCACAGGGGTTGCGGATGAGGTTCCTGTGGAGGCTGCAGAGGAAGTAGAAGACCTTCCAGTCGTCTACTGGCTGGTCCTGCTCCTCGGAGATGAAGCCCTCTTGCAGGCACTTGCGTTTCCAGAAGGACACCTGGTCGATGAGGTCCCTCCAGAGGCTGCAGACTGGCCGGCAGTGCCTCAGCAGCTCCCGAGCTGGCACCAGGGAGAACAACTCCAGGAGGACATTCTCAGGCAGGTCATCGATGCTGGCCATGGTGCTGACATGAGGGGAGAGACACATGGCAATGAGGTTCTATCCATATTGGCCCTGGTCCTTCTAGGGAGGGGCTGAGGAAATGCCTCCACACTGCACAGGGGCTATGTCTTGGGACCCTTCTCCTCCCTTTAAATGCCATCTCTCTTGGTGAACACATGTGAGAAATGATTGTTTGCAACCAACATCCCTGAGTTTCCCCCAGTCCTCACTTCCCCCACCGTAAAGCCCTTCTTAATAAGATTTATCAACTCTCTTTGTTCCTGGTGAGGGCTATAAACCTCTAAGAATCTTCATGACACCAACCCTTCTAAATTCTTAGTAGGGTCATAAAAATTTGCTCTGGGGTAAAGATTATTTTTGTGTCTTGTAAGGAGACAGACCTTTTGTTTGGCTGGGAAGGCCTCTTCTCTGATGAGGGGGTATTCACCTGTTTGTAAATGACAGGAAGTAACCACCTAAGTTTTTTTTTTCTTTTCTTGGCAGGGGGGTAAGTAACTTGCCCAGGGTCATACAGTTAGTAAGTGTCAAGTTTCTGAGGCCAGATTTGAACTCAGGTCCTCCTGAATCCAGGACCAGTGCTTTATCCACTGTGCCACTTAGCTGCCCCTATTCACCTCTTTGAAAAAGTATATGCACTCTTTCAAGTTAGCCCAAGGTTAGGGAACCCTCAGGAGCACCTCCTCTTCGAAGAGCATAGAATCTGTGACCCCACCCCCAGTAAGGGTCTTTGGTCTGAGAGAGACAGACATGGACCATCCTTTTATTAATAACTTTTTGGCTGTGAGAAACAAGGGTCTTCACCAACAGATTCAACCTGACTCAGGACATAAGCAGGAAGGTAATTTATTCAAGAATCTTCCAAGCAAGGGTGTCTCTATAGGCAAGGCATACCTTAGCTACAGACAGACAGCCTTTTATACCCTATGCCCAAGTCCAGAAATCCTCCCCCAGCCTCCCATTGACTGGTTCTTGTGAAAGGTACAGTGTTTCCAGAGAAGCACACTCAAATTCTCTTTAACATGATCCCCACCTCCTGTTATATACATCATCATAAGGCCCATGTCAAAAAATGGTGGCTGTCTCCACCTTTGGGGCATTAGCAGATAAATTTCATAAACTGATTAAGGATGCTCAGAAGGGAGTCCAGGTAATTATAGTTCACTTAGCCTCACCGTGCTAACAAAAACTGGATCCAGCCATTTTTTTTCTCACTCTAGGACAGAAGTTCCTTCACTGTTTTTGAAATAAGTGAAACTGTATTTTCATTTCAAACACTGGCCTATTAATAAAATGATTAAATTACCCAGAAACTATGTCTCTCATATTTTTAATCACCACACACATCAGATCCCATTTTCTTCTCTGTGGAAAAATTCTCCAATCTTTATGTCTCAACACCATCCATCTTCTAAATTCTAGTCCCCTATCAACAACTACTTGAGGGACTCTTCACCAAATAACCCACAGGCATCTCAGACTCAACATGTCCAAAAAGGAACTCATTATCATTTCCCCAAACTCACCCCTCTTCTGAACTTCCTTTTGTCAAGGGCATCATTATTATTCTAAGCATCCCAGGTCACAACCTAGGAGTCATCCTTTACTCTCCCTCAATCTCTATACCAAAAAGCCCCCAGACTCCAAGAGGGGGCACGAAGAGTCAGACACAACTGAAATGCCTGGACAACAGCAAAAACCTCCACAACATCTCTCAAATCCACCTTCTCTCCACTCACAGGGCCACCAGCCTTGAGCTGGACCTCATCATCTCTCAGCTGCAATCCATCAAGCAAAAATCACATATCGAGAACATACAATGTGCCAAGGATACTATGCTGGTTTTTTTTGGTTTTTTGTTTGTTTTCATGAGGCAATTGGGGTTAAGTGACTTGCCCAGGGTCACACAGCTAGTAAGTGTTATGTGTGTGAGGACGCATTTGAACTCAGGTCCTCCTGACTCCAGAGCCAGTGCTCTATTCACCGCGCCACCTAGCTGCCCCTGGATACTGTGTTTTTTTAATTATTGGGGGCTAGGCTGAGTTTTCTCAATTATTTCTTACTTATATAGTACTGGGGTGTTTCTATAATAATGACTATTGCACCTGTTTTGGCAGTAATCATTTGTTCTTAATGAATATTACATGTTATTAAGGTATTTATTGACTGCATGGCATTGAACACAAGCAGAAAAACCCCAGTGCCAGGTCTCTAAGAGAGAGCACATGGCTTAAAACAGGATTGAGAAGCCCTGCATTACCTACTGTCCCAAGAGGAGAGAGCTCACTAACCTACAGCCTTTGGAGCCAAGAGTGGCAACCTAAGATGGCCTCAATCAACCTCCTGGCTTTTCTTTTCTTTTGATAGATCAGAACTGTCATTCGATTCCATTGGTTGTGTTAAATGAATAGATGGATCACCTGGGTTTGCTGGACATCCCTGTTATCCAAAAGTATTTTTTATGAAACCCTGGGTTAATAGGAGCAAAATGTCCTTCAACTGAACTCCAAACCTGAACCCAGATAGCTAGCAGATAAAAGACCCTACCTAACCCCAACCCCAATGAGCAGTAGTGCAGCCGAGGAAAGGGGAGGGGTGGAACCTCAGAGCTGTAGGCCAGGGTCAGTTGCCTTAACTGTCTATTTTGGTAAAGAATCATGTCGCAGGCCTACAAGATGCAGGACATATACCCTATTATAGAGAACCATGGTCTTTATGCCATTAAAGGAAGCATAAAGAAGTGTGTAAGAGGCAGGGTGTGCATCTCTGCACTGGGGTGGGGGGAAGGTGAGCCAGGTTACTTCTTTCCACTCCTATGGCCTCCTTAAGAATTATGTTGGAGGGGCAGCTAGGTGGTGTAGTGAATAGAGCACCTGCCATGGAGTCACGAGGAACTGAGTTCAAGTCCAGCCTCAGACACTTAATGCTTACTAGCTGTGTGACCCTGGGCAAGTCACTTAACCACAATTGCCTCACCCCCCCCAAAAAAATTATGTTGGAAATCTTTTTAGAATAGGGGTTCTTAATCTTGTGTCTGTGAACTTGTGTTTGTTTTTAAAAATATTTTGATAGGGAAACAATGGCCAGGCAGATTTCAGAATAACCTGTAAGGGCTTGCATGAACTGATGATGAGTGAGATGAGCAGAACCAGAACAACATTGTACACAGTATCAGCAACACTGTGTGTTGATCAACTGTGATGGACTTGATTCTTTTCAGCAAAACAATGGTCCAAGATAGTTCCAAAGAACTTAATATGGGAAATGCTCTCCAAATCCAGAAGAAAAAAAGAGAACTGTTTAATATGGATGCAGATCGAACCATACTATTTCTATTGTTTTTGTTTTTCTTTTTTTGAGGTTTTTCCTTTTTGTTCTGATTCTACTCTCAACATGACTAATGCAGAAATATGTTTAATGTGATTGTACATATATAACCTACTATCAGATTACTTGCTGTCTTGGGGAGGGGAGAGGGAGAGGAGGGATGGAGAAAAATTTGAAACGAGAAATCTTATAAAAACAAATGTTGAAAATTATTTCTAAATGTAACTGGAAAATAATAAAATATTTATATGGGAAAAATGCAATCCATCTACAGAGAAAGAACTGACAGTAGCTGAATACAGATTGAAGTATAATTTTTTTTGTTAGTTCCTTTTTCTAAAGTTTTTTTGTGTTTTCTTTCACACCTTGACTAAAGTGGAAATGTTTTGCATGACTGCACATGTATGTGAGAAACCCCATTTAAAAATTTCTGGTACTCAGTGTTGGAGAAGTATCAAAGGTCTTTATTTACACATTCTTGAGGGAATGGACCAGCTCCCTAATGGAAATGGCAGCAAGCATATTTTCCCACATATAACTTACATAGAATGGCTTAAGGTGGGGTGGGAAGGAAGGGAGGAAGAGAATTTCAAACACAAAGTTTTAAAAATTGATGTCAAGGGGGCGGCTAGGTGGCGAAGTGGATAAAGCACCGGCCCTGGATTCAGGAGTATCTGAGTTCAAATCCGGCCTCAGACACTTGACACTTACTAGCTGTGTGACCCTGGGCAAGTCACTTAACCCCCATTGCCCCGCAAAAAAAAAAAAAATTGATGTCAAAATTTCTTTATACCTGTAACTTGGGGAAAATTCTAAATGAAAAAATAAAGATATAATGACCTAATGGGATAATTAGACTGATGGGATTATACCACACCTAATGGGAGAGACCCCCTGAGGGTCTAAATGGAAGTCCACGTAGGTGTGGTATAATCCCATCAGTCTAATTATCAAAACAAAAGCTCTATTGTACCTCTGGGCTGATCCCAAAGAGGTTAGCTAAAGTTCTTAAGAAGTGAACTTGCAAGGGAGGGACAGCTAGATGGCACAGTGGTTAAAGCACCAGGACTGGATTCAGGAGTACCTGAGTTCAAATCCAGCCTCAGACACTTGACACTAGCTGTGTGACACTGGGCAAGTCACTTAATCCTCATTGCCCCGCAAAAAAAAAACCTCCGAACTGAACTTTTAGAAGTAGGAGGGGTGGGGGTGGGGATGGGCAAAGGAGCTAAAAAGAAATTTGTTAATTTTCTTTCTCTCTTTGTCCACTTCGCCACCTAGCTTCCCCCTGAAATTCATTATTAATCATTATTTTAGGGGGCAGCTAGGTGGCACGGTGGATAAAGTACTAGCCTTGGATTCAGTAGAACCTGAGTTCAAATCCGGCTCAGATACTTGATACTTACTAGCTGTGTGACCCAGGACAAGTCACTTAACCTCCATTGCCCCACAAAAAAACAAACAAAAACTACACAATACAAAAAAGGAAAAGGAAATGGTCCCTATTCTGGAGGAGTTTATTTTCTATGGGGGACCCATGAAAAAAATACAAAGTAATTTTTTTTTACGAACAACAGGAAGATGGAGATAAGCAAAAGCCTCATCGGAAAGGTAGTTCTGGCCCCTTGCTGGACATTAGGGACTTTAAGGGGTGGGGGAGGTGACATGAGAGAGCATTCCAGGGACAGGGACCAGGTGTGCAGAGGCCCCCAGGCAGGAGATGGAGAGTCACCTGTGACGGACAAGAAGGCTTCTTTGGGCTTGACCCCAGAGGGTTTGGAAGGCTGGGCCAGGTTAAAAAAAAGTTTTTTTTAAATCCTCATATTTAAATTTTTAAGAATTACAAATTTTTTTTTAAAATCCCAATGTACACTGACCTGTTTTACTTTGGTGTTCCTCTCTGGTCAGCAGAAGCTCTTCTTCCTCTCCTGAGGATTCAGGATCATTCTCAAACTTGCCTCAGTTTCTCAGGAACAGGGTAGAGCTGGTGGGTGTGAGAAGCAGGGCTTCCTGGGTAGAGCTGATGTGGGATGGGCTTAATTGATCAGATTGATAGTGAATCCTGCCCAAAAGAATTACAAAACTCAGTTTCCCAAGTTTTTTTGCAATACTGTGAGTGACCACGGGGAGAGCATCCTGGAGTTGTCTCTTTAATAGGGACAAAGAAGACAGTTATATTTATAGTATGGATAAATTGATGACCAGTCTCATTATAATAATCTCTACCTTAGGGCGGTACAGGGGAGGGCTTATGCAAATTTGGATTTCCTGGGGTCCTAAACCAACCCCGGAGGCAGGTGCCTTTTTCCTTGGAGGTGTGTTTCTAGGCTTTATGCCTCATATGGTGAATCTGGGCACAGATCTGAGCTTTTCTGCACATGTTCATAGAATGCATCCCTCAACTTGCCAAGGTCAGAGCATCTTGGTGTTTTTGATCTCTTGTTCTTAGGCCTCATTTTTAGGTATTCAGCTAAGGAAAACGTCATCTGTCTCTTTGCATTTTTGTTGTAGTTAGGGTCTCTAAGACCTGTTTCTTTATGGTTTTTTGTTGTGGGTGGTGATTAATGTGGAGTAATTAATAGACGCCAGACTTCAAAGTGCCAGTTAACAAGAATCTCTAGGCCCTATCTTTGATGAGGGCCCAAGATCTCAGGTTATCCATTAACTAGGGTCTGAATCCTTCTTAGAGCTCAGATCTAAATTGGAGCTGGGGTCTTAGGTTTTTTTCTGCTAAACCCTTTTTTTGCCCCCTACATCAGAGGTAGATAGATGGGAAGTGTTGAATCTGGCATCATCTGGAAAGGGGTTTCTGAAGGTTCTCTAACAAGACTTGGTTGGAGAGACCCCAGCTGTGGGTGCTTGGGAGCCAGAACGGCAAAGCTGTGCTAAGTCCTGGAGAAACACATGTCAAGGCAAAGTCTCTCCTCTAGGCTTCAAACCCAAGTTACATTAGTTTTGCCTAAAAGTACAAAGGGAAAGGTGTAGACAGCATTTATTTAGTGCTTACCTTGTGCCAGATGCTGTGTAAGCACTTTACAGTTGTTAACTCCTTGGATCCTCACCACAACCCTGGCAGGGAGGTGCTAGCATGATCCTCGTTTTAAAGATGGAGAAACTGAGGCAAATAGCCCAAAGTGATTCAGAGGCCATTGAGTCCAGCCTCCTCATTTCAGGGAGCACAGAGCTGAATCCTCAGCAGGCCATACAAGTGTGTGGGAAGGGATTAGCACTCAGATCCTTCTGACTGCAGTTCTGGTGCCCTGTCTATTATATCCCCATTGCCACTCCTTTTTTGTCCTGGCTCTTAGTTTACTCACATCCACCATACATCTCTGAATTGCCTCCTGGGTGATGTTGTCCTTGTTCTTTATTCATTTCTTATCTGACTCTTCAGGACCCCATTTGGGGTTTTCTTGGTAAAGACACTGCAGTGGTATTTAACTGGGGATTTTTAATTTGTTCTTTTTCTAGCTTTTTTAGTTGCATGCCCAATTCATTGATCTCCTCTTTCTCTTTTTTATTCACATAAGCATTTAGAGATATAAAATTTCCCTGAAGCACTACTTTGGCTGCATCCCATAGGTTTTGGTATGTTGTCTCATGCTTGTCATTCTCTTGGATGAAGTTACTGATTATTCCTATGATTTGTTGTTTTACCCTGCTCTATCTACTGCGCCATCTAGCTGCCCCAGACCCACTCATTCTTTGTTTTTTGGGGGGCTTTTTTGCTGAGGCAATTGGGGTTAAGTGACTTGCCCAGGGTCACACAGCTAGTAAGTGTTAAGTGTCTGAGACCAGATTTGAACTCAGGTCCTCCTGAATCCATGGCCAGTGCTCTATCCACTGTGCCACCTAGCTGCCCCAGACCCACTCATTCTTTATAAGATTATTTAGTTTCCAATTTATTTTCAGTCTACCTTTCCATGGCTCTTTATTACATGTGATTCTTATTGCATCATGATCTGAGAAGGATGCATTTACTATTTTTGCTTTTCTACATTTGACTATGAGGTTTTTGTACCCTAATACATTGTCAATTTTTTAATATGTGCCATGTACTGCTGAGGAAAAGGTATATTCCTTTCTATCCTCATTTAATTTTCTCCAGACATCTATCATATCTAACTTCTCCAACATTCTATTCACCTCTTTAATTTCTTTCTTCTTTATTTTGTGGTTAGATTTATCTAATTCTGAGAGGGGAAGGTTCAGATCCCCCACTAGTATAGTTTTGCTGTCTATTTCCTCTTTAAGTAGGACATGGTGGACTTGAGTCAGTTCAGACTCTGAGTCAGGGGTCTGGAAAGTACCCAGCCACCAGTCCCTGTTATTTGTTAGACCATTCTGTTCATATTCCATCCAGTTGCTAAAACACACCTCTTCCCACCCCCACCCCCCTCCTTGTTCTTTGGCCAAGCAGGAGAGCTGTCTCCTGTTAGCACAGACCCACCCTGATACTACCTCTTCCTTCTTGCATCCCTAAGCCCTAGCTCCTGGTACCATCTCTCCCTTCTTCCCCCTTGCCCCCTCCTTACATGGGTAGAGTGGTTTCACCCTCTCCCCCTCCCCTTCCCTCCCGCCCTTGAACCCAGCTGAGCACGCATCCATGCCATGATCACATGTTGAACATGCATGCTGGGTGAGACAGAACTGGATGTTAGACTGTGAGCTCACCATGTGCATGAGGGAACTGCCCCCTTAAAATTCCATAAAAAACCAACTCATGAGCTCATCAGCAAACTCCTCATCTCTTGCATGGGGTCATCCATTCTTATGAGAATGAAATAAATCTGTGTCTGCTTGACTTGGTGGTCTCCTCAAATTATTTGGGTAAACTGAGGCAATTGTCCCATACACTTTTTTAACTCATCTTCTCCTCTAAGAATTTGGATGCTATACCACTTGGTGCATACTGTAGGAATCTGATTTTTAATCCACTCTGCTATTGGCTTCCATTTTATGGGACAGTTCATCCCATTCACATTCACAGTTGAGATTACTAACTTTATTTCCCTAGATCCTCTTTTCCCCTTTGTTTATACTTTTTTCCCCTTTCTTTCACCTATTCCTCCTGACCAGTGTTTTGCTTCTGACCACTGCCTCCCTCAACCTGCCCTCCCTTTTATCAGCTGCCCTTCCTTTTTTTCTCCTTTTCCCCTCTGCTTCTGTCCTCCCTTCTATCAATACCACCCTTTCCCCCTCCCCTTTTGCTTCCCTAAAGAGTAAGATAAGTTTCTTTATACAAATGGGAGTGTATCTTATTCCCTCCCTGAAGCAAATCTGATGAAAGTAAGGTTGAAATAATGCTCACCTCTCCCTTCTTTCCCTCTATTATAATGGGTTCTTTTTGTGCCTTTTTACATGATTTAATTAACCCATTCCACCTCGCCCTTCTTCTCTTTCCCCCAGTCTCCTTTTATTCTGCCCCTTAAGTTTCTTTATATCATCACATCAAAGTCAATTTAATAACAATACCTTGGGGCAGCTAGATGGTGCAGTGGATAGAGCACCGGCCCTGGAGTCAGGAGTACCTGAGTTCAAATCTGGCCTCAGACACTTAACACTTACTAGCTGTGTGACCCTGGGCAAGACACTTAACCCCAATTGCCTCACTAAAAAAACAAAAAACAAAAAAACAATACCTTAATAGAGATACAAATCCCAAGAGTAAAAAGTATTATCCTCCCTCATAGGGATGTAAACAGTTTAACCTCATTGAACAACCTCCTCCCTCCCCCCCTCCTACCTTGTTTACCTCTTTATACTTCTCTTGAGTCTTGTATTTGGAGATAAAATTTTCTGTTCATTTCTGGTCTTTTTTCAGGAAATCTTGGAAGTCCCCTATTTCATCAAATGTCCATCTTTACCTTTGAAAGAGAATGGCCAGTTTTTCTGGATAGTTGATTATTGGTTGTAATCCAAGCTCCTTTGCCTTCTGGAATATCACATTCAAAGACCTAAGATCTTTTAACGTTTTTTGTTATTTTCCCAAGGCAACAAGGGGTTAAGTGACTTGCTCAGGGTCACACAGCTGGTAAGTGTCAAGTGTCTAAGGCCAGATTTGAACTCAGGTACTGCTGAATTCAGGGCCAGTGCTTTATCCACTGCACCACCTAGCTGCCCCCCATCCCCACCCCTCGATCCTTTAATGCTGAAGCTTCCAGGTCCTATGCAATCCTGACTGTGGCTCTATGATATTTAAATGGTTTCTTTTTGGCTGCTTGGAGTATTTTCTCCTTCACCTAATAATTCTGGAGTTTGGCTACCATATTCCTTGGAGTTTTCCTTTTGGGGTCTCATTCAGGAAGTGATTGGTGGATTCTTTCAATGACCATTTTATCCTCTAATTCGACAACATCAGGGCAGTTCTCCTTCATAATTTCCTAGAATATGGTGTCTAGACTCTTTTTCTGATCATGGGCTTTCAGGTAGTCCAATAATTCTCAGATTATCTCTCCTGGATCTATTTTCCAGGTCAGGTGTCCTTCCAATGAGGTATTTCACATTTTCTTCTATTTTTTTGGTGGCGGGGGGAAGGGGGGAGGGAAGGGGGGGATTCTGCTTGATGGATTCTTGGTGTCTCATGGAGTCATTAGCTTCTATTTGCCCATTTTTAATTTTTAAGGCATTATTTTCCTCAGTAAGCTTGTGCCCTTCCTTTTTGGCCAATTTTTCCTCCCATTTGGCCCAATGTATTTTTTTTTATTTATTTTATTTATTTTTTATTTTTTTTAAGTGAGGCAATTGGGGTTAAGTGACTTGCCCAGGGCCACACAGCTAGTCAGTGTTAAGTGTCTGAGGCCGGATTTGAACTCAGGTACTCCTGACTCCAGGGCCAGTGCTCTATCCACTGTGCCACCTAGCTGCCCCTGGCCCAATGTATTTTTTAAGGAATTGTTTTCTTCAATCAATTTTTGTGCTTCTTTTTCAATAGTAACTCTCATTTCTTTTTCCATTGTTTCTTCCATCTCTCTCATTTGGTTTGCAAAAGCCTTTTTGAGCTCTTCAAAGAAGGCTTTTTGGTCTTGAGACAAGATCATCTTCCCACTTGAGTCTTCACTTGTAGGTATATTGACAAACTCATCTGAGTTTTGGTCTTCTCTTTCACCATAGAAGCTGTCAATGGTAAAGGTCCTTTTTTGTTTCTTACTCATATTGTAGTCTAATTTTAAACTTATAAGGATGAAGTCAGCTCCTGTTGCAAGCTTCTTACTGTTCTCAGTTGCCCCACTCTCAGTAGTGCCAAGCTGCCTGTGAGTGGGTGGTGAGTCAGCTGAGCTGCCCTCTCTTTTCACCCAGGTGAGACTGACCTTTCCTGAATTAGAAATCCTAAAAAATCAAAGGATGAAATTGAACAAGCCATCAATGAACTCCCTAAGACAAAATCTCCAGGGACAGATGGGCTTACAAGTGAATTCTACCAAACATTTAAAGAACGATTCATTCCAATACTATATAAAAACAGGTGAAGAAGGAGTTCTACCAAATTCCTTTTATGATACAAATAAACCAGGCAGAGCCAAAACAGAAAAAGAAAATTACAGACCAATTTCCCTAATGAATATTGATGCAAAAATTTTAAATAAAATATTAGCAAGGAGATTATAGCATGTGATCACTAGGATAATACACTGTGACAAGGTGGGATTGATACCAGGAATGCAAGGCTGCTTCAACATCAGGAAAATTATCCACATAATCAAACACATCAATAACAAGACTAACCCAAGTCATAGGAGTATCTCAACAAAATCCAACACTCATTCCTATTAACAACACTACAGAGCATAGGAATAGGTGGAACTTTCCTTAAAATAATAAGCAGAATCTTCCTAAAACCATCAGCCATCATTATATGTAATGGGGATAAGTTAGAGGCATTCCCAATAAGATCAGGGGTGAAACAAGGATGTCCATTATCACCTCTATTATTTGATATTGTACTAGAAATGTTAGCTCTAGCAATAAGGCAAGAAAAAGGAATTAAAGGAATTAGAATAGGCAAGGAGGAAACAAAACTTTGACTCTTTGCAGATGATATAATGGTACACTGAGAGAACCCTAAAGAATCAACTAAAAAAACTACTTGAAACAATTAACATCTTTAGCAAAGTTGCAGGATATAAAATAAACCCACGGAAATCATTAGCATTTCTCTACATGACCAACAAAGGTCAGCAGCAAGACACAGAAAGAGAAATTCCATTTAAAGTAACTATAGACAATATAAAATACTTCAGAGTCTACTTGCCAAGACAAACCCAGGAACTCTATGAACACAATTACAAAACACTCTTCACACAAATAAAATCAGATCTAAATAATGGGGAAAATATCAATTGCTCATGGATAGACTGAGCTAATATAATAAAAGTGACATTTCTATCTAAATTAATTCACTTATTTAGTGCCATACCAATCAGAGAAATGTACTTTTGATGAGAACACATACATGTAGAGTTGGGAACATCAAAGCCATTGAGTCCAACTTCCTCATTTTAGAGACAAAGTGAGGCACAGAGAGGTTGTTCCTTGTCCAGATGTAAAGAATAAGGAAGCATCAGAGTCATGACTTGAACTCAATGTTTGTTGGATTCTAAACCCAGTGCCCTATCCATAAGAAGTAATGGTTCCCAGGGGGGCGGCTAGGTGGCGCAGTGGATAAAGCACTGGCCCTGGATTCAGGAGTACCTGAGTTCAAATCTGGCCTCAGACACTTGACACTTACTAGCTGTGTGACCCTGGGCAAGTCACTTAACCCCCATTGCCCCACAAAAAAAAAACAAATAACCAGAAGTAATGGTTCCCTCTACTGTTCTGCATATCAATGGGAATTAAAAGAAATGTGATTAAACTGTCCATATGTCTTAGCCAACTAACTTTACTGTGAGACTAATGATCGAAGGAATGAGAATCATAAAACTAGGCAATATTTCATAGTGATTTAATGTTTGCAAAGAATTTTACAAATATTATTCAATTTAATCCACACCTTAACTCTGGGAGGTACATGGCTTTATTATTCCCACTCTACAGATGGGGAAACTTGGACACCATTAGGTTACATGATTTGCCCAGGGTTATACAGTGAGGAAGAAGACATTGAATTGAAATTCAGGTCTTTTGGTTCTAAATATAGCATTTCACCCACTGTGGCACCTAGCTGATTAAAGAAAACATTATAGGAAATAAGGTCCAACACTAACTAGAAGATTTATATGTGGACTTTTTGTGCCAGCAAACAACAGGAAACACACTGAATACCAATTAATAAGGGAATGGCTGAAGAAATGATACTCCATGATTGCCACAAAATGTTGAGAAATAATGTCATTTGGATTTGCTTTATTGTGTCTTGGTTTCTCATAAAGTCACTGGCTTCCATTTGTTCAATCCTAATTCTTAGGCAATTATTTTCATCAGAGAGCTTTTGTACCTCCTTTTCCATTTGACTTTTCAAGCTGTTGACTTTTTTCTCATGTCTTTCCTGCATCACCCTCATTTCTCTTTCTATTTTTTCCTCTACCTCTCTAATTTTATCTTCAAAGTCCTTTTTGAGCACCTCTATGGCCTGAGACCAATACATATTTTTCTTGGAAGCTTTAGATATAGGGGCCCTGATATTGACATCTTCCTCTGAGGGTGCCCCTTGGTCTTCCTTGTTACTGAAGAAACTTTCTATGGTCCTCACCTTTCTCTGTCAGCCTTTCTTTTACTAGACTTTTAGCTCCTTAAAGTGGGGCGCTGTTTCCAGGCTGCAGTATCCCAAGCTTAAGAAGTCCCAGATGTTATGATTTAAGGAGAATCAGGTTCTTCCCTTGCTGGGCCTATTTCCTGGTCCTAGATGACCCCAGACCAACTTGCCAATCAACCAGCTTTGTGTGTTGTGGTTGTTAGCTCTGACTAGCCTGTGCCCCTCCCCCACCTGGGCCACTTCTAGTTGAGCCTACCACCTGGTTCTCAGTAGGGGTGTAAAATCCAAGTTCTGCCTTAGCACCAACATAGACCCCTGTAATCTCTCCCCTGCCCAGGGCTCAGCTCTCTCACTAGACTGTGAGCTTAGTTCCAGACAACACTGGTGCTTCAGCTGATTCAGAGGCTCTGGGGGTCTCCTTCTCTGGTGAGGACTTCCTGGGACTGGATCTGTATCAGGGTGACTGTGGGGTTGGGCTCAACTCCTGTATCAGCACAGCAGCTCTCTCCTTCTGACCTTCCAAGCCATTCTTGGTTAGAAGATGATTTCAGTACATTCTTCTGTGAGTTTTGCTGCGCCGGGCATTTTCCTATGACCTTATTTGGATGTTTTTTGGAGTGATCATGTCATGAGTTCGGGAGCTCACTGCCTTTCCTCCGCCATCTTGGCTCCACCCTGGAAGAGAAGTAATGTCAAACATTAGGATTTCAGACAAAAATCATTACATTTAGAGAGTTTTATGCACACAATGGGATTTGGGATGTTTGATGAGGTCTCTTCTGTTGGGAGGTCTAATGGAGTCTGTGCAGCAGAAGAAGGCCTTCCCTTGTCAACTGGATCCCTAAGTTTTATCTCCAGTGTGATTGCTCCCAAGTACAATCATCTATGTACTCTAGGGGAAGCCCTTCCCACAACCATTGCCTTCCTCCACCTTCATTGCAGTATGAATAAGGTTGTTTACTGATTACCCTCCTCCAGAGGAAAGCATGGCCCCCCTGAGCACATTTCTAAAGCTTCTCTCCACAGTGAACCCTCGGGCTAGAAAGTAAGAGGTGATCTGTAGTTGAAAGCCTTCCCACATTGAGTCCATAGGGAACTGTTCCTCAAAATGATTTCTAATACTGAAGCTCTGAATTCCATTTGAATGACTTTCCTTATTCAGGACAATCATCAGATTTCTGTCTAATATGAATTCTGAGATGGGAAATTAGAGATGGTTGTTGCAAAAAGGCATTACCACCTTGATTACATGCATAAGATTTCTCTCAAATGTGGAACCTCTTCTGTTAAATATGCTCAGTGGTGACTAAAATCTCTGTCACATTCAGGACATTCAAAAGTTTGTCTCCAGTGTGGATTTTGTGATGTGCAACAAGATGGGAGCTCTCCATGAAAGCCTTTCCACATTGATTACATAAATGAGATGTCTCTTTAGCATGGATTCTCTGATGTCCAGCATGATGGGAGCTCTGTGTGAAAACCTTTCCATATTGAATAAATCCATATGGATTCTCTGATGTATAGCAAGACTTGTGCTCTGCGTGAAAGCCTTTCCACATCGATTACACCCATAAGGCTTCTCTCCAGTGTGGATTTTCTGATTACAGCATAATGGTAACTGAATCTGAAAGCTTTTCCACATTGATTACTTATAAAGTTTCTCTCCCCTGATGGCCAATAAGAAGCGATCTATGGCAGAAAGCCATCCCACGTTCATTACATTTATAAAACTTTTCTTCACTATGAATCTTCTGAGCAAGTTCTGAGATCCATCAAAATGTCTTCCCACACTGAGGACATATATATCTTGTCATTCCAGGGTGAAAAGTAAGATGACAAGGAAAAGATGACTAATGGGTTGCTGTTTCTTCCTATTCATTATATTCATCAGGCTCCTTTCTAATGTGAACATGCTTATGAGGAATAAGCTCAGAGGTAAGACAACACCTTTCCACATTTATTACTTACATAAATCATTTCTCCAGTATCATTTTTCTGATATCTAATGAGGACTGAACCTGAATTCAAGGCCATATCCCATGGATTCCCTTGATACATTTGCATTTCAGGAGGCTTCTCCTAAGGCTGAAAAAGCTTTACCAATTCATCCAAGCCTTTGCTATAGCCACTATCCTGAAAATAGTCATTCCTGAGGTCATTTGCTTAGAGTGGTTTAGATCTCTTTCCAAGTTCGTCAAATTCACAGTCACTCTTTGGATTTTTATCTACCTTGATATTAGAGTCCTGGTTTCTCTCAGATTAAAGTCACAGGGACTATCGCACATGAATCTTTGCAGGTCACATTCTTCCACAAAAATTCAGAGCTTTCAAGGCATCACATTTTCTTCAAACCTGGTCTCTACAGCTAAACAAGACAATCAAACATATATACTCCCAAAAACATATACACATAAATAAATGCAATAGCAATGGTTACTAAAGACTTGTGTGGCTCATGACCTTGTCATCACCAGCCTAAATGCAACAAAACTTCGTGGATGTCCTCTTATAGCAAACGTTAGCATTAAATAGACCATGTCACTGTAAGGAGAAGAGACAGACAGGCTGTGAGGGTGACCAAGGAGATGTGTATAACAGAGTACTGGACACATTATAGACATCCTCTTCATGCTAAACATTCATGTTCATATTCACAAGCAGCAGGTAAACTATTGACCCAGGCAAATCACCTTTCACTTTGTCCATTGTCAGGCAAAATCCCTCATAGGAGTTCGGAAGTGTTATGGTGGAAAATGGGTATGGGGTTGGGGTTCTTAGGAATTCCTCTTTAAATTCCTCTTGCACACAAAAGCAGTTAGAATAAGATGGTAGTTTATTTAGGGGCAAGGGAAGGGAAGGGGGGAAGGGAAACCATGAAAGAAATCCTTGGACTTTTCATGGGGAGAATGGTATGGAACAAAGCACGTGGCTCCGAGGTACCAATCTCCTCGAGGAGACTGGCAGTTACTTCTGGGGTACTTTGGGCCCCCAACATTTCCCCACTTCTCTATATATAAGGAAAGGGGACGAAGATTCTTCTGAAACTGCTTCATGCTGAGCAGGGGTTCGAAGAAATCACGGCTCAAGGGAGGGGGAGGGGAGAGAAGTGGAGAAGGCCTGGAGTGTGTGGAGCTGTGAGGTCCAGAGGGTGGGAGGCGACATGTAGGCACAATGCCCTAAATCCTTGAGCCTAGATGGAACAGACTTAACCAAAAAATTAAAACCGACCAGAGCAAAAATGAAAAGAACTTTATCAGATCAGGAGTAAAGGCGTGACCGCTTTTTCCCACTTTGTGTGCCTTGATTGAATGCTAGGACCTGAACGAGAGAGTAAGACAGAGGCTGTGCCTAAACCATTCCTAGGCTTGCCTTCTATATCCAGCTTGGCCATGGGCTTGACAAGGGGCTGGCCAGGAGACCAAGCTGCAGAGCGATGGGTTTTCGCTAAGCCAATCTTTTGGGTGCTGCCCTGCGGACAAAGAGGTAGGAGAGCTGGCCTCACCTTCCTGCGGCGTCCCCCACTTCTCTGTCCTGGTTTACTGCAGCTGCCAGAATCTTGGCCACCTGGAGTTCTGCTGGTAGCAGATGTGGTGATGGCTGCTGCTATTATAGAAGCTTGATCTATGGAGCGGGCATGAGCCATCTTTTCTCTCTCTTTGGCTACTGCCAGGTCCCTGTTATTAAAAATCTTAAAAGCAATATCAAGGAGTTGTGAGGATGGGATCTGGGGACCCCAGTCTAACTTCTGGAGTTCTCTCCTAATGTCAGGAGCAGACTGGCTGATAAAATGAATATTGAAGACAGTTATTCCTACATCACTTTGAGGGTCTAGGTTGGTATATTTCTTCATAAAGTCCGCTAAGTGGACAGCAGGATTTTCATCAGACCCCTGTGTTATCTCCTTCACCTTTTCATAATTGACTTGTTTCTTAACCCCACTTTTCATTCCCTCAACCAGGCAGGTGACCATGTGATTTCTACGAGCCCTGTCTTCCCTGTTATCATAGTTCCATCTAGGTTCTACAACTGGGACAGCTGTAAATCCAGGGGCCCCAACCCAATTTCCAAGGTGTGAGTGTTTATCCCCAACTTGTACCACCAGGTCCCAAATCTGTTTTTTCTCATCAGGGGTACAACAGTTGGCAAGAATAATTTGCAAATCGGTCCAGGAAAGGTCAAGCTCCAGTGTCACAGACTTAAAGCCATCTATGAACTTTGTAGGGTTCTCTGAGTAACTCCTCAATTTCTCTTTAATCTGAGATAAACTGTTCATGGAAAAAGGAACGTGCCTTAATGTTGTGCCCTCCCCAGTGGGAAATTCCCTTAAATGGAAGCAGGGAAGCAGTGGGAGACACTGGTAAGGACCTGGGTGAAGCCAGTTGGGGAGATAGCTCAGGTGGAGGCTGAGACAGAGGATTGGGCAGAGGGCACAGTGGGGGAGGGGTGACAGTCTTTGGCTGTGGAGTAGGTGGGGGAGAGGAAACAGTCTGGCTGCAATGTGGGTGGAGATGGGTGTAGGCGACTACAGATTAGGTAAAGCAGATGGGATCAGCTGCACAGGAAAATGGGCAAGGTATTGGAGTGCCCCTAGATTGTGAATGGGATATAGCAGGATTGGGCAAATAGAAGGATACTGACTTCCACTCCCGGTGTGGCCAGAGCTCGGCTGTGGAGGGCACAGGGAATTGGTTCTGAGATCAGCCAGTGGGCAAGGAAAGGTCTCAGTCATACAGTGATATGACAGTGGTTGACCCATAGGAACAGAAGCAGGCAGGGAAGAAGGAGTGAAATGAGAAACAAGTAGGGGCGGAGCTGGGGTCTCAGAGGAGGTGCCCAAAAGGTTAGCTAATTGCTTGGACTTGCGGTGATTCTCAACCGGCAAGGGGACCTCATCCTTTCCTTTTGACTTAGTCATAAAAGCCAATATGCATGGAATCTCTGTCCATCTCCCTTCACGCTTGCAAAACTTGTTCAATTGCAAAATGTTATTATAATTAAGGGTGCTGTGTACAGGTCAGTTTCCTCCAGTTCCTAGGGGATAATGTGGCCATAAATTCTTACAAAAATGTATCATGCATCTCTTTCTCAAATTTGTAAGTTCTAGTTTAGTCTAATCTCTTAGGATGCACCCCAGAGGTGAATTTTTCAGAATGCTCCCTTTCTGTCCCTGTACTGGCTGTACTGTCTAATGAGAATGATCTGAACATGGTTCAGACCTAAGGTTTAGCCTTCTCAAGGGAGAGAAATGCAGCTGCCTGTCTCGTGGAAGAGCAGAGTGCTGGTGAGGGATAGACACATAAGCATAAAAGTTCTTACCCAGAAACGTGGAGTCCGAGGGTCCGAGCGTGGTTCGGGTGTCTAAGCTGAGCTTTTGGCGAGGGAAGGAGACCCAGGCTGCCCGTCCCACTGTTGCGTGCAAAAGCCCACCGCCTCTCCCTCTCTGTGACTCAAACGGGAAGTTAAGTTGGGTGGGAGAGGGAGAAAAGAAACCAAGAAGGGAGGGTCCTACCTCCAGGTTTTGTGTGCCAAGCGTGGTCTAGACATCTGGCTGAGTTTTTGGCAAGGGAGGGAGACCCAGGCTGCCCTCCGCTGTCATGTGCAAAAGCTGACCCTCTCTCTACCTCTCTGTGACTCAAATGGGAGGTTGAGTCAGGTGGGAGAGGGAGAAAAGAAACCCAGAAGGGAGGTTCCCACCCCCAGGTTTTGTGTGCCAAGAGGAAAGAGGGAATTTCCTGATTCCCCATACGGGCCATCAAAATGTCATGGGAGGGAAATGGGGTATGGGGTTGGGGTTCTTAGGAATTCCTCTTTAAAGAATTAAACCCTCTTGCACACAAAAGCACTTAGAATAAGATGGTAGTTTATTTAGGGGCAAGGGAAGGGAAGGAGGGGGAAGGGAAACCATGAAAAAGTCCTTGGACTTCTCATGGGGAGAGAGGTAAGGCACAAAGCACGTGGCTCTGAGGTACCAATCTCCTCGAGCAGGAGACTGGCAGGTACTTTTATAGAGGACTGATGGGGGTGACCATCTGCCTGTGGAAAGTTCCTTTAGTGAGGGAGGACCATCCCCCACTGGTGGTGGCTGGAGGAGTTGGGTGAGGGGTGGCTGCCAATCTCTCAAACCATCTCCTCAGAACACAAAAGAAGCAGCCACACCTAATCTTATCTCCCCAAGGGTAGGGGAGACCAGAATGAAGGGTGGAGGTCCCTAAGCTAGCTCAGTCTGATCTGGTTCTTGCTTATCTTTCTAGGTGTATCTGTCCTCTGGTTTAGTTTCTCAACTGATGTGCCCCAGAGAACTTCTGGGGTATTTTGGGCCCACAACAACAAGGAGAGAACCAAAATAGTGGAAAGGTATCTCTAGAATAGAGAAAGAAAAGATAGTTATATTTATAGTATAGATAAATTGATTATCAGTCTCATTATGATAATTTCTACTTTGGGGAGGTACAAGGGAGGGCCTGTCCTACTCATTATAATATTTTCCACCTAGGGGTGTTACAGGAGAGGGCTTATCCTAATTTGGAGTTCCTGGGGTCCTAAGCCAACCCCTGAGGCGGGTACCTTTTTCAGTGGAGGTATGTTTTGGGGGTTTACACATCATAAGGTGAATCTGGGGACAAATTTGGCTTTTTCTGTGCATGTCTCTTTCTGGTTCCCATGGCTAGTTTCAAAACACCTTCATTTTTCTTTTATTTCTAGTCTGAATTCCTATAGGCTGTCAATTCCTTTACTGTTATTTGACCTGACCCTTTATGGTCCCGTTATGGGCACTGATTTCTGTGGGTAAGAGAACCTAGCATCTTGACTTGTAAGTTATCCATTAACTGGGATCTGACTCCCTTTGAGAGCTAATATCTGAATTAAAGCTTGGGTCTTAGGTTTTTCTGTTAACCCTTTTTTTCACCTACATCAGAAGTAGCAGAGCTTGGGGGTTGTTTTCTGTTTTGGGGAGAATGGAGAAGGGAGGGAAAGGCTAGTGAGTGTAGTACATATCTGGAAGGGGAAATAGGAGAATAGAGAGGTCTGCAGCAAACCAGTATTCCATCCTATGGTATACTTTTCCCAATTTGTGGAACTCTGGGTTGGATTGGATGTTTTAACCTGGAAATTAAGGAAACAATATAGGAAAAATAAGGTCTTTAATCAGGGCAGAGGAACTATAGCTCGTGGTATAGCAAAGCTTGGATGCTAGGAATACCCAAAGATGGGAACAGAGGACAGGGCTTTTATGGGGTAACAAAAGATTGCTCCAGAGTCAGTTCAACTACTTAATGTAAATGAACCTTTAACTAAAAAAAACAATAGAACTGCTCCTAAGTATAGAGGCTACTAACTCTAAATAGAAACTAATGTAGATGGACTCTTTCACATAATAATCATAAAGTCCAGGGAGTAAGGTGGGGAAACTTTGGGAGGGGATAAGTTGCTTGGGGGAAGGTGGGGGAGGTCCATAAATCCATCAAGAGTCTGGAATTGACAAAAGATTGGCTAGCCCCAGGCAATTAATTTGTCTGGGAAAGGGGAGTGGGTGGGGATCAGTCCTCAGTAAATTTGTACTTCTCAGATGACATAATATCCCATTTGTACAGGGCATAGGGTTTATGAAAGTCTTTGTTTCTGTGAGAGAAGCCACATTATTACAGAGGAGTCTCAAGTAACTTGTCCAGCATGAACATAACAGTGTTTTGGTAGAAGGTGAACTCAGGTCTTCCCTTCAAGGAGACAGCTAAGTGGTGGCAGGGTAGATGGAGCACCTGGCCTACAGTGTGTGAGGCTCATCTTCCTGAGTTTAAATGTAGCCTCAGACACTTACTAGCTGGGTGACCCTAAACAAGTCACTTAACCCTGTTTTCCTCAGTTTCCTCATCTGTAAAACACACTGGAGAAGGACATGGCAAACCACCCTAGGACCTTTGCCAAGAACCTTCCAAATGGGGACAGGAAGAGTCCTTCCTAACTGAATATGACTGAGCAACAAGTTCCTTTCATCACTCAATCCACTCAACTAACGTAAACATGCAATGCCCAGAACTTCCCCATCTTAAAAACAAAAACCTTCTCTTAACCCTATCATCCTTTAGCTATCCTTTTGATATCGTGGGAAATGGGGTACGGGTTGGTGGGAGTTGGGGTTCTTAGGAATTCCTCTTTAAAGAATTACACCATTTCCCTACTGCAAATTAGATGCTCAATCTTCCTTCTTGTTTGTCCTTTTAATTTGTGTCTGATAGTGGCCTCTTGTTATCTCCAAGTAATAGTTTCACTATCTATTTTTGCCTTTCATTTTTTCTTTCAAGTTCTCACTGTAACCCTCCCCTCCACTCTTTTCCTGAACCACACTGGAATACTGGCTACAGGAAGGAAGAATTCTCTTTTCTGGGGCCCAGTAAACAAAACTCCCCATAATATTGTCCTCCACTCAAAAACCCTATCCAGGAACTTAACTGGATTGACTTAACTAACTCTATAGGCTTGGGGAGAAGGTGATGGACCCCTACAGGCCTAAAGTTCAGGTCTCCCCATATCACTTCTACTCAGGAAATTCCAGTGGCTCCCATAATACTAATGAGCAATTCTGGATGCCTCTGGTTGCTATTTTTTTGTTTGTTTGTTTTTTGCGGGGCTATGAGGGTTAAGTGACTTGCCCAGGGTCACACAGCTAGTGTCAAGTGTCTGAGGCTGGATTTGAACTCAGGTCCTCCTGAATCCAAGGCCAGTGCTTTATCCACTGCGCCACCTAGCTGCCCCTCTGGTTGCTATTTGAAAGCTCTTCAGAATCTGGCCTCAGCGACCCCTCCAAGGAGCTTACACACAGTCCTGTTCAGCCAGCCCTGGGCAGCCAAACTGGCCTTTTGGCATCTCCTCCTTTGTGACGCTCCTTCCCCGGGCTTTGTCTTTATGCCATTGTTCCCATTATCAGAATGCCACCCTCTTAGAATCCCGGAGTTCCCATGAGAAGCTCTTAATTCTCAACTGAGCAGTAGGCTTTACCCCCAAGCCAAGCAGATATAAAAGTAGATCTATATGATGTAGGAGACAAAAAGGGGTTAATAGAAAAACCTAAGATTCAAGCTCTAATTCAGATGTTAGCTCCAAAAGGGAGTTAGGCCCCGGTTAATGGATAACTTATGCTAGGTTCTCTTACCCACAGAAATCAGTACCCATAATGGGACCATAAAGGGTCAGGTCATATAACAATAAAGGAAATGACAAGGGTATAGAAATTCTAATGAAAAATGGAGATACTTTGAAACCAGCCATAGGAATCAGAAAGAGACATGTGCAGTTAGAGCACCGGCCCTGGATTCAGGAGGACCTGAGTTCAAATCCAGCCTCAGACACTTGACTCTAGCTGTGTGACCCTGGGCAAGTCACTTAACCTCCATTACCCCGCAAAAAAAAAAAAAAAAGGATTCTGTGCTGGGGTATTGAGCTCCCCAGCCCAGGAATCCCACTTTCTGTCACTCTCTGACTTCCATCCTGGTTTCCTGCCATCCTTGTGCCCTATGACCAACGTGCCCTGCCTTCTGTACATCTCCCCTTCCTCCTTGAACCTGGGTTTTGAGGGGTGAAGAGGGAAAAATAGTGGGCCCTCCCAGGGGATGGATTCCAGTTGTTGAATCAGGTAACAGCCACAGAGAAAGGTTATAACATGTGCTGTAACACATACCCAGGTGTCTTAGCCTCAGCTGTCTTTCTCTGAGAGAATATCTCTGAGGGAAGAGAAACAAGACAGAAGGAAGAGCTCCCTCGGTGTGAGGACTGGGGTATGGAAGGTCAAGAGTAGAGATGAGCCAAGGCGGTGAATGTTTTCAGTTTGGAGGAGAGTTAAGGAGGGGTGGGCAAGTCTGGAGCCCAGGCTGCGGAGGAGAAAGAGGGGGGGACTCAGGGGAGGGGAATGCCTGGGAGAACCAGAAAGAAGGAAGGATGGGCAGATCCTTGTGAGGAAGAAGGTGGGTGTAGCAGGGGCAGAGCTGGAAGGCCAGGAGCTTCTGCTGAGGAGGGTTGGAGTCCCAGAGCCAGATAAGGGAGGGGGCAGAGGTGGTAAAACAGTGGGGGAGGAGAGGCCTCAGAACTGACCCTGCCAGGTAGGTGTTAGCCTTGGTGGAATTCTGTCCCTGGGGTGAAGTTTGGAAACCTGGGAGGTGGGAAGGGGAGAAGAGAGGTCATTCTAGGAGATGGAGGGCTGGGCAGCGCTGGGCTCTTGAGATTAGGAGGCCTTACCCAGAGCAGCTTGGCTTGAGGCAGAAGCCCTTTGATCTGAGAGCTCTCTGCCTTCTTCCCTCAGAGGGGAGATCTCTCTGCCTTCACTGTCTTCCCTGGACCTGAGATCTCTGCACATGCCCGTGCCAGGTAGGTCTGAACAAGGGCCCCCTCCACATCCTGCTTCTACTCAACTTTCCACTCTGCTGTTTGTCTGTCATTGTTCTGTTGGTGGTGGTCCTTTCTTCTCAAAGAAGATCATGGCAGATGTCATGACTTGCAATGAATTAGATTTAAGTTAGGAAGGATCAGTGTTCTATCCACCAAGCCACTTGGCTCTCCCACTTTACCACTAGGTAAATGGCCTCTTGGCTGGCCAGGAGCAAGCCTCCCTCCAATCCTGGCTCTGGGGATGTCTCTTGCTACTTATAAAAGAAGCCTGTCACATCCCAAAGGTCCTAGGGGGTGCCATTCCCATTATTACCATGGGGTCACAATTGCCTGATTTACATAACTCACCTATGGTGTCAGATGGAGGTAGAGCTCTGGGTCTGAGGTCAATTAATCTCTGCATGGTCCCCTCCCCTCTGGGATCCCCAGCCCCTTCTGCCTCCTGAGTCTCTGCAGGACGATGGGGGAGGGGCATGAGGCTAAAGGGAAGGAATTAGAGAGGGTTCACTTCCAAGCCTGACCCTCTCTGCTGCCCTCCTGGTTAGAGTCTCTACCTTGAGGGTAGGGCCTTTGTAAGTACTCTGAGACTTCAGGCTCTGTAATTTCAAGCAGGCCAGTGTCCACCTAGGAAAAAAAGTTCTTTCCCACTCTGAGATCCTTTTCCCTCCCCAGGTCAGCTTGCAGACCACCAAAGCCTATTCCAAGAAGAGAGCCCGGAACCAGAGACCCTCATCCCAGGTGAGTGCCCTCCATCCACAGCCCCGACCAGCATCGGCAAAGGTGGAATCCTGTAGAGCCAAGAAAGTTTTATCCTGTTAGACATAAGTTGTCCTTCGCAGTGCTGTCAGCAGAGCAGGCATTGTCCTGCTGGTTCTGCTCATTTCCTTCTGCCTCAAACCACCCCAGTCTTCCCTGGTCTCTCTGAATGCCTCTTTTTTTGTCATTTCTTAGGTCAAGTCAGTAAGGATTTAGAAAGTGGCCCCTTTGTGCCACACACTGTGCTAACCTACTGGGGATGCAAAGTGTCATGGGGCGCAGAGCACCCCAGAATTTCTCTGGGGCACACCTTGAGAAACTAAACCAGAGGACAGATAACACCTAGAGAGATAAGCTGAACCAAACCGGACTGAGCTAGTTTGGGATTCCCACCCTTCATTCTGGTCTCCCTTATGCTGGGGAGATAAATTTGGGTGTGGCTGTGGCCTTTGTTCTGAAGAGGGATCCGTAGCCACCCCTCACCCAATTCCTCTAGTCACTACCAGTGGGGATGGTCCTCCCTCACTAAAGGAACTTTTCAGAGGCAGATGGTCCACCCCCATCAGTCCTCTATAAAAGTACCTTCCAGTCTCCTGTTTGAGGAGATTTGGTACCTCTGAGCCATGTGCTTTGTGCCTGTCTCCCCATGAGAAGTCCAAGGATTTCTTTCATGGTTTCCCTCCCCCTCCCCTTCCCTTTGATATGGTTTTTGTTTTTGTTTTTTTGGGTTATTTTTGCGGGGCAATGGGGGTTAAGTGACTTGCCCAGGGTCACACAGCTAGTGTGTCAAGTGTCTGAGGCCAAATTTGAACTCAGGTACTCCTGAATCCAGGGCTGGTGCTTTATCCACTGCGCCACCTAGCCGCGCCCCCCCCCCCATGCGATTTATTATTAAAGATCTTTTCAAAGCTCTGACATACCCTAGAGTCTATAGCATGAGAAAAAAAAAAAAGATCCTTACTTGGATCTCAGGCAGAATGTTGGGAAGACTGTAGGATTTTCATTCAGACAGCTGGAATTCAAATCCTGACCTTGGTTTGCTCATCTATAAAAGGAAGGTTAGATTAGGCGACAGAAATTCCCTTCCTAGCTCTAAGACCCTTTTCTTCTTCATCCCTTCAGCCTACAGTGATGTCCAAGGACTATGTCTCTTCTGATCAGGGGACTGAACCCTAATCTGCAATGGGGCACAGTCTCTGCCTTGAGAGGCATCTTAGATCATGCCACAGTTGGCCTTTCCCTTTCTGGCCCCTTTTATCCTCTACATTTTATGGTGGTGAGAGAGCAGCTATGTAACCCACCCCAGTGATGATACTTATGGCTTGGGTCTGGGCTGAGAATTTGAACAAATGTCCAATAAAGTTCCTACTTTATCCAAGCGGTTATCTTCTGTATTATGGGGTTGGGCAGGGGAGAAAAAAAAAATCCTACTTAAATATTACTTTCTTCCTTGGCCCTCTGAAGAAAGTGTGGCACAAGCATGAAAGATTAAGGGGGTGAGGGGAATGCAAGACTTAGGATTCAAGAAATATGGTCTTGGGGCAGCTAGGTGGCGCAGTGAATAGAGCACTGACCCTGGAGTCAGGAGGACCTGAGTTCAAATCCGGCCTCAGACACTTAACACTTACTAGCTGTGTGGCCCTGGGCAAGTCACTTAACCCCAATTGCCTCACCAAAAAAAAAAAAAAAATGGTCTTAAATGTACTGGTTGGGACAAGGGCCAAGCCTGATCATCTCACACATGTGGCCCTAGTAGGCTACCCTAGGATCCATGTCCTTTTTGATACCATGGCAAGAGCAGGTATTTTGTTTTGTTTTGTTTTGCTCAGTAGGACAACTGAAGGACCAGTTGGTTCAGGGCAAGACACTTAAGGAAATAGCATGATATATGTACGATTTTTCCCATCCATACACACAGGGATATATCTCCTTAATAGTAACCATAACATTGGTGGGAAGAGGGACTATCCACAGGGAATGTGACACCAGGCAAAAATACACATATATGTATTTTTTTTTTTTAGTGAGGCAATTGGGGTTAAGTGACTTGCCCAGGGTCACGCAGCTAGTAAGTGTTAAGTGTCTGAGGCCAGATTTGAACTCAGGTACTCTTGACTGCAGGGCCGTTGCTCTATCCACTGTGCCACCTAGCCACCCCTCTTCTGGATTTCTGAAGCAGTTCATGAAATAGGTCTCAGAAAACTCTTAACAGATTGAACAATTGTACATCTTTCTTCCTAATCCTAATGGTTTTCTCTGGGACGGAGATTTTTTTTTTGGGGGGGGGGTGAGGCAATTGGGGTTAAGTGACTTGCCCAGGGTCACATAGCTAATGAGTGTCATGTGTCTGAGGCCAGATTTGAACTCAGGTCCTCCTGACTCCAGAGCCTATGTTCTATCCACTGCGCCATCTAGCTGCCCCCTAATGGTCTTCTCTGAATGGGCCTGTTGTGCTCCTGGTACCTCACTTTCTGTTGTCTGTTCTCTTTGTTGTCTACAGGGCTCTGGTCTTCGGGGCTATACCCAGTACTTCTCTGGTCCTCCATGGGTATTCTTCCCAAGGGTTTAGGGTTTATCTATAACTTGTAGGTCCATGGTGACAGTCCCATTCTCCCAAGGCTCCTGACACTTCTGACAACAACTTGGAGTTGTAACGATTGGAATGACGCCACCTGCTGGAGACTTACTGTAGAAGAGTTCTGCCCATGAAGCGAAGGTCTTTGAGGGCAAGACCAGGAGTCTTTTCTTTGGCGTCAGGAAGTGACGCGGGCTAGTGGGAGGAGGAAGGAAGAGACTGGCGCTCAGTCTCGCTCTCTTTCCTCTGGACTCTGGTGGAGAGCGGAGCTAGAAATGTGCTCTCCCTTTAATAGATAGGAATCTAGACCTTTCTCTCTCTTTACCAAATTCTTATTCTCCTTAATAAATGCTTAAGTCTAACTCTTGCTAAAGCTTATAATTTATTGGTGACCACTCATTAGATATTTTAGACAGTTTAGCTAGAATTTTAGCCCTTAACAGAGTCAGGAAAGACTTTACAAGTCACTGACACCAACCCCCTCATTTTATCAAGGAAAGAGGCCCAGAAATGGCAAGTGATCTCTCCCCAGAGTTTCACAGTATTGAGGAATTTGAATCCAGGCCCAGCAGTTTTTCCACCCAACGAGAGCTTATTGAATAGTTCTCCTCAGTCAGGAGGTAGTAAAATATGGCAGAGAAAGAAACTTCAAGGAGAGCCTGTAGAGAGCTTGTAGAAACAACTCTTGGTCATGGAGATCAGCTAAGTGACATACCATGGCCTACAACCAGAAAGAAACTTTTAGGATCGAATCACAGGGAACACCAGGTTGGGGCTCATGCTGTGGACTGTAGCCATGATAGTGCCAAAGATGCTGCCCAGACAAGCTGAGCACTGGCTGCTCCAGGTGATGGTGGAATATTTGGTCTGAATCAGGCCTTGCTGGGACCCTCTGTTTTCCCAGACCCTTCAGAGTGAAATGAGAATAATAAGAATGATAAGAATTCTAACATCCCTTCATTTTTATCACGCTGGAAGGCCTGCATGTTTCCCAGGATTCCCTATGAATAAAGAATGCAAGTATTGCTTACCTCCAATTTATAGCAGAAGAAACAGCTGAGGACCCTCAGAACAGAGAATATCACAGAGCCGAAAAGACCTTCAGAACACGGAATGTGAATGTCAGGTCTCCATATTCACTAGGTGAAAAGGTCATGGCATGTGCATGTCAACTACTTCCAGATGAGGTAGAGACTTGTTCAAAGGCATTTGAGGAATGTGTCAGAGAAGTATCAACTACTGGAACCAGCTTTGCTTTCAAAGGATGTGGGGATCAAATCCTGCATCTGTTACCAGCTATTCAGTGCAGGGCAGGTCACTCCTTTCTTTAGAGAACTGAGCTGATTCAAGTCCACAATGAGGCATTCAGCCTCGGCCTGAACACATTTAGTGATGGGAAATTCACTGTTTGTCAAGGTAGCTAGTGGTACTGTTACATCTGTATTTAAATATCGCTCTGATACAGGGCCCAAGAGTGCCCACCTCCCTGTAGCATCCCATCACTGTTCCTGGTACTGACCCTTGGAGGTACACATCTTCTATCACATGGGTAATGGAGATCATTAGGGAGGTGCCTTGCAGTTCCTTCTCTGTGACCTTACCATCCAAGTAGCTAAAAATCCCACATTCTTGTCTAGCTCAACCTGTCCAGACTATGTCTGGTAGGTCAAAGAGAAGGAGCTTTAAGAGCCAAGTAAAGAATTTTAAAGAATTAGAATGTTAGAACAGTGAATGTAAGCAATTGTAGGGCTCTGTAGAACATACAAGGTCAGACCTGGGAGGGCTCTTAGAACACATAATGTCAGACTTGGGAGGGCCTTGGAACGTGGAATTTCAGAGGTGGGAGGGCCCTCAGGACACAGGCCAGAGTTAGGAGGGCTTAAAACACAGGTCAGAGTTGGGAGGACTCTTAGGACATGGAATGTCAGAGCTTTAGAACAAAGAATATCAGTTGTGAGAGCTCTTAGAACACAGAATGTCACGACTCGGAGGACCTTTAGAACATGAAATGTCAGAGGTGGGAAGACCCTTAGAACACAGGATGTCAGAGCTGGGAGGGCCCTTAGAACACAGAAAGTCAGGCCTGGGAGGGCCCTTAGAACACAGGATGTCAGAGCTGGGAGGACCCTCAGAACAGAGAATGTCACAGAGCCGAAAAGACCTTCAGAACACAAAATGTGAATGTCAGGTCTCCATATTCACTAGGTGAAAAGGTCATGGCATGTGCATGTCAACTACCAGATGAGGAGACTGAGGTTGGGAATCTAGAAGCACAAAATGATCGCAGTCTACGGAACATTAATCAGGTTAAGAACGTTTATTTTAAAAATCAGTAGTAAATTTCAAACTGTTGATGAATTTGCACATTTCTTTCCACTAGGCCTGGGTCTTCTCAAAGCATCCCCGATGATCTCCAAATTACAACAACCCTGCTGGCCAACACAGCTGCTGAGTGCCACAGATGGAGACATTACAATAAACATTCCATTAATGTCCGGAGCCTTGGTGCCACCTTGTGGCCAATCGTTCACATAGCAAGTTAGACTCAGGACATTGATATCCATAAATCCTTTTGCTTTCTCCATGCACCAAGCCAGCATAGCTCTGGACACATAACTCAATAACTGTTTAACTGTTATAGGTAAATTTTTTTTTTTTTTAGTGAGGCAATTGGGGTTAAGTGACTTGCCCAGGGTCACACAGCTAGTAAGTGTCAAGTGTCTGAGGCCAGATTTGAACTCAGGTACTCCTGACTCCAGGGCCAGTGCTCTATCCACTGCGCCACCTAGCTGGCCCCTGTTATAGGTAAAATTAAATAATGCTGACACACGGAGACCTCATCAACCAACATCAATGTGTTTTACAGATATGCACATCAGATGGAAGCAAAGGCAAAGGTTGCACCGTGCTAAGCACTGGGGAGACAGATAAAAATGTCAATCAATCCCCACAACTAAACTCTGACTTACTAACTCTGGGAAAATGAGGGTGGTCTAGTTTTTTGGGTTTTTGCGGAGAAATGAGGGTTAAGTGACTTGCCCAGGGTCACACAACTAGTAAATGTCAAGTGTCTAGGGCCAGATAGCCACCTAGCTGCCCCCTGGGTGGTTTAGTTTAAACAGTGTCAGGGGTGCTCACATACAGAATGAGTTGGAACAAGAATAAGGATTCAAAACAATTATATTGCATAAGAGAGAACCAAGAAGGGATGGAACCATTTCCAAGGGGGATGAGACAAGGACAATGGATAAGACTGAGAAAGCAAAGGTATTTCTTTTTTTACTTTCATTTCCTCTGCCAAGAACTACTTTTGCACTAAAATTAAGGAAGGAGGGGCAGCTAGATGGCTCAGTGGATAAAGCACTAGCCCTGGATTCAGGAGTACCTGAGTTCAAATCCGGCCTCAGACACTTAACACTAGCTGTGTGACCCTGGGCAAGTCACTTAACCCCAATTGCCTTACTAAAAAAAAAACAAACAATAAAATTAAGGAAGGAGGGGCAGCTAGGTGGTGCAGTGAATAGAGTTCAAATTTGACCTCAGACACTTGACTCTAGCTGTGTGACCCTGGGCAAGTCACTTAACCCTCATTGCCCCCCCCCAATTGATTTCCTTTTCTTTTATACACTTTCATTTTCTTCCAATTGATCTTTTCTCCCATCCCTCCCAGAGAGCTAATCAGTGGATCTACTTATTATATGCCAAGGACTCTGCTAAGCACTGGGGTTCCCAAAAAAGGTGGAAGACATACCCTGCCCACCCTCAAGGAGCTCACAGGCTAATGGAAATATATGAAAGGTATGTGTGAACAAGATAGACAGGATAAATTAGAGGTAATCAATGGGGAGAAATTACTAGCATTAAAAGGGGGGATCAAGGGGGTGGCTAGGTAGCAGCAGTGGATAAAGCACTGGCCCTGGATTCAGGAGGACCTGAGTTCAAATGTGACCTCAGACACTTGACTCTAG
The DNA here is from genome assembly GCF_019393635.1 of Dromiciops gliroides. NCBI lineage: Eukaryota > Metazoa > Chordata > Mammalia > Microbiotheria > Microbiotheriidae > Dromiciops > Dromiciops gliroides. Next base: position 617,467,131 of record NC_057863.1, on the reverse strand, counting down.
CTGTGTGACCCTGGGCAAGTCACTTAATCCCCATTACCCCACCGAAAAAAAAAAAAAAAAAAAGGGTGGGTCATGAGAGGCCTCATGTGTAAGGAAACCAGAAGCTGGAGATAATAAGGAGTTGTTGTGGGTATGGGGGACAGTCACTGAAAATGCCCAAGGTCAGAGGTGAGCTGTATTATTGGAGCAATGGCTCTTGCCATTGTCACTGGACCAAGGAGTACCAGAGGAGTGGGGAGAGGAGAAAATAAAATATAAGATGGAAAGGGAAGTGGGCACTAGGTCCTGAAGGGCTTTGAATGGCAGAGGACTTTACATTTGATCCCACAGGTAATGGGGAACCACTGGCAAGTACTAAATAGAGGTGGGGTAGCCTCAGGCTCAGAGGGGGTGGTCAAAGCTGTACTTGATGATCATTTTGTTTTGGGTTTTTTTTGGTGGGGCAATTGAGGTTAAGTGACTTGCCCAGGGTCACACAGCTAGTGTCAAGTGTCTGAGGCCAGATTTGAACTCAGGTCCTCCTGACTTCAGGGCTAGTGTTTTGTCCACTGCACCACCTAGCTGCCCCGATCATATTGTTTTTAGGGGCTTTTTAATTGTTTCTTTTCTTTTAATAAATTTATAGTTTTGAGTTCCAAGTTTTATCCCTCCCCTCCTTCTTCCCTGAGATGGTAAGCAATTATGGAAAACATTACCATATTAATCATTGTACAAGAAAACTTGAATAAAAGGAAAAATATGAAAGTGAAAAAGAACATGCTTCAGTCTGTCTTCAATATCAGTTCTTTCTTTGGAGGTGAATAGTATGTTTCATCAATAGTCCTTTGGGATTATCTTGGATTATTTTATTACTGAGAATAATCAAATCACTCAGTTCTTCATCTAACAATACTGCTGTCTCTGTGCATCATGTTCTCCTGGTTCTGCTCACTTCACTATGCATAAGTTCATACAAGTCTTTCCAGGCCTTTCTGAAATCATCCTGTTTGTTATTTCTTCTAGCACAATAATATTCCATCACCATCATATAGCCATTCCCCAATTGCTGGACATTCCTTTGATTTCCAATTCTTAGCCACCATGAAAAGAGCTGCTAGAAATATTTTTTGTACAAATAGATCCTCTTTTCTTCTGGGGATGTCTCTGGGATATAATCCTAGCAGTGGTATTGCTGGATCAAAGGGTGTGCACAGTTGATGATCATTCTGGCAGCTGAATGGAGGATGGATTGGAAGAGGGGAAGACGTGCTCTTATTAAAGAGTTAAAAAGGAAAGTTACCATCTTCTTTCCTTCTACATGTCATTGCAGTGATGCTCATTCTTCATGTTAAAATGTTTGTTGCTGGTCATCAAGCTCACAATAAAAAAGAAAAAGGTGGAGAACCTATTTAGACATCAGTTTTTGTTACAGATCTGGGGGTTTCAATGGCTTGCAGGCCCATTGCATGTCAAAACAGCATCCAAAAATTAATCACTGGGATCCTGGGCAAGAAAGGCAGATCGTCTGGGATGATCAGTTGTCTCTCAGACCTTAAGGTCAGACAGTAGCTGCGTTCAGTTCTAGGGGTCAGAGTAAAGGGAGCAAGCACAGAGGGTAAAAAGCCTGGAGTCATGCAAGGATGAGTGGAAATAACTGGGAATGTTCAGACTACAGCCCACAGGGCTGTCTTCACCTATGGCATGGACCAATTAGACTTGTTCTCCTTGGCCCCAGAGAACAAAATCAGGAGTGAAATTCTATTCCCTAACAACTATCCAAGGGTATTCCCCCTTACCCGACTTGGGTTCCTACTTCTTGGATTCCTTACAGTAGCGGCTCTAGTCCCTGCTGCCACTGGCAAGGTTCAGGAGTGCCCGTTTCGCTCATTTCTCTACTTTGTAAGGATAGAAGAATCTCAGACAGCAGCATGGTCTAGTTCTGACCATGCCACTAACTTTGGGCCCTCTCTAGGCTTTTTTGGTGAGGCAATTGAGGTTAAGTGACTTGCCCAGGGTCACACAGCTAGTAAGTGTTAAGTGTCTTGAGGCCAGATTTGAACTCATGTACTCCTGACTCTGGGGCCTGGTGCTTTATCCACTGCGCCACCTAGCTGTCCCCCTTGCTAGGCTTTTGCAAAAAAAGAAAATGACTGTACAAGTGCTCCCAGTGATGACTTTCTACACTCCCTCCCTGCTGACATATTATACCCTAAACCCTCTCCTACCTCTGACATCCTGTGTTCTAAGATCTCCAGGTTCTAACATCCTATGTTCGACAGCTCTAATGTTCTAGACCTACAAAAGAATAGAATTTTTTAAGGGTTGCTTTATCCTTTATGGAATTTGCACATTACATTTTACACATTCCAAGAGGCTTAAGTGTGCAGACAAGTAAGTGCTCCTCTGGATGACCTCCAGGTGACTGGAGCATCCCAGCCTTCCACCTTGGTCTGGGTTCCAACCCAGCTTTCCTCACCCCACCCTGTGCTTAATATTTCCAGGAAGCTCACTCTAAGCCCAGGAGACCAGATGTCTCCTCAGGGCCTGGAAAGGGATCAGCCACTTTGCTCCAGTCACCTCCACACCTCCTAGGCTGAAACTTGAGCAGAGTCAGGAACCCAGATGAGGTGAAGGCCGATGAATTGGGCTCTTCATCTGTGTGTGTGTGTGTGTCATGGAGCCCTTTGGGAGCATGATGAAATGCAATGCCCAGAATGGATTTTAAGGCATATGAAAGGAAACCAATGCTACACAATGAGCACAGCCTGCAGGTTAAGAGCTTCTGATGAATGACGAAGCAAAGAAGCCAGAAAGGAGTAAACAGTGATGTCATTTATTTAAAACATTTACTCCAAGAAATAGATATATAAAAAAGACAAAATTCCAGCATGAAACAAGGAAGCTTCTCTTGCCCACCCCAGCCCCTCTGCATTCCCAGCCTCCTGGCAGCAGGCTATTGGGGGAGGCCTATGGAGGGGGAGGGGACATCCACTTGAAAACATGATTTTGTGCTGGATCTCTGGTCACCTCCCATCTCTCTTCGCAAAGACCCAGGAAAACAAAAGGTTACAGGATATTTTGGTTCATTTCTCTCAAAAAACCCCTCGTTCGAAAAGGATGGAGTTTTTTAGTTTTTGCTAATTAGGAAATTCTCATTTCACAATACAGAAATGGGTGGGGGGTGGAGAAACACTCAAAAAGGTCTCCTTATACCCGGGCCCCCCACTTATTTTCTGGCTTCAGTCCCTTTGGCTTCATGGGTATCATGACCAGAAATTAAGAGACTTACTTTGTATTTGCACCCTTGGCATATTCAAACACTGCCACCCCCTCCCTCCCAATCATCTATCTGCCATGGACCTTTTAGTCAGGAACCATTATGGATTTCTGTTGAATGAATGTCCCTTCCTCCCCACCCACCACCCCCATAACCCCAACTGATCTCCCAATAAATCCAACCTTGGTTTCTCAAAATCAGAACCCCTTAGTGAACACGTGAGAAAGAAGCAAGGTTCCCCATGTCTCTAACACACTCCCCTCCAAGGACTCTGATCCTTTCTTCCCCTCAGATAAGACCTGTATTGGGATCCCATGTGCATGACCAACAGCCAAGGTCAAGACCAAGTCCAGGAAATGGAAGTACTCAGATGTCAGAATTTATCAGAAATGCCCCACCCCCCAAAAATCTTCTCTGGTGGTGGTCTCCTTGTGTAACAAAAGCTGACTGGGATGAATTTATAAAGCTGGCTCTTTTTCAGAGAAGATTTTTCTATGGCATTTGTCTAGGCAATCATGGGATCCCCCTGGCCACATCACCCTTAGGAAGGCCAAAGCACTTGACTTTGCATCCAGCAAAGGGGGAGATAATTTAACAGGGTGCCCAGAGAAGGTGGCACAGGGAAAGAACAAGACAACTGGATGAGAATACATTTTTGGCATTTTTAACACAATAGCATAGAAAAGACCCCAGGAATTTGCTTTCCCAATGTGATGAATTCTGCCTCCATCTCCACCCACTTTAGCACACTGGACAGAAGAATCTCATTGAACACCTGTGCTCACCTCAGCCCAGGAAGATTTTCTGTTTCAACTGAGTGGGACTGGAACGGGGGTCTGTAGAAAGGCACCATTTTTTTCCCCCTCCCAACATAGGACAACAGGGGATGGCAAGAAAAGAAAACCTGAGGTCAGTAGGCAGGTAACAAGCAACACTCCTGCTCTGACCTGCCGGGAAGGTTTTCAGCCATTGGCACCATTTGGAGCTAAGCAAAATCTACATTGGAATGCCAGGTCTCAGGACTCGGTCTGGATTGCTCAGAAACAAGCAAACAAACAAATAAAAAACAGGGCACAGAAAATCCATGCCCAGATTCATTGACAAAGGCACAAAGGCTCGATCCATCACCAATCGATTCCTTCTGCACCTGCTGAAAAACCAATCTCTGAGGACAAGTATTTGCGACCAGGCCTTGATCACCAAGGGATCCCATAAAGCTGAAATCTGAAAGGGGGAAAAAAAGCCCCTCTGCCTCTCAGACAGACAAGTCCCTGCTTCAAGGATAATGGATGCTCCATGGGAAATCTCTTGCAGGGGGCGGGGGACATAAGTCTGTCTTTCTTATTCATTGGTTTTGATCAGAAGTAAAAACAAGGGACAAACAGATATACAAAGGTCCCCATTATAAAACTAAGCAAAAAAACAAAAACAAAAAACAAAAAACTAACCCAGAGATGGGCCAAAGGAGAACAGAGAGCTGGCTAAGGGAATGCATGGTCTGACCAGTTCCCCATGACTCTCCCAAGAGAATCAAGAACAGAAGCTGAAAAAGGGAACACTGGAAACCTTCCAAACACAAAGACACTTGCTCCCAAGGACAAAGCCTGACCTTGGATGAAGTGTTTTCACCAAGTCACCTTGACCTCCAAGGATGGGGAGGTAATCCTCATAACTTAGAGAGTCACCCCCCCCCCATCTTCATCACACAACTCAACACAACAGGGAAGGAAGGGACTCTTGGCAAAATACAAAATGAAAACAAACAAAAATATGTATATAAATGGACAAAAAGCAAAGCTTCCCCTCCCCTTCCCACCCGAGGCAACCAACAAATGAATGAACCCCAACCAAGGCTCAAAAAGTCCCTGCCATTTTCATAGGAATGCTAACTCGTCAACTACGAGCAAATATTTTAATTAAACATTTGGGGTAGGGGAAGGGAGAAAGACAGGAAGGGAGCGAGAAACGCTTTGGAAATCGTACAGTAAAAAGGTAGTAAACGTTGAATTTGCTTATAAAACGGAACCTCGGGAAGACTAACAAAATAGGAGCTTCGGGCCACCTTTTCGCTGTGTAATCTCTTCTCATCCGCCTTCTTTGTGTCCCAGTGCACATTGGAAATGACAGCTGCTTGAAGCGGCCAGGAGAGCCAGCTAGCAGCCTTGCTGCACCCCCGGCATCAGGAGAGGGTGCGGGGATTATACTCCGGGAGTTTTTTTAGCTTTTCTTTTTCAGTCTCGCTCTCGTCCCTCGCGATCACCAAGGAGTGTGAGTAGCCCATGGCAACCTGCGGAAAAAGAATTGAAGCACAGAATGTTACAGAATGCTAACAACACCAAGGTAGGCAGGTCTTTGGACTCTGCTGGGGAGGGTTGGGGGTATAGAGGAGATCACAGCTTGAGTTGGATCCCTGGGTGAATGTAGATATCACACAGGGGAAAATACATGAGGAAAACAGTCATTAGGCTTCTTTCTTTAGGTGCTTTGTAGTTAACAAAGCCCATGACTCAGAAGAGCTCCAAGATAGGTTTTAGAAAGCATACTAAAGACATATAAAGCAGTTCTCTTTTTGGAGGAGGCAGAGTAAAAGACTTGACTGCTCAATTTGGAGTTTCCAAGACCTGAGTTTCTAATCCCCTGTTCTGCCTCTGACCTTGAGCCCTAAATCTGGCCCTAAATCTCCTTATCCTTAAAATGCAGGAGAGGCTGGAACAGATGTTAGATGTGAAGGTGAAAGGGGCTTCAGAGTGCATCTAATCCAAGATGAGGAAAGTAAGGCCCAGCGATGTCATCAAGTAGTTGACCTGGGATGTGGACCCAGGTGCTCTAATTCCACCTCAGCACCCCATGCCTCCCTTTTCCCATTTCTTACATCTGTTATCCAAAGCCCAACCCTGATTAAAACCCTGGGTGAAAACAACAGTTCCCATGGATATAATCACATTAGATAGAGCTTCTGGCTTTACAAAGCATGTTTGTTTACTCCTGGAACAAGCCTGTAAAGTAGGCAGCTCCCTCGGGTCATCACATGCCTTAGGTTAGTGGCCTTAGAGATGGAAGAGACATCAGAGGCCAACTAGTCTGACCTCTTTCCCATGCCTTTGGCCCAAAAGTGAGGAGCACAGGTGAGTGACTTGCTCAAGGGCACACTGGTGGTAACTGTTACAGGAAGAACGCCAAACCCAGCAACTCTCCCACTGTACCATTGTATCACCGTCCATTTTTATAGATGGGTAAAACTGAGACTCAGGAAGCTAAGAGATCTGCTGAATTAGAATCCCAACCACCTCAGCCACTTATTGCCTACTGCTCAGGTGACCTTGGGGAAGGAAAGGCCTTCCCCCATCTGATCATTTCCTCACCTCTAAAATGGCAGAAGGTAGATTCGATGAACTCTAATGACCCTTCCAGCTCAAAATGATCACGCTAACTAGTCCAAGTGCCAGAGCTCAGTAAGACAGAATACAAGTTTTGTGATTTTCCAAGTCCAATTCCTGACCATTCCTGAAGGCAGTGGGGGTGTGGGATAAAATCCTGGCTCCAATCATATATAAACGTGGCCCTGTTAATGGAACCAATTAATAGCTACTGGTGTAAAAAGATACAAGATTGGTATAACCCTCTTTGAGCACCTGTAATTTCCATGTGTGAACTGACAGCATTCAGCTACCTGGCCAGCTCTCAAACCAACTGTGGCTGAAAGTGCAAATAGCACTAGATGTAGGGTTGCAGGACCCAAGTCTGAATCTAGGCCGTGACTCCTGCTACCTCTGAGACTCTGGGCAGATGTTTTAACCCCACTGGGCCTTGGTTTCTCATCTGCAAAATAAAGGGACTGGACTAGATCCCAGGGCCCTTCCAGATTTCCAGGTATGATCCGTGCGAGATAAATGGGGAATAATATGGGCTCTTGCCCCTCCCAAAACACAGAAACTTTTAAATAAGAAACCACTTCCGGCATCCACCCCCTGCTAATCTCAAACCTCACCAGGCGGCCCAAGAAGGAAACCACAGATGGAGAGAGAGAATGGATGCTTCCAAGCACCTTCCCTGTCTGCACGGATGGAGCAGGGACACAATGCTCGGCACCTCCCCTTGTGTGCGTGCCCAGGAATTCTCAGATCAAGTTCACTGTGTTCCAGTGGGGAGGGGGCTCATTTGCATCCAGCTCTGCCAGGCTGGTTAATGTCACAGCCCAAGAATGGGCCTCTCCATCTGCCCCATGCTTCCTTCGTTCCACTCAGTGGCTGCACTAATGGGATACACATTCAAACAGGGCCCTGTGTGGCAGAGATGTTCAGCCCCTGGGAGGAGGGAGGGGGAGGGACAAATGCTTTCTGCAAGTCGGGAGCACAAACAAATGCTGTTTGGGGGAGGCCAGGAACCTCCTGTTCACATGAGCCAACACTTTCTCTTCCCACCAGGGCTCAGGCAATAACCGTTCCTATGATACTTTGGGATCAGGGAATCCCAGTCCAAGCAGATGGGAGCCTGGTCCAGGAAATTTCGAAGCAGTGTGGGAGGAGACCATAAAATCACTGGGTCTAACCTGCCCACCCTGGACAATGGGGAACCAAGTGACCCAGGATTCAAACTGAGGTCTTTAGCCATTAAAGTCAGCATAGGGGGGCAGCTAGATGGTGCAGTGGTACAGAGCACTGGCCCTGGAGTCAGGAAGACCTGAGTTCAAATCCGGCCTCAGACACTTAACACTTACTGGCTGTGTGACCCTGGGCAAGTCACTTAACCCTCCTTGCCCAGCAAAAAGAAAAAAAAAAAGAAAAGCCTTGAGGAGAACATATCGATCTCTCCACTGCATGAATGTCTCCCATGAAAAGCCACTCTTTTCTCTCTGGGGCTCCCATTCCTATTTTCCCACAATCCATCCTCTCAGGAGTGTCAACTCAAAAAGCAAATAGGACATGCCTACTCATGTGACAAGTCCGACTCTTCTAGAAGCAGCAGATCAGACACAAAAGACAACCCTGCCCTCCCTCAGAGAGCTTCCATTCGACAGACTCACCTGCTCTGTGTAAATGCCATCCAGCGTTTTCACTTCTTGGGCAGCAGTGGAAGACTTGGGTTTGTGATCGCCATAGCCCTAGAGAAGCAAAGAAGACAAGGGGGAGGATAGGTGAATAAAGCCACCTCTGGACCAAGCTTCCAGCAGGCTGCCCTTCTGTGCTGAGCCCTGCCTGGGAACTTGTCTGCTGCTAGACACAGGTACCAACACAAAGAGCCACGAGAGGGCTTTCCTTACCACACAGGACAGGAGTCTGGGTTTGAGTTCTGCTCCAACATTTCTGAGTGCTATGGCCTGGGACACATCGCTTGAACCCCTTAAACCCCCCTTCCTGCTTTGTCAAAGATACAGTCCTGGGGGTAGCTAGGTGGTGCAGTGGATAGAGCACCAGTCCTGGAGTCAGGAGGACCTGAGTTCAAATCCGGCCTCAGACACTTAACACTTACTAGCTGTGTGACCCTGGGCAAGTCACTTAACCCCAACTGCCTTGCCAAAAAAAAAAAAAAGATACAGTCCTGGTGTAAATAATCTTCCAAGGCTGACGTGGGGCAAGGGTGCTCGTAAGACACAGGGTCTAAGTCTGTTTATATAATATTCTGAGAAGTGACTTTCAGAAGGGGTCCCCAGGGGGCAGCTAGGTGGCACAATGAATAAAGCACGGGCCCTAGATTCAGGAGAACCTGAGTTCAAATCCAGCCTCAGACACTTGACACTTACTAGCTGTGTGACCCTGGGCAAGTCACTTAACCCTCATTGCCCCGGAGAAAAAAAAGGGGGTTCCTCGGCTTCACCAAAGAGGACCATGACATAGAAAAGGTGAACAAGTCCTGTTCTAGAGAGAGGTCAAAGGAGCCGGTGAAATGTGGGCAACTTTTTTCTCATACACCTGAAACCAACAGCCAGGCAACGTCAGAAGTTAAACTAGAAGCCACATCTTGAGTCCTTACCCACCCACAACCGTAGACAATTGGCGATTTCTTAAACTGAAAAATAGTAGGATGTCAAAATGATTTTAAACAACTGAGTTCATGGGGGCCCTGTAAATAGAATCTAAATAAAACAGCTAAGCCCTTTCATCCACAATACTTAGAAAAGTAAGCCTGATATGTAACTTATGACCCTGAACCAAAGAATCTGGGTTTGCACGGATCAGGTTCAAGCTTGAGGGGGTCACGGGGCGCCTCACAAGTTACTGACTCATCTGCCCCTCCCCAAGTTAACCCTGCAGATATCAGAATTCACCATGTATTCAAGTCTGTACAGAAAAGGCAAGCACACAGGCCATACTCAAGGGGCCACTCTCCTTCCTTCAAAGTCCTTCTGCACACCAACAGCCCAGGGGTGAATGCTTTCTCCCTGTCAGTCTCCCTTTCTCATATGAAATCCCATCTTCCCAGAGGCCTCTATCCTCACCACCCTCAGACTGAGAAGAGTCTCCTGGGTGAGGTAAGTGTCCCATCCCAAGCCCAACACACACCTCAGTTAAGAACTTGTGGAAATTGCATCAAATCCTCCGCTCACTGGTTTGAGCTGATAATTCTCAAGCATGATCTTCTTCTTGGACAAAGATGGCATCACATCATCATCCACAGTTATCATAATAAGCCAATTCCATCTGAGTCTGACTCCTCCCTGCCCAGCCCTAGATCTGAATTCTGTATCCCTCTCCAGGGCCTAGGGCACTGTTCCACCTAGAGGAGCTATGTATGGGGCTGCATTCACTCTTCTGAACCAAGAGGCAGAAGTGAAGATGAATGAGCACCTGCAATGCACGGCACTGGAGACAGAGAATTAAACAGGGAGGGAAAAGAGGTCTCTGCCCCTAAAAATAGATGCTACAATCTAATGGAATATACAACGTGGGGCAATGGAGAGATTCTGAGGAGTGCTTCTGGAGAAACTTAGAATGGAGAACTCAAGGGGACGCAAGGCCAAGATCACAGTTAAGCAGCTAATACCCAAAACAAAGAGAAGTCTGGGCACTAATAGCCAGAAAAGTTCTTATGATAAGAATGAAGAGCTAGGGGCAGCTAGGTGGCACAGTGGATAGAGCACCGGCCTTAGAGTCAGGAGTATCTGGGTTCAGATCCGGCCTCAGACACTTAACACTTACTAGCTGTGTGACCCTGGGCAAGTCACTTGACCCCAATTGCCTCACTAAAAAAAAAAAAGAATGAAGAGCTAGAAACTAGACAGAAAGAAAACGAGCACTTAAGTGACGACTATGTGCCAACGCTGTGTTAAACAGTTCACAGATAATCTCATTTGAATTTCACAACAACCCTGAGAGGCAGGTGTGATTACCCGCATTTTACAGAAGAGGAAACTGAGGTGACCTGAGGATAAGTGACTTGTCCAGGGTCTCACACACATCTAAGAATTGCCTGAGGCTGAATTCTCAGGTCTTCTTGGCTCCAGTGCCAGCATTCATCCTATCCACTGAGCCACTTGGCTGCTTAGAAGAGATCTTTATAGAAACCTAGCCCCTTCATTTAGCAGAAGAAAACTAAGAGGTGAGATTTGAACCCAGGTCCTGACATAATGCAGACACAGACCCTGCATGAAGATGTATAGGAAGAAGAGGACAATGAGGGACCAGTTACTAATCCAACGTAGATAGAACACAGCGTGAAGAGGCAATGAAGGCAGAATGGGCTAGCCAAGTCACAATGAGGAGCCTGCACCTTCCACACATAGGTAGCAAATCATGAGCCACTGCATAGGTGTTTCAGAGGGACATGACCCTGGCCCTGAAATGGATCTGGATTTTGCGGGGCTGAGTCCAAACCCCCATCCCCCTCATTTTACAGATGAGGTAACACCAAGGTACAAAGAGGTGAAACAATGGGTCTCCAAGTCCCAGCACCAACCACTAAGCCAGCTGGCTGATAAAAGCTGAGGCCTAAGGAAGGAACCTGACCTGACATGCCAAGTCACCTGAGCTACTGAGTACCAGAACCATGGTGCAAAGCGAGGCTCCCTGACCTCAGATCTAACTGCACCTTAAGAAGATAAAGCCTACAGGTGGGACACGATTCAACGCTCACCTATCAATGTCTAAATACAAAAAAGCAATGGAGACCTAAGGGCGAGAACGTCGAAGTGGCAAAGGTGACAAAACAGGAAATGGCAAAGGCTAGTGGCGCTAGGTGAACAAGGGTCCTGACATTCTGGAAAAAGACCGGTATGTAGCTCCTCTTTTCACAGAGTCAAAAAGAACTGGAAGCTAAGGGAGTGTCTGTTAACTGGGAAGAGAGGAACAAATTATGGTCTATGATTGGAATGGACTACTCTTGTACTAGGGTTTCCTATGAACTGATATAGAATGAAATGACTGGAACCAGCAGAAAGATTTAGATCAATGTAAAGAAGGAATGGTGATCCATGTGATAACCAACCAGTAAGGGCTCCCTCCCTTAGTAAGAAATCCACAATTTCAGAGTACCAGTGAAAAAGCCAACCCCTCCAGTTATTCTTTGGACAGGGCAATTCGGGGAATCTACTGGGTCTATTCATTGCAAGGATTTTGAGGGAGGAGGAGGTTAGGGATGGGGAGGAAGATAGATGGAGCCTGAGAGTGAGAGAGAGAAAGAACAGAAGGAAGGCCAGAAGGAGTCACAGACAAAGAGGACGTTGAGTTACATGGTGAATTTATTCCATAAAACAAGCTCTCTATATTAGAGACTTGCAGTTTCTTTTACAAGCTCCTCCTTTTAGTCCACAATATATATGGAAACACTCCATTTTATTTGGCATTACTTAAGCTCAGAATCTTTTCTTTTTTTTAAATTAAGGGTGATCATTTAAACAGAGCATGTTTCCCAAGAGGGGCAGGACTGTGAGCCATATTTTGAGGAAGCTCCAACAGAGATTATTGTTTTGGGGGATGAAAGGAGGTGAAGGAGGGACATGGCCTTCGACAGCAAACTGATTAGCATGGATTGAAAGCAAGGGTCTGGGTAGAAAAGTAACAAAAACTAGCTGGGAAAGTTGGGGAGGACAGTGGATAGATGATACAATCCCAAGGCCAAGATTTGGGGTTGGACACATACAAGCCTTATGGAATCACTGTCTGTTCCTGAGCAGAAAAATAGAGAAAGGGGAGGTCTAGAAGATGCCTGTTGGATACACTGGAGGGGAGGAGGAGCATCTAGAAAGTTACTGAGAATAATGCAAGTAGCAAGGCCCTCTTATAATAAGGCCCACTGTTATAAGAGATCAGCCGACTTCCAATCCACCTAAGTGATGAAGAAGAGATCTTGACTCAACTAGGACATGGAGTTGGGCAGCCAGCATCAATGTGGTTCTGTTATAGAAAGGATGCTTATAGATAGGCACATGCCTATGGTATGTTTCTACATCTAGGTGCAGATTGCATCTAGATGTGTTTTACGCACATTTGCATAGCTCTATCTATTAGACAGTCATAGAAAACAGACAATGAGCTAGGCCAACAGAGGGGAACAGAATGAATCTGGGGCAGGGGGATGAAAATGATCCCCAAACCATCCATCCACTTCTATCATCACCATTACTATCACCTAAATGCTTCCAGAAGAAACCCACTCAGAAGTGCAAATTTACATCTGAAAGCACTTGCTTCAGAAAGCAGTGAGCTTCACTGAGAGAAGCCACGGAGTGCTTCTCTTCACTTCCTCTCTTCTAACCTTCAAACAAAGCAAGGGGCCTCCTTTAAGACTCCAATCCCTGCCATCCCCCAAACCCCATCCCTCCAAGATTCCTTTTCATTTACCTAGTTTCTGCCTTGGTCTACCAACATCTGCATGTGCAATCTCCTTCCCATGACCCTGGTGGCTTAAGGACTCTGTTTTCTGCCCTTCTGCGCATCGCTGGCTTGGTGCACATTAAGTTCACAGAGGCCAGGTCAAGAACCCAGATCAGTTCCCTCAGGAAGGACTTAAACCAGGTCCTGCTGAACTACAAAGTTAGCTCTCGGGCCACTATAGCGCACGGTCTGGTGTCCCCCATTTTATAGACAAGATGATGTATAGTGGGAAAAGTGGTGAAGCTGTCAGGAGGAACCTGGGTTTGAATCCCAGCTCGGTCAATTATCACCAGCCATGGAGAGGTCCCGTCCCATCTCCAGGCCTCAGTTTGCACATCTGTAAAATGAAGGGGTTGATGGGGCAGCAGCTAGGTGGCGCAGTGGATAGAGCACCACAGTGGACAGAGCACTGGCCCTGGAGTCAGGAGTATCCAAGTTCAAATCTGGCCTCAGACACTTAACACTTACTAGCTGTGTGACCTTAGGTAAGTCAATTAACCCCAATTGCGGAGTCAATGACCCTCCTACTCTAGGTATAAGATCCTGTGAAGGACTCTGCCCAAGGCAATAGAACCCAGTTCTCTAGCATGAAGTACAGGATTCCTTACACGACACCCCCCAAAAGATGGAACGTGGCCACTCTCAATTCCCTATGAAGCAATCTATCATGTGTGCAGCCAAGGAGACAGCCCCCTTCAAAGCCCATGCAGACTGAGCAGGGAATCAGCAACGTGGTGGGCACTTCTGGGACAGAATCAGGAAAATGATGAACCATTAGCACTGCCCTAATCACTCGTGTAATTGAGAGTAAAAAAAAAAAAACCGAGAAGACAAAACAAAAGCCAATTTAGTAAAGTGAAGGACCTCCCAAGAGACTGTCTAAAAGGCCACCAACTCTGTGGCATCTGCTAATGTTGCCTTCCCTGCCAGTACTAGTGGGGCTTGGCATCTAAAAAGGCTTTGATGGGCCTGGAAAAGTGTGAACTCTAAGTTTCAAAAGGAAGAGACAACAATGACCCACTACTTGTCAGGGGAGAAGAGGGCATGAGACATGGGAGTGCAATATGGGTGACTCGGAGATGTCCCTGGCCACAGGAGAAAATATTTTATGCGGTTTAGGGGTAACTGATCTTTAGGAAATCCTAACTTGGCGTGAATTGACTTGGTCAAAATGGCTTTGGTCTCACCCACTACTCCCACTACTCCCTTTGAAGGCAAATATTGACCAGGAGCAGCACTTGGCCATAGATGAATTCGCACTCTGTAGATCTGGAGACCAACGTGGGCCAAGGCCTTAATACCCAGAAATATGCAAAAGAGAATTCTTTGTGCTTAAAGCCTCTTTGCCTGGCCTGTAACAAATGCTTGTTGCTTGTCAGCGTGGAGGCAAAGTCCTTGTGCGGCACCTTTCTATACCAAAGCAGGTCAGAAAGCAATCTAAGACTTAGCAAATAAAGCATCCTAAGCAGTAGCCTGGAACCCACAGATGCTAAATGATTGACCCGGGGACACCAAGATGGTAGCAGAGGTCAAGGCGTTAACTCGGCAGCATTCCTGCCTCTGAATCCAACACTGACTGCTCAGCATGGCCTCCCCTTGTCCCATCCCATTAATGCGACAGAGGCCCTGCATGAAGGATGCTGCAGAAGCCCTCAGGGTCAGGCCTGGGCACATACAAGGCCCCTCAGTAATGTCTGTTTACTGAGTAAATGACTGCTTCAAGAAAAAGGGGGGGGTCCTTAGATACAAGTGATGTGAAGACCAGAGCCTAAGAGCCTAAGAACTGGAAAGAAGGGCCTTCTCACCCACCCACCGCGGTTTTTAGGCAAGGAAACGCAAAGTGTCACACAGCGAGTTGGTGGCGGACGGAGGACTTGAAGCCCAGGAAGCAAGTGAGACAGAAAGCCTTCTGGGTGGCTCTCGTGACCCTTCCCTTGCCCTCCCTGGCCCCAGCTTCCCACCAGTGAGGATGTCACCTTCTTACCAATTCACCAAAGGTTGGGGAGGGGCCCCAGCTTATGGTGCTCTCGTCCGCAGCCACGATAATACTGCTCTTCCTGAAAACAGAGAAAGAGATGGTCACTGCCGGTCTGAAGGCCTCTTTCAATGCCCCTGCCCCAGGGGCCTTCTGGGAAGCTATGGAGGACACTGCCAGCCTTGAGACCCAGTCAGGGGCACGGCACCACAATCCCATTTCCATCTCAGCATTTCAGATGATCAACAACAGCAGGATTGAGTGTTCCAAGAAAAAAGGGAAAACATTTAAGGCACAACAATACTTAACAGCATCCTAGTCTGGTTTTTGTGATTTTTCTTTCCCTGTCTCTTCTTTTTTCTGACATCAGGCTGGAAGACAGCAGCCCATAGGGACCCACGCCCAACATCGACAACCTCCATTCTAACCAGGATCAGGTCGCCCCTCAGTAGGGAGCCTGCAAGTCCCCCAACTCCTGGAGGACTCGCCACATCAGTGCCAGGCTTCCTGCAGCGGCCCAATGGGCTTAGCAGCCCCCAGCTCCCCAGCTCAAGATAACAACCAATCTCAACCTCCCCGAGCTGGTATTGTAGGCACGCACCACCAAGCCCAACCAACCCCCAATTTTTCTACACTTGCATCTTGTAAGTAGGGCCTATTTTTATATCCATGCTCCAGATGCAGAAGTAAACAGGTACCAGGGTAGAGTGCCTTAGCCAGTGAATGTGCTAGAGCGGGATGTGAACCCTCCCCTGAATTCTCTTCTCCCACCATACAAGGAAAAGCCTAAAGGGGTCTTCTAGAAGTATTCCCGATTTTTATTTCCTCTAAAAATGGAAATTTTTAGGTCTATTTTTAGGTCCCCCTAAACAAAAACAGCATGCCTCTCAGAGCATGGCAGAGACTGTCAGACATGGTCTGACAATTTGCTAAATTGCTTTTCTTTTATCTTTTTTTTTTCCCCCACAAGGGATGGCTGAGAAGAGTGGGGAGGAATGTTATAAAATGAGATTTTTAAAAAAGCATCAACAAAATCTAAAATAAACAAACATCCTAGAACATCCTAGAGCCAGCATTTGTATTTGACATGTTATCTTATCTGATCATCACAAGGAGCCTTGAGGTAAATATGATATCCCCATTTTCTAACTGAGGAATGGAGGCAGACAGAAATGAGGTGACTTGCCCAAGATCACTCAGCTAATAAGTATCTGGGGTCAAATTTGAACTGGCACTTTCCTGGCTCTAGGTCCTAAGTTACACGCGTGACAGGCCACCACAGCCTTAGGGCACAGACGCAGGGAACCAGACCATTCAAACGCCTGGGGCCTCCCAAGTTACACGATGTCAACCCCCAGGATGGAGCCATCTTAGCACACGTGACAGGGCATCACACACATACTGAGAATACTCTGCAATTTTCTTCATCCAACCCTAGCCTCCTCCCTCCCTATGGTGACCTCTTTCTAAACTTGTTGCTCAAGCTCACCATTTTCAATTCAATCAACATTAATTAAATACAAACACTATACTAGGTATCGGGGATACAAATGCTGCAAAGGACAGCTAGGTGGCACAGTGGATAGAGCATTGGCCCTGGATTCAGGAGGACCCCAGTTCAAATCTGACCTCAGACACTTAACACTTACTAGCTGTGTGACCCTGGGCAAGTCACTTAACCCCAACCGCCTCACCCCCCTCCCCAAAAAAAGAAATATAACCGAGGGGTCACCGAACTATGCTTAGTCCATCACTGACACATGTCATGTAATGAAGCTAGGCCTCACAGCAGCAAGGCAATCCATCCTCCCTCAGCTGTTCCAAACCTTCTCTTCTTCCTTCAAGCTTCCCCCTCCCCAAGTCTGAAGAAGACTTGGTCTTTTACTTAACTAGAAATTTTACTGTGAGCACCATCCCTTTAACCCTCCAATCTCTGATACAAGGGGTAACCACCCCGTGTGCGCGCACTCGCATACACACATCCTTGATGCCATCCTTTCCTGAACCCCCCCAATAAAGTGCCCCTGCGGTAGCCCCACTCACCATCATCTGAAATCTCTCCCTATCTCCCAGCTTTTCGCCAGTACCAATAAAAACAGAAAGAAGACTCCTATCCCTTCACAATCCCCATCAGACCCTAGCATCCCATCCAAGCATCTTCCTCTATCTGTTCTTTCACAGCCAAATGCATAAAGAAAAGCTACCTAACCCCACGGCATCGGAGTCCTCAGATCTCACTCACTTCTTAACCTCTCACAACCGGGCTGCCAATCTTGCTGAAACTAATGACCTTTCCTCGTGATTCTCATCCATAGACCTTCCTATGGCATTTAACCCTGCTTGCTTCCTGGATATAGTCTCCTTTTTAGGTTTTCCTCCTCCTCCTCCCTGCCTTGGAGATGCTCTGAGCATTGATGATCTCTGGGCCCAACTACCTGCATAGACACGCCTTGTCAGGTCCTTTGCTGGCTCATCTTCTGTATCACATCCCTATACAAGTGCCCCCAGGGATATATCTGAGGGTCTCCTCTCTATCAGGGCTTCAGGATTAACCTCTCAGGTTCTGAGGTTCTGTCCAGCTCTGATAATGTGTTTGAAGGCCCTCTCAGCCCTGCCATCTGGTGTTCTAAGGTCCCTCCTGACATCCTGTGTTCTGAGGGCCCTCCCAGCCCTGCCGCACTGTCTTCTAAGGCCCTCCCAGCCCTGACATCCTGTGTTCTAAGGGCACACCCAGTTCTGCCATCTGGTGTTCTAAGGTCCCTCCTGACATCCTGTGTTCTGAGGGCTCTCCCAGCCCTGCTGCACTATCTTCTAAGGCCCTCCCAGCCCTGACATCCTGTGTTCTAAGGGCACACCCAGTTCTGCCATCTGGTGTTCTAAGGTCCCTCCTGACATCCTGTGTTCTAAGAGCACACCCAGTTCTGCCATCTGGTGTTCTAAGGTCCCTCCTGACATCCTGTGTTCTGAGGGCCCTCCCAGCCCTGCTGCACTATCTTCTAAGGCCCTCCCAGCCCTGACATCCTGTGTTCTAAGGGCACACCCAGTTCTGCCATCTGGTGTTCTAAGGTCCCTCCTGACATCCTGTGTTCTGAGGGCCCTCCCAGCCCTGCTGCACTATCTTCTAAGGCCCTCCCAGCCCTGACATCCTGTGTTCTAAGGGCACACCCAGTTCTGCCATCTGGTGTTCTAAGGTCCCTCCTGACATCCTGTGTTCTGAGGGCCCTCCCAGCCCTGCTGCACTATCTTCTAAGGCCCTCCCAGCCCTGACATCCTGTGTTCTAAGGGCACACCCAGTTCTGCCATCTGGTGTTCTAAGGTCCCTCCTGACATCCTGTGTTCTGAGGGCCCTCCCAGCCCTGCTGCACTATCTTCTAAGGCCCTCCCAGCCCTGACATCCTGTGTTCTAAGGGCACACCCAGTTCTGCCATCTGGTGTTCTAAGGTCCCTCCTGACATCCTGTGTTCTGAGGGCCCTCCCAGCCCTGCTGCACTATCTTCTAAGGCCCTCCCAGCCCTGACATCCTGTGTTCTAAGGGCACACCCAGTTCTGCCATCTGGTGTTCTAAGGTCCCTCCTGACATCCTGTGTTCTGAGGGCCCTCCCAGCCCTGCTGCACTGTCTTCTAAGGCCCTCCCAGCTCTGACATCCTGTGTTCTAAGGCCGTCCCAGCTCTGACATCCTGTGTCCTAAGGAGGAGGTTGACTTGCCCAAGACCACATAGCTAGGGGCTCTTAATGTGGGGTTAGTGACCTTTCTTTTTCCTTTGAAAATGATTTTTCCAGACAAGGCCTTTATTTCTATAATATGAACCTACAACCTGGAGTAATTGGCTGTTCTCTGCCCTGGCCTGGTAGTATGATGAGCAAATGAAAGCCTGAAACTTAGTTAATCCCTAAAGTTTCCAGTTTTCACATGACAAAAAAAAGGTCTTGATATCGGTGGATTAGTCCTAAGTCTCCATGAGATGGCAGGTTCACTAATATACTGTTGGCAGAGCTGTGACATTCTAGATAGCTAAACTGTTCATCTCCTTTGACTTCATTACTAGAGACTCCCAAGGAGCTCAAATACAGAAATAAATATTCTAACTATATTTAAAATTGCTTTCAATAGAGTTGCTGCCTTTAGACTTCTATCTTAAGAAGTGACCCGTACGCTCCACCTATGACCACCCAAAAGATACACAATACAAAATTAAGGTTAAGAAGTGCCTGGTCCATAGTAGGTGCTTTAATTGACAGATTGATCCCATTAGGTAACCCAGAACACAGCGTGTGTGGTGTGCTTCTGGAAGAGAGGAGAGAAGCGCACCGCATCTACGTCCCACTGATCACTTACCCACAAGCTAAGCTTCTGATTTTCCAGCCACAGAGGTCCTGGACAGCTTTGGGATACATGGTGGACTCCCGAGATGTATTGGTAGCACCCCAGAAAAACAGGCCACCTGAAGGAAAGACACAAAAAGGCCTCAGGACTCTCTGTAAGGGAAATCCTCTCCAGGCAATGAAGAAACTAGAAGAGGCCCAGGTCCAGTCGCGAGCTATCAAATCTAAGTTCCTCCTGCCGGCCCTGAGCACACCTGTTCTCTACACGGTGTCCAGCCCAGGAGCAGAGGATGAGCTCTGTGAGGGCCGGGTCTGTTTGGGGCTTTCTTGCTACACCCAGTAGGCAACAGATAAAAGGCCCTGAAATGATTAATCCAAAGAGCAGGGCTGACTGTGAAAGATACTGCTACCAAATGACAAAGCATGGGTTACATAGATAGAGAGAGAAAGAGAGAGAGAGAGAGGAAGGAGGGAAGGAGGGGGGGAAGGAAGGAAGGAAGGAAGGAAGGAAGGAAGGAAGGAAGGAAGGAAGGAAGGAAGGAAGGAAGGAAGGAAGGAAGGAAGGAAGGAAGAACAAAGACTAGATCTGTGATTTCTTTGGCATGGAGAACTATTACAAGAGGAAACTTCCTATACCAATACAATGACAATGTACAGCATAACTGAGGGTTGAATTACCTTCTCTGTTCTAAGGGCCCTCCCAGCCCTGACATTCTAGGTTCTAAGGGCACAGTCTGTGTTCTAATTCAGGGCCCTCCCAGCCCCAACAATGCTGTGTGCTAAGACCTCTGTCAAAAGTAGGACCTAAATTCGTGCCCTCCTGGCTTTCTATCTAAAACACCCCAAAGCCCCTCAGGGCGAACCTGCTTTAGGCAAACATAAGAAAGGTCGTCCAGTAACCTCTGCCTCTTGTCTGTTTGTCCCCCTGCCAGAGCACTGGGTTATAAAAGGCAAAACTATCTTGTTTTCAATCCCTTCAAACCCAAGGTTCAAAACCAGGAAGAATCGGCACTAACCAACTTCGCTGACGGCGAAGGAGCAGGTGTAGCCAGCGTAGATCTGTGCAGCCCCACGGCCCGGGAAATCAAAGAGCTTCACCAGACGCGGGACCATCTCGTCCTTCTGCTCTGCGTGGCCCAGCCGACCGTACCCTCCAAACCCCCAGGAAAAAACGCGTTTCTGAGAGTCTAGAACCAGCTGTGTAGACAAAAGGGGAGAGAACCAAAAGCTAAAATCAGAAGGTCAGTCACCAACTGAAGAGACAAGCTCCCAAAAGAACGATTATTCCCTGTCTCGGGATCCCGGTAGGACAGAAGAGTCCAGAAGAGAAGCCAAAGCCCCTTGGGGGGGGAGGCCAACGAGACAGGACCGTATGCACTGAGATGACACATGGAGCCCAGGACAATAAGCTATTTTCCGCTGCCAAGTTGCCTATTTTCTCCTCTCATCTTAATTGTTTAAAGTCACATGGCTTTCCCTTCTCCTACTCTCCAGACAGCAAAGTAACAATCAATTTCATATTACGATATTGATTAAAGTGCAGAAGGAGCAGAGCAACAGGGCAAAGGGCCCAGCCCTCCCAGGATCCTTCTTGAAAAGCACACACCACACCACACAGAGCACCATGGGAACCCCATGTACCTTCCTGGTTAACCTCTTCCTGGAAAGACTGATTACTGTGTCATAAATCACCACTAATCAGAAACCAACCTAGTGATAAAACGTGCAAGAAATTTAGGTGATGAAAAGCAAAGGCTCTCCGAAAAACCTACTTTTATGCCAAGACTGCCCTAAATATGTACATCCCCTTTAACACGGAGGCTCACAAGATGATAAGATTCATAGCTGAAAGTACCTCGAAAAGCACACAGCTCAACCCCCTCGTTTTTCAAATGTCAACTGACTTAGATCAAGCAGAGACTAAGAAACAGGTAAGATTCAAACCCAGGTCCTCAGACGCCAACACCGACAGGGCTCCATGCGGACCCTGTTCCTCCACCCCATGTTATGACGGGCTCAGTCTTATGTCAAGTACCCAGGAGTTCCACGGCCTAACTAATTTAGGAAACCATAGACATTTACCCCACCCAGTTTGACACACCGAAAAGAACACTGCATTTGGAGTCAGAGAAGGGGCTGGATAAAAATCCTAACTTTGTCCCTTGCAAGTATATTCATCTTCTTTTCTGTATCTGCGTCCTCGTCTTTAAATGAGGGGTGGTTCAACTTAAGACCCCCAAGATTCCCTCTTCTAGCTATAGAGAAAAGGAGCCTGAGGTGGTCAAATTGGGGTGAGTTGGTCCTAAGATGAGTTAGTGGCCCTCTTAACAACATGTGGTTTTCTGATTAGTCCAACATCAAGGATACCTCATGGGATTGCTTCCTCACAGAACCAATATATAGAATGCTATGAACCACGATTCACTTGTTTCAATTTAATTCTCCCACAGTGATGATGCCAAAAGAAAAAAAGGGGGTGAGGGGGCAATCTTACCGTGTGATTGGTGCCACAGGCTACATCTCGGACCACCACATTGGGGACTGGCAAAATCTGTCCATCTTTAGTCTTTTCAATGAAGATGGCGACCCGACGGGGGACCAGCTCACAGTCATACTCTATCCTCTGAGCCCGGGCAATGAATTTCCCGTCAGAATTGTGTCCTGCCACAACACAGAGAGCCGAGATTTAAAAGCAGTGGCATTTGGCAAAAGAGACCAACAATGGCCCCATTTTTCATTATTAACTGGGGCAGAACAGACTCAGTGGACCAGGGAATGCAAGGTGACTGGGAGCAGGCAGGTGACCTCTACTGAGTGCTTATATTGATCCTGACTTAAGAGGTGTGCATTCCGTCTCCCCAATTGACAATAAATTCCCTGCCGGCAAAGATCCTTTCACTTCCGTCTCCACATCCCCAGTGGCTGAGAGCAGACATTTAATAAATGGCTGACATTAACTCTCACGAAGGCGGCCCCACCCTTAGGCTGGGGAGATGTAAAAAAAGGCTGCTCCGACTCACTCCCCATACAGGAGGCCCTTTAATGGCCACATCTTTGACTCGTCTGCCCCAAGGATCATCCAAAATAAGGACTTATCCAAAGCAGCTGGCCAAAGAAAGAGACTCATTCCAGATTTGGTCATGAAGACCAAGTGCATATGCTTGGAACCCCAAAGTATCTCCAAGCAAGCTTGGATGATCAGAAAATAACCGTTTGTAGAGCAGGTAAACACACAGATTAATTTTTTCCTGAAGGAAAGTCAACTGAGTATCATGTAAATTCTGGGTTTCTTCTGTCTTTGCCCTCTCCCTTACCTCTTATACCCAACTCAATCACAATACCCTCCTATCTCTGGCACCCATCAGCTCTTCCATTCCCAATGCCACCATCTTGGTCCGGACCAATTACCACACAACACTGCCTGGAGGGGATCAATATCTTCCCAGGAAACTCATCTCTGTACCCTCAATGACCTGGTTGTATGCTACCTTCCCCATTCCTTCTCTCTCTTCCTCTCTCCTGCTACCCCCTCTCCCACTTTCCTTGCATTTCAGAGGATTCTCTGAAGTCAGGCTCAAATGCTACCATTGGTAATGGCCCTGCCCCCACACCTAAGGCAGACATTTGCTTTCCAACACACCTCTCACCATCTGCCCATTACTATCTTGTCACTAGAAGCTGGGTGAGGGCATGGCCCGGGTCTCGTGCTCCCCACCCCGCCCCCCAGCACCTACCTGAGTGCTCCCCATATAGTCTGTGGACCGAATACTGAAGGAAGGGTGTTTGTTTGGGATGACACCACTGGCAGGTCTTCCTTAGCAGTGGGTGTTGACAGGGGGAAGGGAAACACTTACTTTGGTCAAGCGCTAAAGACCATTAGATAAAGATTAAGGAGTCTACTGGGTGGTCTTGGTTCCTAGAAATCCCCTTCCAATAGAATTCACTTTAGTTCACTTTTGCTTACTCATTTCTGCTTGGCATTGGGATAAATGTAGTCTGACATCCTTCCACAGTCTGGGGAAGGCCGACTCCAGTCTCAAGGGTCTAGATCAAGGGTCTGAAAACGACACCCCTAATTTGCCCAGCCCGAGAGGATCACTTTAGAATGAGGTCGACACAAAGAGTACTCAGTCCATCAACCCCGTGCATTGAGGATATCTTATCTATTGTTCTGAACCCTTTGGGCAACAGGCTTACAGCAGTCTGGGTCTTTTCTTTGGGGATGTTTGAGATGAAAAGCGTCCTGCTTAATGAGGCAGACGACTGAATAACTGAAGAGAAATGAAAGAAAATACTAAGGTGTCACCTCCCTTACTCTGAGCTCAGTTCCCACTTTTTCTTCTCCTGGCTCAGGACAGGAAACACAATGGGACATGAATGAACTTCAGAAGATCATGTCTTGGCCTGACAGATGAAAAACAAAGCTGGGGGACCCTTCGCAGAGAGCTCCAGCCGCCACACTTCATGTTGCAATACACCCTCCTGCTGCAAGTTTATGAGCACTTAGTTATGAATGGCTATTATCTGAGATCAATGGCCCACACTTAAGGCACATGTGTTCAGCCTCCACTGACTTCTGGTCCAAAATATGCAGTGGAGAGAACAGAAGCTTTTAAAAAGAAAAGGTTGCCATACCCAGCTGACCATATTCAGGGCACCCAAAGGAGTAGAGGTTTCCTTTGCAGTCCATTATCATGCTGAATTCAGCCCCACAAGCCATTTTGGTAATTGGCTGGCCATTGTACATTATCTGGGGAAAAAAACAACAACAAGCACCGTTTTAAAATGGAAAGAAAAAGAATAAGAGGGAAGAAGGAAAGAGAAAGAGTGAAAGTGAAGAGAGAAGAGAAAGGCATAAAGAAAGAGGAAGAGAGAAAAGAAAGGGGGAAGGGGAGAGAAAAAAGAGAGGAAGAGGGAGGAAAAAGAGAGAGGAGGAGAGAGAAAGGGAAAAGAGAAAGGCAGAGACAAGAAGAGAAAGGGGGAAGGAAGGCAAGGTGTGACTGGCTGCTCACCCTTTTACAATAGACCATGAAAAATTTACAAGGACATCAAGGGAACCTAATGGGCCCAACTACTCTTGGGGAAAGAGGTCAGGAGAGTGCAAAGAAAAGAAAGGCATTTAGGAAGAGAAAAGAGGGACTGAACATGGTCACAGAGGACAAGAGAGATAAAATAGTTAAGTGAAATCCACAGAAATTTAAAAAAACAACAACACTAACTCATTGCTTTAGTGCTCGGGTTTAAATTTATCACCCAAAAACCTTTTCCAAGAATTTCTTCTAGTCTGACCTCACCTCTTAGCTCCTGTGGCACCAATGAGGAATAAAACAGCACCCCCAGAGGTAGAGCTAATGGGGAGGAGGAATAGGCACTGGGCCATCCATTCGTGAATCTTCTGCCATGAACTGCAGGGTATCTGGAAGAAGTCACTGGTGTTCTCTACTTCAGGATGTGAAAACCCCTCTGAACAAGAGGCCATGGAGTGGAAAAGGACCAAATGACAACCAGAGAGTGAGGGCATGGAGTTTTCCCAGGAAGGTAAATAAATCAAAAGCATTTTAGGCTCTTCTCAATGTCCCAGGACCCTCTGCAGGGCTGATGGGGAGGACAGGATCCAACCTACCCAAACTTTGTAAGACCATAGTTTGAGACCCAGATGGGACCTTAAGAGGTCACCTAGGGGGTGGCTAGGTGGTGCAGTGGATAAAGCACCGGCCCTGGATTCAGGAGTTCAAACCTGGGTTCAAATCCAGCCTCAGACAGTTGACACTTACTAGCTGTGTGACCCTGGCAAGTCAATTAACCCCCACTGCCCCCCCCCATTTTTTTTTAAATATTAAAAAAAAAGAGGTCACCTAGTTAAATCAAATTTTATAGAAGAAAGGAGACAGCCCAGAAAAAAAAGGGCATGACTTGCCACCGGTCATACTGTGGGCAACAAGCAACAAGGCCAGGCACCCTGCCCCGCAATTCTCTCCTAGATTCCAGATTGGAGCAACTGATTGAAAATGCAGTGGAATGCAAGCACAATTTACTAAATACCTTTTAGACACACAGTGTCCTCAACCTTCCCTCAAACAGTTTACAATCCAGAGTAGAAGGTTCTCTTCAAATTCACTGACAGGAAGCAGCCACGTGGCACAGTAGATAAAACACCAGCCCTGGATTCAGGAAGGCCTGAGTTCAAACGCAGCCTCAAACACTTGACATTTACTAGCTGTGTGACCCTGGGCAAGTCACTTAACCCCCATTACCCCCCCCCCAATTCACTGACAGATTTGGCTGAAGATTTCTAACTTTCCAAGGTTCAAATAACTATGTCCATAGCTCCTATCTTTGACCACTTCCCATGTATGTGCTGCTCCCTGGGCCTGGAGGTTGTACCCTCATGGGAGGCCAGCATGACAAGTAATGGGAAGAGGCCTGGCTTGGGTGTCAAAAGGCCCAGTTTAGGGGGCAGCTAGGTGGCGCAGTGGATAGAGCACCGGCCCTGGATTCAGGAGTTCCTGAGTTCAAATCCGGCCTCAGACACTTAACACTTACTAGCTGTGTGACCCTGGGCAAGTCACTTAACCCCATTGCCCCGTAAAAAAATAAAAAAAAATTAAAAAAAAAAAAAAGGCCCAGTTTGGACAGTCCCTCCCTGTGGGCTCTGAGCCCCAAGGTCATCACCTACAAAATGTGCACGAGACATTATACTACCTATTACAGAAGGGTGTTGTTGTTTTGTTTTGTTTAGGAAAGCCCAATGCCACACCAATGTGAGTTATAATAGCTTGGGGTTTTTTTTGCAGGGCGATGAGGGTTAAGTGACTTTCCCAGGGTCACACAGCTAGTGTCAAGTGTCTGAGGCCAGATTTAAACTCAGGTACTCCTGAATCCAGGGCCGATGCTTTATCCACTGCTCCACCTAGCTGCCCATTAGCTTGTATTTTTACCTAAATGCTGCTTTCCTTCCCAACTCAACTAAGCTGCTTTGCAGACAGGACCAAGTCACAAATGTCTCTGTGCCCCTAGCACTGTCCCGGGCACTTGGTGGGTGCTCAGTGAATGGTTTCTTGACTGAGGTCTATTTAAAATGCTGATTTTCAAATTAGAAACAGATCTACAAGGCAGCTAGGTGGTGCAGTGGATAAAGCATTGGCCTTGGATTCAGGATGACCTGAGTTCAAATCTGACCACAGACACTTGACATTACTAGCTGTGTGACCCTGGGCAAGTCACTTAATCCTCATCACCCTGCAAAAACCCCAAAACACAAAACAAAACAAAACAAACAAACAAAAAAGCATGGACATTAATTAAAATGGCTCCCAAACACATTCTTTTCCCACTTAAAAATGAAAATCTTCCATCTCCTCTGTCACCTGTGTCCAGGGCTGACCTGCATGCAAGCAAGAGCATTAAAGACAGAAGGTGAACAATTCTATAGCAAAGAATAAATGAAAAAGACAAGCCAGGGGAAACCACCAATGCCCAAAGCACTCAGAAATAAGGGGGGTGGTCTTCTTAACAATAGTCATGGTCACTCCAAAGATGTCCACCTTAGCCATCCACATGGTGGATAAAGAATGGATGCTGAGGGGCAGCTAAGTGGCGCAGTGGATAGAGCACTGGCCTTGGATTCAGGAAGATCTGAGTTCAAATCCAGCCTTAGACACTTAACACTTACTAGCTGTGTGACCCTGGGCAAGTCACTTAACCCCAATTGCCTCACCAAAATAAATAAATAAACAAAATAATAAACAAATAAAAGAAAGAAAGAAGAAAAAGAAAAAGAAAGAGAATGGATGCTGCCTACATTAAGACATGTATCTCTCTCAAGCAAGCCCAAGGCATGGACAATGAACGAAGGTCAAAAACTGCCCGAGGAGAAGCTGGGATGCATGGGAGAAAACTGGGCACTGCTGTCACTAAATCCAATCTCTACCCACAAAGACCACCTTCTAGAGTCAAGATCCCAGGGATTCTACACAGAGACCAATCATGAAACACCACAATCTCAGTCGAAAATGAGCCAGGATCCCTCACGCTAGAAGTAGAGAAGTGGTATGAAAGACCTCAAGGACCCAGAACCACAGATGGAGGGGCTGCAAGGGGCCTCAGGTCATCCAGTCCAACCCCGACAGTCCAGGAAAGGAAGTAAGAGTCCCAAAGAGGGGAAGTGACTTGCTCAAGATCTCTATCTGTCCATCCGCCTATGGTAAGGAGACAGGCCTCTGCAAGTCCGAATGCCTCCTTTCCAGTGAAATTCTGGAAACGTGCAGCCAGGAGTCACACGAGATGGGAGAAGGGCATGGAGGAGCACCAATGGAGAGAATGCTCACATCCCGGAAATCTCAGAGTCTGCTAGCGGATGGCGTGCATTGGAAAAAGAACTACCACCAGTGCAGGCCAACACCTGCTGTGGCTGGGCCGCGTCTGCCCAGAGCAGCTGGGTCAGTGTGTCAGAGGCGGACCCTCTGCCACTTAGCTGCCCGCCTAGCAGCTGAAGGCTGATCGGTAGGATCTCTCTCCAAAGGGAGAAGTAGTGCAGGGTGCGAATTCTGCATCCCACCAAACACTGGTTTGGCTTCTTCCAGGAGGTCAGCCAATACATCAAACAAGAGAGCAAGGCCCCATTTATGGGAAACAAAACCAAAACAGGGTATAAAAAAGCCCCAAATCCATCAGCCACAAGAAAGGAGACGGCTAATTACCTGTGCGGGGCTGGGGATAGCGTCGGTCTGATTGCCAAGGCCAAGCTGCCCCATCTTGTTTTCTCCAAAGGCAAACACGGAACCCGTTTCTAGGAGGGAATAAAACAAAATGGGAAGAGAGTGAACCTTCCAAATGCAAAGGCCACTTACAGCTACCTCAAGTACAGAAATACTGAACATGCTGCTCATCTGCCCAAGAGGACGGAAATGAGACAGAGTGTTCCCAAGGTGGAATAAGCCGATACTTTCCCGAATTACCAGCTCCTGGCAGGGAACGTGCACAAAGACGCTCCTCGTCCCCATTGGCAAACAGAAGGAGAGGAGGAGAAATCCCCTCTTTACCCTCGTAGAGGCGCTTCCCATTTCCAAGGCCTTTAAACTAGTACCTGCCCCTCAGCCCTGGCTGGCGGGAGAAAGCACAACAGCCCCATTTCTGACTCACCACACAGCTCCTGCCCAAACCATGGTCTGCCGTACCTGTCAGAGCCAGGGTGTGGTTCCTCCCACACGCCGCGGACACGATCACTTCCTTGCTGAGCACTTCGATGAGTTTTGGGGCTTCCACTCTCTTGGTATCACCATGTCCCAGCTGCCCCTTCTCATTCCGCCCTGAGAAGACCAAGAGAAAGAAACCAACAAGGAAAGGAGGCTTTATCATGGAGTCTTTAACCTCTTCAGTGTCATGGACACCCTTTGGCAGCTGGGAACCCTATGGACCCTTTCTCAGAATGTTAATAAATACATGAGGGGGGAAGAGGGAGAGCGGCACCTGCAATAAGGGTTAAGTGACTTGGCCAGAGTCACACAGCTAGTAAATGTCAAGTGTCTGAGACCAGATTTGAACTCAGGTGCTCCTGAATCCAGGGCTGGTGTTTCATCTACTGCACCAACTAGCTGCCTAATAAATACATTTTTAAAAATTGTGTAGTATTACAAAAAAAACTATACTGACAATGGTTCTCTGGGAGGGGAAAGGATAAGGACATGTGAGATACTATGGAGACGTAAGAAACAGAAACCATTAATAAAAACACGTAAATTTTTTTTTGGGGGGGGGGAGAGGTAATTGAGGTTAAGTGACTTGCCCAGGGCTACACAGCTAGTGTCAAGTGTCTGAGGCTGGATTTGAACTCAGGTCCTCCTGACTCCAGGGCCAGTGCTCTATCCACTGTGCCACCTAGCTGCCCCACAACACGTAAAATTTTAAAAGCCAAAATTCAAAAGAAAACAACATTATACTGAAAAGCCATTATCGCAATATTTTTAAAGTGTATGGATCAAAGGCTAAGAACCTATGACCTAAAAAGGAAAGAGAAATTAAGTTCAACATCAAAAACTATTTATTAAAGGAAATGTCACTAAAGGAGATATTATCATCATTTGCTTTGCCACTCACCCTAAGGGACTTTCCACCTGCCCTGCAACTGACCCCCCTCTCCATTATCT
Source organism: Dromiciops gliroides (assembly GCF_019393635.1). NCBI lineage: Eukaryota > Metazoa > Chordata > Mammalia > Microbiotheria > Microbiotheriidae > Dromiciops > Dromiciops gliroides. The sequence goes on along the minus strand of NC_057863.1, from coordinate 617,437,622 downwards.
CTCCCCATGGAGAGGGAGCTCCCTGACAGAGTGGCTAACTTGCTTTCCTACTTGTATCCTTAAAACTTTGTCCCTAGTAAGCACTGAAGGCTTTTCGTCCGTCCGTCCGTCTATCCACCCACCCAGAGAAAGATGAATATAGAAACGACAAAAATCACAGCCTGCCAGCATCTGCAGAGCAGATCTAAACAAACAGCATCTGGAAACATCCAGGGCTTGACCTTCTCACCCACTCCCACGCTTCTATCTAGGAGGTAGCTTTTTGGGGCAGTAGTTTTTGACGCTCTGTGCTCTGAACCTCCCCAAGGCCCACTGGGATCACCCCAGTCACTTCCCTTATCTTTACCTGCCTCAGAAATGGAGCTCACATCCCCTGCCAACTCCTATGTCCTTTAACTGCTCCAGTAACCCGGGGACTCAACAAAGCAGCCACCACGAGGCCAGAGTGCCATCCACAGGCCCCTGTCCCCATCCTTGGAGGCCACACTAGGCTATCCAGAAGATAAGGTCAAGTTCTGGCAGACATCAAACACACCTGCCCCACAACATTCCCAAGTACCTGAACCAGATTAAAATGCAATTGGGAAATAAGAGAATAAAAATACAATCAAATATAGAAAATATCATACCTTTTATATATGGTTTAGTAGACCCCAGTTCTATATGAGTTTGACACCCCTGGCCTAGAGCCATGAGCTTTCTTTCAAATCCAGAAGAGTCTGGAAACTGGTCCCCCACTAACTATATATCTTCATTTCTCTGGGCCTTAAGCTTCTTTCTCTATGAAATGGCAAGGGGAAGAAAGTTGGATTATGTAACCCCAAAGGACTCTCCTGGCTCTGACACTGTGTCCTAAGGGTCCCCCCAGCCCTGACCTTCTATGTTCTAAGGGCTCTCCCAGCTCTGATATTCTGAATTCTAAGGGCCCTCCCAAGGACTAAAATTTAAGGTGCATTTCAATTCTTCCTTTATCGGATATTTTAAACCATTTATGTGTGTATATTCATATGTCCATACACACACATATTTTGCTGTATTGATGGATACACTTGATATAGATATCACCATTTTCTAATATAAGTTTTCCTTTGGCCTTTATCATATGCATTTAAAACTTTTTCTGCTAAGAAGTCCATCTACACATAGCCCTCACAAATCACTGATACCAAAAAAAGGGAGAGAGCCCTTGGGCCAAGGGAACAGGGACAATGAGTCCCTGTGCCTGCATGACCAAGTCACAGGGTAAGGATGAGAACCTAACTTCCTAAGCACTCCAAGATCATTCCAAGAGAATCAACTCCTAGAAGGCCCAAGCACGGTCCCCCCTCCAGTCATGTCATAGCTTAGGAATACTAAGGCTGAAAATAAAATCAAAGTGGGGATTTTTATCCCTGAAGATATTAACCTCATCCTTAACTAGGAATGAGCCAGCTCTGTGAAGAGGACAGTGTGAATAGAGGAAAGAACCCAGACTCTGAAGTCACAGGACATGGGTTCAAATCCACCTCAACCTGAGTGACTTGGCCAAGTCCATTTACTGGTCCATATTTTCACTCAGTTTCCTTAGTCAGTGCCTTGCAGCTTGAGAGCCGTGATGCTCTTGGCCTATGAATGAAGGCATTCCAAGAGCCAGGTAGAGTACATTAGGAATTAAATGAAGGTCTTTAGAAATGGGGGTGATTATCATATGGAGAAAAAGAACCTCTTCTCAGCAATGAACTTGAGTTAAAGGTGTTTTTAGGTCAGACATCCTAACACTCAAGAAATGGATGTGATGGATACAAGCAAATGAAGCCCTGCTCCAAGTCATGGAATTTATCTTTGGAAAACTTTAAGCCAAGAACAGCAGACCATCTGTCCACCTGGCATGGTGTCCGGTCTACCTGGGAGAAGGAAGAGAGCCTGGAAAAGCCCCAGGATTATGAGTTACCATATGGGGCCCAAAGTGTGGTCAATGGCTGAGTCTCACAGTACAGTCACATTTACCATGCTACAGGGTACCAAGTGTTTTCTTGGGGGAGGGGGGGAATTTGGTGGGGAGCTTGAAATAATAAATGCCTTGTGACACAAATCCCAGAGGTTTCATCAAAAGTATTCGTTCTAGACTTCCTAAAAAAAAAAAACAGCAGTACAAAAAACTCAACGCCTTGCAAAGTAATGAGTTCATCATGGGAGGTGTCCAAATAGAGGATTGGTGGTGGGAAAATGACTCCTGTCCAAATACAGTTGGATTAGCTGCTCTGTGGTCTTTGTCAGATTTCTTTGTAGTGACAGCAAGTTTGCCCTCAGCCCATAGAGTCGAAAGATCACCAGAATAAGTCAGAAGGTCTGGGTTCAAATTTTGCTTCTGGCATATAGGTACCTTGATCAAGCCCCTTCATTCCTCTAGGCCTGTTTCCTCATTTGTAAAATGAGGCCGTTGAAAGGGGATTGTAAAGTCCCTTCGAGCTCTTGGATAGTCAAAGGAATTAAAAAAACATCAGGCAAAACAACAACAACAACAACAACAACAAACCATCAGGCAAAGACAATTAGTTCCCTGAAGTCTGACATAAAATTATTTTACACAAGCCTGGATATAGTAGGGTTCTGGTGACAGTTGTGGGAAGGGACTTGTCTCTTTAAAAGCAACTAAGAGAGACACTGGGCCCTTAATCGGTCTAAGTATGTCACCATGAGGCCATGAAGTATAAATCTGGGCCAAACAAACTTGTTGGCTTTTTTTTTTTTTCTTCAACGGAACTACAAAATTAGCAGCCAAAGGAACACAACAGATGTTTCTTGTATTTGGACCTTGGTAAAGCATCTCATGAAACTGCAAAAAAATGGTTCAAACAGACTGAAATAAAAATAGCGTCATCTGGACGAAAAGCTGGCCCAAGGATCAAAAAACAAAGGGTGGAGGGAGAGCAATGACAAAGGACCCAGAGACTAAAAGGGTCCCCCAGAAGCTCCCAGGGAACAGATCTCAGCCCTGGTTCATTAATGACACATAAGAAAAAGGGAGAGGAGAAACAGCACCAGAAATCCCAGAATCTTGGCACTTGGAGGTCCTTTGTGGTCGTCTGGTGCAGCGGTTCTAAATCAGGGGCCTGGCATGGCTTTCAAGGGAGGAGGTGGCATTTAAAAAAAAAAAATCTTCATTTCAAAAGAATGTTTCCTTTGTAACCTTATGGATATCATGCAATTAGAAGCAGTATTCTGGAGGCAGCTAGGTGGCACAGTGGATAGAGCACCAGCCCTGGATTCAGGAGGACCTGAGTTCAAATCCAGCCTTAGATAATTGACACTGACTAGCTGTGTGACCCTGGGCAAGTCACTTAACCCTCTTTGCCTCACCAAAAAAAAAGCATTCTGAGAAGGGTTTTGTAGGCTTCCTTCAGACTTGCAAAGGGTCCACGACACACTAAGCAGTAAAACCACCATCGTCAACATTGCTGGTAACATTATCACACATACAACTCTTACTATGTGCCAGGGACAGTGCTAAGCACTTTACAAGTTTATTATTTGATCCTCACAATAATCCTGGAGGGTGGATGCTGCTATGATCCCCATGTTACAGATGAGGAAATTGAGGCTGGCAGAGGTTAGGAGATACCCCCAGCATCCCACACAGCCAGTGCCTGGAGCAAGATCTGAATTTAGCAAGCCCAGCCCCCCAACTACAGTAGCTGTCTTTTCTGCCCAGGGACAGAAACAAAGGCCAAAAAGGGATGATTGAGGAACCAAGGGCAAACCAAAACATCTGGGAACAGAACAGGTGAGCCGCAAATTAGCCCGAAGCTAAAGCGAGTGTCTACTTCCAGACAGGGCCGGCCAGAGGGTCCAGAGGCTGAGATCCAAGGGGGACAAGCGAGCATTCAGTAAATCAGAGCAGTAGACAAAGAGGCCCTGTGATTGTTACCGACAAGCAAGGTATTGCCTGGGAGTGAAATGAGGCACACTGACGGTAGCAGGAGGAGGATGCTTTGTAGATTATATTATAATGGAATGTGGCGGAAGGTGGGGGAGCAAAAAGGCAACATGGGGTCGAGAAGCAAGAATAGAGTTCTTGTGTCCCACTGTGCTATGAAGCAAGAAGGTGGCAGTCTGGCTGATGATCACACACCTCAAAAGGGAATTCAATTGTAAGGCCCCTCCCAATCAGAAAGCCTTGGATGCAGTGAAGTGAAATGAAGTGGAGTCACACTAACAGAGAACAGAAAAGGGGGAGGGAGGGGATGGGGAGAGAGAACCCTGCCCTCCAGACAACAAAAGCAAGGAAACATTTCACCATCTACAAATGCCCAAAAGGGAGGGGAAAAAAAAGAGGATTTATTTATTTCTGGAATATAAAGGAAGGTGATGGCTAGCCCCACTCCAAAATACATCCATTAAAAAGGCTGCCACCTTCAAAGGGAGGCTCTCAGCACCCAAGAGGCCCATCCATTGGGAGGGCCAACTTTGCAACAGGTTAAATGAAAATTACGAAAAATAGCCCAGCAACAGAAGCTCTCAAGTGTGGTGAGGGCTCCCTCAGACCCCTTTCTCACTTACCCCAGCTCCAGAGCTTTCCTTCTGTGGTGATGAGGAGACTGTGAGCAGCACAAGGGCCAGAGACCACCGTCCGCACCTGAACCCCAGAGAGGCATCCATATCTGTGTGGTCCCCACAAGTTCTGCCCCAGATTTCGGTAAGCAGCTGGAACAACAAACAGGTGACAGGTTAGGTGGTTTTGTGCTCCCCACCTCCACACCCCCAAAGAAGGGAATGAATTACCAAAAGACCACTGCAGCCTGCAAATGGATGTTCTTTGGGACCTGAGCAACTGGCTTTGACCCTAACTATCA